>NC_091432.1:164019943-164761506 GCF_964237555.1 Oryctolagus cuniculus
AAGTACCTTGAAAAGGACTCAGCTGTGAGCTCTTACCACCCAGCTGTGCCAGCAGTCAGTGCCTTGATTTGGAAGGGGGATATTAGGAACTCACTACATTGTCTACTGCATTTCCCTTTAGCCAATAGCACATGACACACGTGTCTCAATTCAGTAACCTCTGTAAATGACCCCTGCCCTGAAACCCATCCAATAACAACTTGCAGTGCTCAACTACAGGTGGAGTGAGCACCAATACTGCTGTCGCCTTTGAGTATCCATTCAGTGAGCGACTATGGAACACCTACTATGTGCTGGGCATTATTCTAGTATAGGAAATTCAGAAGTACATAAAATGGAACGAAGGCCCTGCCTTCATTGGGCTTTCTACAAAGATAAGCCATTGGAAAAAAGCCAAAAATCAAGTACAAAGTGTTAATTGTAATGCAAAAAGTAAAGAAGAGATGAGAAATAGGGAGTACCAAGATACGGGAACAGAGAAGTATTGTAATAGTAAACATGGTAATCAGAGAAGGCCTTGCTAATGTGCTATGTTCCAGCGAAGTCATTCAGATATCTGGCAGAAGAGCCTTCCAGACAGAAGAACATTCCTGAAGGCCCTGGGGTGGGAGTAAGACTGGGTCTTAGAAGAGGTCCAGGAGGCCATTTTGCCTGCAGAGGGGTGAGAGCGAGGGCCTAATGGGAAATGAGGTCAGAGAGAAGTGGGCGTGACAATCAATAGGCCCTTACAATGATTTGGTCTTGCATTTTTAGTGAGCTGTGGGGCCATGAAGAATTTGATGAGAAGAATAACAGGATCTGAGTGACGTTTTAAAACATCACTAGTTATCATTGGAAATAGGTAGATGGGGAAAGGACAGACCCAGGAAGTCTAATTAAGAGGCTATTCAGATGCTCCAGGCACCAAACAATGCGTAGCTGAACCAAGGCAACAGTGGTGGAGGAGCTGTTACGAAATGGTTAGATTCTGAAAATACTGTCAAGGATGGAGTTGTCAGGATTTGCTGGTGGACTGCCTAGAGGCTTCAAGGCTTTCAGTCTGGAAATGAGGAAGGGCATTCCAGTGAGGGAAGCAGCCTTTGGGAAGGACAAAGAGGAGCTCAGTTGTCGGAGGCGTCTGTTGGACACCCAAGTGGAGATGGTGGGTATCTGGGAAGTACAGGGAACAGTCCACACTGGCAGTGTAAGTGATAAGAGTCACCTACCCTCAGGGGATATTTAAAGCCATATAACCACATGAGATCACCAGGACAGTAAACGTAAAGATAAAAGGAGAGAGGAGGAGCCGGTGCGCCCTGGCCTGGGGCACCGGCATCCCATATGGGCGCCGGTTAGAGACCTGGCTGCTCCACTTCCAATCCAGCTCTCTGCTGTGGCTTGGGAAAACAGAAGATAGCCCAAGTCCCTGAGCCCCTGCACCTGCATGGGAGACCTGGAAGAAGCTCCTGCTTCCTGGCTTTGGATCGGTGCAGCTGCAGCCATTGCGGCCAGTTGGGGAGTGGACCATTGGATAGAAGACTGAACACCCCCCCCCCCCGCCTCTCCTCTCTCTGTGTAACTCTGGCTTTCAAATAAATAAATCTTGAAAAGGAGAAGAGAGGGCTGTAGAAGAGTTTTAAAGACAGAAACATAGGACCTTCCAGTGCTCCCCACAGCCACCTGTATCATTCCCATCCTGAACCGTGAGAATCTGTCTTGAACAGAAATGCTTCTCTCACTGTGCTCATTTTGCCCTAAAGGACTTGTGCATGAAAATGCAACACATGTTGGAACACAGTCTCTGGTGTTCACCATGGTAACTGGATGATTGATTCTAAGTCTTTACTTGTCTATACTTTATCATATGTCCATACTCTGGCCATGGCCTGTGATGGGAGGCATGTACTTCTCCACTCCCTTGGGTGTGGCCAATGCCGTACTTTGTCCAGTGAGGTGTTAGTGGTTGTGATGCAAGCAGAAACTTGAAATATGCTGTTGGGGCTGGATTTACCTGCTTATACTTCTGCCATAGCCATGAGAAGAGAGTTTCAGTTTCATGCACCTGCAGCCTGGGATTCAGAATTCAATACCTGAAACGAAGCACCCCCAAATAAATGTTTATTGTTTTATGCCACTGTGATTTTGAGGCTGCTAGTTATGCAGAAACTGCTGGCTGATACAACACTGACTTACTGAGTGTGTGGTTTTGTAGACGTAGTTAATTCATCTATCCAGGGAACTGAATATGACAGCTCCCCCTTTATGTGAATTGTAATGCAGACTAACCTACATAATATATGCAAAATTCCTGACACAGAGCCTGGTACAATACAGATGCTTGTTAAAAGTTAATCAACATCACCCGACTCCTCCTCTCCAAAGCTGGTGGTCAACAGCAACTTTCCATAGGAGCAGAAGTTCTGAGAGTAACACGATTTCTGTCATAAAGGGTCACCCCCACCGAAGAGAAGCAGTGGACACCCTAGTTGCTGTATCATTTGCCTTCATCATTTGGAAATTTAACATAAGCCACAGCAATGCAATTTCTTAGATTCCTTGATAAACAACTAGAGGCAGAAAAGCCAGCAAATCTAGTTCCATTGTTTCTTCATGGGACCCACTCTCCTTAGAAATATAAGCCTATTCCAGCAGTGCACTTAGGATACCCTGTGTCCCCTGAGAAATAACTGGCTTTTGTTTATGACGATCCAGAATGCATGCATACATGCACACACCACACCACACACAGTGCCCTTCATCATCCCAGCCTTTTGTTCATCAAAATAATAGCAAGTGGTGGCATAAAGCCATTCTCTGGGAAATAATTCAGTACAAACAAAACCATCCAAATGCCAGTTCTCCTGCCCACAGTGACCTTCAACAGCATAGCCTGGAAGATTCACCTGCAGCAGTCAGGGGCAGTAATACAGCATTAATTCCAACAATGCTTACTGCCTCGCCAGGCTGTCCCTAGCTTTGGCTAATCCTTTTTATGCCTTTACTTTCTGAAGCTGGCCTTTAATCCTCACAATCAGAACGCAAACAGTCTAACAGTTTGAGTGGCTTCCTTTGAGGCCGCGGTGATGAGCTGGATAGCACCTCCCTAAATATCCACACCTCTTTGGGCAGAGCAAGAGAGAAAAGTCTGAGCAAGGCCATGGGGGTGGCTTTGTATAGATCTGGAACAGTTAGTCTGTGGAAAACTTCATCAACCGTAGAAGAAAAGGGCTCCTTACATGTACGACTCCCAGTCCACAAAACAGGATGTGTAATGAGTGTCTGTTTCTTTGTTTTCCTATATCTATACAACACAGCAAGAAATTTAGCCCAGTCATTAATGGAATTCATCCCAGGACTGGGCCACCCTCGGAATATGACACAAGACCAAGATGTCAGGACAGTACTGGTGCATGCTCCCTGCCACAGGATGCCCGTTGTCTCAGGGTGCATTCCCTTGAAGCATCTGGTCTGACTTGTCACACATGCTTGAAGTCTCAGAGTCTCTGCCAAGTTCTGGCATCCCAGCCCACGGGGGCCACTCTTCCAAAGCATATTATATGGCTACCTCCCCAGAGGCTGCAGCCTGCTCTGAGGTTCACCAGGCTCCTTGGATGTCACTCCCATTGTGACTTCTTAGGCTGACTTCCCTCTTCAGAACCTGCACAGAGTTTGCCTTCCCTCCTCCCAGTTGCTCTCAAAGATGGCTGTCTCTTCTAGCTGCCCTCTGAATGCTTAGGACCTCTTCCCCCAAAAAAATTGACTTCTGGAAATAAACGACAGAAAGATCCTGCAAATATCTTCGACCTTTGGTCGAAAATTCTAAGTGCAGATTTGAGTTCAGGGTGCAGCAAGGAGAAGAACACAAATTACCATCTTCAAATGTCCCCTGCCAAGGGTGGATGATTTTATTATTTCTAGAACACTTGATTCATTTAAAGAAAGAGGAGAGCAGGTGGTTGAGTTGTAGATGGATGGGAGTAGAAAAGCTTACTGAACCTGCTTCCTGAATCAGACACTGGGAATTGCCCTCATCTGGGTTTCCAGAAAGCAGATCCAGTGGGGAAGCCTTGTGCAGTTAACTTACCGTTAACTGGGAAGCCAGAGCGAGGGACTAGGGGAGTGGTGCAGGAGAGGAGAAGCAGTAGGAGCCATTATTAAGCTGGCCACCTGTTGGTGTGAATGATCGCTCCATCTTGCTGGACCTTCTGCTAAAAAGCTGAGTAAACTCCATCTCGCTATCCTCCATCATACAGGAGCTAGCCATTATACAGGAGCTAGAGGGCGGGGCAGGAGAAATATCTACCATTTATATCCCCCTGAAATCCCTAAGTTGAAGCCTCGCTCCCAGCATGATAGAAATGGGAGCTCCTGGGAGGTGATTAGGCCAGGAAGACAGAGCCCTTGTAGGTGGGATGAGTGCCCTTATTAAAGAGACCCCAGAGAGCTGCCATCCTCCTTCTGCTGTGTGAGGACATAGCAAGAAACTGCCACCTGTACACCGGAAGCCAGCACTTGCTGGCCACTGGGCTTGCCCATGTGAAGTTGATTGAACTCTCAGAGCTGGTCACCTCTGGAATGTGAAATAGATGAGGCCAGGAGTGCCAGAAAAATCAGCAAAGTCAGGTGTGATAGGGTGATGTGTGCAGCCTCGCTAAGGGGAAGTGTCAGGTTTTAGCAAGCATTCTAGGAGAGCTCTTTTAAGTAGATCCACAGGTTCTGCATGCATGGACTCAATTAACCATGGATTAAAAATATTAAGGAAAAAATGATGTCTGTACTCAACGTGTACAGACTTTCTTTGTCATTCCCTGTATAACACAGTGCAAATATGACAATGCATTTTATCTAAGAGACTTAGAGGTAGATGTTGATATCTCTTGGAGATCCTAGATAACCAGTGCCCCAAGGATTCGGAGGGGCAACTACACAGAGATGTTTTACAGATCACATACACAACATATGATATATGTAACACAAGACACAAATATAGAAAGTAGTACATAAAATAAATCATAGTGGTAATGTATGATACTATGCAACCTACAATCAATATATTTGTTTTATATCTCATTTATAAATATGTCACATCCTAATACAAATGGGTTATTCTCTGTCAAAGTTGCTACTCACTAGTCTATCAAAAAGTGTTTGTGATGTTCCCAGCCTGTCAGTGCACAAAAGAAATTGGCAAAGCCCCTATTGACGGAAAAAGTTGTTTGTGAAACTTGAAAATTTTCCCAAAAAGTCAGCATTGGAATCTTTTAATATCTCTAATCATCTTTTGTCTTTCTTTTTATGGTTTTGACTTTTTTAAGAAGAGTTATTTATCTATTTGAAAGGCAACATAATAGATGAAGAGACAGGGAGAGAAAGAGATCTTCCATCCACTGGTTCACTCCCCAAATGCCCACAATGGCCAGAGTTGCACCAGGCAGAAGCCAGGAATCTCACTCCATTCAGGTGTCCCATATGGGTTACAGGCGCCCAAACACTTGGGCCATCTTCTGCTGCTTTCCCAGACCCACTAGTAGGTAGCTGGTTTGAAAGTAGAGTAGCTGTAACTTGTACTGGCATTCACATGGGATGCTGGTGCAGGCTGCAGCTTAACCTCTGCACCACAGCGCCAGCCCCTGGATTTGGCTTTTGGGAGTTATCAGCTGCATAAACATTCACATCAGGAAATGATGAGTCATAAGCCTGGTTAATAAAGTCATTAGTCAAAGCAGAGGTATCAATATAAAAAATGAGAGTAGATTTCTGTAGGATTTGGGAATAGGTTCTTCTAGAAAAAGCCAGAAATATTAAACAGAGTACATGCATTTTAAAAAGCAGAGTTTACTTCTGAGACTCACCTCTCTGTAATGTGAGAAGCATACTTTGGAAGAGACAGCAAGATAAGTGCTGCATTCCTTCTTTGTAATCTTCTCCCTTCTCCTATGACATATCAGGAAGCTATGACAATCCTAAAAATGCTGACATTTTTCTCACTTAAAAATGATGACAGAAGTAAAAGAGATTTCTTCTCTTTGCTCAGAAGATATACAAGCAACTTTATAGTCTCCTTCTAAAATAAAAAATCATTTGAATTGGAGACCTTGGGTGATAGTTTATTTTTGCAAAAAAAAAAAAATTAAAAACTGAGATAATTGGGGCCAGCACCATGGCATAGTGGGTTAAGCCTCTGCCTGTGGCACCAGCATCCCATATGGGTGCCAGTTCATGTCCAGGCTGGTCCTCTTCTGATGCAGTTCTCTCCTTATAGCCTGGAAAAAGCTCCTGGCTCCTGTCTTCAGATCAGCTCAGCTCTGGCCATTATGGCCATTTGGGGAGTGAAGCAGTGGGTGGAAGGCCTTTCTGTCTAACTCCCTATCTCTGTGACTCTTCCTCTCAAATAAATAAATACAATCTTAAAAAAAAAAAAAGAAGAAAAAGAAACAGAAATAATCTACTACTACCCCCAACAAATTCCAAAGTTTGAAATAGAAAATTACACCAACTTTAAAAATTATATCCTATAAATATTTTATGCTCATTAAGCATTCCACTGGCCTCTTCTACAATAAAAAACAATATGCAATTCAAATAATATATCTGTGAATCTTTAAAATTGTATGATTCCATTCTATGAATGTTGAAACTGAGACCCAGAGAGAAAATGAACCTTAGCTAAAGTCACTCTGTTGATTAATGACTGTGGAAAGTCTACAAAAGAATGGTTCAAATTCTAGTTCAAGGATTTTGCCTATATACAGTCCCTCAGGGAGGGGATAGTAATAGTAACTTAAACAGAGTTTACCTGTTTCTTCCTTTGTCATACAAGGCCAGAACATCAGCTCTGCCTTAAATTTGCTTATACCAATTATTTGATTGTTCAGCCCAATGAGAAAGTGTCTGATAAACCAGAACCCCTAGACAGCAACTGCTGCTTTTCAGTTTTTACTCAGGTATGCCGTGTAGGGCCTCAGCTCCAACCCTTGCACCACTGCCACCCCAATAGCTTCTGAAAGCCGAGTATTTACATGAGAAATAATATGCCTAATACAGTTTTATCATATCACTACATATGTGTTCTGATTTTTTTATATTAAAAACCCCTTCTGAACTTTTGGTCATCCACTTCTTCAGCAAATTTCTTTTTTTTAAGGGAAAGGATTTACTGGGAGGAACCTCCTGGCAGACTGGAGGGAAGAGGCAAAGAAGGAAAAGAGGGAGAAGGAGAGCATAAGAGAGAGAAACAGACAGAGATCAGGAGACAGAGAGAAAAAGAGCCACGTGTTCAGGAACAGCTCCTTTTAAAACTTTGTTGGGGGTTGGGCAGGGAAGTAGGAGCAATGAATCCCATTAGGATGGGGGTAGGGCTGACACTGGTGTTTGGGCCACATGGCTACCTGGCTTTCAGCAATGGCAGCGGAGGCTAGAGCCTAGGATGGTGTCCAGGGTATAGATGGCCCCATAGATTAAGACTGCACTATTTTACTAACATTCCCCCACTTTGCTTTTTATAAAGCTGGAGTTGTATGGGATTACATTACCCCAAAAAGTCCAGGAAGGGTAGAGGGATGATGATCTGTCTTTAGAGCTACTTCCTGCTGACATGGGGCAACAGGGTACTCTTCGCTGGCATGGGCTGACGTCTCAAGCCACTGTCTTGTGGGTGGGGAACATTTGGTTGACTACTTGGTTGGTGAAGGTCTTGTTCGTTCCATTATTGACTCTTGTAAACATTTAAACAGACTGTAGTATAAAGACAGGGAGAGAATAACAACCAATGGTCCTAGGAGTGGCGTTAACCAAATAATCAAAGGATTTCATAGAGGAGAGGAAATGAGGGGGGTCTCTGGACCCTTGTGAAGACTGTTTGATGGACGTGGTTTAAAGCTGATGCCAACCAAGGCCGGGAGAAAGGCCACTCATCTGTTGCAGGTAGAGGGGTTTGTCTGTAAAGAAATTCTGAACAATCATACATTAAGTGGGGGAGAGGACCATGAATACATACAGGTTGGGAGTAGAGCCATTGATGTAAGAGTAGAGGCTATGATTATAAAGGAATGAGGCCCCAAGTGGGCTAGACAAGGTCTAGAACAAAGGACAAAGTCATTACTAGAAGACTTAAGAAAGGTGCTGTCTAAGCCATGAGTAAGTTTTCTGATTGAGAGGCAAATAGAAACTGACAGAAGGGTCCTGATAATAATCTGGTGAGCTAAGAGGCCCAGACTTATCTGTCTCTTGACACAGGGTACATCCTAAGGCAGGTATGAACCTCTTGGGGAAGGTACCCTGTTGACTTACAATACATAACTGACCTGGGAGGAGAGCTGGCCAGGTAAAGGCAGGTGGCATCTCTAACAGGAAATTAACAGTTCTGCCTGCAGTATTGCTGACCCTCTTGGCCATCCCCTCCGCAGTGGTGGTCACTTTGCCGAGTGAAGGGCTTTTCAGCTTAGAGCCAGCAAGGTCTGTGGCTCTGACCTGGTTTCCTTCCACTCCAGGGCAGTTCCATTTCCGGAGATCCAACTGTTGGCTGGCAGAGCTGCCAGGGCTCTTCATAAGCTGACTTCTGCTGAAGCCCTGGCTTTCCACATTGAAAGCCACTGCAGTAGACTGGTCTGTTGGGTCTCTTCTTCAGCAAATATTAAGTGACCCCATTTAACGTGGCAGACTCTCTCTCAATCAAAATACCATAACACTTCTCTAAGTCGCAAAATACAGATCCACCACATTGTCTCAAAGGACTGCATGATGTTCTGTTACATGATTTTACCAAAATGTATGAATGAGTTCTGTAGGATTGGAGAATCATGACCTTGATAGTCTCTCTGTGAGTCTATCCCTTGTCTTCCATAAAGCTGATGGCAACTCTGAGTGTTCTTGTCCTAAAAAATATATATATTTATTTATTTGAAAGGCAGTGTTACGGGACGGGACAAGGCAGGGGGAGACAGAGAGACAGAGAGAGATCTTCCATCCACTGGTTCACTCCCTCAGATGGCAGCAACATCCAGGGATGGGCCAGGCCAAAGTCAGGAGCTTCTTCCAGATCTCCTGTGTGGGTGCAGGGGCCTATGCACTTGGGCCATCTTCCACTGCTTCCTCAGGTGCATTAACAGGGAACTGGATTGGAAGTGGAGCAGTCAGGGTGTGAACCGATGCCCACATGGGATGCCAGCTCCACAAGCTGCTGCTTTACCCACTACTCCGCAGTGGCAGCTCCCATTCTTGTCTTCAAAGTCAAAAGGTGACAGCCCTTTTTGTCATATCCAGTCCTGTAAATTAACCAAATCTTGAAGAAGGATATGGAACAACCTTGAGCCTCGCTCCTTTTCTAAGTGTGCACACAGAAGTCTTTTTGAGTTTTTCAGTTGGACGTTCAGTCAGAATTCATCAAGCCCCTCTTTCAGGTCAGATGTTGAGCTGGTGCTAACCACACAAAGAACAAGGCACAAGCACTTTCCTGGGGAGGATCTCAACCACAGGACAAACTTTTCCTGAAGTTAGCCAGTTCTTTTCCTGCTGAGACAGAGATGAGACTAAGCCAAATATATCAATTCTTGGTCCAGACTGTCACTGAGAATTGTGCGTCTTAGTCTTGCACAGCTCATTCATTCAGCTTCAGGATTCATATTCCTTGGGGGTAACAAGTCACCCTAAAAACTGAGCAGCCTAGACCATCCACCAGTCTTCAAGGAGTCAGATCCTTGGAGCAGCTCAGCTGGTCCCTCAGGCTCAGGTCTGTGCAGCTGGGACTGGACAACGTACTACCAAGAGAGCTCACTCACATGAGCGCTGGCCAGAAGCCTCATTTTCTTTCTGCTCTATTCCTTGTCATGTGGGCCTGTCTGTGGGACTGCTGTGCTGTCCTTGTGACAGAGCATCTGGATTGCACGACAGTGAGGGACTCAAGAGAGGAAGGAGGAACCCGTGTGACTTTCTTGACATGCACTGCATGTGACTGGTCACCCAGACCACACAAGGGTGTGAAGGCCAAGTGGCAGGGAACATGGGCACCCACCCTGGTGACTAGATTGAAGGATTCTGTGGTTTAGAAATCTCGTGTAGCCTAAAAACTCAAGAAACCCAAGACTGTTGTGTTTATTTTCATAATGTATTTCATTATTACAAAACACAGCCATGTGCTGTCTAGCAACACTTTGGTCAACATATTTGATGGTAGTCCCATGAAGTTATGTTGCTTTGGGATGTCATAGCCATCTTTGTCTGCGTAAGTATACTCTGTGATGGTCACACAAAGATGGGATCACCAGAGGATGCTCAGAACACATCCCCACCATTCAGTGACACGTGAATGCAATCAAAGTTACCCATAGGTAACAGAATAAAAATTATATAGCAGAGGAACTTAGGGATTGTTTTCCTAATCTTATAATTTGATTTACCTTTTAGGGTCCCTGATGAGATGAAACTTTATTTTTTAAAAAGATTTATTTATTTGATAGGAAGAGAGAGAGAGAGAGAGAGAGGAGAGATCTTCTACCACTGAATCACTTCCCCAGATGTTCACAACAGCCAAAGCTGGGCCAGATCCAAGCCAGGAGCTAAGGATTCCATCCAGGTCCCCCAGTTGTGTTGCAGGGGCCAAACATTTGAGCCATGTTCCACCACTTTTACAGGCACGTTACCAAGGAGCTGGACTGGAAGTGGAGCAGTCAGGACTTGAATTGGGGCTCTGATACGGGGTGCTGATATTACAAGTGGTGGCTTCTCCTGCTGCACACAACTGAGCCCCTGAGGTGAAACCTCAAGAAAAGAAAGTATCCCAGCCACTGCTCTGAACAGGGCTGGAAACAGACTAGCACTTTAAGAAAGATTTCTTTTTTATGTAGAAAAATGTTGCTGAGAAGCATAAGTTGTTCCACAAATGTAAAGAAAACAGGCATTCACTGCCCTGACAAAATGTGAAGTAAAACTTCTTACATTTGTCTGTATCTTCCCAGACCACCTGTCCAGGCTCCCCTTGCTATGCAGAGAGCTGTGGGGAGCGGGATACTCATGCTGCATAAGGAATCCAAGAACCTTCTCAGAAAAAAACTGTCAAAATCCTAATGCCTGTTCCCCAAAGTGAAGGAAACCCATCTTGATGGGCCCCGTGACCCTAATCATAGCCCCGGTGTAGGAAGGACAGGTGCTGGCTTGGGGACACAGAGTTCAGCCACCACGTTGCAACACCAGCATCCCATGTGAGTGCCAGTTCAAGTCCCGGCTGCTCTGCTTCCAATCAAGCTCCCTGCTAATGGCCTGGGAAAGCAGTGGAGATGGTCCAGGTACTTGGGCACCTGTCACCTGTGCAGGTGACACAGATGAAGCTCCTGGCTCCTGGCTTTGGCCTGGCCCAGCCCTGGCTGGCTGTTATGACCATTTGGGGTGTGAACCAGCAAATGTAAGATTCTCTCTCTCTCTCTTGCTCTCACTCTCTTTGTCCTTCTCTTTCTCTCACTCCCTCTCTCTCTCTAACTCTGCCTTTCAAATAAATATATAAATATTTTAAAAACAAATAGTGGGGCTGGCGCCACGGCTCACTAGGCTAATCCTCTGCCTTGCGGCGCCGGCACCCCGGGTTCTAGTCCCAGTTGGGATGCCGGATTCTGTCCCTGTTGCCCCTCTTCCAGGCCAGCTCTCTGCTATGGCCCAGGAGTGCAGTGGAGGATGGCCCACGTGCTTGGGCCCTGCACCCCATGGGAGACCTGGAGAAGCACCTGGCTCCTGGCTTCGGATCAACGCAGTGCTCTGGCTGCAGTGCGCCGGCCACGCTGGCCATTGGAGGGTGAACC
Organism: Oryctolagus cuniculus; assembly: GCF_964237555.1. NCBI lineage: Eukaryota > Metazoa > Chordata > Mammalia > Lagomorpha > Leporidae > Oryctolagus > Oryctolagus cuniculus. Next base: position 164,031,709 of record NC_091432.1, read on the forward strand.
AACGGCAAAGGAAGACCTTTCTCTCCGTCTCTCTCTCTCAATGTCCACTCTGCCTGCCAAAAAAAAAAAAAAATAGTGGGAAGGGCCCTGAGGCTCCAGCAATGCAGCAAGCATGAGGGTAGGCCTGGTGCCACACTGCTCAGAAGCAGAGTGTGGTCGGAGTCTCTGTGAGCTGGCGCACTGGTCATTATCTGTGCAGTGTAATCACCGGTAATATGCAAGGATGAGGGGACAGGTCTTCCCTCGGGGTAATAAATGAGGATTCACAGGGCCAGTGCTATGGTATAGTGGGCCACTAAGCCTCTGTCTGTGGCGCTGGCATCCCATATAGGTGCTGGTTTGAGTCCTGGCTGTTCCACTTCTGATCCAGCTCCTTGCTAATGGCCTGGGAAAGCAGTAGAAGATGGCCCAAGGGCTTGGGCCCCTGCCCTGACATGGGAGACCAGGAAGAAGCTCCGGGATCCTGGCTCCTGGCTGTAGACTGGCCCAGCTCTGGCCGTTGTGGCTATCTGGGGGAGTGAACCAGCAGATGGAAGATTTCTGTTTGTGTCTCTATCTTTGTCTCTGACTCTCTCTAACTTTCAAATAAATAAATGAATTTTTTAAAAAATAAAATAAATGAGTAATAAATGATGATTCATTAGAATATTGAGAACCCTGGGAAATCCTTTGAGTGAGCCTCACCTTGGGGAGTAAAATGATGTCCTGTGGAGAAAATCCACAGCTTTATCCTGACAAGCACTACTGAGGGCCACGCACACAGTGCTGAGAATAAAGGAAGAAGCCCAGATATGAGATGGCAGGAGACTGGCTCTTTTTTTAAGATTTATTTATTCATATAAAAGGCAGAGTTACAGAGAGAAAGGGAGAGTTGTAGAGAGAAAGAGATCTTCCACCTACTGGTTAACTCCCCAAATGACTGCAACAGCTGAGGCCAGAACAGACTAAATCCAGGGGTCAGACACTTCATGCAGGTCTCCCACATGTGCAACAGGGGCCCAAGCAATTGGGCCATTTTCTGCTGTTTTCCAGGTACATGAATAGGGAACTGGACCAGAATTGGAGCATCCAGGACTCTAACTAGGGACACTGCTCCTCTATGGGATACCAGTGTCCTAAGTGATGGCTTAACCCCTGCGGCACAACACGGACCCCAAGAGACTGATCTTAGTGGGGTATGAACCCCAGGCTGTTGGTGAGCCTGCAGCCTAGGACTGACATGTATGAGTGTGTGCCTGCCTGAGTTAGTTGACTGTCTGGTTTTTTGTTTCATTTCCTTATATAACTCAGGTCTACCACAAAGAATTATTCTTGGTTCTTGACAATTGTTAGTCCAAAAACAATCCTCTTTTAATTAGTTTTTAAATATCATAAATATCGATAATCCCTTACCCAACCAGAAAATCTACTAGCAGTGTTATCGGTTAAGTTCTGTCTCTAAAATTCATATATTTATATCCTAACCCGTGATACTTCAGAATTTGATGTTATTTAGAAACAGGATCATTGCAACTATCACTATTTTTTTTTTATTTTTTATTTTTTATCTTTTTTTTTTTTTGACAGGCAGAGTGGACAGTGAGAGAGAGAGAGAGACAGAGAGAAAGGTCTTCCTTTGCTGTTGGTTCACCCTCCAATGGCCGCCGCGGCCAGCGCGCTGTGGCCGGCGCACCGCGCTGATCCGATGGCAGGAGCCAGGAGCCAGGTGCTTTTCCTGGTCTCCCATGGGGTGCAGGGCCCAAGCACCTGGGCCATCCTCCACTGCACTCCCTGGCCACAGCAGAGAGCTGGCCTGGAAGAGGGGCAACCGGGACAGAATCCGGCGCCCCGACCGGGACTAGAACCCGGTGTGCCGGCGCCGCTAGGCGGAGGATTAGCCTAGTGAGCTGCGGCGCCGGCCCGCAACTATCACTATTTAAGATGAGGTCATCAGGCTGGGTTCAAATCCAGTAGAAAAGGAATATTTGAACAGAGATGGACAAGCACTGAGTAAGGGTAATGTGAAGAGATACAGGGAGAAGAAGGCCACCTACAAGGCAGAGAGTGAAGCCTGGAACAGATCTTTCCTTCAAGCGAGCCAGAATTGTAGGAAAATAAACTTCTGTTGTTTAAGCCATTCAGTGTATGATACTTCGTTATGACAGCCTTAGGAAACCAACGCAAATACAGGAAATAACATTTCTCAGCATCCCTCTGCCATTGCATCCTCTACTGTCTGTGCAGCAATAATCTGTCCTGAACTTTGCATTTCTCATCATTTATCACTGTCTTCCTTTATTACTGTTATTATTATTATTTACATGCACACAATATGTAAGTTTATTTGGTTTTGAATTCTTTCAAAAGAGCAAATTCATCACTGTAAATGTCATCTGGCCCTTGCTTTTTTGAGTTGTAGTTTACTCGTTTTAATGGATGATTAATATTACATGGGGTGTTGATGTCACTATTGACTCTTGGTTGGCATTAAAGAGAGAGGAGGGAATGCAAAACTCTCCCAGGTATACCCCTAAAATAAGGTCCTGTGTCCTAAAATTGTGGGGTCTTCTCTAAAAGCTGGTAGTTGTGGCACCTCCAGGCTTCAGAAAGCTGGTTTTGTTCTGTGGCTGCATTGCTTCTTCAAACCCAACAAGATGAAAGAAGCACCATGCATTTCTGTACCAGGATGGGAGGTTTCAGGGAGAACTGGAGTAGACACCGTGGGTACGAGTATCCCTTCCCTTCCCCCTTAGCTTGCCTCCATAGTACAGCTTAACTCTGTAAAGTAAAATCCTGTGATAGCACAGTTTACCCCACAATCTCAGACCAGCTACTACTGTGGACTGGCTCCCAGGCTCTGTCCAGCTCCCACCTGTGGGTTCTTTGCTTCTTCTGGAAGAGACATATAGGGGCAGGCATGGTGGCACACTAGGTTAATCCTCCGCCTGCAGCACTGGCATCCCATATGGGCACCAGTTCTAGTCCCGGTTGCCCCTCTTCCAGTCCAGCTCTCTGCTGTGGCCCAGGAAGGCAGTGCTTGGGCTCCTGCACCCACATGGGAAACCAGGAAGAAGCACCTGGATCCTGGCTTCGGATCAGTGCAGCTCCGGCCATTGCGGCCATTTGGGGAGTGAATCAGCAGATGGAGGACCTTTCTCTCTGTCTCTCTCCCTCACTGTCTGTGACTCTACCTGTCAAATAATTAAATAAAATCTTTAAAGAAAAAAAAATGGGGCCGGCGCCACGGCTCACTAGGCTAATCCTCCGCCTAGCGGCGCCGGCACACCGGGTTCTAGTCCCGGTCGGGGCGCCGGATTCTGTCCCGGTTGTCCCTCTTCCAGGCCAGCCCTCTGCTGTGGCCAGGGAGTGCAGTGGAGGATGGCCCAGGTGCTTGGGCCCTGCACCCCATGGGAGACCAGGAAAAGCACCTGGCTCCTGGCTCCTGCCATCGGATCAGCGCGGTGCGCCGGCCGCAGCGCGCCAGCCGCGGTGGCCATTGGAGGGTGAACCAACGGCAAAGGAAGACCTTTCTCTCTGTCTCTCTCTCTCACTGTCCACTCTGCCTGTCAAAAAAAAAAAAAAAAAAAAAAAAAGAAAAGAAAAAAAAAAAAGAAAAGAAAAAAAAATGAAGAGACATAGATGGCTAGGAAGTGACTGACTCTCATTTCAGTGTATGAGCAGCTGAACATGGCCAGTGCCACGCTGTTCTTTCCTGACAGTACAGATCAGACGAAACTCATTGCTTCCTAAGCAATGTCTACCTGCCCTCTGTGCCAGTACACGCTGGACTTCACTGGTGATGTTGCGGCAGAATTCCAGAGTGCTCACTTTTCCATAGACCTAGGATTACCCCGGAACACAGTTCTGCCCCATCACAGCTAAGCACGAGTCTCCTGGGGAGGTTGAGCAAGAGCTTTTGCTGTTTTGAAAAGGAGCAGAGATGGCCATTTGGCCTAACACTGAAGATATTAATTAGGACGCTATGTCCCATGTCAGAGAGCCTGGGTTTGACTTCCGATTCTAGCTTTCTGCTAGTGGCGTACCTGGGGAGGCAGCAGTGATGGCTCAACTAGGGGTGTTCCTGCCCCCCAATACGGGAGACTAACACTGAGTTCCCTGCTCCTGGTGGAGCCTTGGCTCAGCACCAGCCATTATGGCCATTAAGGTTTTAGGGAGGGTACGAGTAGACAGGTATATTCTCTCTCTCTCTCTCTCTCTCTCTCTCTCTCTCTCTGACTCAAATAAATAAATATTTGTAGAGGGAGTATACACAGCTGCTGCCGTATCTTCGCTCCCTTGCTCCTTTCATAGAGAATTTGGAAAAGGATTTGCTGCCTGTAGCTCTGGTGGCTAACTCACTTCCAAAGACGGACAGATAAGAAAGCTGCAGAGGCAGCACTGCTGACAAAATTGAGCGAGTGAGCTAAAGCCAGTCACTGCCGACCTCCAGGATTCACGTGCAAGAAAAATACATGTTTATGTGTTTAAGTCTCTGCTACTCAGACTTTCTGTTACTTGCAGCCAAACTCATTATTGATGAGTACAGAGGTTGACCAGCTCTCCTGCTGCAGTTTAAGTAAGTCTTGAGAATGGTATTTTGGAACTCTACCTGTATAGAAGAAAAGGTCTGAATGTTCACATTACTAAACATAAAGCCAATCATTTTTTTTATTTTATTTATTTTTTGACAGGCAGAGTGGACAGTGAGAGAGAGAGAGAGAAAGGTCTTCCTTTGCCGTTGGTTCACCCTCCAATGGCCGCCGCGGCCGGCGCGCTGTGGCCGGTGCATCGCGCTGATCCGAAGGCAGGAGCCAGGTGCTTCTCCTGGTCTCCCATGGGGTGCAGGGCCCAAGCAATTGGGCCATCCTCCACTGCACTCCCTGGCCACAGCAGAGAGCTGGCCTGGAAGAGGGGCAACCGGGACAGAATCCGGCATCCCAACTGGGACTAGAACCCGGTGTGCCGGCGCCGCAAGGTGGAGGATTAGCCTAGTGAGCCGTGGCGCCGGCCCGCCAATCATTGAAAGATGAGTAAACTGAGGCTTGAGGAAGGAAGGGGATTTCCCCCATGGTTCTGTAACCATGGCAGGGACCAGCCCATGTAAAGGACTAATATGTATATACCTTTTTCAAAGGACAACTGGAGCTAAGGATGCTAAATACAGACTGTTCCTCATTCCTGGCTCTGTGACTTTGTCTTAGCTTAACGTTCAGCTCACTAGATTTAGTTTTATCTCCATTCGCTTCCCACTTAGCCAAAGGCATCTCTGACAAACAGAAGTTATACATCACTTTCATTACTCTTTTTCTGTCATGAAGCAATCATGACATTCTTGGGCAAGAATCCTGTGACACAATTGCTTCTATTAAATGCTCCTCAGTTGGAGAAAAATCTAAGTATTGATGATGTTGAGATACTATGTGTAAGGTCTAATCTCCTGTGCTTTTTTTTATAAACACACTTCACCCCACAAGCAGGCTTATACTATTCTGGAGAATGCATTCTTGGAAGGCAATCTGCTGAGAAAGATGACCAATAAATAGTATTGGTAAGACACGATCAAATCACTAAAAGAACAAATATGGAATGTATGGCTTTGTCAGTGGAGGAAAAAAACACCATTTCTCTCTACATAGACCATGGCTGCACATTTTTCTAATCAAGTTTCCATGGTGGCCTCAACAAAGCTGCATTCTGTTGTCCAACTTGGTCCCCAAAGTACTGCAGGAAACTCCTATGCTACTAAATTTCCAGAGCAAAAGTGATGGAAATAATTAACAAGACTGATAATGCAGACATTAAGGTTTGTATTACTGCTCTGGGATATTTTTTTAATGAAACAATGGTTTGCTAAACCACAACCATTATCCATATCACAAAGAACAAATGTCTACATGTGAACACTATGTCTGCGACCTGTGTTGGGGGTGCAGATGGCAGTAATGAGTGAGACCTCAATAATTTGGAAGTAATGAAATTGTAACAAAGAGAGAAAGGACAAAGTACACACTAATGGATCACAGCCAGTCTATACAAAGGCACCTTAAAGAGAGAATAGTTCCAAGGCAGTAAGACAAAGTTGTTGGGAGAATAAAGATATTAACAAATCCTGCTAAGTCAGGAGATGAAATGATCTTGAGTGGAGGCTTGGACACAAAATGTCACAATAACAACTATTAAAAGGACAAGAGAAGTCTTATTAGGAAGACTTTCATTGTTAGGATTTCACTGGCATATTTCTGAATGGAGATAAAGACATGAAACAAATTTAACCTGAGGCTATTTGATGTTAATATCGCCTGCCTCCCCTGGTTCTGATTTGATGCTCAGCAGTCAACTTCTTGATGGTAAAGCCACCATGGAATTGACCAACATGGAGAAAAATGGGCCAAAGTGTATATTTGAGTCCATAAAACAGATACTTGCACACACAGGTTAATAAAGCTTTTAGTTTTCTGATTTTAATTATCAATAACTACTAGATTTTCTGGGGGAATCTGTCCCTAAATATGCATCACATTTCAGTGGATAAAAACTTAGTTTTGTAGTTGTGGGAGACTGAGGACTGGCTCGGCTGATGGTGAACCCATCATGGTGAGATGACTCTGTGAGGCAGGCTGGTGTGGGTAGGCCCAATCCTTGCTGACTGCCTTTCAGTTCTGTGTTCATTAGATGAGGACTAGGAGGACCAAATTCACGACACGGGCAGCTCTTACATTTCCTGCTTAAGTCCCACAGGATGTTATCATTCCAGTCTTCACTGAAGGCGTGCTCTCATGTCAGAATGACACATTTGCAAATGTTATGATTGGGTTGGAACTTGAATGAACTTCTATTCCATCCTCTTGCCTACAGTTAAACAATCAACCGCTTTTCTAAAAAAAAAAAAAAAAAAAAAAAATTCTTCCAGAAGCCCCTGAAGGCAGATGCCATTTTTGCACATTTGAAGTGGCATACTATGGAAGTAGGAAAGATGGCAGTTTGAGATTCTCTTGCTGAAGCCACCTATTCCACAGAAAATTGTCAGCAACAGAGAAGGATGAATAAACATTTGCAAATGGTTATTTTTCTCCATACACGGAAGTGTGGGAAAGAACAATGAAAAAGGTGAGACAGCCTAGGAACTGTACTGTGGTTGAATAGGGGTGATGCCCAAACCAAATCTGAGTTTTAGAGAAGCAACTACAGTGGAGTATAACTTCTGGCTCATCACTTAACTTCCCTGCCTTTCATTGTTAAAGGAGAGGGCTAAACCATAATAATCTAAAAATGCTTCCCCATGAATGGTCACATAGCCTTGTGGTTAAGATGTGTGCCTCCCATATTGGAAGATCTGTGTCCAGTTCCCAGCTCAGTCTCCTAATGCTGGCTCCCAGCTATTGCAGACTGGAAGGCAGTGGGGATGCCTCGAGGAATGGGTTCCTGCCACCATCAAGGGTAACATGGGTGACGTTCCTGGATTCCTTTTTTAGCCCAGCCTACTACCTCTAGCCATTGTGGACATTTTGGAGGTAAATTACTGGAAGGGAGCTCTGTGTGTATCTGTCTCTCAAATAAATTTATAAAATAATAATAAATTCCCTTCCAGCATTCACATTTTATGATGCCACGAGAAAAGGGAGGAAAATGCTACCTAGAGAAAGCACTTGACTTTGTACCTTTTCTGCAATTTAAGTCCTCAAAGCTCCAGGAGTCTTGAGATGGTTGGACATTGGACTGGACCAGGCCTTCCTAATCAACACCCTAGCCATTCCTTCCTATCAAAGTAATGCTTTCACTCTCATTGCAAAATTTGTGAGTAGGGAAGGTGATGGCTAATTTGCATCTTTTGGGAACTGCAAACCTTATAACCTGATGCTTGCCTTAGGCTGAGGGAGAAGAGTCCCCTTTAGCTGGAAGTGTCTACAGGGTTGTCATACTCCAAGGTTACTCTTGAAGGCCGGCCACCCACTGAGGACACAGAGACTTCAACTGGCAGCATAATCACAAAACAGCAAGAACTTGTTGATAGTGATGCTGCTGGACACTACAAAAGGGAAAAACTGAGACAGATGGTGCATGTAGGAAGTCAGCGTAGACAAAGAAGCCTCAACAGAGCTCTGGAATAGAGGTCCTTCGCTGACAGATCCTATGGTGTTAAGTACTCACTCCCTGAGTTGTCCCTGCAAGGTTTACCTGCAATGCTAATAGCAACATTTTCTATGGCAATCGTGTTGCAAGAAACATGCCAACACCAAACAGCATAGATGACATCCAAGCAAGCTTTGTCCGTAAGGAAACACAAGAAGAACTTCAAAAAGTTCAGGGAAAATGGCATTAGAGGTTAACTCAGTTTTGGTGCCAAAATTTTTTGAAATCCATGAAGGATTTCTGTCATAATGTAGACTTTTCATAAACTTTTTGAAGAATTTTCATACCTACCATTTGCTAAATTATGTCCATCTATAAGGATAAATAGAAACTGAAGCTGGGATGGGCATTTGGCATAGTGGTTAAGACGCACTTGGGCTGCTCCCCCTTTTATATCAGAGTGTCTGGGTTGAGCCCTGGTTCTGCCTCCAGTGCAAGCTTTCTGCTAATGCACAGCCTTGGAGGCAGCAGTAATAGCTCAAGCACTTGGGTTCGTGCCTTCCATGGGCTCCTGACTTCAGCCTGTCCCTGCTTTGGCTCTTGCAAGCATTTGGGAAGAGAGCCAGTGGATGGACGTGCTCCCCTTCCCTTTTCTCTGTGTGTGTGTGTCTTTGCCTTTCAAGTAAAATAGATTTTTAAAATATAAGCCAAGTCCAGGAATCAGCAGAGACATGTGTTTGGGAATCATTTTCTTCCCAGTACTTAGAAAGTATAAAAAGGGCATTGAAAAGGTAGCTTTGTGTAGGACACGCGTGATCGTGAAGTACAATGAACTAGACTGAGACAAATCCTGCCCTGAATATGCAGAGCAGCATCGCATGTACAGAAACGCAAACATATGTGCATGTGTATAAAGAGGACAACGTGTGCTTAAAGAAAGAGCAATTTTCCCAGCATGGAAAGAAATAATTTCTCAGCATGAAAAGCAAACAAGACTATAGTGAGATTCCATTGCAGAAACAAAGTCGTTTTCTTTATAGGGATCAGATAATAGGTACAACAACCTCCTGGATTTTAAGACAAAAATGACTGAGATGATTGGCATTTAGGAGTTTTCTGGGATGATGCAAACCATCAGTCATTAGGCCATCTGGTCAGTGGATGCCTTCTGGCCCACACTGTCTCACCTAAGTTGATGGGGAATCCTTTTATAGCTCTGCTGCTGCTCCATGCCCTGACATACAAGGACCCGTGGTGGCAAAAGCATAATATGGAATGGGACAGAATGACAACCTACAGATTGAAGGGGGTGGTTTTCATTTTGGAAGAGATGGTTACTACCCACTATATTCAAAGTGAATGTGGCAGATGGAAGAAAAGGGAATAGGTTCCTCGTCTGCCTGATTCAATGAATGGACAGAGCTGCCTTGCCAACCGACTGAATAACTCCAGATAATTTGGCAAGCTTCAGCCAGAATACTCTCTAAGAGGGCATGAGAAAAATAATAGAGAGAAAATTTTAATTTAGGGGGAAATTGTGTGTCTTATCAGCCAGAAAAAAAAATGATAACTGATTGGTTTGTTCACATCACTCCTTTTTTAACAAAATGCACGAGTAAACTTTATTGGTGCCTCCTACCCAGGCATTTGATGGGAAAATATTTCCTCTGACGCCTTGAACTTCAAGAAAGCAAACTCTACTCAAGACACCTCATTTTGTTTTAATACGGCTGTGTCAATATATGAATTTGAGTTCATTTAAAATACGTACTTGAGTTTTGCCTAGCATTGATTCCATGATATGAATAATCATGGTGGTTGCTTGGGTTGTTTTCTTAACAAAGAGACAACTCTGGGGCCTGGTGTTCTCATGAATATCTGCTATACTAACCGCAGACTCTTCTTGTCTGCCCACGGTTAAAATCCAGTGTTTGCAATGGCTCTCAGGCAGCAAAAACCATGTGAAATGTAAAGGTGTTCTCACAAGTCTCCTTTTGGTGGGATCCATTCTATCTTTAAAGTTAATCCGCATCTTACAGCTCGAGACATTGGAAAGTATCTAATCTAAACTCTTATCCTGTGGAAGACACAGCTAGGTTATGAGTTTATAAATAGGAATATTCTCAGGACACCATCATTCTCTGATGCAGTGTATTCCTCTAAAAAGTAATTTTTAGCTTATTTTAGTGTAATTTTTTTGTGTATTCCTCCAAAAAGTAATTTTAATTTTTTCCAAGTAATTTTTGAACATTATAATAGTATACAATGGTTCTTAATGAAAAATAGTAGATCCCGCATACTACCCTTGCATGACCCCTGTCCTGCTACCTAAAGAGCCTACACTCTTAAAAAAAAAATTAAAAAGCCAGCAACTGTATTCCTTGATTTGTTGCTTTTAGAAATTATTCAGAGATTCTTTTTTTTTTTTTTTGACAGGCAGAGTTAGACAGTGAGAGAGAGACAGAGAGAAAGGTCTTTATTCTGTTGGTTCATCCCCCAAATGGCTGCCACGGCTGGTGCTGCGCCGATCCAAAGCCAGGAGCCAGGTGCTTCCTCCTGGTCTTCCATGCAGGTGCAGGGCCCAAGCACCTGGGCCATCTTCCACTGCCTTCCTGGGCCACAGCAGAGAGCTGGACTGGAAGAGGAGCAACCAGGACAGAATCTGGCACCCCAACCGGGACTAGAACCCGGGGTGCCGGCGCCACAGGCGGAGGATTAGCCTAGTGAGACGCGATGCCGGCCCAGAGATTCTTAACTAAGAAAAATAAGATTTGGCTCATTTCCACTACTCTCTTACTACTTCAAAATTGTATGATATCTTCATATTCTTAATAATTTATAATAGTACTTTGTAACATTGAGTAATATATTGGAACTCCTTATATCTTAATGCATAAATATTGTACACTTTTTCTTCACCTTCTATATTTATTTATTTATTTATTTATTTATTTTTGACAAGCAGAGTGGATAGTGAGACAGAGAGAAAGGTCTTCCTTTTCCATTGGTTCACCCCCGCCCCCCCGCCATGGCCACTGTGGCCGGCACACCACGCTGATCTGAAGCCAGAAGCCAGGTGCTTCTCCTGGTGTCCTATGCGGGTGCAGGGCCCAAGGACTTGGGCCATCCTCCACTGCACTCCTGGGCCACAGCAGGAGCTGGACTGGAAGAGGGGCAACCGGGACAGAATCCGGCACCCTGACCAGGACTAGAACCCTGGGTGCCGGCGCCGCAGGCGAAGGATTAGCCTAGTGAGCCGTGGCGCCGGCCTCACCTTCCATATTTCTGGTAAAAACGCCTTTGCGAAGTTTTTTCCAGTCCTCTGAACCCCAATTCCTGTCCTCGCATCCTTATATTTCTAATATATTCAAGTGCCATAATTATATTAGGTCTTTCATATTCTAAATGGGTTGAATTTTAGAGATGAAATGAGTAAGCAATGTTGTTAATGATTTGTTCTCTTAGAGCGAAATATGTCCTAGAATTATATTTGCTTTCTATGTGTGTCTATGACCCATGTACCACACAAAGAAGAATAATCCTACAGCCTCGGTCAAACGGGATCTATTCTGCTGCATTAGGTTCCCCAAGTCATGCCATGCTTAAGTTTGCTTCATATTTGGACTGTTGCTTTCCTATTGGGATTTTGCTTTTACATTTATAATATATATAATATATATGTATATTATGTATATAATATATATTTATATATCTATGTATTTTGGTTCTTCCTAGAGTTACCAATCATGCTTCCTATGTGTCTTTGTTTTTCTGGGATATTATCATTACACTTTCTTTTTCAAAGAAGAGATGTATGATTTCTTTATACTTCTTACTCTTCCCTTTCTAATGCTTACAAACCCTTCCATTGTTCTTCTGAATGCTATTCTTGAAGCTCATTGACTTTCTATATAAATCAATTGCTTTCAAGGCCTATTGAAATGGTTCTCATCCTAAGATTTCATTTCTTTGGACTCCATATCATTCAGTGCCCAGTCAGGAAAACAGAAACCATTCTACATAATTAAAGCAGGGAGGGAGCTGATCTGAGTAATCCGTTACAAAAGGACTTGAAGGCAAAATGTGGTAGGTGGTGTGACCCAGGGACAGTAACTATAGTGAGCCACTGCCACCCATGCAGGAATTCACGAACCCACAATCGCCTCCAGTCCCTTGATGCCACAGGAACACATATTTCTGGGCTGCTATCCGAAATCCTACCCATGTGGCAGCTAAGGTGGACTAAAGCTACTGGCGCTGCTGCTGGAGTGAGAAGGCCTTCGGCCTTCCTCCCACCTTCGCATTTCATTCAAATCCTCCAGATGGATGAAAGAACCCGAACTCTAGCGGCCAGTGGTGTTTAAGTTTTGGCAGTTTGGGGGCTCCCAGCTGCAGTAGTAAGAGGAGAATACAGAAGACCAATGCAGGGCTGAGTATCAGCAACAGTGCCAGGATAGACTCTTGGATTAGTTCCACCATCTTTTAGAACTTCCATCTCCCTGTTTTGTTGGTTTATTTCTTTCTTTCTCTACAGACCTTTAATTATCAACCAATTCCTCAGAAAGTATTCCTGGAAGGTGAACACTCTGAATCTTTGCATGTTGTGAAAGGTTTCTGTTTTGTTCCTGTTTTAGATAATTTTGCTAAGTATAGAATTCTAGGTTCAAAATCATTTTCACTTAAAATTGGAAAGCATTGCTCTATGGTCTTCTAGAAACCTGTCTACCTCTTGACATGGCTGTTACCTCTCTCGTTCTCATTCCAGAGCTGTTAACTGTTTTTCTTCTCTGGAAACCAAACCAAACCCACACACACACACACACACACACACAATAAATCCCTCCAAAGCCACTTCTCCCTCAAACAGTGTCTTACATGGGACACCTGCCCACCCCGGGATACTGCGCTAGCTGCCTCACTGCCCTCCATTTCCCTCCTGTCCCCTTCTCTCAGAATGCATTTCCACTGAGCAGCCCACCTTGTCATTGAAAAATGTTAGTTAATGTCATCCTCCTAAATTAAAATGATCCGAAGGCTTCCAATATCAATTAGCTTTTGCTACATGACAAGTCACCCCCATACTCAGTGGCTAGAAGAAACAAATAGTTTTCACAATCTTTTTTTTTTTTTTTTTGGTAGGAGGAGTCAATGGAAAGTGCTTTTGGAATGGCCTCGTTAATGTGGACTTGAATGGGCTGAGATGGTCTCACTCATATGTCTGGTGGTTGATAGACAAGTTGCTCTACAGGGGCAGGGTTGCTGTCCAAATTGAAAGGGCCCCACACTGCTCCCTGTGGTATTGCATTGCTTCGCTGCCTGGCTCTCTTTTTCACGTGGCCATCTCAGGGCTACAAGACATCTGAAGAGAGCAAGACCTAATGGACAAGAACTCTACACATCTCTGCTGCCATCACACTTACCAGTGTGCCATTGGCTAAAGCAAATCACCTTCCAAGTTGCACTGGTTAAAGCAATATACTGTTGAGGTTTGTGTAAATCCATGAAGCAAATGCAATAAAGCAACATTTCATTGACGCATGGAGCTTTTTCCAAACAACTCTAGTCTTCATTTGCTTTGGTAACCCATTACTACATGTGTCAGACAACATGCTAGAGATGTAAGTGTGACTAAGAAATTTCAGAGGCCAGAGGGGTGAGGCAGTCACACACAAGTAACCTCCAGGTAAGATGATTGAAGAAACCTGCCTGAATTGCAAGAGACACCAGTGTATGAACGCAAAGAGCTCACCACGTCACATTTTATGAGAACCAGGAAATCTACCCTTGGACAAACTGTGACACAATTTTTGAATTTCAAGTATAAAGGAGAGGGGACGGTGCTGTGGCATAGTGGGTAAAGCTGCTGTCTGCAGTGCCAGCGTCCTATATGGGTGCCAGTACAAGTCCCAGCTGTTTTGCTTCCAATCCAGCTCTCTGCTGTGGCCTGGGAAAGCAGTAGAAGATGACCCAAGTCCTTGGGCCCCTGCACCCATGTGGAAGACCTGGAGAAAGCTCTTGGTTCCTGGCTTCGAATTGGCCCAGCTCTGACCATTGTGGCCATTTGGGAGGTGAACTCATGGGTGAAAGACCTCTCTCTGTCTGTCTCTGCCTTTCAGATAAATAAACCTTTTTTTTTAAGAAAGTATAAAGGAGAAAACCCCGTTAAGTGTGAAGAAAATTAAAACAGAAATCATCAAAGGAAAAAGATACCAGGCTGACCTCACATTTCTCTGAAACACTGTGAGAATTCATGTGGGTGATAGCTACAGTTTTGAAAGAGTGGTATTCCACAAATTTTTCCCACATCATGTCTGTCTTTAAGAGAAAAGGTCCTCAGATTGGCAAGGGTCTTCTTCATTTAAACAATGGCATGAGAACCCACTCTAAGTAATAAAGAATTGAATTCATGTAGGAATTCTAAGATGGGAAATTCAAGTTTCAAAAAGCTTGAAGGCACTATATTCCTGAAGTTGTACTTAAGAAATGCATGAAGTCTGTATTCCTTAAATAAAAGGTTTCTTTAAGGAGAAAAATGAATTAAAGAAAAAAAAATCTTGAGAGTTAAACTGTCCTGTTGAGCTGATATGCTTGAGAATCCAGTTGGACCCTATATTTGCGGGTCAGTCCTCGAGGCTGGGGCAAAGGTTTGGCCCTAACTTCATTTGTTCTCTTAATTTGGCTTCCTTCCTTTCTTTCTTTTCTTTCTTTTGTTCTCTGTTCTTTTGCCAGAAAGAGGAAATACTTTTTTAAGTCATATTCCTCCTTCTATCCTTCAGCAGGGTATACTTAGTGTGTTTGCTGATTGCAAAAACTGCTGCAGGCCTCTCCAAATGGCTAAGCTATTTAAATGATTTGAACATTGTTGAGATGATTAATTAAGCACTTTTTTCCTGCCACCCTAAAGCAGAATTGCATTTATCTATGCATCCATCCATCTATTTATACATCGATTTACCCAGCTGAGAGTTCAGTGCCTCTATGTGCCAGATACTCTTAAACACACTGAAGATGAAATCATAACAATAACCAAAAACCCTTGCTTCCTAAGATTTGTGCTATGAATGAGATAAGAAAATATCTTGAAGTCCTTTTGTATTATGCATGATTTTAATCAATGATGGAATCTCTGCTTTTGAAACACGTCAAATGACGTGGGTCGTTAGTGGTGTTGGTTGGGAAATACGTATCACCAATAGTCTCTCACAGTATCTTATAAGACCTATGAATGTTCTTATGCAAAACTAAATGCCCAGACAATGACAGTGAGCAAACACTAATACTAATACTAATACTTACCTCCAGAGAGTGAGAGAACAGTCTGTTTACCTCTTTTCCAGCACTTTTTAAAAAATTATTTATTTGAGAGTTAGAGTTACACACAGAGAGAAGGAGAGGCAGAGAGAGAGAGAGCGCGCAAGGGAGAGAGAGAGAAAGGTGTCTTCCATCCCCTGATTCACTCCTCAGATGGCTGCAACAGCCCAAGCTGCTGTGATCCGAAGCCAGGAGCCAGGAGCCTCCTTCCAGTCTCCCACATGGGTGCAAGGGCCCAAGGACTCAGGCCATTTTCTACTGCTTTCCCAGGCCATAGCAGAGAGCTGGATTGGAAGTGCAGCAGCTGGCATGATATGGGATGCTGGCACTGCAGGCGACAGCTTTACCTGCTATGCCACAGTGCAGGCCCCTATTTATTTTTGTAATAGTATATTAGGAGAGGTTACGATAGCTCCTGGTACAGGGAAAAGAAATCAGTGGCTTTCTACAACAGAAGTTTTTTTTGTCCCTATCACAGTTCACTGATGTTCTTCTTGGCTGAGTACCTTTCCCTCCGATGTGATTCAGGGACCCTCTCTGTTTTGGGGCTCTGCAATCTTCAGCAAGTGACTCCCAAGTTTTCCCTGGGAGTTGTGCCCATTTCCAGAAGAAGAGACGTCCCCCTGGGAGGGAGGCCCATGCATTCATGAAACTCATATGCATCGCCTTTGCCACATGCCTGTTACCTAAATTTATGTCACTTGGCCACGCTTAGCTGCAAGAAAAGCCCCGAAATAAAAACGCAGTCATGTGCCCAGTGTGAAGAAAAGCAGGCACTGGTGAATACATCTAAGGTTTGGGTCATAATCTGCCCTCCCATTGATGACATAGCCATTTTCCTCTCGTTCTCGAACATAGAATACACTTGGAGAAACAATCACAAGCCCCAGCAACCACTGCACCCAGCTCCAAGCTGTGCACCCCCAAGCACAGTGCATGTCCTCCACCCAGATGTGGCTCCCTGCAGGACAGCTGTCTTTGAATTTAAAAAGACAAATTATATTCCCATTCTTCATCCCAACACTTCTACTCCATGAGCCAGGGGAAAGAAAAAAGCAATAAATTCCCACAGGTAGCTAGCTGATGAATGGAGACACACAGCACAGGCTGACGTCTCCAAGCAGTGTCACCCTGCTGGCCTGGCGCTGTGCGGTCCCCATTCCCTGACAGTGAGGGTGGGCCCGTGGGCAGACCCTGCCTGCTCATGGTGGGGCAACTTTCCCCTCCCTTGTTCCTGGGCTCAGGTTTGCCCTTCTGAACAGAGGCTTGTAGTCTGTGAGGCTGCCAGATCATTGTATGCCCTGTTGGGAAAAAACAAAAAACAATCACCTCCTTGGGGGTTCTTTGTTTTCAAAGCACACTTCAAGCTAGTACAAATTGGAGGGCCTGAAGGTTGTTTTAAGCCTCAAACAGTTAGAGGTTTTTCCAGTCCTGATTTGTGGTTTTGTTAGTAATCACTCTGCCCTCAAAGACACAGTTGGCTTTGGACATATTTGCCTCCGATCCGGTTCATGCATCAGTAAACACACTTAAAATTCTTTCCAAAACATGATTTTGGGGGCCAGTGTTAAGGCATAGTGGATAAAGCTGGCATCAGATATGGGCACAAGTTCAAGACCCAGATGCTGCATTTCTGATCCTGCTCCCTGCTAATGCACCTGGGAAAGCAGTGGAAGATGGCCCAAGTGCTTGGCCGATCCACCTGCCTGGGAGACCTGGAAGAAGCTCCTGGCTCCCAGCTTCAGCCTGCTCCAGCCCTGGCCACTGCAGCCATTTGAGGAGTGAACCAGCAAGTGAAAGAACTCTCCTTCTCTTTCTCTCCAGCCCCCTCCTGCATTTCAAATAAATAAATCTTTTTTAAAAATGATTTTGAGATTTTATTTCTTTCTTTTTTTTTTTTTTTTTTTTTTTGACAGGCAGAGTGGACAGTGAGAGAGAGAGAGAGAAAGGTCTTCCTTTGCCGTTGGTTCACCCTCCAATGGCTGCCGCAGCTGGCACGCTGCGGCCAGCACACCGCGCTGATCCGATGGCAGGAGCCAGGTACTTATCCTGGTCTCCCATGGGGTGCAGGGCCCAAGCACCTGGGCCATCCTCCACTGCACTCCCTCGCCACAGCAGAGAGCTGGCCTGGAAGAGGGGCAACCGGGACAGAATCCAGCGCCCCGACCAGGACTAGAACCCGATGTGCCGGCGCCACAAACCGGAGGATTAGCCTAGTGAGCCGCGGCGCCGGCTGAGATTATTATTTCTTTCTCAACAACCACACATACCCTGCCTTTTTCACATCCACATTGACTGTCTTGATGACAGTGACTGTCTTGCTGCTATTGAGGATTCTGGAAGGGGTGCGAATGTCATGCTTCCATCTTTTGTTTGTTACGTGGCTGTCTTCCAGGTTCCTGTTGCACAAATCCATCTTATACTTATCTTGTACTATTTGGGGCCTGAAGCAAACAGCTTTTCCAACCTTTGGTGCTTCAAATTTCTGGACTCTAATCCCTTATATCCTGCTTGCAAACTGGTCAATTCCATCCTGAGGTTATCTATTTTTAAAAAAAAATACATTAAAATATTCATTACATTTATCATCTTACTCATTTTTTAAATGTGTATAGCCAGCCCATTGAGTCTGTGAATTCCCCACCTGTGGATTCAAACTGTAGACCAAAAAAATATTTATAAAAAGCTGGCATCCCTACTGAACATGTGCAGATGTTTTTTCTTACCTTGGCAATGTTCTTTTAACACTGCATCATAACAACTATTTACAAAGCATTTACAATGTACTCGGTAGTAGAAGCATCTAGAGATGATTTTAAATATATAGGAGGATTGCTGTAGGTAATATTCAAATACTGTGCCACTTTATAGAAGAGACCTAAGCATTCCAAGATATTGGTATCCACCGGCATCCTGGAAGCAGTCCCCCATAGACCCTGAGGGACAACTGTAGTTCAGTGGCCTTAACTTCACTAGCACTGTAGTCTTCGGCCTAAACCAGAACCTTGTACTTGTTAAACAATAAATCCTTCTCCTCCTTCCCCTCCTTCCCCAGCCCTGCCCCAGCAACCGCTCTTCTATTTTGTCTCTACGCAATTCATTACTTTAAGGAACTCATATTAGCAGAACCATGCAATGTTAGTCCCTATTTCAAGCAGCATAATGCCTTATAGGTTCATCCATGTTGTCGCAGGTGTCTGAATGTCCTTTGTTTTTTTTGGGGGGGGGGGCTTTCTTTTTTTTAAATATTTATTTATTTATTTGAAAGTCACAGTTACACAGGGAGAGGAGAGGCAGAGAGAGAGGTCTTCCATCTGCTGGTTCACTCCCCAGTTGGCCACAGCAGCCATAGCTGCGCCAATCCGAAGCCAGGAGCCAGGAGCTTCTTCTGGGTCTCCCACGAGGGTGCAGGGGCCCAAGGACTTGGGCCATCTTCCACTGCTTTCCCAGGCCAAGCAGAGAGCTGGATCTAAAGTGGAGCAGCCGGATCTTGAACTGGTACCCATATGGGATGGGGGCGCTTCAGGCCAGGGCATTAACCCGCTGCGCCACAACACCAGCCCGTGAAAGTACTTTGTTTTAAAAGCTGAATAAATTAAATGTAGAGACACACTTTTGTTGATCAATTTGTCAATGGTTATCTCTTTTGTTCAATAATTTGCTAAAAGTTAAAATAAAACCAACATACTCCACTACTCTGATTTCTGCCAACCTCTTCCCCTAAAGCTGGAGTCTCTCTCAGACCCCAGTATCAGTTTCCTCACTAATATGCTCTGACTCCCACATCAATGCTCTGCATTTTCCATTTTATTACAACTCAGCATCTTACATAATGATGCACCTTGTTTCTTAGTATAACTCCAGGAGTCATACTAGATAAATCCCAAAACATCACTAGCTGCTTGGTTTTGGTTTCCCCAAAAGAAGCAGCTGTTAAGAACCTGAGTGTTTGTGGTTCACTTGAAAAGTAAGCCTAAGAGGCAAGAATGAAAGAATAAGGAGAAGATGAAGAAGAAGGAAGATACAGTCTTGGGTTTTCAGTGTCACTGGTGTGGGTTCAAGTCTGTAGGAGTTGTTGAGAAGTATACAGAACACCATCCAGAATCCTCTACCTGAAAGGTGGAGACTAGAGCAAGTATCCAGCTACTCCTGTCCTCTCTGGATAAGGGTTGCTGATGGGGGTGTTAATTCTCCCCTTGCAAGGAGGCCAAAAAGATTTCTATGGGGGCAGGGAACACCCTGGGGCACGAAGTAGGAGTATACTCAGTGTATGCTTGAGCTGGGATGTGGTTGACTCAAAATCTCTCCAAGTTTTATAGAACTCTTCTCAACAGCTGCAAACCAGAGGTGGACTGAGAGGATGTAATGATGTTATATGTGATACCAGAGAATTTGTAGAGAGACAACAACGTACACGTTTAGTGCTCACTCACACCACAGCCAAGTGCATGGGTCCCTGGTAGCCCTTGTCTAAATACTGAGACATAAATATCTCTAATCTTGTAGTTCTGCCATCTTCAATACCACATTGCTGAAGTCATCAAGTTTCTTTACTTCAACTGGAACAGGTAAAAGAGGGAATGTAGGAGATTGCCCATGGAAAGATTTCATGATCTAGACCTAGAACAGGCATTGAGCACTCCCTTCCACAACCTGCTTGCCACAGCTCAGTCACATGACTATATCTAATGCAAGGGAGGCTGTTTTGTGTCAGGGGACAGAGGAAATAGATTTTGGTGAACAGTCTTTACAGTATATTAAAGACTATATGTAAAAATAAATGCAATCCAAGGCAATATCCATCAACTGGTTCACCCCTCAAATGGCTAAAACAACCACGGTTGGTCCAGGCCAAAGCCAGGAGCCCAGACCTCCACCCAGGCCTCCCACATGGGTATCAGGGGCCAAGCACTTGGGTCATCTTCCACTGCTTTCCTTAGGCTCATTAGCAGGGAGCAGAGCAGCCAGGTCTCAAACAGTTGCTCCAATATAGGATGTTGGCATTGCAGGCAGCAGCTTGGTTTGCTGCACCAGGATGCTAGCTCTTCTCTTTCCTTTATGAGCCTTACAATGCCATCCTGGAGAAATAATCAGACTTGTGAACACCCAGTGTACAAAGATGACCACTCAGCAATATTTGGAATAGCAAAAAGTCTGAAACTACCCATGTGTCTAATGATTAGGAGCAGGTAAAATAGTGAGGTGTCCTCAAAAGTTCTTGGAAAATGCCTATCAAGAAAAATGCATGGATTTCAAATTCTTGGCAACAATAAGCATATTTTAATCTTTTTTGTATTTTCCACAAACTTTTTGAAGGGCCCCCATATTACAGTAAATCCGTGGTAGAGAAAGAGGGCATGCGCTAGCCGGCACGTGTTTACTGCCCGTTCTTGTCTCTGGCCCCAGGGGTCCTGCCTCCCCTACAGGGAAACTCTGGTCGAGTCTCGCCATCGACTCTGCTGTCCTCCCCATCCTCAGAGGTGCTCCTTCAGGACAACTCACTGAGTTGGGGAGCAGGAGTTCGCATCTAAAGCACCAGTAGCTTGATTTACAAATAGAAAAAAGGGCAAATTTACCTGGAGAAAGAGAAAATACTATACTAGTGTTGGAGGGGGGAGGTGGAGGAGAACAAGATGTGAGGACAGAACAGATGAAGAACTTTCTCCTATGTGCAACTGACTGTAAACTTGCTTCTAGAAGGAAACTTACTGTAGCTATTTGCACCCATAACAACGCTCACGGAGCTTCCTGGACGGGACTCCTGCCTCTTGACATTTGTGGATCCCTCACAGTGTACTACTGCACAAATTGAGTTGCCTGCAGTAC
Organism: Oryctolagus cuniculus; assembly: GCF_964237555.1. Lineage (NCBI taxonomy): Eukaryota > Metazoa > Chordata > Mammalia > Lagomorpha > Leporidae > Oryctolagus > Oryctolagus cuniculus. Next base: position 164,052,895 of record NC_091432.1, read on the forward strand.
TTTTTGCAATGTCCTTGGAGGCATCTCCATGTTCAAGATAAGGAAACTGGAACACTGAAAGGTTACCTGGGACTTTTACTCCACTTTGTTCAGGTTGCCCATCTGAAGGATAAGATGGGGTGCAAAAACTGTATTTTAAGACTTTTTGAGCATCTAAAGCCTATGTCATTTGGTTTTTTTCTAGTGTTCTATTTTCTGCTTGTAAAACTAAAGTATCTAAAATGCTGAAAAGCTATGTAGAGGGAAGAAAAGCAAAAGAGGGAAAATAAAGAATGAAGGAGAACAAGATAGTTGTGGTACTCAACAAATACTGATCGAGCCGGAGGGATAGCAGTGAACAAGACAAAATCCCCACATTGATAGACCCGTGCTCTAGTGGGAGAAGAACAGGGAGTCAGAGAAAAGTAACAGGCAATGACAGTGTACCTGAAATGGAGGGATGGTAGGGGAAGGGGACATTTAAAGGGATGTTCAGGGAAGGCATCTCCACAGAGCAAGATTTCAGCAGAGACCTGAGGATGCCACAGTTGGGAGATGAACGTGGCAGGTGAAGGATCCAGTTCTGATAGTCTCAGGGAGGAGCAGTTCAGCAAAGAAAACTGCGGGCACATGACCAGAGGCCAGAGTTGGGGGACAGACTGGCTAAGGGGCAGGAGGCTGCATTGGCTGCTGTCAATGGACAAGGGAAGAAGCAGACACACTGTGCTGCTTGGAGGCAACAGGGACTTGGGATTATGTCCAAACATAATGGGACATCACTGGATGGTTTTGATCAGAGGCATGATTGGATCCATATTTTAAATAGCCCTTTTGTCCAATGCATGGAGGATATTGGTCACCTTTGGATTACAACTCTTTTGGTATTGTTGTTTTTTTGCATTTCTGTTTTTTCTGGCTTTTGGTTTTGAAATTTGAGTGGCAGAGAGACAGACCGACAGAGCTCCCATCCACATCCACTGTTTCACTTCCCTAAAGCCCCCAGTGGGCACAAAACATGCTGGGCTGGGCTGAGGCTGGGAGTCAGGAACTCAATCCAGATTTCCCTCCGGGATGGCAGAGACACAATGGTTGAGCCATCACTTGCTGCCTCCCAGGGTGCATGTTATTAACATGAAGCTGGAACCAAGGGCATAGTTGGGGACACAGGCTTAACCACTAGGCTAAATGCCCACCACTAGCTTTTTTTGTTTGTTTAAACAATAAGCATATTTTAGTTTTACAAGCAAAACAAAAACATGTAACTGGGGCCAGTGCTGTGGCACAGAGGGTTAAGCCACCACCTGCAATGCCAGCATCCCATATGGGTACCAGTTCGAGTCCCAGCTCTTCTACTTCTGATTAAGCTCCCTGTTAATGCACCTGGAAATGCAGCAGAAGATGGCCCAACCACTTGGGCCCCTGGAACCCTTGTGGGAGACCCAGATGGAGTTCCAGGCTCCTGAACTTGGCTTGGTCCATCTCTGGCCATTATAGCCATTTGGGAAATAAACAAGTGGTTGGAAGATCTCTCTGTATCTCTCCCCCTCTCTATATAACTCTTCCTTTCAAATAAATAAATAAATAAATAAATAAAATTTTAAAAACCATGTAACTTAAAAAAACAAAGGGGCAACTGCATTAATTATTCATTGCTGCATAACAAATTCCCGAGAACTCAGCATCTGAATGCATGCGCTACCTGACAGCTTCTGGAGGTCAGAGCCTGGCAGTGGCAAGGCCACTGCAATCGGGGAGGCAGGTGGGACTTGCCCAGGAGAAGGCTGTTTGCAAGTTCTCTCCCGGGGCTGCTGGCCTGCTCCCTGGCCGCTGACCGGACCTCACTGCTTTGCCCAATAGGAAGCTTCCTTCCACCAAGAGTGAATGTATACAAGAAGGAATGAGAGACCTTATGACAGAAGCCACCGTCTTATAAGCCAATGGGAGCCGCAGTCTATTCATTAGGAATCATTAGACCCACTCGCAGGCAGGAGGAGAGGAGCATAGGGAGCATGTTGGGGACTTCACGGCGGTCATTTCTTCCAAGTTCCTTAACTTCTTTCAGCTGGCACATGTTTGCACGGACACCTGGTCTCTACCGTCTGAAGCCTTCACAGAATGGCTGTGATGACCCTTCCAAAGGACCTTCCAAACTGCTCAGCACACGAAATACAAGGACTTATTTAACTTTTCTCATGACCCATTCCCTTGGTGTCCGTTCCAGAGCTGGCCTGTGTTCTATCCCCTGCATTAATGATGTCTCCCAACCGTCGTTCATCCTTCATCTTTTTTTAAAAAAAGATTTATTTATTTATTTGAGAGTTAGAGTTACACACAGATTGAAGGAGAGGCAGAGAGAGAGAGAGGTCTTCCATCTGCTGGTTCACTCCCCAGATGGCTGCAGTGGCCAGAGATGCGCTGATCTGAAGCCAGGAGCCAGGAGCCTCCTCCAGGTCTCCCATGCAGGTGCAGGGGCCCAAGGACTTGGGCCGTCTTCCACTGCTTTCCAAGGCCAGAGAGCTGGGTGAGAAGTGGAGCAGCCAGGACTCAAACCAGCACCCATATGGGATGCTGGCACTGCAGGCAGCGGCTTTACCTGCTGCACCACAGTGCTGGCTCTCATCATTTTTTTTTTTCACTAGAATGAACGCCTTCCAGTTTGAACAAAAACATCCAACAGGGAAGGGACACAGAGCACCACCTCCTCCAGGTTCAGGAAGAGCTTTCTGTTTCACTGTCCAGCTCCTGATGACAGACATGCTGACCAGCTCATCCCCAAAGACCCCCCTGTCCAGCAGAATTGAGGCCAACAGGATGAGTATTTAAAGGGCCCTTGAAGAGCAAGATGTTATTGATCTCTGTGTTTGATATTGGTCTTCTTTCTCTCCATTGTTGGACAAATTTGATTAGAAACTCCTTGAAAGCAGAGGCCTTATTCGTCTCTGAAGTCTATTCCCAAGTTCTACCAGAAATAACTCCCTGGGGCTATGCTCCTCTGTTTAAGGTAACTCAAACTTTAAAAAATCAGCAACGACAAAAGCAACCTGAAATTCAAACTTGTTTAAATTGTGCGGTGCCCATGCCACTCCATGGGGGGAAAACTGCTCAAAACACAGCTTCCATTTCAAGACACAAAACCCAACCCAGGGCAACTTGCTCGACCCTTGTGCTTGCCTTTCTTACCCCCGGCTTCCCTTTCTGGGCTCCCAAGGGACCTCTCCTTCATCAGCACCTTCTCCAAACACTACAGGTTCAGGAGCCCTTAGCCAAAATGCTTGGGTCCAGAAATGTCTTGTATTTCATTTTTTTTCAGATTCGGGAATATTCGCGTATACCTAATGAGATATCTTGGGGATGAGACTCAAGTGTAAACATGAAAATCACTTCTATTTCACATATACCTCATACATATAGCCTGAAGGCAACTTTATAAAATCTTCTTTGTGCACCTGCATTGTGCCTGAGACCTATCACATGAGACCAGACATGGAATTTTCCACTTGGAGCATTTTGTTGACTCTCAAAAAACTTTGGGATTCAGTGCATTTTGGGGTTTTCTATTAGCAATAATTGTTCCTCAGGTAACCCTCACTGGCATGATACTGCCACTGTGCAAAGCTTGCATTGGGGTTTTCAGATTAGGGATTAGCCTGTATTACTTTATTCCTAAGCCTGTTTTCATCTGATTTTTTGAGACCGAAATTCATTCATACTCTTCTTACTGCTTTAGCCAAGTTTTTGCACAGACACCATTTCTCCCCTTGTCTAATTACAATCTGGAAGGCTTTTTCACCAGCTAGAGGAATTCTTATATAGCCAGCAGGTGGCCATAGGGAGTGTGGAAGAAAGGAGAACCTTCAAATCACAGTAGATCTGCTTGTTTGAGCCTTAAACTAAGCAAGATTCAAATCTCTGTAGGGTGAATGAATTAGGAGGGAGGTGTCAGAATGGACTGCCTATTATCTGAGTGGCTTATGAATACATTAGCATTAATTAATACATACATGAATATGTTTTACATTAATTTGTGTTGTTGAAATAGACGTGGGCCGACCATCTGCCTAAGGGCATCCAGGAAGCGTTCCCAGAATTCTCTCAGTAGCCATGAACTAACCCGTTCACCCCTGTGTTCTATGTCCATGTTTGGACAAGGGATGTTCCAGCATCTCAGACAATTAGGTGAAGACTTGTTAATACCAGAAAATGATGGTGTCACAGCCCTTCTGCTTCCATCAGAATCCAATAATGCAGGATAAACATGTGGTGCCTACTCTACGCATTCTACAACTGTGACCTTACTTGATGAAGCTGGGAGGGAGACTGTTGATTGTGCAGTCTCCTGCACTTGATACCCCCAACTTCAGTTAGCACCCCCAACAATGGCTGTGAAGGTAAGGAAAACTAGACGCATAACACAAAGGGGACGAGTGAAGTCCGGAAAGCTTGGGACATCCAGCCTCATCCCAACAGCCTGTGTGCTCAGACATGTTTTACTCTGGAAACTCTGCCTTTAGAGAACACATATCCACTTTTACGTGAAGAGGCCTCCGGGCAGAAAGGGCTCATCCTCAGAAATCCTTCCCGTAAGTGGAAGAGGAAGGCAAAAGTCGCTGGAGGCTAGGGAGAAGGAAGGGGAGGGGGGAAAGCGAGGAGGCCCTTGGAAGAGTACGAGAAGAAAGAAAACAAGAGCGAGAAAGGAGATGAGCTGCAGGAATGGACCAGGGAAATAAACGACCCCCTGTGGGGGAGAAGGTGCTTCTCGAGAGAGAAATAATGAAAATTAAAAATGCTTCCTGAGAGTTCTGCTGCTGAACAACAGAAAATTCAATCGCTTTATCTTTTCATCACCAAAAGAAGTACTGACTACAGAAGGAAAAAGGAAGGCGCTAGCACTTGCTTGTGTCTTCTGGGAAGGCATCCGCTAGCCTACGGGTTTGGGGACAACTGGACAGGGGTGTCTCCCGCAGGAGGCAGCTCCCCAAGCACCAAGTGGTCACAGACAGTGCCCACAGTCCTCCCTGGGGAGCAGCCTGCAGAATTGTGCTGAGATGGCTCTGCCTGCCCGATGCATGCTGCGCCCCGACACATGAGGGGCTTGCAACATGAGTAGGAAAATGTGCATTCTTGTGTAATTCCATTTGTCCATAAACTCTTCAAAGTTTTCTTGTACATGATCACATTATTATAATATAACAGACGTTCCCCTAGTTTCATTAGGAATCTGAGGTACAAAGGAATTAAATCTCCTGACACTACATACCCCCTCATATCTCAAAGTCACACAAGGAGTGAATCCACTGAAACGTGTTAATTGCATGTAATTTATTAGCTACTTACCTAGAAGCCCCCAAAATAGGTCTTCAGGTTAGGCTTGATCAGGGAGTTCATTAATTTTCCTACAGTTCTCTCCCCTATGTGCTTCTGTGGGTGCCAGCTGCATCCTCACAAGCTCGCATCTCCACACCTAGAAGCAGCAGAACTGTATCTCACATTACCTAGGGCATCTCCTCTACTAGTTTGCGCAGAGTAAGATGAAAGTGAATTTTCCAGGAGTGCCTAGAAAATGGCGTGTGCATTCTCATTGCCCCAGTTGGAGGGCATGCTTTCCTGGAACCAGTAACTGAGGCTGGAAATAGGATTATTCTGGTGACGTAAGCATGACAGATACAGCTAATCTCTGGAGTGGGGTAGAAATCAGTTTCTTCAGGAGGCAAAACTGCTGAGGAATTGTGAGTACCACAGTGGAAGTCAAGGTGATTACCAAGAGAAGGCATAAGTACTCAAGTGGGCACCCATATGTCCTCTACAGCACGTGAGGTGGACTGGCTGTTATTTAATGGCTTTCACTTCCTTCCTGCCTCCATGAGAGGAGTGTATTTTCAGACCCCGGTGAACCTGGACTTACGCACGTAACTTATGGTTTCCCTGCCCGTGGCTTTGGGTCTGGTCACCCAACCTGCTTTGGCCAGAGGAACATGAACAGATATGACACAAGCACAGTTGAAGTTATGCTCTTGCTCTTCTGCCATCACCGTAAGGACGTAAAGCTGGTAGCCCGCTCCTCCAGGAGGTGGAGCAACATGGGAAACAGACCTGGACCCAATCTGCAGCTTGGAGGCAAGAGCAGCTGGGTCAGCCTAAGCCGGACAGCCCCCAGCTGACCTGCAGGGCTGCGAGTGAGACTGAGTCGTCGTGTAGTAATGGGGCAGCTAAGTGGGCTCTGGGCATGTGTGATTCTTACAGGAAGCACCGAGCATTGCCCCATCGGCTTTTTCTCTTCTCTGTGGCTGCAGTCTCGCCTGGGTCTCAGTCGAAAACGAAGCCTGTAGCTTTATCCTCCATTGTCAATCGCACAAAAGCATCCCATGCAGTGGGCAGGCCCTTTGGAAGGTGCTTGAAGAGCACCACCCCTCGCACCCCAGAGGCCGGCCAGCCTCGGGAAGGCAGAGCCATGCAGCCAGCCCTGGCTTGCAAACCCTGCCAGGCACAAGCTTGTGATATTGAAATGGCTGCACCTCACACTGTCATGTGATTTCTGTATCATAGGAATTTTAGAAACAGATGGTGTGCACAGACGACAGTGACGGTTCTACTCTGCGTCTGGGGCAAAGGGGAATGAGCGAGCAAGGGGGGCGGGAATCTAGCAGATTCTGGAGGAGCCCTGGAGGGAGAGAGAATTGCCCAGAGCTTGCCTCTGTCTGCAAATGCAACTGCAGGTGGCATGAAGTTGCAGAAGAAAAACACCCACAGGCAAGTTGAGGGTGGAGGAAGAGGCAAAAGAGCCAATTTGCTTCCCAGCCGCGGAGGATCATACATTTAAATGGTTTCCTAAATCACACCTGAAACATGGGCAGCCGGAGCAAGAAGCAACCGGTTCACCTGAGCTTGACCTTTAGGCGCAGGATTTTGTTGCCTGCGGAAAAGCAGGCAGGGGCGGGGAGCTGCAGAGGGAGCGCATGCCCAGGAGCCAGACCGAGGTCCCTCAGGCACCCCCCAGCCCCCACGCCACCAGCGCCCTGCTCCCCACGAGGCCCCGCACAGTCCGGGGAGGGGACGCTGTGTGCGGCCGTCTCAGATGGCTGCTCCCTCATTCCGTCAGGAAATGTATTTCCCCCGGAGCTGGCGCCGATCGCCCCATTCTGGCACCACTCCTGAAACGCTGCATCTGTACCCTACACTGAGGTTCCTTGTAGTTCATTAATATGCAAGCGGGGCCGTGAAATCACTCCTGCTTCTGACAGGAGTTCATACATGCCTTTCTGGAATGCCTTCCTTCTGAAGTGGTCTGGCACGGAGACTTGCCTTGTCTTCTTTTAATCAGCTCCATCTTGTCACTGCCTAAAGAGTTAAAAAAAATGCTCTCTGCAAATCTCAAGGAAGACAGGGCACAGCTTTCTTTCTCTTTTCTTCCCTTTCCCCCTTATTTATTTCTTTTTCTGGTCACCCCCCACCCCCTCCCATGAACACATCAAAGTAAGAAGTGACACACGGTACCCTGGAGCTCTTAGCAACATGCTTTTAGGGTTGGAAAATTTCATTTCCTACCTTATGATGATTACATGAGGAAAGATGAAATGCTTGCTTTCAGGTTTATTTGAGAAAGAGATGTAATAAATGTTGTGGCTTCCCACTGAATGGAACAAATCCATCTGGTCATGTGGGGATATTAAAAATTACATACGTGTGTGTGTGTGTGTGTGTGGACACAGCCTGTGTGATTGAGGTGGCAGTGTGGTTCCAGATGCTGAGAAGGGAGACCTTGGGTGACTTCTTTCAGAAAATGCTGAATAAAGTTTTTCATTTTATCCAGCTCTGAATGCATTTGATTCCAAACGAAAATGAGTTTCCACCCTATCTGAGCAACAGCCGTCCCCGCTGAGCTGGTCCCCACCCCCACCGATATGCACACACACTCGGTCCTGCACGTGAGCGACACAGGAGCGCACACACACATCCACACACAAAAGATTCGCCCCGACTGACACAGCTTAGCGTCCCCTTAGCTGAAACCCCCAAGTGTGCCTGCCTGTTGAAGATTTAATCCAACGCCTCTTCCCCAGGAAGTTCATTTTTTGCAAACCCTGGACAGGGCAGCGGACACTGGTGTTGTGTTCTGGCGATGGTGATTTTGTGTGCGCGCGTGCCTGTGTTTCTGGTTTTGCCTGGGGAGCTTCTCTATTAGCTGGGAACAGAATGGAAACGACAAGCTCACCTTGCCCAGGACAGAGCCAGCAAGGTGGAGAAATCGCCTCATAGTCTCAGCCCCACGCTCTTCAGCGAGACAGGATGCTAGAAAGGAGATGGAGTGTTCACCGCGTGAACCGTTTCCCGCACACGGAAGCATGCAATCGCGGCCTCTATTCAGAGCTCTCACTTCACACATGCCGCTCTTTGTTCAGCACACAGCTGGACCACACAGGTTGTCAGAGGCAGGATTTGCACGCGCATGGCCCATCAGCTCTGGCAGGCCACCCTCCATAGAAAGTCCATCCTCAACCAGCCTCGGGGCCAGTGTCAGCCTGTCACAACCGCATGGATCGGTCGGGGCTGGAGCAGAACAGTGAATTTTTTGCTTTGGCCACAGAAAGAGGAGACAGAACCGGATCCTTTTTCATAAATAACCTAAACTCGATGAGTAAGCCCGGTTTCCTCTCTCTCTCAAAGCAATGAGAAATGGCTTTGATTGAACACTTACTATGTGCTCTCAGATACATTTCCTGCCCTCCTTCTGCCCAGTTCTATATTTAAAAGGAGATGATGACTTGTAAATATTTTTAAATATTTGAAATTGTGAAAGTTGTCTCACTTAATCTCCTTTGGCGCAGATACTGTTATAATTCCTACTTTGTGGAGGGAACTAAAGCTCACTGACTCTATACAGTTGCCCCCCATGTACACGTACATGGTAGAGGGGAGATTCAAATCCAGGGTGCTATCACCCACCATGCTCTCTACTGCCTCCTGCTGGTAGGAGGGTTTTGGTGCCCACTGGTCCTCTCCTTGCCTTTGAGCCCCGGGCACTGCAGTTTCTCTTGGCAAGCTCATTCCTCTCTCGATGGTGACCTCCTGCAGTTACCTTCAGCATTTGTTCTCCAGTGCTCGAAAGTGCTCGCTAAACGCTTGCTGAGTGAATTTAGAAAACTAACTACTGAGGCCCAGAACGTTAGGGTATTTAGGAGAGGTTGAGTAGAGAGTAAGATGCAAGAGAGAAAAACATTACACCTCTGGTCTGAAACCAGAGGTACAAAGAGAAAGGGAGGTAGACTCAACTAAAGTAGCGGGAGATGGGTGCTGGTGCAGCCCTTTCTCCATGCGTTCAGGTCCCTGGAAAGAAGGTAGACAGAGTGTGTGCGTCTTATTGGAGTGTTTGTTTCTTTGCCAGGCTGGGTAGAAGAGATCACAGAATGGGAATCAAGAAGGTGGGGTACAGTTCCATGTTTGCTACTCATTAGTTATCTGATTCTGTGCAGATTTTCTGCCTCCTTTGAGCTTCTCTTGGTATAGTGAGAAAACCGGATGAAAGGGTCCCTGTAGCGTTGTAGGAAAGCAGAGGCAAGTATTTATAATATAAACTGGTCACAGTCATTTTCTTTTTTAAAAAACTTTTATTTAATAAAGCAGTCATCTTCCAAGTATAGCAATTCGAAGTACTTATTATCATCAATAACAAAAAAGTGCAGCATTGAGTACTTTTATGAACCAGCTTTTTTTCCCCATGTATCCCTGACCATGAAGATAGTAAAATCCTCACTTCTGTGATGGCAAAGATGGTTGTTCAAATAAATTGTATAATGTGCTCAAGCCCATGTAGCAAGTACATGACCAACTAGGGTTTGAATTTGGGTCATTAGTTGATACTCAGGCACGTCAGGGCCCTGATGTTCCTACTTTAAATAGCAAATGTCCCTCAGAGCAACCTGCCATTGTAGAGACTCAAAAAACTCCTGTGACAGTTCAACTTCCAGCTGTGGCCCCAACTTGCCCATTGGTGATGGTCCCTAGAGATAAGCTCTCCAAGAGTCCATTTGAACCAGTAGAGAACACTCAGCAATGCTGTGACCACCACTGTGCCCCAGCAACAGCCATGCCTGCAGCTGTCGTAAGACCAGTGGTAAACTGAGTCAGGATGAGCACTCTTCCCTGGAAACCTGCCCTCCCAGTTCCTCTCCCTTGTAGACCTGGAAGCAAATCAACTACTTTAATTCAGGGGGAAACCTCATGTGACTTTGGTGTCTCCAAAGCTGTCACTGGCCCATTCACTCAGTACTTATTTGCCGAAATTGTTCTGTCTGAATGCCATCAAATCATTTTTCTTCAACGTCTCTTTCTACTCCCTTCCAAATTTAAAATTTGCTTCCATTATTGTGTGAAAGGCATCAGTAAAAAGTCGATACAAAGCATAGGAGTTTTAAATGAATCATCTTTTGGCTTTGATCACTACATTCTAAATGTCTTTAAATAAATTCTTTAAAAGCTACCAATACAACCATAGTCTTTTAAAAATAACCATCCTACATATATGAATTCATAAATGTCATATGCGTGCTTGTATATAGACCTCCATGTCAAGTGAGTGTCAACATCTACAGATTGTCTTAATCACCCACATAATGAAAACTTTATCTTGTATTTTGAAGAGCAGAACCTAGGCTGACAACTTGCCTGTTTGCTCTCAGGTGATCTCATCCTTCTTTAGTTGTTTTCCAAGGGAATGGGAATCTGTAAATAGTTTTAAATATTTACTTTTAAAATATTTATGTGCACCACAGCGTCATATTTTTGGGGCCTAGAAACAAAAAGTTGCCTAGGCTTGGGATATGAGGTTAAAAGCAGCTTAGCCAAAACACAGGTGGATGAAGTTAACAGTTCTAGTGCTGCCCGGAATGGTAGGGTGACCAGAGTCTATGATAAGAGAAATGGAAGAGCCTGTAGCATTGGTATATGTCGTATGTATCTGCTGAAATATTGCACTGTAACCCATTAAAATGTGCAGGTGTTTCCTGCTAATCTAAAACTTGTAAAAACAATTTCTAAAAATAGAAAAATAAGGGCACTTATCCATACTTTGTAAAGTGCCCACAGCTAACCTACGTACGTGTGCCATTAGAGTAGATTACTTAGGGTTCTGGAGGAGTTTGAAAAGGATAACTAATGTGTGGAACAGAACAGACTCTATGGTATGCAGAGTCGAGTCAGGCAAACAGAACCCAAGCCAGGTCATTCAACAGAAGGGATATAATATGGGGAATTGTTTGCAAAGGCATTAAAAGTGATGAAGAAGCAAACAGTGAGGTGACTGGAGATTAGGAACTATAAGAAACCCCTTTCTCCCCTATGGCAGGCTGGACAAAGAGGAATCTGCCAGCAGGAGATGATCACAGGTAGCTGGCATCAACAAGGAGCTGTCCTGGTTGTTTCTGGAGCTACAGTGCAGAAAAAGACAGCAAAGGGAAAGCTACCATGGCTTCTCCCTTCTTCACATCCTCCCATCTTCTGCCTTCCACTCAAGAAACCTAAACAAAATAAAGGACATCTGGGAAGCCTATTTTGCAAGAGTCAGCATTCTGTAATCCAGATGAGGGCTGGCAGGTTGAGGGAATGTGGCCAAAAGCAAATGGAAAATGATGGCCCTGGTTTCATTGCTCAAGAACTAGTGAAGACTTGGTGTAATAACTGAGATATCAGCTCATATTCTAGGCATAGATATCTGTGTTGGCGCTGCACATGCATACAGCCTGTCTACGTACCCCAGTCTCTTGTCTGTGGGACTTTGCTTGGCTCCTCAGGAGGTAGCATATTGAACTTTGGAGAGAGTGACTTGCTTTGCCCAATGAAATAGGAGTGAAATTGCTGCATGATTTGTCTAAATAGAAGCTGTGAGCCAAACCACGGCTCCACCACGCTTTCTTCCTCTTGACACTAGGTCTGTGGTGTCCCAAGTTAAATAACACGATCGTGTAATTTATTATCCAACCTGGGACACTGTATTCATCATCACTGTTGAACATCCGCTCCTGAAAAGATGTCTGGAGTTTGAAGGCAAATGTGGTGCATACTAGTTGAGAATATAGCATGTTATTTAAATATGTTTGTCCCATGTTTCCCAAATTTTCAGACACCTGGCAGTTGAAGGAATGCACTGACAAATGAAAACGTGGTAGACCTCAGAACAGAACCACTAAATTCACACAGTTAGCTGTAGGTTTGAGATGAGTAAATCCTAATGTCACTTGTGGATTCCCAGAAGTGATCTTAAAAAAAAAAGGCAACAAAAACAATGTCTGGCCATCTCACTCACTTGCTTTTAAAATCTCCCCTGGCTCCCTGCTGTATACAAACATCTAAGCTTCCTGGAAGTTAAAAACAGATTCTTTTACTTGGCATAAAATCTAACCCCATTTATTTGTCCAGCTCTATTTCTGCTCAGCAGATTGCATATGCCAGAAACTTAATTTCTCACTATTATTAGTAGGTTGCCTTTGCATAGCTGCATGCCTTTCACATGCCATTCCCTATATACCAAGAATTTCCTTTCCATCTCTACACCTCTATCCTCTTCTTGGCCAAATCCTACTAATCTTCAAGCCCTAGCTGACCTGTTCCCTCTTCTGTGAAGCCTGTCTTAGTGGGTATCCCTGTATTGTTGCCACACTCCATTATAATTACTTAGTGCACCTGACTCCACTGAACCATAAGCTCCCCGAGGGCTGCATCGTCTTCATCTTTGTGTGCCAACCACCAGGATAGAGTCCGGTATATTCTAGGTGTCTAAATATATGTTGAATAAACAAATGAATGAATAGCTTCTCTATATGCCTTCACAGTCTGAAATCATGAGTTTCCCTGAGACCTATTAAGAATTCCAGACCCCAGGTGTCATATTCTAGATATTTTACCTGTTCTAATCACAGAAAACTTCGTAATACTGAGTAGAATTGAATTTGGTCTATTTCATGTATTTAGAGTAATATAGTGCCAGAAAGAATATCAGGCAACTCCTTTGAAATGAAGATGAGATGTATTGGATAGAAAGATGTTAAATTGGCCGGCGTCGCGGCTCACTAGGCTAATCCTCCGCCTTGCGGCGCCGGCACACCAGGTTCTAGTCCCGGTCGGGGCGCCGGATTCTGTCCCGGTTGCCCCTCTTCCAGGCCAGCTCTCTGCTGTGGCCCAGAAGTGCAGTGGAGGATGGCCCAAGTACTTGGGCCCTGCACCCCATGGGAGACCAGGAGAAGCACCTGGCTCCTGCCATCGGATCAGTGCGGTGCGCCGGCCGCAGCGCGCTGGCCACGGAGGCCATTGGAGGGTGAACCAACGGCAAAAGGAAGACCTTTCTCTCTGTCTCTCTCTCACTGTCCACTTTGCCTGTCAAAAAAAAAAAAAAAAAAAGGTTAAATTAGAAAATCACGAAACTAGAGATTCCAAAACTAACCAGTATTCCTTTTTTTTTATTTGACAGGCAGAGTTAGACAGTGAGAGAGAGAGAGACAGAGAGAAAGGTCTTCCTTCCATTGGTTCACCCCCTAAATGGCCACTACAGCCAGCGCACTGTGCTGATCTGAAGCCAGGAGCCAGGCACTTCCTCCTGGTCTCCCATGTGGGTGCAGGGCCCAAGCACTTGGGCCATCATCCACTGCCTTCCTGGGCCATAGCAGAGAGCTGGATTGGAAAAGGAGCAGCCAGGATAGAATTCAGAGCCCCAAATGGGACTAGAACCTGGGGTGCTGGCGCTACAGGCAGAGGATTAGCCTAGTGAGCTACAGTGCTGGCCAACCAGTATTCCTTTCATCCTACTATTCTCAAATGTGTTTAGGGATAAGGTCGATTATGCGAACATTCATAATCAATAACATTTAAAGAGAAAATAAAACATATGGAACACAATAATGCTTGATAATAATCAAATAAATGCAAATTAAATTTCATTTGTATGATTTTACACCTGTTACAATTATTTGAAATTATACAGTCCATGGCTGCAACAAAATTAGATTCATATATATTTCCAAAGGCACTGTAAATGGGTACAACCTTTTTGGAAAGTAAGAAGGAAACAGAGAACAAGAAACATAATGTTCTTACTGTTTTGACTCTGTATTTAAAGTACGAGGAATGTATTCAATGAAATATTTTAGTAATATTGAAAAGCTGTTTTTTTAAAAAAATATTTATTGCTGCACTGCCTAGTGAGAACAACCTCAATATCCAAAAAGATGGGATGGCATATTAAAGCAATGGAATATTTTTCAGACATTAAACATTGTAATTATGCAGCCTACATAGAAACATGGAAATATATAATATAAATTGGATATGGTAGAAATCAAAATAGTATGTGTACTATGATAGCAACTCTATAAAAACACACTCTTACAGGAAGTCATTGGAAGGCAATTTTTAAAATGGTTGTGATAGGGTAGGACTATGGCTTTTCTATTTTTATCAACACCTTTTAATGTTGCCATGACATATTTTCTCTCCTAAGAGGCAGGTGGAACGCGAGTTCATTCATCGATGGAAACTGAAAGGGCACCAAGGGACATGGTCCCACAGGTGAGTCAAGGGCATTTTTGCCCTGCGTGTGTCCACCCCTGCAGCAGTGGGGATGGGGGTGCAGTCAGGAAGGGGGTCCTCTGGAGGAACGGAGGGTGAGGGCAGCCTTAAGGAAGAAATCTCACTCGATTTGCTGGGCAAAGGAAGTCATTTGATCTCTGCTGCCTTCCTATCTTAGTGAGAGCCCTGCTTTTTGTAGTCTCCGCTGCCAGGCATCAGGTGAACTGTTTATTTATCAGGAGACTACTGAGTGCCAGGTACTGATATGTGAAACTTAGCATATTAATTTCACTGAATCCTCAAAGCAATTGGGCAGTGTACCAACTATAATGCTTTTTATATCTCACAAGGGAAGATTCTAGAACATGAGGCCTGCTTTCGAAATCCCTTTCTGTTGAGTCATACTATTGGCCAGACTGATACATTGACAAGACAGATGGAACACAAATCGCTTGTCCACCTGCACACACGAACGCCCTGAACACGCCTGATGTGCACCATGTCATTATAGCATAGCATGACCCCCATTTCAAGCCCAAAACCCAAAGGGCAAGCTCTCAGGTAGCTAAGATGCTCCTACCCTGAACCTGAAGGCTGAAGAAGGGCACAGGACTTCTTTGTGGCCTGACATTAGCACCAGGCACCAGTTGGTGCAGGGCACAGATCACAAGACGTTCCAAGTCCCCAGCCCAGGTCACAGAGGTCTCCGAGCATTCCTCCCCAGTATTGTGACAGCCACCAATGCCCCTACATCTCCAGAGTTTCTCAGGGATGGGGCAGGTGTGCCACCTCCATTTCAGAAACATTATGCGATTCCTATTCATTCCATCAATAAATGTTGATCAAGTCCCTTCTCCATGCCAAGCACTTTGCTGGCACGAGAGACGTTTACTGGGGAAGACTGACATAAAGTGGTGCCATAAAATGCCGCCAGTGCTACAACAGACCAGCAAGCTGTGAGCACAGGAAGGAAAGGCCTCTAATGGGCCTGAGCATCCCCGCTGAGCTTGGTGACCTGTCACCATTAAGTGACCCCAATGAGAGGTCCAGATGTGCTGTCCTGAGACCTCCGATCGAACGCTCCATCTCCACCTTAACCAGGCACCTGGATTCTGCTGAGTCTGTTTCTGCACAGGAATGATGGAACCCAGGACTGTTTGGCCTGCCCCCCTCACCGAGCGGGTTCAGGGAAGCACCAGGACGTGCCGAGCCCATTTTGTGACGTGGCAGGGATCGTGGTTTTAGCCTCCTTTGTGTTCTGCGGCCGGGAGTCAGCCATGTCTGGAAACACTCAGGGACTCGGGGTAGACAGGCTCCTGGCATCTATTTTCAGCTTGGTTTCCTGGATTCTCACGTGAGCCCTGGAGAGAGGGGTTGTGTGCAGAGGCTGTGAGAAGAGTTCAAGCAATGCCATCTGGTACCCAGATAACAGTGTCAGGCCAGGACTGGGAGTGGCGAGGGGTGAGGAGGTGGAGGAAATGTCCTCTCTGTCCTCAGTGCTGCCCACTTTGAGCCCCATGAGGACTGCTGAGCCCTCAGTGCAGATCCCTCACTGGCAGTGGTGACAATGAGGAGAAGCCCACCTTTGCATGGCTTCACGGGCAGGAGATGTCAACTAGGATGTCTGGAGCAAAAGATCAAAAAGGCAGCTGACAGGTAAACATACGTGAGATCGCCCCCTGTGTATTCCGGAAGTACTGAGACATTAACTGGATCAGTGAATGTGACTTACTACTGTTACCATGGTTCGATGTATACCCACAGATTAGGAAAATCCGGGTTACTGTTTATATATATATATATATATATATATATATATATATATATATCTCAATAAGCCTGTATGTTTCCCTGACTGTGGGACAAGGGATGCCCATCTGGAGGGCGGCTCCCTGCATGCATCAGCTACTGCTTGTCCCCAAGTCTGGGACTGCCGGTGACAGGAAGACACTGACACAGAAACCTGAGCTGGGCTTGCCCTGCTCCGCAGAGGACAGGGTGCATGAAAAAGCAGCTTCCTTGAGCCACTCCAGTCTCAGTAAAAGCAAAATTAATTATGTGTCTGTTGAAAGTGGTACCACCTGTAAATCAGTAGCTGACTTTGCTATTCATGAGGGAGAGAGACAGAACAAGCTCCCATTTGCTGGCTCATTCCCGAATGCTTGCAGTGGCCACAACTGGTCTCCCATGTGGGTGGCAGGGACTCTGACTTGAGCCATCACTGCTGCCTCTTAGGGTGAACATGGGCAAGAAGCCAGGAGCCAAGGCTGAGGGTAAAACCCCATTACTCCAGGATGGCATGAGGGCCTCTCAGCCAGCTTCTTAGCCATTTCATATACTGAAATATATACCATTCTCATGGTAGTTGACTCTTGATTTCTGAAAGTCTCAGGACCTCAATGACTTCTGGATAATCTGTGAAGCTCATTGAAGGTGGGGTGGAATTCCATCTCCTGGGGCTCCCAGGTGTTGTAGGAACTAATACATGGGAAATGAGCTCTAAAACTCATTGGGTAACTGAAAACCTTCCTCCTTTCCTCTTGCGAATGTGCTTTTCCCACTATAGCAGTCTATATTTTCCCAAGATGATGTCAACAATCTGTCCTAGCCCATAGGCATTTTTATGCATGATTTTTGCCTTTCTCCCATGGAGTGATGGGGTCCGTGCCCCCTCCTTTTGAGCCTGGTGGACCTTTGTGATTGTCCTTAGTACAAGAGTACAGCAGAGTGGGGCTGGTGCGGTGGCACAGTAGGTTAATCCTCTGCCTACAGTGCCAGCATCCCATATGGGTGCCGGTTCTAGTCCCAGCCGCTCCACTTCTAGTCCAGCTCTCTGCTGTGGCCTGGGATAGCAGTAGAAGATGGCCCAAGTCCTTGGCCCCTGCACCCACATGGGAGACCAGGAAGAAGCTCCTGGATCCTGGCTTTGGATTGGTGCAGCTCTGGCCATTGTGGCCATCTGGGGAGTGAACCAATGGAGGGAAGACCTTTCTCTCTGTCTCTCCCTCTCACTGTGTATAACTCTACCTCTCAAATAAAATAAATAAAATCTTAAAAAAAAAAAAAGAGTACAGCAGAGAAAGTGGCACCATGTGACTTCAAAGGCTAGAGCACCAAAATGCCCTGCACTTCTGCCTGGCTCTCTGGGAATCCCGCCCTGCTGCTCCTGGGAAGCTCAAACAGCTGTTACAGAGGCTGCCATGGACAGAAGCCACAGCTCGCAGCCCACAGCCAGGTGACCCTCCAGAGACTGGCCAGCCCCAGTGTGCCTCCCTCCGGGGAGAAATCCTGAGGCAGATGCCCCAGAACTCACTGTGACCATTTCTTCATGCTGCAAACACATTGCTGCACTCTCTCCTTGTTGTTCATGACAGGTTCACCTTTGTTTTTATTTTTTAAAAAATAGGGTTGTTTGCTTTCTAAATCCAATTGGTTTACACACTTGGATTTGTCTCATCACAAAGATTCAATTTCATTCATTAATTCTCACCCTTCTTGGGGGAAAATCAGAGCAATACAGGATAATACTCTGATGCCTGTATTTCTGAACGTCTCTCTAAAATGATCAAAGCCCCGAACAGGGCCTTTTCTCTAAATGCACCACACCCTAGGACCAGACAATGATCCTTTATGTTGGCCTGATGTGTTGTACTGGGGTGGGGGATAGACAGAAGGGGTGGGATTTTTGATTTATCACCCGAATCTCCTTCGCTTTCCACCTCATTTAATGTGATCCTTAGAAAGATATGTCCTTGTCTCACACTCATTTAAAACAAAGCCTCCTCTCAATAATTTCCCCAATTTTAAGTTTGTGAAATAGGAGAAGAAAACTGGTAGAGTCTGCTGTTACACTAATTTCTCTTATTCTCACCTCATTTCTAAACCCTGTTATTCTTCCTGCTGCATTTCCACCAGCCATTTTCTTCTGCAACCTGTAGGTTTCCTGCAGAGACAGGACAATGGGCAAGTTAAGTGAGAGAGATGATTTACAAGGCTTTTTTCTTCTTGCTCTAATTTACAGGAAAATCGTCCTTGCATGGGAAGACAAGCTAAAACCCCACATCCCATCATCCAAGGCTTCACTGTAATGGAAAAGAAATGAATAAACAGAAGATATCCTATATTAGTAATACCAAATAGATCTCCTGGTAGTCGTTCATGTCCACCTTGGATATTAGTAAAAATGCAGCTCTTTTGGAACTGAAGGTATGTTTGCCTTTATTCTAGGCAGTGCTTTCCTTTCATTCTTTTGCAAGTGTTCATTTGTATCTGTTTCAGCTAGGATTATGTCCTGCTACATAAAATAATAGAAAGCCCGAAAGAAACCCGCTTTTAAGAATGTAAAACCACAAAGTTCTATTCTTTCATGTGAAAGTCATCCAGAAGTGAGCAGACCAGGGCTGGTAGAGCAGGACTACAAAGACGACAGGAATCCAGGCATCTTCCATCTTCCTGCGTTGCCATTCTTAGCACATAGCTTCCGTCCCCAGGCTGGCTGCTGCTGCTCCAGCATCATGTCTGGGATCCTGGCAACCAGAAAAGGAAAGGGGAAAGGAAACGTACACAGCATCCCACTAAGTCAGCTCCCTTTTAGAGACTTCCCTGAAAGTCCCATTCAACAGTCTGCTGATGTCTCCGTGGCTAGAATCCAGTCACGTGATCGCGCCGAGCTGCAAATCAAGCTAGAAACACATCAGCACCTGCTATGGTTGGGATACGGGGGGAGTGGGACCCCCAAAGGTTACAGTGTCGGACGTTTGGTCCCAGTGTGGTGATGCTAAGAGGTGGTAGAACCTCTAGGAGGTGGGCCAGTGGGAGGTAATTAGGTCATGGGGACTCCACCCTCAAGAGTGGAATCCAGCCGTGTTGTAAGTGGCAGGGTCTCCAAAGGGCGGCCTGGCTCCTGCAGAGGTGTTGTTATGGAAGAGTGAGCCTGGTTCCTGCCCAGCCTCTTGTTTCCTGCCTCCCTGTGTGCCCCCAACACACACACACACACACACACACACACGGCAGATGCTGCCATCCACCGTGTTGTGATGCAGCCAAAAAGTCCTCATAAGAGGCCAACCAGATGGACTTGCCACTTCCAGAACTGTGAGCTCAATAAGCTGCTTTTCTTTATCACGTACCCAGCATCAGGTATTCTGTAAAATATGGATTGATTTAAAAGGCAGAGCATTCAATGCAGAAATCAACAAACAACAAATGCTGGCAAGGATGTGGGGGACAAGGTACCCTAATCCACTGTTGGTGGGAATGTAAACTGGTGCAGCCATATGGAAGACAGTATGGAGATACCGCAGAAATCTGAATATAGACCTGTATACCATATGACCCAGCCATCCCACTCCTGGGAATTCACCCAAACCAAAAGAAATCAGCATCTGAGTTATCTGAACCCCCTTGTTCATTGCAGCACAGTTCACAATAGCTAAGATATGGAATCCACCCAGATGTCCATCAACTGTTGACTGGATAAAGAAATTATGTATATATACACTATGGAGTACTACTCAGCTGGAGAAAAAAAAAATGAAATCCTGTCTTTTGCAACAAGATGGATGCAACTGGAAACCATTATACTTAGTGAAATAAGCTAGTCCCAAAAAGACAGATATGATATGTTTTCCCTGCTCTGAGGTCACTAATAGAGTATCCAAAATGTAATGTAAAATGGACATTTTGAGATTCGATGATTGTTACAGCCCTGTCTCTTCCACTGAGGAACAGGTTTTTTTTTTTTTTTTTTTCATACTATTTGTTGAACTCTTTTACTTAGTGTAAGACTAACGATATGATCATTAGGTAAACCGAAAATAGATTTTTGTAAAAATTAAGAGTGGGACTATGAGAGGGAGGAGTAGGAAGGGCTGGATCGTGGGCAGGTGGGAGGGTGGGGGAGAAGTGTCACTGTGTTCCTAAATCTGCATATATGAAATACATGAAACTTGTATAACTTAAATAAAATTTTTAAAAAGGCAGAGCATCTGTAAAAGAGAGAGGGATCTTCCATGTGCTCACTCCCCAAATGGCCACAGCCGCCAAGGCTGGGCCAGGCTGAAGCCAGGAGCCCAGAACTCCACCAGGGTCTCCCACACAGGATTCGAACTGGTGCTCCAATCTGGGCTGCCAGCACCACATGCAGCAATTTAATTCACTGTGCCACAGTGCCGGCCCTGGCCTCAGATACTTTTAACAGCAACACTGAACAGACTGTCTGTCTGTCTATCTACCTGCATTCATTCTCTCTCTAGTTGGATCTATTTTCTCTGAAAACTCTAACACAACAATTATGCAAAAATATTTTCAGCACATTGAACATCTTCTAAACACCAGACTCAGTGACAGTCACAGGAGTGAAGGTGACCCTTCCTCCCCACCCCCAAAGTCGGTCATGAGCTCCTGACTGGGAGGGACAGACAATGACAATGGCATGTGACAGTGAGGTAGAAGGAAGTGCAGGGCGCTGAGAGACTCCAGCAGGGACCCCTAAGTTGCTGGCAGGCAGGAAGGTCTCCAGGGGGCAAGGAGCAGATGTCTCTAACCTTCCAAAGGGTGCTGATCGTGTGTGTATAGGGCTGACTGGAAAGAGTGTTTCTTAATGAATCTTGATGTGAATGGAATGGGAGAGGGAGCAGGAGATGGGAGGGTTGCGGATGGGAGGGAAGTTACCGGGGGTGGGGTGGGGGGCATTGTAATTCATAAACTGTACTTTGGAAATTTATATTTACTAAATAAAAGTCAAAAATTTTTTAAAAAAAGAAAGAGTGTTTCTTGGGTTGTGGTTGTCTTGTTTTTTGCTGGAGATTCTGTGTGTGTGTGTGTCTGTGTATGGTGTAAAGGCTAAGAAGAAAATACCCATGGAGTGTATTCAGAAAATACACTGAAAGTACTGCAGGGTGGGAGAATACTGGGTGAAAGGAGAAGGCAGAGGGGGACGTGGAGCACCCAGGAAGAGCTTAGTCAGCATTTGGAGTGAGGAGGGGTGCCATGCCTTGGTCACGGAGCTCATTGCTGAAGGGCTCCCTCTGGCTTCCCCGTTTATCAATCCTGGACTCCCAGTGTGAGGAAGGAGCCCCAGGGTGTGGGAATCAGCCTGTTCCAGGGATAGGACTGTTTCTGATGCGGCATCAGAGTGCCTTGTCCTGCATTCCCAGGTGTTTAATCACGACCTACAGGGACTCTCCCAGCAGTGGGACCCTGCTGAGTCCCCTGAGAACACGCGTTGTCTCTTTTTCGTCTCCACTTCCCCCAGAACATCCCTCTGTCCACTCTCCCCTCTCTCACGTGTGGTGATTTCTCACAAACCCAGTGGGTTTCCTTGTACCTGTTGTTTGGGGCAGGTTCGTGAAGCATCTGTTACTTCTCTCCTCAGGGCTACAATCCATCCTGGGCCCCAGATACTGAGCACAGCCACCGGGTATCTCCAGCTTCCTGATGCAAGTCCATGGATGTCTGGGCTCTGGTGCCAGGGGAAGTCAGACAGTGGACATGGAGTTTGCTGCCGGCTCTTGAACCAGCTCCGTGCAGCTTCACTGCACCACGCCCTGCCTGCGGCTCCGGAGGCAACAAGAAGGTAATAAGGGTCACAAAGGGATTCAGATCATACGTGGCTTCAGGTTGGGGTGGCTTCGTCTGTGTGATTTGTAATAAATGCAACAGGAGCACCATTGATTTCCAACTCTCTGGTAGGATTATTAACTTTTTCTTCCAAAGATAAACTTGATTACATTACTTATTTATACTATGTACATTGCATTAGAAGTAAGAAATCCATCAAGGTGAAAAAATCATATACAGTTTTTTAAAATTAGTGTTTTCTCACCCACTGATAATAACAGCTTAGATATTAAAAAGAAATAATCTTTAAATATGCAACTCACCTTCAAGTCTTGATACTGCTTATTTTACATGTTTTACTAAACTTGACAGCCAATCTAGACATATCATCTCTACTCACTTTCTTGTTTTTATTTAGATTTATTTTATTTATTTGAAAGGCAGAGTGACAGAGAGGGAGAAGAGAGGGAGAGAGAAAGAGAGGGAGGAGGGAGAGAGAAGGAGAAAGGGAGGGAGGGAAAGAAGGGAGGGAGGGAGAGAGAGAGAGAATGAATCTGTCTGCTGGTTCTCTCCCCAAATGGCCATAACTGCTGGGGCTGGGCCAAGCTGAAGCCAGGATCCTGGAACTCCATCCAGGTCTGCATGTGGGTAGCAGGGGCCCAAGGACTTGGGTCATTTTCTACTGGTTTCCCAGGTGTAATAGCAGTGAGTTGGATCAGAAGCAGATCAGATGGGACCCAAATAGGCATTCTGAAATGGGATGCCAGTGTAGCAGGTGACAGCTTAGTTCACTGAGCCATAGTGCTGCTCCCAGTTCCTCATCCTGATACAAGAGCTGAGCTCTTGTGTTTGGTTCTTTAACATATCACGAGAGGCAGTATGATATAGGTGAACAAATATGAGCTATGGACATGTGTATATTTGAAATTCAAGTGTGCCTTTCCCTAACGGGGGATAAGAGTACACAATTCAAAGGCAATTCTAAGTATGGTGTTTAAAATTTTAAGTGGGAATTACAAAGAAATTTACCAGATATTTATTCTGACCCAGGACTATACTAAACACTTTGCTTTGGTATCTCACGTAATCTTGCCAACAATCCTATGAAGTAAGTGTTATTATTATTTTCTCCATTTCACAGATGATAAAATTGACAGATGAGCTAAAGTTCCTAAGTACATTCAGTAGATAAGCTAGAGTTCAAATTTACGAGTTTTGACTCTGAAGACTTTCCTCTAAACCACTGTCTTACACCATCTGCTGTGTTCACCATCTCAGTCCTGGTGAGACTGCCTGGAAGTTGGTGGCATCTCCAAATGAAGATAAAAAATTAATTCTTGTTAAACAGAAGTCTCACCCCTTCAGAAGACCAGAACCATGCTATCTGCTGGCCCTTCAGTCTCTCCCCTGTCCTGTCCCCATTTGCTTCTTGCTACAGCATACGCAGCACTGCTGCCACCCCAGCCCTTTGAGAGACAGCGCCCTCTGCTGGCGGGTTGGCAGCAGGGGCCATGGCACTCAGTTCTACCTGTGCTGCCTCTGCTCCAGGTCTCTGAAGTGGACTTCTCAGTGTCTGCAACATGTCCCCAGGGTTCCTTTACATTTCACAAAGGGCTCCCCTTAGACTATCTCATTTAAACCTGCCAGCCCCTCTGAGGAAATGAAGTTCAGACTTTAAGGGACCAGCACAAGGCAACAGAGTAGTTATCAGCAGCACAAAGGGAACCTGACTGCAAACTCGCCATGTCTGTGTTCATTATCATTTTCAGTGGGGTTTCTCCCTGAGTAAGTGCATCATCCATCAGTGAGAACTTGGTGCTCAATTAATGATCGTGACACCCCTCAAGCTGGAAGTTTCTTGGAGGAGCCCATTACTTTCAGAATGCACTGCCTGCCATGGTCTCTGTGGACCTTACTGTCTGATCCTCTTCAACCTTCGCAGCCCCGTCCCCTGCCCTCGCCAGATCCAACTGCCCGAACCCCGCCAGAGCAGCTGTCCTTAGAGAATACTCCTCATTCCTTCTCACATCAGGCTTGTCCCCAGCCCCATGCCGTACCTGGAAAAGTCTCGTGACTCTTTCAAAGCCTAGCACAATTGTTTGCCCCCTCTGAGAAGCTGTCCCAAGACTTCTGTACCACCAGAAGTGGTTGCTCAGCACTTCATCCCTGCAGACCGCATCGTGCCGTATCGTAAGGTCTGCTCACACAGCTTTCTTGCTGGTGTTCCTCAGATGCGCAGTCACCCCGTCCGTGTGAATGCCCACCGACCTAGCTTCTGGTTTGAGAGCATTTCAAAATGTTTTTTGAAAACTGAATTTAAACATAAGTTGGGGGGACGGCAGCTCTGTGGCACAGTGAATTAAGCTGCTGCTCTGATGTTGGCATCCCATATCAGAGAGTTTGTTCAAGACCTGGCTGGTCCGTTCCTGATCCAGCCTTCTACTAATGCACCCGGGAAGACACAGGAAGATGACCCAAGTGCTTGGGCCCCTGTCACCCATGTGGGAGACCTGAATGGAATTCCTGGCTCCTGACTTCAGCCCAGCCCAGCCATTTGGGTAGCAAACCAGTGGATGAAGATCTCTCTTTCTGTCACTCTGCCTTTCAAATAAATATTTTTAAAAAAATAGTTTAAGGCCGGCACCGTGGCTCAATAGACTAATCCTCCACCTTGCGGCGCCGGCACACCGCGTTCTACTCCCGGTCAGGGCACCGGATTCTGTCCCGGTTGCCCCTCTTCCAGGCCAGCTCTCTGCTGTGGCCCGGGAGTGCAGTGGAGGATGGCCCAAGTGCTTGGGCCCTGCACCCACATGGGAGACCAGGAGAAGCACCTGGCTCCTGCCTTCGGATCAGCGCGATGTGCCAGCCACAGCGGCCATTGGAGGGTGAACCAGCAGCAAAAGGAAGACCTTTCTCTCTGTCTCTCTCTCTCACTGTCCACTCTGCCTGTAAAAAAAAAATAGTTTAAAAGGACTGATGTTGTAGTGCAGTGGGTTAAGCCACCACCTGCAATGCTGGCATCCATAGAGCACCAGCTCAAGTTCTTGCTGCTCCATTTCTGATCCAACTCGCTGCTAATGCTCCTGGGAAAGTAGCAGAAAGTGGTCCAAGTACTTGGGACCCTGCTGCCCACATGCGAGACCTGGATGGTGTTCCAGGCTCCTGGCTTCAGCCTGGCCCAGACCCAGCCATTGCACTTGGGACATGGACCAGTGGATGGAAGATTCTCTCTCTCTCTCTCTCTCTCTCTCTGTAACTCTGCTTTTCAAATAACTAAAATAAATATTTTTTTAAAAAAATGTCTGCTTCAGAAGAATTTGAAATCCCATGGAAAATGTATCCTGTGAGAACGCTACGCATGAATTTCAAAAACTGAGCCAATATAAACTTACCTTTTGATTCCTCTTTTCCTTGAACTGTCTGAAGTGTCTTCATATCTAGTACATAGGAGATGCCTAAAATAGGTTTTTATTTTTGTTTTTTGGCTAAATGTGTGGAGTGTCAACTATGATCCAGGACCATTGTCAGGATGCTTTGTGCATAGCTGCACATCCAGGGCTCACAAGAATTAGGAGGCAGGCTCTGGAATCTCCTCCACTCTGTAGGTGAGGAACCTGAGCACAAGTGGAACAAGTTCACGAGCCACTGGGTGGCAGGTGCAAAACTCAGATCAAGCACCAGGGGTCCAGAATCATTAGGAACTTGGGAAACTTGGGAAAATGACCTCACATTGTTGAGCTTTAGTTTCTTCACTGGTACAACGGAACAATAATACCAATCTTTCAGGATTCCTATATGCATTAATTAAGTAATACATGAAGCATCTGGTTATTATAGACATTTACTAAATTATATTATTGTTATGATTACCTGGGTTCTTGGCAACTCTGCTACAGTGACCCTTGTTTGTTGGCTAAAGTTGTGTTAAATTCATGAACAAATGACCTCAAGCCCTAGCAATGTTAGTAGTTTGCAAACCTTGCACCTATACCTAAAAGGAAGGAGCTGAGGGAAATTCAAAAGCAAGAGAGCCTGGATTCTTAGTTTCAGCAAAAGCAGAAATTGCAGTGATGTTCTTCTACAAGACGAGTATTGCTGTACTTCATGTTTGCATTGTCTTCAAAGGTCTCTGCTGGTTTGGATGCTGTTTGTCCCTGCATATTTGTGTGTTGGAGGCTTGCACTGACTCGAGGGTGGCGGTATTGGGAAATAGTGGACCCTTTAAGAGGTGGGGCCTAATGATGAGTCTTGGGTCATGGGGTGCTGCCCTCAGAAAGGAATCCTGGTCTCCTGAGTCCTCAGAAGACGGAGCTGTTATAAAAGGCTCAGTGTGACCCCTGAATATCTCCCTGCTTCCTGTTTTAAAATGTGGCCCTTCTTTCCACATGCTCCTGGCATTGTCATCTGCCAGGATGTGACACAGCCGTAGGACCCTCATCAATGATGAGCTAACGCTGGCTCCACCTGGCCTTTCAACCTCCAGAACCATGAGATAAATACACCCTTTTCTTTATAATGTTAACCTGATTTGGGTATTTTGTTGTGGTAACAAAAAACTGACTGATTGAGTGTTGGAAAGACTCTCTGCTGTATCACATCTTCACCATGTTTGTGAAGGCCATTGCTTTTCTGTGCCATCCCTTCAATGACCACGGCTATATGGGCCTTACAAAAGTTACAATTAGATGTAGAGCCCCTGGTTGGTGGGCCTTTTTCCTTGGATGTGCAGAAGTTAGTATATAGTGTGAGAAGGGAAGAAGTAGGAAACACATTCCCTCTGGCATCCTTGAGTTTGGTAAACAACAGGAAAACTCAGCTGATTTTTTTGGAAGTGTCTGCTGGTGTGAGTGGTACAAGGGGGACCATTTTCTCTTCCTTAAATGCACCTTGAGGAATGTGTGTTTGGATTGATTGTCCAACAGGTCCATGTACCACTGCAGAGCAGAACTGGAGGGTGAGGTAGAACGGACTTTTTGTTTTCCCCTCTTCCAAGCCCATGAGAGCACCTTATTGCATTCTCTATCCAATTCAACAAATATTTTGGGGACCCCAAACCTGGGGTTACTGTCTGTGGCAGAAACAAAGCTGAGCCTTCCTTAAGAGCTTCAGATCTCCTAACAACTCGTGGAATCCACAGACCCTAACACAATACATACCTAAACTGTGGCTAAAATAGAGACAGACACAAAGTTCTAGAATAGGTCATGGGGAGGAGACATTCTCATGGGAAAATGGGAGCTGCTGTGTGAGAGGGAGTCCTTCCATCATTGTCTGATTAAAGGGAAAATGAACATACTCATCTCACTGATTCTCATAAACTTATCAAACAGTTCTGAGCTTGGCAGAATCACACCATTTCACAGAGGAGGATAACACTGAAAGAAACTGAAATTTAGAGAGGGATAAGGGGGTATAATGATGATATACAGCATTTAATAAATGTCTACAAAATACCACATACTTCCCTTGTTTTATTTCATTTACTCCACATAGGAATCCCGCAAAGCTAATGTCATTGGCCACTATTCAGTTGAAGATACTAGAGCTCAACAATGTTCAGTAATTTGCCCAAGTTCACCAAGTTCCCAATTTGCCAGAGTCAGGATTTGAAAACGAGTTCTGTCTTTTATGGCCTTGGCTTTCTCTGTTCTCCGTGCTGCCTTTAAAAAAAGAATCATATAAAAGGCAAATAAGTGATTGATGTTGTTCTTCCTCAAGGACATGAAAGGAATGTGCAAACAGCACAGTTATTTTCTATAGTAAAATCTTTTAATTATGACCCAAATCACAGCACTGCAGTGATAAGCTGATTGTGCGTTTACTGAAGTCAAAGCACTTCACAGCAAGTTCAGTGGCAACACTTTGGCTCTCTTTCTGTTAGCAAATAGAAAGCCCTAGGAAGGTATGTTTTATCCAACTTAGACCAAAATGTTGCAGAGTGAGACATTTGTAAGGATGCCAGCAGGAGGTTAAAGAAAAGAGTAAGGTAGCGTTTACAACTTATTATCTCTAAAACTTCATTAGGAACATACATTTTGAGGACTGTTTCAGGAAGTGTGTGCGGGGAGTGGAAGGGCCTCGCAGGAACAGGTCAGCAGGACTGTGTGGCTGCCAGCATCCATCCAGCTTGATGGGTTCAGTGTCAGTTCTGCAGCCCACATGAAGATTCCAGCTGTCCCGTGACACTTATGATTCCCCAGTGGTCACTCTTCTTAATTAACAAGACAACTCTTCTCATATGTTTCCCAAGGCATCTCAAGGTTTTTATCATTATTTTTAATCATTTATCTATCTTTCATTGCTTTTTGTCTTTGAACATTGTCAACATCCACAAAACATGTTGGAATCATGTGTCCTAAAATATTCTAAGCTTTTCTTCTTTTAGAGCTCCTCGCAATCAGGCAATACCTTCACGGAATTTCAGTTGGTTACCCTGTTTATTCTTTTATATTACATCAGATGTTTATGTGTATTTGTGTATATTAAATAGATGTGATATGCATACTGACACACATACCAGGTAGAGAAATAGGGAAATTCTAGAATTGGGATTAAGCAAAGGATGCCCAAAATCTATCCGCTTTCCTTTGCCTGTGATAGAGGAAAATATGCTTGACAATTCCAAGTGAAGGGCTCTACCTACACTTAGACGGGGAATACGTAAGAAAGGGAAGAAGGATGGGGCCAGTGCTGTGGCGCTGTGGCGTAGCTTGTAAAGCCGACGCCTGCAGTGCCATCATACCATATGGGCGCTGGTTCAAGTCCCGGCTGCTCCACTTCCAATCCAACTCTCTGCTATGGCCTGGGAACAGTAGGAGATGACCCAATTTCTTGGTCCTTTGCACCCACATGGGAGACCCAAAAGAAGCTCCTGGCTCCTGGCTTTGGATCAGCACAGCTCCGACCATTGCAGCCAATTGGGGGATGAACCAGCAGATACAAGAGCCTCTCTCTCTCTCTCTCTCTCTCTCTCTCTCTCTCTCTCTCTCTGCCTCTCCTCTCTCTGTGTAGCTCTGACTTTCAAATAAATAAATAAATCTTTAAAATAAAGGGAAGAAGGAAGACTGTTGTGGAAACCAGCCACAATCGCAGAGGATCCAATGGAATACTGTGTATTATTAAGTTCAATATTCCTACTAAGTCACTCTTATCAATACATCCTGTCTTGAATTAATTTCTCCATAATAACATGACAGCCAGCCTCCTCAAAGGTTGGGACAACTCCCATTTTTGAACAATGAAAAAGGGAGTCTAGCAAAGCATGAAAACAATTTATTCCCCATGATTGGCAGCCAGTCTATTGATTGTGCATATTCATCACCAATATGCATATTATTTCTCTCTCCAGGATGGACATTCATTTGAAAACTTTGTAATTGTTCTCTGAAGCCTGAAGCAATATCTCATAAGTCTAATGACTAAATAAATGTATGCTATGACATTTTCATCAAAGTCCTAATATAGAGCTGAAGGAGTTTGAGTCTCTGCATTGTCTCATTAAGGAAAATGGAAGAGATGGTGATTTAACATGAGAAGGGAAATATTAAAAGGGAAATACTAAAATTTTCATCAAAGTCACCCAAAAATTACCCATAGGAAGTTTATCAGATAAACTCCTAGTGCTGGACTCATACTTCACGGACATGTTAATGGTTAAAGATTCTGTTCCTTGAAGAAGAAGGCAGGTGTAGAGAATGGGAGTCCAGTAACTGGTGGGTACTTACACTCCTGAAAGACAGAAGAGAAATGCAAAGATAACTTATAGTTTGTATAAACCATGGCTGTGTTCCTATTGTTTCATCTCAGATAAGGACACTTTCAGCACCTAGCAAGTGTGTTACATAAACCCTCAGTGAAAAATGAGAATGGCTGGGGCCACGGTGTAGTGGCTAAAGCCACCACCTGCAATACTGGCATACCATATGGGTGCTGGTTCCTGTCCCAGCTATTCCACTTCTGATCCAGCTCCCTGCTAATGCACCTGGGAGAGCAGCAAAGGGTGGCCCAAATGCTTGGGCCCCTGCACCCACATGGGAGACCCAGAGGGGCTCCTGACTACTAGCTTTGGATCGGCCCAGCTCCACCCATTGTGGCCATTTGGGGAGTGAACCAGCAGATGGAAGATCTCTCCCAAGAGAGAAAGAGAACAAAACTGGATTCTTCCAAGGATGAGTCCATGGTAGCAGAAACTCTGGCTGTGCTCAAGTCCAAATGTGCCAATCTGAGACAAAGAGGAAGGACCAAGAGTTGGAGGTTGGCTCTCAGTGTATGTGTGTAGCAGGAATGTTTGAGATTCTTTGAAGCAAAATGGTGTGACTGTCCATTCCTCCCAGGTTTTCATTGGCAGCTCTGTGTCCCTGCTCACCAGACCTCTAGGATACTGGGTGAAGACAAAAGCCAGACAGATCCTGGGCCCCTATGGCCAGTGTAAGAGGACTACCAGGTACGCTGTGAGTTGACAGGTTGTGCAGACCAAGAATTTTGCAAAGGTGAATCTTAATGTGAAATAATAACCGTCCCTTTTTCATGGGAGCAGCTGTTCTGCGCCAGCACCCCCTGAGCGACCATGACCTCGGAGAACAATATGGATCTTTATATGTGAAGCCAGGAGCTGACACATATCATTTTCGTAATTACTATATTTCTCATCTCCCCTATTTCCATAGGCCAAACATAAAGTGTTCTGGAGAGCAACCGCCTATATGGGCTTCTATTTACTCTGGTTTACAGCTATCATACAGTGCTGATTAATCCTCCCTTCTCCATGACACTGAGGCGGTAGCATCCTAATGCCATCTTTATTATTGTTCACCAGGTCCCATACTACTGCATACAAAAATAGAGTAAATCACGGAACTAGTGTTTGAGGTCCATAAAATGCAAGGTTATGAATATTTCATTACTATACATTTTATTTCCTGTCTATTCTGCATCTCCCAAAATGTTGTTTGTTTATTTATTGGCTCACTGTTTACCAGGAATATTTAATTCTTAGTAGAAGCTGTGGACTGGGTCTCCAACCTCTGCTTTTGGGATGAATAACACTGGAAAGTAATGATAGGTGGGTTTTGTTGTTTTTGGTTTTGTTTTTTCATTTTTCATCCTTCTTCAATCCACAGATACTTAACTGCTGGATTACTTCACTGACAGGGTTTTCAGCTTCATCATAATTACACTGATTTGCAAGACTCAAAAATCGACTCCTAAACATCTCTCCTATGAACTCCGGCGACGTATTTAAATTTTTCCTCAACGCCCCATTGTATCCGTCTTTGGCTGAAGTAAGCAGTTAGACTTTCTCTGCAGATCTTGGCAATGAAAGACACATTGTGCAAGTGCAATTAGCTTCCCTCCCTGTGCTGGTACAAATGATTTGTGTGAATCAGCTGGCCCTGCGAAAGCTGCAGCCATTATCACCTGCTTCTGAATTCTCCTTTAACCACAAAATTCGTATTAGTAAATAGGCAGGGAGATTCAATCTTAGCAAAAATCAGAATCTGAGTCCCCTGCATTTAGGTGCTAACTTCTCTTCTGCTATAGGGCATAGTAGATTTTAATACAACTCTTTGGAACATGCTGCAAAATATATAAAATGTCATAATTGTATCTGCAATTCAGCAATGAAACAATTTTCCTCCTTTCTTCACTGT
Organism: Oryctolagus cuniculus; assembly: GCF_964237555.1. NCBI lineage: Eukaryota > Metazoa > Chordata > Mammalia > Lagomorpha > Leporidae > Oryctolagus > Oryctolagus cuniculus. The sequence continues at coordinate 164,084,634 of NC_091432.1, forward strand.
CATCGGCATAATAGCAGCCTATGGGATTTGTATTTTCTGGCTGGGAGCCCTTTTATGGGCTGTAGAAAAAATACAAGCAGGTTAGTTTCACTGCTCGGAGAAGGCCTCATGACAGAAATAGTGCTTTTAATGTTATTGTCTCTTTCTGGCTTGTAATGCACTCTCTTAAGGTAGAGAGGCCTCCGCGCGGATGCACGTCACTTATTCTACTCTGATAAAGCCCTGTGTTCCTCTCCTGGCTTCCTCAATCCATCGGGGCCGGGAAAGCATAACCAGCATTCGGATTCCTGCTATGTTCTCTGCACATGCAGGGGACCTCTGAGCTGGGTGGGGGTTGGTCACAAGGGAAGGAAGTGGGGAGGAACACATCTTTAAGGTTTCTCTTGGAGACATATAAAAAAAAATCAGAAAGATGCATTCAGAGTGAATCTTCACATCCCGTTTATTTTGCTAGCCAAGACAAATATCACAGCTCATATCTAACATTTGAAAAGCAGGGCCAAATAAAATGATGGATTAATAAGTCCAAGGACAGAATAATAGAAGGAAAATATATTCTAGAGAATGATTCCCATATCAGTCTGAAAAGGGTGGGGGAAAAGCTGATGGAAGTGGCAAAAAAAAAAAAAAAAAAATGTACCATAGCAACCTTAAATAAAAATCCTCCTGTAGTTATGCTAAACATTAATTAATGTTACTCAAGACCCCTAAGGATCTAATACCTCACAAACAGGCATCTTCAGACCATTTGAGATTCTTTTTGCTATCACCCGCACTCTGGGCATCACAATTGAACGCCAGGCTAAATGTTTCCTCTATAATTATTGGTAATACTATTCCACACACATTTATATCCCCCATCATCGTCTATGATGAGGCTAATCCAGTACTTTCTGCATGAACTGCTGTAATACCCAAAGCAGCAGGACGGAATATTATCAAGCACAGGTTTACCAATGGAAAACCTAATGTAACAGAGTTCATTTCCAGAAAATAGGCTAGGGATGAAATTTGTTAGAATCAGCCATATAGACAGACACCTGTAACACTCAGCAAGGCGACTCACTCAAGTGACCATTTCTCATAATGGTTTCGTGTCAGTCATAGGAAGTAGCCCCAGTGCAATTCTATAAAACTAAGAAAATATTCTTGCAGTTTAATATTCTGTCAAGAGGCAGGTCCTTAATGAGAGGTGAGGCGACCTGAATTTGGTTGCCCTTCAATCCCATAGACACTTGGTAATGTTCTGCTGACCACTCTCTGCACTCCCTGGCTCAGTTTCATAAATGGTCAAGGATAGAATAGAAAGGAAAGGCCAGGAATGAATATGATTTCACAATTTGTAAGCAGCCCAGACCTCCCCAGAGACAAGTAGTTTTTCTATTGTGTTTTAATCCCAAGTGAAGACACCAATAGTCTCGCAAGCCACAAATCATTGTTTAAATAGAGTTTTTAAGATAACCTGTTAAAAAAAAAAGACTAATAGAAGGGAAAACCTAGAAGTTACTCAAAGGAACTCAATTGTAAAACACAATTGTAAAAGGAGCACAATTGTCACATGTGCTAGACTTCCTCGAACTCTAAGATTATAATGAGGAGACCACAGTTGTGCCCATGTTTAAGAAAAAAAAATTGCAGCATATGAAAATCCAAATTTACAAACCAGATCAATTAATGGGTGATTATTCACACAATAAAAGGATTTATCGCTTTACAAATGGATTCCCTGCAGGGTTCCATTTTAATAACTGAGCTCTCCCAGTGTTAGGAGTTGCTGCCAATTAAAAGTCAATCAGAAGCGTAGATAAAGCTCCTCTGAAATTAAAATGTATGTCAATGGAAAATCAGTGGTGAGCTACAAAAATTCACATGGCATACAACTTCGTGGCAACTTTGAATTCAGTTCACAAGCCCTTATTTAGTACCTGCTGTACACTCGCCTGGTCCTGAGTTTGAGGGCCATGGGCTGTCAAGTAGAGTGAGTAACCTCTGACTTCGGGACTTCTGCACTGTTGCAGTGGGGTCTGAAGCAGGTGCCATCAACATTCTGGCTGGGACGATGCTTTCTTTCTCCTGGAAGTTGGTCCTGGGTGTTGCACCAAATGCCAAGGAAGTTCCCTTGTCGATATAGAAGCTAGAGAATGCCCCTAAACATTTTCTGAGGTCTTCCATACTCCACTCACACACACTGTTGAGAGCCATTGTGACACTCGCCATTTGGTTAAATCTTAGCTCCTGAGTGCTACAGGGCATCTTGAAGGCCAGAGTTCACTCTTTCCTTTGGGTGAGGAGGAAATGGAAGCCAAAGAAAGTGCCCATCTCCCAAGGTGCACCCATGAATCTTCATTTTATACAGATTTCTCTGGAGAAAGTGAGGGCCCTTAATGTCTACACTCTGAACTCAACGGTGTTCCGCCTCAGGTTTTCTCCCCATTTTCCCTCTTCACTACTGCTGTTTTTCCTCATTTTCAGGAAAGGAGTTTCTTCCTGCCTGTCAAATTCAGCTTCCATCTGTTCCCCAGAACCTCCCCTCTGAGGGCTTTGCTTCTGCTAACAGAATTTCAGAACCAGAAGGGAAGTGGAAAATCCAGCCCAGCAAATGCAGTGGTGCCATGGAAAAGGTGATCTAATGAAGTACAGGCAAGTCCTGTACTAGAGACTTCTGGAGGAACAGTTGGGCTCGTTGTGGGGATTTGATAGAATATAAACAAGATGAATGAATGAAAGACATTTTTATCATACTCAACTTAATGATGGTTCCACTTACTTTTCGAATTTTGCCATGGTGCAAAAATGAGGCAAATACTGTAGCCATACTTTGGATTTTGAATTTTGGTGTTTTCCTTCTCCTATTTCCACAGCTCCCAGACAACCCCACAATCATGAGTGAACAACTGATACTCCACAGTGTGCTATGTTGCTAAGCTATGATATTCATTATGTTAGGTGTACTTAATACATTTTTGAGTCATGGTATCTTTGACTTAGATAGGTTTATCAAGAGATAATCCTACTGTCACGTCAAGGAACATCTATACTTGATTCTGCTAGGGTTCAAACTGATGACATTGCACAAAACCTAAACTGACCTAATCAACACATTTTAATTATCTTATTAAGTAGCTTTCAGCAGTCAGACTGTGAGAAGAGGGAACCCTCCGGGAAGTAGTTCACACAGAGGAATGGTTAGATGTAAAGAGAATGAGGGATTTGGGTGTGATGGCAAACACATGGTTGAAATAGCTGACCATGGGATCTATACAAGGGCAGCACAGTGTACAACAGGTGATTTGAGTCATCCAAATTGGGAAGCTTCTGGAAGCCAGAGGCTGAGGAGAGACTAGAACAAAGGAAATGATGTCTCCAAGGGGGGAGGTCAGAATTTTAGATCTCAAATGTGCGATGGTTTTGTATAATTGTGTTGTCTTTGATATGACCAGCTGGTGTGGTTGAGGCCAAGTGTGAATTAGGTTGTTAAGATAAATGTTGAAGTTCTAAAAATGGGATAGAAAGAGAAAATGAGACAGGTGCTGAAGTCATTTTGTAAAGTAAATGGAAGTGAATTTGAAAAGAATGACTCAAATTTCCATTAAAATGCTTCTGGGACAAAAGATTACATGAAGATATGCAACAATTCTCAACTGCCATCATATTAGTATAATGCATTTGGGAAACCTAAAATAAGGCTTCATTTACTCACTGAATTCATATTGATGTCATTATTACTCAATCGATTGGTGGATATTTTGGATACATGGTGTGCAGAGTGTAAACAGTAGGAATATCGACCCTATGTCAAATACTGTACCGTGACACAACTGGAGAGATACAGATACCTACCCTTAAGGAGTTTGCAGCCCAGGGAAGGAGGAGGAAAGAGCCTCACTCCCCACAGGTGTGCCTTTGTAAGAAGAACGCCCAACCCAGCCCCTGGAGTCAAGAAGGCTTCTAGCCACGGCCTCACCTAAGCTGGGATTTAAATGAGAACGGGAGTTAGAGAAGACCAAGCAGAGGAACGGTGGGAGCCAAGGCTCAGATGCAGGCAAGAGCAGCACACATAGAAGGAACTGAAGGTATGCTGAGGAGACAGACTGAGAGGGAGGGAGTAGGAGGCACTAAATGGGCAATAGCCTCTGGAATTGCTCCCAGGAATCATCGTTTTGTCCTGAGAGCACAGGCTGTCATTAAAGGGTTTTTCACACTGGATGAGTGATGTGATCAACTCTGCATTTTGCAAAGCCTGTTCCGGTGGCCATTTACAGAGTGCGTTAGTCCACAGAGGCAGTCGCAGGGACATAATGCCCAGTTACACTCAGTTGCTGTGCCAGTGAAGGAGAAGAAGACCTGGAAGCTCTGACCCAGGATTTGCAGCTTTCGCAAAGAAAAAGATGGTGGTCTGGACCTCCAACCCTTGAGCAGCTGGTTTTGGCGAGAACAGGAATGTGAGGGCCCTGTTGCAGGCGTACTGAGTTTGAAATGCCTGTAGGATCTGCAGGTGAATGTGGTCAGGTGAGAGATCTGGGTCGGGGGTGGGGATTAGGAATCCTTCCAATAACAAAGACCCTAGGAAAGAAGGAGCCACAACAGAGCCAATGAGAAGAGGTTGACGGCAGAATTCCTGCGGAGCTGTGTGTCACCACTGCAGTGTGTGAGGAAAAGATTCTGCTGGTTGCAGGAGCTAAAAGATCCCAGCTGTGAAGAGTCAAAGGATGTGAGTGGGATTCCAGCCCTCCCTTTATGAAGCCCCAGGCTGTCTTGAAATTCTGCCTTTACCCAGGTGTTCTAGAAAGCCTCTTACTGTTGCGTTTTCTGTTTAGAGGATGATGCAGACAATTCAGGTATCTCAAACAGAAGATGCTGGTGGTGACTCTAAGTACCATTATACAGGGGAATCTTCCATAACATGCAGTCTTTTAGGACCCAAGGTTACAATTCTATGGTATAAGGAAGTCTTGAGAGTATAAGCTGTGAACAAATGAATGCCTTGGTAGCAAATGTAAATATTCATTGGTCCCCAATATACATCAGTTTGATTCCATGTTTGGCTCTTCTCCATTGTCTTCTCTCTGCCTGGAAATTGAGTTATCTTCTTGATGTTCCTAGAAGAGAGCCTGTGCTTTCTGGAAACTTCCATTTTTTGAGCAATGGCATCATCCACATAGATTACTGAAATCTTTCTTCCCCAGTCTCCAACCAATATCTCTTTAGCAGTTCCTTTTTGTGAATTACTTTCTCAGTCTAGAGAAATTCCTCTTGTGTCAGTTTCCCATTCTCAAGTCTTTCTTAATTGTTCTGCCTCTGATCAGTACTGTATCTCTAGGACTTCCTGTCCCTACCTGAACCAATTCAATGTGCTCTCTGCCTGTAGGCCCTGTGCAGGTAACTCCCCTTACTCTTCAACCCTGCCTCCAATGTCAGCTACTAACTCACTCAAAACTCCCCAAGCTACTCAACATTTTAAAAGTCACACTTTTAAATTTATATCTTGAGTGGATAGCAACTTGATTTATAATAGTTCTCAGTTTTTTATCCATAAAATGGGTATAATGCATACTTATTATGGTGTTTAGTACATTGTTGGTACTCTGTAAATTTTTTAACGGATTCATTTATTTATTTTAAAGACAGTTACAGAGAGAGAAAGAGAGAGCAAGCGAGCAAGCTTCCATCTGCTGGCTCACTCTCCAAATGGCCACAGTGAGGGCCAAATCCAAGAGCCAGGAACTTCATCCAGGTCTCCCACGTTGGTGCAGGGGCCCAATGACTTGGGCCACCCTCTGCTGCTTTCCCAGGGGCATTAGCAGGGAGCTGGATCAGAAGTGGAGCAGTCAGGACTCAATGCGGTGCCCATATGGGATGCCAGCACTATAGGCAGTGGCTTTAACCATAGTGCCAGCCCAGAACTCAGTAAATCTTAGTTGACATTCATGATACTCTTGAGGTTTTAGTCTCAGCTTCCATATTCTCTATGGAATAAAAAGTTGGGCTTCAGTCTTCTCATTTGAAAAATGAGAGTTACAGTGGCTGCCAACTTCTCAAACTTAAAAGGTTCCAATAGGAGACAATATCTTGCATGTTTCAGAATTTATGGAAATCCTTTCATGAAGTTTTCTTTGAAAATAATACCTTGCCTACGTCCTATCACTAGGCAAATTGGTGATAATTGCATGGAAAGCCAGAAGGGCCTATAGAAGATACAGGCAATCAGAAATCTGATTTTTAATTTTCTAACATAGCTGCCTTTGGTAATGGATATTTGAAGAATACTCAAAGGTTCTCTAACTTTTATTTTATTCTAATTTCTTGAAAGACTACACACCTGAACCATGAATTCTTAACTTCCAGTAAGATATCTTCTCTGAATTACTTAATAATACAAGGCTATTCCAGTTAAGGATTTACTTTAGAGCCAGATGAGGTGTATTCTGCCTCATCTACCAAGTTCCCACTGAAAATATTTGTCCACCCTTCTGTTCAGCATTTGTGAGGATCTCCACAACAAATACCACCAGGATCCTAACGTTAGGACCAAGTGCACAGCCTCTTTATGTACAGATAGAATTCTGCTCTGACACACCGGGCACCTCATAACGTATTCCGTCCCTCTTTCTAAATTTCCGCCTTGGTTTATTGAGAGGATTTGACATGGTCTGGGACAGGCCGGCTGACAAGGAGTGAGGTCAGCTGGGGACCAGGTCCTCAGTTCCCACCCTTCCAGAACAGCACGCCTGCTTCTCTGCTCTGCACCTTGCTCTCGCCCTCTGCTGCTCATGGACTCTACAGGGCACAGGGGCTGCTTCCCGACCTTGTCTCAGCCTCAACTCCTGACACGAAATAGACAAACTCTTTGTTTCCTGTCCTCCTGAGTCCCGAGTTCAAAGGTATGCTCTCTTGCACATCTGTTTCGGTAGAGCTCCTCAGGCCAGGCCCCGCGTGTCTGCAGGAACACTGAAGATGGGCCCCCTGGGATCCAGGGAGCACCCATTCCTAGACGCGCAGGCCAGGGCCAAGTGGCTGACCTGGAACATGCTCTTCAGGCATTTTCCCTTGCTGATCCTTGCCCTCTTCCCTTCATTTGTGCTTCTGTTTGGATTTGTTTGTTTGGCTCTTTATAGGACCTAGGACAGTTTTAGCATTGGCTAGAGGGTACTTTTAAAACGAGCTTTGGAGTTCCTTACTTTTCCCTCTGATGAATTGGCTCACCAACAGAACTAGCATGGACACCTTTCCCACTCACCTCCTGCATTTAATAGTCTTCTGCTCACCTCTGGGAAAGCCTCAAGATGTGTTTTTAGAGGAGAAACTTAGAGACTGATATTTAGAGACATAAAGACATACATAGGCCCCTGTACAAAACGCCCAAGTGAGAATAGCGGGACACTCACCTAATGGGGGAGGTTAAGCTTTTTGAGACAGTTACAACTTCCATTTAAATGGAAACCTTTGACTGCCTCCTGCACTACAAATACTCTTGAATACAAATGAAGAAGCATGCTAACGTCTTACTCCACACTTTTGATTCATGGTGACCTCATTAACTGCCAAACAAATTAATCCTAATTATAACCTTTGGAAACATGACTGCATTAATAGGGTGTGGAAGGGAATTACTGATTGACTCTCTCGCTAATGTATTTTGTCACTTAAAACATTGTCAGTGTGGTTGAATGTTTCAAATTCTTTTATAAAAGCACTGAGCAGAGTGGCAGCAAGTAGGAAAAAAAATCGTGACCTAATCACTCTTGGAAAGTGAAGGTATGGGATGCAGCAGGAGCGAGCTTTGTGAATCTGGCAAGATGGGCTTTCTGTAGGCCGATTTGTGTCATGAGCTAAGGAGTTTCCAGGGCAGATATCATCCTAACGGAAAAAAAGAGAACCACGCACAGGCTTGGTCAGAAGAGAGCCAGGGAGGACTGATCATTAATACATGGGGGCATCTGTCGCTTGGATTAGCTTCTAGCCTAGTCCCCCACCCAGTCCCTAGGAGAGGCTGAGCGTGATGAGTGGAAGTGGGCATAACTGCTGCAGAGACCCGTGCGGGGACGTCAGAGTTCACGCTCACTGCTTAGGGAACTCTCCAGGGTAATGAAGGCCGAAAAGAACAAAAGCATGTCCCCCACTCGAACAGCTGTGGCATCTTGTGGGTGCTGGAGCACTTGTGGCCCAGGAGCTGTGGGGGTCAGAGCCTGCCAGAGCAGCAGCTGGGCCCTTCCGAGGCTGCAGTCTCCCTGGACAGATGTCTCAACAGCTGGGAGGAAAGGTAGCCGTAAACATCCGACACGGTTCCATACACCAAGCACGAGGGTTGAGTGGGTAGAGTCAGAAGAACAAAGACAAAAATGAGGCCTGGTAACCAACCTGACTTGTTTCTGAGCTCGCTGGCTGAACTACCCAAAGGTTCTGAGAAACTTGGAGAAAGGCACAGAACTATAGAGATCTAGCAATTTGCAGTAGTAGGTGTTGACAAGAGCTTGTTCAAGGGGGCTTCCCATTTTTTTTCCTGTCCTGATGGGAGAGATTCCTGGTGAGGATCGGAGAGCAAAGGCCAGAGAACCTTGTCACCCCAGCTGCCAGACAACTGGTCACTTGACGACAGAGAAGCCCAGAAGGATGCTACTATTCATGCTGCCCACTAAGTCACTTTCCTAAAGAAGAGGAAAGGCGCTTTGCAACTTCATTCCGTGGAGTCTCTGGCGGTCTAGTTGTGGAGCGGTGAGAGTGTCCATGTTCTGGGTTGAGGTGCCACTGTAAAGATTCCTTTCATTGGGAAATCCAGATAACACTTGGTGTACTTTTTTTTTTTGTAAAGATTTATTTATTTATTTGAAAGTCAGAGTTATACAGAGAGAGAAGAAGAGGCAGAGAGAGAGAGAGAGAAAGAGAAAGAGAGAGAGGCAGAGAGAGAGAGGTGTCTTCCAACTATTGGTTCATCCCCCAGTTGGCTGCATTGGTCAGAGCTGCGCTGATCCAAAGCCAGGAGTCAAGAGCTTCCTCCAGGTTTCCCACACAGGTGCAGGGGCCCAAGGACTTGGGCCATCTTCCACTGCTTTCCCAGGCCATAGCAGAGAACTGGATAGGAAGCAGAGCGGCCAGGACACAAACCGGTGCCCATATGGGATGCTGGCATTGCAGGCGGCAGCTTTTCCTGCTATACCACAGCACCAGCCCCCCACTTAGTGTACTTAAAACATGAGCTACCCTGGCTCTGTGAATTATAAACTGCATTAGGGGAGATGGATGAGAAAAAGAGAGCGTAGGGATAGTCTGCCTTCTCCTGTGGACTAGTAAACCTGCAGGGGCGGGGGGGGGGGGGTTGGCGACAGACACAAAGGCACTTCTAGGCCAGCTCCCCGCGGATGTATAGGATGAGAAATGAACCATCCACTTGACACCTGTCGGGCAGTACAATGGCCCTTGCACTGATTACAACAAGTGCACCCCCTCTGGATGACCAAGAACCTAGGAGACACACAGTCCTCAGGCTGACAACCTCTTGGTGAGGACACGGCTGGAAGGCAGTAAACAGAACCCAAACTCTTATTGCATTTGTGCATGGCACAATTTGTGCATTGTACAGTTCTGTAGGGTAGCCTACAGTAATCCAGTGTGCTCCAAAAGTGGGGCTTCATCAAATGCTCCCATGTTAGGAGTAGGTACACACTGGGGAGGGTGCGTTTTTGGAGGTATGAACCAGAGGCTTGATTTGAACTGCAGCATAACGAATGGGAGGCTGGAGCAGTAGCCTGGGGAATCAGCCCTTCCATCTGGCCAGACGATACATGCACAGCATTGCTTTGTAGCCCCAAACAGCTGCTGGCCATAAAGGACACAAAAGACTCGGAAAAAGAACTTTTTAGAACAAGAAAGTGGCACGCACATACCCGAGGAAAAACTGTGCAGGCAAGGAAGGATCCTGGAACTTGTAGAGGTCATCTTCTTAAGGAAGAGGCCAAGAGGTCCACTAGCTGCTCATAGCCATAAGCAAAGGGCAGCCCCACTTACTGTGTCTGCAGCACTGACCTAGCAGGTGGGTCTGAAAGAAGATGCAGACTTTGACAGAATGAACATAGATACACATGGAGTAGCATACAGAGAAAGCTCTGCCACCGCTGTTGATCAGCTGCACATGAGCATAGGGGGAAGCTGGGAAGAATGGACTTGGCACAGTCACATTTGCATGACTCCAAAGACAGAGCCCCATTTAGGTGGACAGGAGGCTGCCCAGTGAGCCCCCACTAGTTATAGGAGAGGAATAGATGTGTCTCCCACCTAGAACCCTAAACTCTCATGTGTGTCCTGAAGGTAGGTTGGCACAGGCAATGGCACTGCCAACAGGATCTGCAAGGACTGTCCCCAAACTGAAACAGTGGTCACAAGCAGCCACACTCTTGAATCCTTCCACAAGACAGTGTCACAAAAGAGTAATCTCCCTTACTCTACAAAAATCCAGTGTAGTTGGAGTACCCCACTTAGGGATGGTGGATGTGCAGGTTTTTGGTGCCCCATGGTGGTGCTAGTGCTGTTCTGAGCCAGACACCATGGGGGTGACCCCAGGCCTGAGACTTGGTGCGATTAGCAGATGAGGCAGTTCCCATAGAAGCAGCCCAGGCTTGAAGGAGAAGAGTGATCCCAGAACCATGGGGGTGGGGGGAGGCACTGATTTGTGAGCACATGTGAGCTCAGGGACCCCGGATGTGACTACAGTGGGGAAGTGGGGTGGGGTCTTTTCCATGGCAGGAGCCAGGAACACATGAGTGATGATACAGTCTCACTTCTGAGAACCAGATGTTTTCTCTGACACTTGGAACAATAGGTAAAAATTAAAATTACATCCTTCATCAGATATGGTTGGCAATATCCAAAAAGTGCTGAAATTCTTGAGCAACAACCCTAAAATCCAGAGACACGCAGGCTGCTTCACTAGCAGGCCTGCCTGGCCTTGTTTGTTCCTCCACACGCCAAGTTGCTCTTCCTTGGGGAGCTCTGCACTTGCTGTTCTCTCTTTCAGGAATGTTCTCCCTCAGAGCCTTGCAAAGCTGGCTGCTGCTAGCCTTTCAGATCCCAGCTTGAACGCCTGTTCTTTAGAGCGGCTGCCCCTCTCTCTATGGTTCTGCAGCCCCACACTGCGCTCACAGTCCCTCTCACATGCTACAGTTGCATGATGCTAAGGACCTTACCACTCGTTCACAGTATCTTCTTGGAATTTTTAAAAGTACTCATCATTGCCTCTCTAGGTCCAAAAATATTGAATACCAGAGAAGCCAGGATGTTTGTCTGTCTTGTTCTTGGTGCTATGTTCAGGCTTGTAACTGCCTAGCACATTGTAAGCACTCCTTAAGAATTTTGTGAGACAATTAGTTTTCATCTTTTGTGATTAATTTCTCTCTGAATTAAGGGAATTATTCACCAGAGATGAATATGAAAAATGTTGTCCCTGAGGCTGGCACTGTGGTTCAGTGGGTTAATGCCTTGGCCTGAAGCACCAGCATCCCATATGGGCACTGGTTTGAGACCAGTTGCTCCATTTCCAATCCAGCTCTCTGCTATGGCCTGGGAAAGCAGTAGAAGATGGCCCAAGTCCTTGGGCCCCTGCACCTGTGTGGGAGACTTGGGAGAAGCTCCTGGCTCCTGGCTTCAGTTTGGCGCAGCTCCGGGTGTTGCGGCCATCTGGAGAGTGAACCAACAGATGGAAGACCTCTCTCTCTCTCTCTCTGCCTCTTCTTCTTGCTCTGTGTAACTCTGACTTTCAAATAAATAAATAAATCTTTAAAGAAAAAGAAAAATATTGTCCCTACACCTTTTACCTGACACATTTTCCAAGTAAATGAGAACCAGAACTTCTGCCTCAAACTTAGCTTGTCATTCTTGATTTGTTTATATGTGGTGACAGATCATCTTCAAAGTCACATCGCTGACGTCTTCGTCCACAGACACTTTTCACATAGCAGTACTTTAACATTCACTGTGCCAGGACACCATTCTGAATTTGCCTTTTCTAACCTGACGCTGTTAGAACAACACTTCACTAACGACAACGTGTGCCCTGCGAGCGATGTAGATAACTTTTCACTCCACTAACAGCACTAAGATCTCTGCGTACCTTTTGGAAGCCCTAGATCCTCAAAGTTGTGCCTGCTTAAAATATGCTTGTAACAAGAGACTCTTCCAAACAGAATTCAAGTCCTTCGCTGTCTTTCAGGAACTTTGCATCCCCACTGGGATTTCAGCTAATGGGTTCCAGATCCCTTCAGGTGGCTAGTTGGACGTGAAATGAGTTTCTTAGCCGCGCTGCTGAATCATCTTCAGTGGGACATTTTAATAGAACAGGCAGTGCCTGCCGGATGGGATGCATTGCTGCTCAAAGCTGGGACAGAACCCAGCCCCCCCTTTTGAGATTTGCCCCAGGTAGACGATTGTCCTCTTTGGATGAAAATCAGTCTTCTGAACGGTCACATTTTGCTCTTAGAAAACAAAATCATCGGGGTGGGGGGGGTGGCATTTACTCTCCATCAGTTAAGGGGGTGGGGCGGTATCTTTCTTCCCCATTAGGAATACAGCAGAGTGACTCACACTGAAGGGAAGACCAGCCAGTGAGTTTTGGGCACATTTCCTGATGTGTTTGGCACTTTCAGAATTTCTGTTGTTTTTGCTTTTTTATGTAACTTCTCCCCTGGTAAGCAGCATGGGGTATTTCTGAAGTCCATTTACTGCCATTTTGCTGTATTGTCCAACAGATTGTTTCTAGTACCTTCTGATGTGTGGCAGCTGTGTTTTAACAATTCCAAGTGTACCATATGAAAGTAATCAAAGACATTAACACACAAGTGTCTGCAGTTCTGGAGGTATTTCCTGCACGTGCTGCTGCTCGCCCATGCGGGGTTGTACGTAAATGACTTTGTGTTATTCTTTGGTTGAGGGGTTTGGGGCTGTTTTAGCGTGCTGATGTGTTCTCTAAACACACGTGAGCTCGTGACCCGTTAGCCTTGGTGGATCCGTGGTACTGGGGACATAGCTGCCTACTAAGGGCAGCATGCTGAAATCTGCATCCAAGTGCCAGTTTCACAGAGCACAGAATGTATCACACATTAATCTGTGCAAAGTGATCACTCAGATTCCCAAAGGAGGAAATAGTTAAAGTTTAGTGTTTGCTCTGATAGAGTGTACCCTGGGTAGGCTAGTAATGGCTAACGACATAACATCCTAATGTAAGCCGTTATTGGGAAATGTTTCACATACAGTATTTTATTACAGTAAGATTGCACTGTACTTAAAGTAAATATCCCTGGATCCCCTCCAAAGCTGAAGGAATGCTGTTAGGTGCCGGAATCTGCTCATTCAGCAGTTGTGTCTTATAATAAATGAGGGCTTTGGAAAAAAAGGTTGCTTTGTTTATCACAAAAGGTAGCAAGAAGTAAAGAGTCACTTGAAGACAATACACTTTCGAAGTACTTTTTTTTTTGGACAGGTAGAGTTACAGTCAGTGAGAGAGAGAGAGACAGAGAGAAAGGTCTTCCTTCCATTGGTTCACCCCCAAAATGGCTGCCACGGCCAGTGCTGCACCGATCCGAAGCCAGGACCCAGGCGCTTCCTCCTGGTCTCCCATGCGGGTGCAGGGCTCAAGGACTTGGGCCGTCCTCCACTGCCCTCCCAGGCCACAGCAGAGAGCTGGACTGGAAGAGGAACAACCAACCGGGACTAGAACTCAGAGTGCCGGCGCCACAGGTAGAGGATTAGCCTAGTGAGCCGCGGCGCTGGCTTCAAAGTACTTTCAAAGTTTGCCGAAAAGCAATATGTTGTGTCATCTTGAATGAAGGCATAATCAGATGCACATTTTATCACTTCACTGATTGTGAAATCACATATATCATACGAGCAAGCTATCCAAGGATGACGCTTAAAAATTAAAGCTCCAAAGGTGATGGATGCTGTCACAAGTCATATTTTGAGATTTAAGTCCAGCTTATCTCTTCCGCCTCAGCATACTTTGGCGATGTTTCTCAGACAATGTGAACGCTGTCATCATTTCCCTGTGTATCACAGAATTTAGATGGACTTAAATGGTGCATGTATAGGTAACAGTGCAGATGTAGAGAGCACAGCCCACATTCCACTCTAGAGTGCCCGCCTTGGCTCCTCTTCCTAGATGAGGTATTCATTCAAAACACGCTTTAAATAAGAGTTGCTGGGGCCCTGTGGCACGTCACTAAGAGCCCGCGTTTATGTGACTTTCCTTTTCTCTGCAGGGCCTGCACTGACAAAGCCTTAGCGCGCCTGGCCCATGAAGAACTTCCACTCTTAATTAAAATACAGACACCAGGCCGGCGCCACAGCTCACTAGGCTAATCCTCTGCCTTGCGGCGCCGGCACACCGGGTTCTAGTCCTGGTCAGGGCGCCGGATTCTGTCCCGGTTGCCCCTCTTCCAGGCCAGCTCTCTGCTGTGGCCCGGGAGTGCAGTGGAGGATGGCCCAAGTGCTTGGGCCCTGCACCCCATGGGAGACCAGGAGAAGTACCTGGCTCCTGCCATTGGATCAGTGCAGTGTGCCGGCTGCAGCGTGCCAGCCATGGCAGCCATTGGAGGGTGAACCAACGGCAAAGGAAGACCTTTCTCTCTGTCTCTCTCTCTCTCTCTCACTGTTCACTCTGCCTGTCAAAAAATAAAAAAAAAATAATAAAACAAAATACGACACCAATAGCTTTTCATGATTCCCTGAATGCTGTTAAAAGGTGCAGCATAACTGTTAGAGCAGGGGCCCATCACTGGGGACTAGCTCTGAAATTTGGAAGCAACATTTTCCATGCTGCCTCGTCCACGGCCTTCATTTGGCCTCCCACAGGACTTCCCTGGGCACAGAGCCACATTTAAGCTTAACTCCTTGCTGAAGGAATCTCTGGAACACCAAACACCACAAGAGGAGATTTTTCCAATCTGAAAAAAGAAATTGTGCAAACCTCCAACTCTCCTTCTCCAATCCCTGACTCGCTTTCGCATCCACTTGTTCTATCCCTTTTCACAGATAAATATGGAGGAACTGTGAAAGATATAGTTCCCGTCCTTCCCAGAAAATCCTGGATAGGTTGCATGCTGTCCAGCCTCAAGAGAGTACAATTACGGAGCTCCTAGCACTGACGAATGTCAACACTGAAGATTTCTTTTTCACGTAGACTTAATTCCTGTTCCTATCATTGTGCCTGAATGTGATCCAACCAGAAATGCATGCATAGACAAATAACCATTGCTTTGAAAAGGAAGAGTTAAAGACTAGGATAATGTAGCACCCCTGTGGACTACCTCTCCTATTTCTGAGCTTTCACTCTGCCTGTTTTTCTCAAGCAAAAAAAGGTAGAAGCAGTTCCTGAGATGTTACCATTTGGATCAGCTACTTTAATTCACAAATCTTTCTGATGGTGCTTAAAATGGCCACCGTACAGTGCTATACCAGAGGGGTGTGCAAAAATGAAGAAACCACCTCCTTTTGTTCTAGGAGCTCACAGCCATCAGGAAGGTCCAGCCCGTGGGCTATATAAGGCCTGCAGAATCATCTGGCCCAATCCTGCCTAAGCAGCTGCAGTCAGGACTTGTAATTCAATAAATCTGCAGAAGGGAAATGTTTAAGTTCAAAATTCATATGGCCCACACAGGATATAATATAAATATCCAAATAGCCCTTGGCAGAAAATGTCTCCTACCCCTGAGTTATAGGGCCAGGCAGGTAAAGGGAACAACTTCCAGTTATAGGAAGCTGAGCCAAGGTCCTGAGGTGGGAACTTGGGAATCAAGAAGCTGATTTGCCTGAAGATGAAGCTGCATGGAGAGATCATGGGAGGAGAGCCAAGAGGAGAGAGGAGCCAGCAATAGGAGTGAGGCTGCAAAGGAAGTCTGCAAGACTTCCAGGACCAAGCGAGGATGTGAACATTGCTCCTAAGCCACGGAGGGCCACTTGAAGCCTTGGGGGGACGGTGAGTAACATGGTCTGATCTGACATTTCTCTTTCCTGTTTCATGTGGAGGTCTTCAATTTAAAGACTCAGGAATTATTCAGGAGACCTTTATTAGCATTACTAACATCACCCAAATTTTCTGAAGGCCCAGTGGTCCTAAAGCTAACAAAGCCACTACAAAGAGGGAAGAAGCCGCATTAAAAACCTGTATTTTCCACATCAGCAGACAATGTGCAGACTCCAGTCTGGTCTAGTGCAACCTTGGAGTAGGAAAGTCTCCCCTGTGGTGTGCCCCGCCCTCCCGCCACTGCATCTCCGTGTACTCCTTTCCTCTCCTGCCTCACTCTCCACCTGACTTAGCCATTAACTGGCTTAACTAACGCTTTCATTGAGGTAGGTTGCAGGGTATTGTATGAAATTAACATTGAACTAAGCTAACAGCTTCCTCTGGGTATGATTCCTGAAGGAAGACTTTTTAGTTCCTTGACCTTTCTTTTCTGTCCAAAGCAATCTCCACCTGATTGTTTATCCTTGAAATTCCTGAGAACCAAAATCCTTTTAGTGCCATAGTTGGAGTTAAAATTGCAAATAGTCCATGGAGAGGAAAGCTTTGAACTGAATTTATATTAAGACCTGAATGACCAATAATATAGACTAGTGCATGGAACAGGTTCCCAGCGGGAAGTAGGTGGCATGCTCAAATTAGGATCATTGCAGAATTTAATAAAGGAACTATTTACAGAGTTGTGGGGAAGCCTCAAGGGTTAGCACAGCACCCTGGAATAATAAAAGCACAGCTGTTACCGGTCCCCAGCCCAAAAGAAGAAGGGAGAGAGCAGTTACTGGAACCCAAAATGAAACAGTCATGCAGAGAGAGTTGCCACGAGAAAAGCTGAGCCCTTGAAACAAGGGAAACCTCTGATCCAAAGTCACCCTGTAGAGAAAGAGCCTGGAGAGTTAATAAATTCCCTGATCTCACTTTTATGCATTCCTTAGTCTCCCTCCTGGGGTCCCGCCCCTTTGGCTGAACCAAGTTAGAGCTGGGGGGCAAAGAGGCCATGGATGAAGTTCTTTGCCATCCCCTCTGCGTTGAGTGAGCCAGGTGGAAATGAGTGCAAAGTGGTGGGTAAAAGTCACACCCAGCACCAAGATGGAGGGAGAAAGAAAGCCAAAGCAATGACCTTGTAGGGGAGTGAAAGCTGATGAAGAAGGGAATTCATACTTGTCCCTGGGCTTGTATGTATTCAGAGAATTGACCTTTTCTTAGACACGCATGCACACATACACACACCCCTTTCAAAACTCAATCATCTTTCCTTCTGAAGTTGAAGGAAGACCTTCCCAGGTATCTCTCATTCCACCTGCTCCCTCCTGTGAAAAACACTAGCTCAGTGAAATCCAGTTGCTAATGAGAACTTACAGCCTGGGTGTAATTCTCTGTGAGATACGGGACAGCCGTATTGTGTAAGCCAGTTGGAAGTGCACATGAAGAACAGCAGATAGGGCAAACTATTTCTCACTCTTTGTGTAGGACTGCCTTTCAGACCAAACAAAGGCAGACTTCCAGGGAACTCCACAAACTCCTGGCCAACATTTTGGAGATCCTTATTCCTGGTTCTATTCTGGAACGGTGTCTGGAAATTTCCTCTGTGTTCATTTTCAGTTTTCCCAAGGAGTAAGATAGGATGCTTATGTCAGAAGCAATTACATGGGAAAATTCCTTTCTAATGATAAGCATGACTTTGAGGCATGACCACGTGACACACACACAAAAAGAAGTGAAGAAACTTCTCACCTGCCTGTATCGAACCCCTGTTCCTGCTCCGCTCTATACCCCCTCCCTGAAAGATTTGGACAAAAGGAACTAGCAACCTTGTGTCATCCCACTAACTTTACAGAGTTCTTTTTTCTGGTTGGGATTGGACAATGGATTCCTTGATTGATTAGGCTGGTTTCAAAAAACATTTTAATTTTTCTGAAATTGTAACTAAATTATTTTTTGTTCCTAAACTTTGGGTATCCACAAATGCATAAGAGGGTGCTGGCACGAAAAACCATGTATTAACTTCCACAGTGCTTAGTTGTGTCCTGATGCTTCCGGCTCCTGATTTCCAATCAGGTTGCATGGGACTGGCCATCCCAGGCAGTCTCCCGGGGCTTCACATTGAGACTGGCTACTGGGGAAGGTGGCCTGAGTCCATCAACTAGAGCCTCGCCTGCAGCCTCTCCCACTGCCTATCGCTCTTCTGTTTCTCACGTCGGGGCAGGAGGCTCTGAGAGGGGGTGTCTCGGGGGGAACCTTCCAGGAGACGGAGGCACAAGCTGCCAACTTCTTAAAGCTTTGTCTCAGAAGCTCCTGTGTGGCACTTCCTCTTCAGGCCTGTCTGCACCATCAGCCACATCCAAGGGAGAAGGAATTAGACTCTCCCACCCACTTGACGTGAGAAACACTGTGAACCCGCACAGATTTTCCCCTTTGCTTGGTTTTTTTCCTACTTTTGCATTTACTGAGGTCATATTCATTGATTTTTGCACTTGTTGCTCAGCGGTCTGCCTAAGAGAGTGAGCAGGTCCCTGAATCCACAGCGAGAGGGCCAAGCCAACAGTCTTATCCAGGGGCAGGGAAGGTCAAGGCCACAGCTGGGCTCTGGGGTGCCTGAGCCTTTATGCTCTGCTTTTGAACTTCGGGGCATTTCTGTGCCTTCCAATCCTACTCGAGATGAGTGCTAATTGGGGGCTGTTCCATCTCTCTTTTAGCATCTCCTACCTCCTGATTGACTAGCGGAGGGTAACTGAGCTGGCAAATTTTTCTGAAAAATTCAAGAATGCATGTAATAGGTCCAGAAAAATGGACCCTGCTCAGCTGCATGAGCTGCCGGATAAGTGGTCCCTCCTCTTTCAACTGGAGATTAGCTCCCCTCTCTTCTCCAGAGTGTACACACTGACCACTTTTCCTAATCCAAACTCTTGTTACTTACTACCTCTGATGTTGGGCTGGCCACATGCCAATATTCTCATCTTCAACATGACAAGGCAGATGAGAGGTGTTTGAAGATTAAGATATGTAAGGCGTGTGAAAATGCTGCGAGCGGTGGAGCTCCAGGTAGAGGTTAAGTATTTTTCAAGAGAGTTGCCAAAATCAGGGGTCAGCAAACCTTGCCTGAGAAGGGCCAGGTCATAAATATTTTCAGCTTTGTGGGCCATGTGGTCTCTGTCACAGCTACTCAACTCTGCTATTGATGAGAGCAGAGGAGCCATACACAACCTAAGAACGAATAGGCATGGTTAGAATTTGGTCTCAGGCCGCTTGCCAACTGCTGGTCTAAGTTACGATTTCACCTGGGAAAAGAATGGAAAGAAAAGCGAGCATAAGTCAGTTCTTAATAATGTCCTTTATTTATGCTCAGCTATAGTTTAGACACCAGACACAGTGAATTACAAATGCAGGAGATGTGGGGAAATGCTGTTTAATAGTACTAGTCAACCCCAGGCTGCCACTTAGGAAGAGAAAACTGGTGAGAGAAAATACCCTGACAATGGCCTGGGAATAGAATTGGAGACCATGGAAGTTTGGCCTTGGAAAGTGTGCTGTGTTTGAGAAAGGAGGAGTGATAGTCTATTTATTCCAGATAGGAACTGAAAAGATAATGAGAATCTATAGGATCTTCAATGTAATGCTATCCTGAGAGGTACCAATTCCTCGATGAGGTTATTAAACTTGGGAGATGGTTTGAGCGAATGGGTTTCTTGTTCATTGTTTGTTTAGAGAACAGTGAAGAGACTGAGGCCAGGTACCTGAACCACTTGGCGTAGACCTTAAGTATCTTGTCACAATCTTGGAGTGCAAAGGCAAAGAAAATCACACAAAGGTAAGCCTTTGAAACACCCAGAAGTTATAAAGAGGCCTCTGGACTGTCACAAGCCACGGCCATGATGGAACCAGGTGTTGAACCAGATGTCCAGAGGGCGGGGGCCCCAGCTGAAGCCTCTGGCACAAACAGAGTATAGATGTTAACGGTGATTACAGCAATGGTATAAAACATGCCAAATACTTTCTATTAAAATGCTAGTTCAACTTTCTAAAGAGTCTCCACATTCTATTGATTATGTAGTTTAAAAAAAAGAAATATAAATCATTAGCAATGTTATATGGATTTCCTGGGGATTTACCCAAATTTTACTTTTCTGGAATGAAAGTATTTTCTTGAGTGATTAGTTCTTTTTGTGAAAAAGATTCTCATATATCTCATTCCCTGTAACTGCATTTCCAAAAAGCCTGGTGCCAACTTTGGATGGAAAAAAAATAGGAGTTAGTAATTAAGGCTGAGCATATGAAGAAAGAATGTTCATAACAAAAGCCTCCCGCTAACCCGCCTATAGAATATGGACACACAAATGCATGTGGTTCCCTTCTCTGAGAATGAATGGTGTTAAGGTGTTACTTCTGTGTTCAGATATACAAGCATTACTTGGCACACTAGATTTAGTTCTTTCTATAGAATCAGAGTGAGCCACTGCTAATGACCGAAGCAAACGTTACAGGTTGTGTTTATGTAGGGGAAATGCCCTGTGATAGAGAAGAAAGGCTTCTTGCTTGGAAATGAATACTCTATGAACTTAAATGCTGTGAGTTCTTCCCTTGTACCCACAGTTCTGTCTAGATATCTGAGCGCTTAGGTTCCATCATCTGCAATATGGTGATAGCGCCTGTCCTTCATGCATCACCTAACTGTTGGGAGAATTAATTCTTGTGAGAAAAGGGAGGTGGAAAATGCATTGGAAATTGAGAGAGAACCAGAAGTTCTTTCAAACCAGTATTTGAGATGATATTGTAACTACTCATCAAGTAAAACCTGAAAACATATTTAAAATAATAGGATTTAACTATGAATTGAGAGGTACACACATGTTATCAATCTATCCATAAATTATATTGTCATATTCTTTCTCTCAAGCTTCTTCCCCAGCATTACTCACTATCTGCAAACAATAATGAACCAAGAGAAAGCAAAGGCAAGTTGTGCATTGTGTGGCTGACACGGTTGGTCACCTCTCCAGTAGCCACCCATCTCTTCATCCCTTGTATTATTTATATATGCATATGCAGATTCAGTCCTTTATTCCACAGTTCAAGGATAAATACTGATTCTTCAAAGTCAATCATAGTAACCCCACTCCATTCTCTAGTGACTATTTAAGGAGTTGACATGTAAGTCAATTAGAACCAATGGGCACATGGTGATAACAAGCATTTACTGAGCACTTAGTGTATGCCAGATATTTTTGAGACTATTAATCCTAGTCCTAACAACTCTGTAAAGTAGGTTCTATGGCTAAGTTTTACAGCTGAGGAAATGGAGAACTAGAGAGTTGGAAATACTTGCCCAAGAACATAAGTGGAGACAGAATGCAAACCCAGGCAGCATAGCTCAGACCATTATCAAACTCAACACCATTATTCTATACAAAGGGGGAAACTCCTGAAGGCTCTGGGAAACGTTTTCTCAGTAATTAAAAAAAAAAAGTCAGCATGTGGCCTATTTGCTTCTGCTAGATGTCTGATGATTGTGTAATGCCTGGAATAGTGGTAGCCATATTGTGACAATGAGGAAAGCCAAGGTATTGCCCTGAAGACAGCAGAGTGAAAAGATGCAAAAATCCTGGGTCAGTGACTCTGTGTTGAAACATGGCCTTGACAAACTGGAGCCCACCTACTTCAGCACTTCTTATTAGGCGAAATGATGTGTTTTCATCTTTATGGAAGCAATTTTGAACTAGAAGCTTCTGTCATTTGCAGCTAATCTGCTCCCAGCCAAGCTAATTCAGACATGCTGTTAGGTGTGGCGCTTCCAACAAAATGCATGGCATCCTTCTGAAGTAGCGATTTATTACTGCTAGAAATCTATCAGGAACTCCGAACAGGGGTTGGAGGGAGTAGTTTAGACCAAATAATCCAAGATGACTTCTAATACTAAGATGTCAACTTCAGTGAAATTGTGGTTTTACCTACTGAGTAGGATTATTAAGATGTAAAGTATTAAAAATACAGTTGAAAGCTTTTTGGAGAAAATACTGATATTTAGAGGAAAGATGGAGGGGAAGATAAATTCATAGAAATTTAGGCAGGTCCTATGGCTCAGTCAAGGAACTGAGACTAAAAATAACTTGGAGATTCAGGATAAGTCAACTTAATTTTGGTACTTACTTCCTGAATTTCATCCTTAAAGACCAAGCAAGCAAAATTCTTAGCATCTGTGTCAGTTATCTGCATACTTCTCTTTCTCTTTACCTCCAAAATATACTTCCTGATTTCTCTCAAAGCCATCGTTACTTAACTTTGATTCTTCAACTGTACTGGGACTCCACAAGTGGTGACCACTAAAAACTACTTAAGTTGCGAATCCTGCATCCTGTTTTCGGATCTTGATCTACCCTATCCCTCTGTGGCATTCCATACCAACTTTCCTGCCCAGCCCCATTGTCGTGCTGTCTTTCTCTGAACCACTTAAACATTGCCACTTCTGCCAGCCCAGTTCTGTTAGCCAGCCCAGAGCACTCTGCTATCCCCCAGATTCCTTTAACAACCCCCTCCTAAATAGCTTCTGTGTATTTCATAGTCAACTAATGTCCCAAACTGAATTTGCTGTTTTTCCCTAAAAGTCTACCTCTGTCATTCTAATCCCAGTTTCCCATACTGAGAAGAGAGTCACACTGGCTCCTCACCCCATCTCGTATCAGTGCAAACCCCAAAGGCTACCGTGCATTGTCTCTGCTCCACTTCCACTGCCCAACTCCAGATCTTTATCTCTTGCCTAGGCTCCCAGATGGTCTGCTCTCACATTCCATGCCAACGACCAGCATAACAAGTGTGATGCATTAGACCTTTTCACTTTTTCATTCTGGACGATCTCTCATTGCTCAGAATGACTCTTGACTTCAGAATGCTGCCTGTGTTTCTTAAGGCATTACGCATCTTAAGTCTGGTCCCAGCCCACCTGCCAGGCTCATCTCCAGCAGGTCCCTCCCTGAGCCCTGTGGTTCTCGTGTGAGACACTGCCTGGTCTTCCATCTCTCTGCTGTGCCCTCACACCCTTTCTCTGGGTGAATTGTTCCCGTCTCCCTTCACCTGGCAAACTCAGCATGTTTTGTTTTCCCTTGAGCTTCCCCACCACTAGCAATCTTTAGATCACCATCTGTTTCTGTGTCTCCATCAAAGCAAGCTGAAACTAAATGGAAAATGTAAAGTATCCCACCCCCAGCTCTGTGGGAATTCTCAAGTCCCAAGGGCCTAACCACAGCTAAGCCAGGGTGTCCCTTTCTGGGCATCTTTTGATATGAGACCGGAGAGGGCTGTCAGTGAATCTGCCTGCTATTCATTTAGGGGACCAGGGACAAGAGCCTACAAAGAAACAAAGTCAGCCTACCCTTAAACTGTTGTAAAGGGCAGAAGTCAATGGAGCAAATGTTGAAAAAAAATTAATTAGGTATTTATTTTATTCAAAGGGTGGGAAGACAGGAGGGAGGGAGGGTGGAAGAGAGAGAAAGAAAGGGAGAGAGAGAGAGAGAGAGAAATCTTATCTGCTAGTTCATTCCCCAAAAGCCCTCAACAACCCTTAGCTTGGGTATAAAGCTGCAGCTGGGATTCAACCAAGGTCTCCCACGTAGCTGGCAGCAATACAGCTACTGGAACCAACACCTGGATGCTTCCCAGGGCCTGCAATGGCAGGAAGCTGGAATCAGGAACAGGGCTGGGACTGCTTGCCCAGTACCCCTGACATGGGTTGTAGTGGACCCAAAGCAGCATCTTAACCACTAGGCCAAATGCCTACCCCCCGGAAGCGTTTACAAGAAAAAAATTGCAACTCAATATTGTTGTACCTAAATGCTTGTTTAAAGTGTAAGAATCTGAGAAACGTGAGAACCAAGGTAAAAACACCACCTGTATGTTTGTCTTGACAAATTCAAGAAAGGAAGCAAAACTAGACATCAAGACTTTCAGAGTTAAGTCATCCATTAAGAACTAGTGGTAACCCAGAATTGTGGTTTAGTACCAAAGTGAAACATAAACACCAAACTGATTTTGATGAATAAGATATATGAAACATAATAATTTAATAACTGATCAGCATATAAAACAATAGAAGACAGAAGACAATAGAAAACAACAAACATCCACTCTACCTGTCAAAAAAATACAAAACAAAAAATGAAAACAACAAAACAAGATATAAAGACATTAAAATTTGTAATTAAATATTTTTGAAATACATGCCAGTTCAATAAGAAAAATAAACTAGATACAAATGAAAAAGATGATTATTGTTAACTTGGGGTGATTTGATCATTTCTGTAAAAACTCAAATCAAAATTATGAAACTAACAGTCCAGTAAGCTTACTCTATGAGAAATGAATGTGTATGTTAAGTATACAAACTTCAGGAGTTTTTCCCATATATCAGCAATAACACAACTGAAAGATTAAAACATTAGAAAGTAAATGGGGAAATAAACTATAGTCAGTATGATGTTTCCTAACAAAAAAAATATTTTTCCCAAAAGTAAGGGGGATCCTAGGCACACAGAAGTAAGTCACTGAAAAATCATTAGACTAAAACACATACACATATGTATTATTATATATACATATTTATATACTGGAGGAAAACCTCCCAAATTACAAACTATTCCCAAAAACCTGTAAACTGCTCATGAGAAGCATGATGGTCATAGTAGTAGCAGGAAGACAACATTAGAGAAATGGCCGGTGCCGCAGCTCACTAGGCTAATCCTCCGCCTGCGGCGCTGGCACCCTGGGTTCTAGTCCCATTTGGGGCGCTGGTTCTGTCCTGGTTGCTCCTCTTCCAGGCCAGCTCTCTGCTGTGGCCCGGGAAGGCGGTGGAGGATGGCCCAAGTCCTTGGGCCCTGCACCCACATGGGATACCAGGAGAAGCACCTGGCTCCTGGCTTCAAATTGGCACAGTGCACCGGCCGTGGCGGCCATTTGGGGGGTGAACCGGCGGAGGGAAGACCTTTCTCTCTGTTTATCTCTCACTGTCTAACTGTGCCTGTCAAAAAAAAAAAAATTAGAGAAATGTCAGTGTTCCTTAAAAATAACCAGTAAACTTTATGAAATCCACTCAGTATCTTTTTCCTTAAAATTTAAAGATGATCTAAGATTCACATAAAATCCAAATAAAAACACAGGGAGCGAATACTTAGCCTAGCAGTAGCAGTTTGTGCACGAGCCTGCCACACCACAGTGCCCAGGTTCAGTCTGGCTCTGGCGCCTGACTCCAGCTTCCTGCTCTCGCAGGCCCTGGGAGGCAGCAGTGATGGCTCCAGTGACTGCCTTCCTGGCATCCGTGTGCAAGACGTGGGTTGAGTTCCTGCCTCCTGCCTCACCCCAGCCCAGCCCTGGCTGTTATGAGCGTCTGAGCGACTGAGGAGTGAACAGTGGGTGAACTCTCCTCTCTCTCTCTCTCTCTTTCTCTGCCTCTCCCCTCACCACTCTCATTTTCCTCCTCTCCAATAATTTTTATAAAACTTAAAAAAAAAAAAACCAGAAAACACAAAACTTTGGGTGATCAGGGTTTTGAGACGGATTTTACATTAAGATATCAATATGTGTTAACAAACCTACAAGAATTCGAGTATTTCAGCACTGATATCGTACATAAATTCCTCTTGCCTACCATAATCTTGACCTGCTCAAAAGCATGCTTTTCTGCAAAACTTTCTCAGACCAAACAATCTGCCGGTAGTCACTGCCCACCATGTTGGTTCTTCCTTTTGGCCATGGATTCCATGGTCTTGACATTCTAACAACATTTACACATGCGTTTTCTCTAACAGAGTTTAAGTACCTATAATGTTATCATCATTGCTCTAATATATTTATGCCTACAAGACAGAAGCAGTGATTTTCAGTAATTATCAGTGCCAGCGTGCAGTAGGAAATTTAATAACACAGTGCTGCCAAACCATCGAAGTTATGTCCATGGGCCATCAGCTGCAGCAGAACCTGGGAGCTTAGAAATGCAGAGTTGGGGGCCCCATCCTGGATACACAGAACCAGAAATTGCATTTTAATATCATCTTCAGATGTTTCGAATACATATTAAATTCCGAGAACCACTGCCTTAAAGAAATTCATGAAATGAAAATATTTCATAACCTTCCTAAAATAATCAGACATAGTTGGATATCTTCTTATGCTACAAAGTTATTTAAATCTTATGATTCCTTGATAGGCAAACATTAAGTGATACCAAGAATTGCACTAAAGCAATATGGTTTCAGGGACCAGCATTGTAACACAGTGAGTTAAACTGCTGCCTGCAATGCTGGCATCACGTATGAGCACTGGTTTAAGATCCACGTGTGATCTAGCTGCCTGCTAATGTGCCTGGGAAAGCAGCAAAGGATGGCTAAGGTGCTAGGGCCCCTCCCTACTCTATGGAATTCCTGGCTCCTGACTTCAGACTGGCCCAGCACTGACCAGGGTGTCCATCTGGGGAGTAGACCAGCAAATAAACAACCTCTGTTGTCTTTCTGTTTCTATTCTTTTCTCCTTCCCTCCCTCCCTCCCTCTCTCTCTCCTACCTTCCCTGTAACTCTGCCTTTCAAATAAATAAATAAATGAATTTTTAAAAAGAAAGAGCAAGCAAGCAAGGAAGTTAAAAAAAAAAAAAAAAGTGTGGGTCCAAGCACAGATACAGCTAAGGGGAAAGTCAGGCTGTGCGGCGTGCACATGGGGATGATGAAGGCAGCAGTTCTCAGGCTGGAAATGACTTGCTAACTAGTTCACATCTCCTGTAGAGCTTTCCAATTCCTCTGTCCAGCTGGCCTCTCTGCTAAGATTGTGTTCTTCATTGTCACCTGCCTAATCTACATCGTCGAGCTGTCCTGCTCTGATCTCCACTTCAGTTCATTATCTCCTCATGAGTTCCCCATTCCTATCAACCCAGACTTCAGCCAGATCATCCATTAGGATGGAATTTCCCCCAGCATCTCACTGTGCCTCTGTCTGGTTCCCTTGCTATTTCTCCAAGAAATAGAGCAGCACCAGAAACAAAGAAGGTGTTGAGCAATTAAATGGTCAACAAATGGATCTAAGCATGGCACTTTGAACAACCCTTGTTATCTCAGGTCCTTGCTATACCAATTTACAAACCATCACCTCTCCTCAGGAAAGTGTTTATTTTACCTTGGGCGTTCCTTTAAGTCTCTTTTTTTGTGGTGTCCCCACCATCAAAATACCCATCTCACACCTGAACTATCATAGTAAATGCTGACATAGTCTGCTTCTCTAATCTATCTCTGAGTAACTTGTTACCGTCCACTGTTGCCCCCAAGTATTAAATAGAAAGCCTTTATCCTGGCATTCATTTTGTTATAGTCCAAACCCAAGACCTTTCTGTCCTTGTTTCACTTCTCAAAGGGAAATTTTTCTTTTCTTGTTTTTTTTAAGATTTTATTTATTTGTTTATTTGAAAGACACAATGACAGGGAGAGGGAGGGAGGGAGACAGAGATCTTCCATCCATTGGTTTGCTCCTCAAGAGGCCTCAATAGCTGAACCAGGCCAAAGACAAGGGCCACAAACTCCCGCCATGTCTCCCACATAGGTGGCGAGGTTCCATATACTTGGGCCATCTTCTGCGACCTTCCCGGGCACAACAGCAGGGAGCTAGATCAGAAATAGAGCAACCAGAAGTTGAGCTGGTGTTCTGATATGGGATGTCAGTATGGCAACTGGCAGTTAGCCCACTGTGCTACAAAGCTGGCCTGGGAAACTTTCTTTTCACCAACACAATCAACTCATGATTCATTATTGTGTATTTCCCTACCAGACCCTCTTTCCCCCAAATAGAATGCCCTTTGCTATCATATCTGCTTACAGATCCAACCCATTCCTCTGGACTCAGCACATCCCACCTTCTCAATGAAACATGGTGCTTGACCACTGTCCTCTGATAGTATTCATCAGGGACCCATTTCCAGGGATATTTAGTGGTATCTCCTCATAGCCGTCACAGCAGGCATTATCTACAATACCCAGCACTTCCTATGCATCCTCCTTTGAACACATATCCTGCAGCATTCGCGTGGGCAAACCTGGGATTAAAGCCACAGGGTCACAGCGTAATGTTAGTCAATGTGCTTTCTTCTCTGGGTCTCAGGTTCCTTAATTGCGAAAGCAGCACCTTCCTTACTGGATAGAAATAACTAAAATAAGTCACATTCTTTTTGTATATTTTAGAGTTTGATCTATTTGCAAGATACAACAATAGAGACAGACAGAAAGAAAGAGAGAGAGAGAGATCTTCTATCCACTGGTTCACTCCCCAATTATCTGGAACAGCCAAGGTGGGGTGTGGCTGGAGCCAAGAGACTGGAACAGCATCCAGGTCTCCCATGCTGGTGGCAGGGATCCAAGTACTTGAGCCATCACCGCCGCCTCCCAGAAAGAGCACTGGCAGGAAGCAGAGCAGCTGGGACTTGAACTAGGCACTCCGGGATGGGATGTGGGCGCCCAAGCAGCAGCTTGACCTCTGCACCACAATGTCCCCCTGAAGTCGCATTTTTTAAAAACCTCTGAGAAGGGCATCTGGAGCATGCAGAGTTCTCAACAACGTTGGCACCTTTCCCCAGAGCCTGTTTCTTACGGTTGAAGCTATTTTGTATTCTCATCTATTTCAGTAGATAAAAACATTTATTTATTCATTGGTAAATTGATAAAGGTTAATGTTGGGTATCATTACAGACTTTCCACTGAAGGATTTTTAGAGCAAAACTTCCCACTCCTTTTGCATTAGAGTAGACAGTCTTCTGTAAAAGAGAGGTATTACGGGGAGCATAAAATGATGACAAAGGATAGACACTGTGCATTCAAGTCATATCATTATTACTTACTATGCCGTTGATAACATGTCTTCCAGAAGAATGTAGTCATATCATTAAAACTGAAAAATAGATTATGTTGTAAGGAAAAATCACTGTGTAACCCTGGGCAAGTGACTTAGACTCTCTGAGTCTGCCTGCCCATTCAACAATGAAATTAGATCAGATGTCTCCTATTGTCCCTTGAAATGCTGCAAGAGTACCATTAATATACTGTGGAATGCCAAGATTTCACTGTCTTCTTTATTGTTCATCTGCGTAACAACTCTGAGATAGCCTTCCTGTAACAAACTATTGCAAGATTTATTTCATATTATAGGAGAATAATCCTATCGATGATAAGATAATAGGCTGTAACTCAATGATTATTAAAGATTAAAGTTCACATTAGCCCTGGAAAAGTATGATGTCTTATCAGAGTAAGCAATAATGATGCTTAGTCTTATTTCACTTCTAAGGAAGGCATAGTTTTATGTAGAGATTGAGCAGTTTACTCAAACTTAACCATTAGCCATTGGCCAATGTAAAGATAGCCCACCAGTTTCCTAATTCCTGCCTCTCAGTTGTACTGAACACCATGCATATCCTTTGAGGTATTAGAATTCTATACTGGCCGGCGCCGTGGCTCAATAGGCTAATCCTCTGCCTTGCGGTACCGGCACCCCGGGTTCTAGTCCTGGTCAGGGTGACGGATTCTGTCCCTGTTGCCCCTCTTCCAGCTCTCTGCTATGGCCCAGGAGTGCAATGGAGTTTGGCCCAAGTGCTTGGGCCCTGCACTCCATGGGAGACCAGGAGAAGTACCTGGCTCCTGCCTTCGGATCAGCGTGGTGCGCCGGCCACGGTGGCCATTTGAGGGTGAACCAACGGCAACCTTTCTCTCTCTCTCTCTCACTGTCCACTCTGCCTGTCAAAAAAAAAAAAAAAAAATTCTATTTTACTATGGCAGTTGTCAAGTATGGCAAAGTTCAAATAGGGTACTATTGCTTCTTATTCAGTACCACAAAAAACTTTTTACTGTTGGCTGTCATGCATGCCCTGACTTGACAGGTGATGTTGTGCTTAAAATGCATACACAAACACACACGTTTCTAGCCAATCAACAGCCATACTCTAGGTGACACAAGATATGAGGGCATGTCCACACTTGTCTTTTGACATAGATTTGTTGGTATGTGTGAGAGAGAAAAAGAAAAAGATTGATTTTTTTCCTCCAGTCTTATTTCAGTGATCTCTGTAAGAACCTGTGGAAAGCTGGCTTAAAGCCATTCTGTGGTTGTGGTTGTGGCTGTGTCCCAGGCTTCAGCAGGAAGGTTCTGAGTAAGCATCCTGGAATATGTGGGCCCTCAGACCCGTCTGCAAGCCCAGGTTCAGCAGCAGTGAATGTGGAAGCTGGGAAGTCCATTTCTCCTGAGCCCCAGGAGTCATTGTCTTTTCCCATCTCATCAGTATCTCTGTGGAACAGTTCAGATTTGGTTTCCACCAGGAGTTCATAGTAGATATACTCTGCTCATACAAGATGTCCTGAGCCAGGCTCTCCCACCTGAGACCCTCTGCTGGCCCCTTTACTGTTGCACAGGACGGCAGTGTCCACGTAACACAGGAACATTCAGGGGCACCTACAAACCCTAGTGAGAGGCCAGTTCTGTGCCCTGGGGTTGACGTCCACCAGAAGTCAGACTCTATGGAGGTTGTATGGATCTGGTTACCCAGGGATTCAGGGTAGAATTGACAGCAGTGAGTGAGCCTCCTGTGACAACAGCAAACCTCCGAACAGCGGGCTGACTGGTATTCCTGGAGGAAAAGTCCTAACATCAGCTCTGTTTTCAGTGGCATCAAAGCCCCAAGCTGCCATCAGAAGTACCTCCCAGCCTCTCAGAGGGTTTGATATTTCCTTTTACAGATGTACTGCTCCATCTAAGCCAAGGCTGGTACATCCCAGTGTGTTCTGTGGCAAGAACACCTTCCTCCTTCTGCCCAGCACAGGGCTCTGGATCCGGGGAAAGCATCTCTTTAAGTTCATTCAGAAATCAAAGACCACACCCTCTGAACCTCTGTGGGCAGTGTGGAAAGACTTCCACTTGGTTTTACTCACTCTGCTTGTACAATGCTCCCAGAAGATTTCAGTGAAACCCAAGACTCTTACTTACAAAGGACCAGAGAAATTCTGTTTGACCTTGGACCAGGAGCCCTCAGCCTTAATGGTAGAAACTGGTTACAGAGAACAGAAGCACCCCTAGAGTTCATGTTCCTGATGCCTATCAGGTTATAAATAGATCTTAGAGCCAACCAGAACAGTTTTTGCATAGATCAGAAGGTCTGCTCTGTCCCTAGATATTCCTGGATCAGAATGCAGAAGGCGGGGTGCTGTGCTCCTTTGATTTCCCTCAGCAATTGAAGATCAGATCATCTATTTGCCGGGGGAAACAATGACTTGGCAAACATGGCTTTCCTCTCCTTCCATGTGCTGGGCACAGAGGCAAGTGATGGAAGAGGAACAGAGCTGACTTCAGCTCCATCACAGATGTTGGCCTACCACTGATCTGCCTTCTCTCTCCCTCACCACCTCCTTCCTTCTGCCAGAGTTAGCATGTGGGATCAGTAGGGCGCAAAGCTGTGCGTGACCCTTCCTTGGGCTGGACAGTGTCATCTGGCCAGATAAACTAACAGGCTAGCAAATCCAGCTGGGGCTGGTTGTACTTTGCCCACGTCTGGTACAGCATATGGTGCTTTCACTTGAAGTGACTGACAGAGCTGTTTTGCTCTGCAGTGTGTGCGTCTGATGCCCCCACCCAAACACTGCACATCCTGTCCTGCACTGGTGAGCAGGCTCAACTTCGTTACCGTTCATGGCTTTCATAAAGGAATATGTTAAAACAGGATTTGGACTCCACCACTCCCAGGATGGCAGAACTGCCTGGAGATATTTGGAGACATGCCCCCTAAGTGGCCTCCTCATTTTATTCAGAAAGAAATGGAAGCAGGAAGGTTGAGAATCCCAAGGATCTACACAGCTAGTTAATATGAGGAGTGAGGCTAACACCCTTGACCTTGACCTCCCAACCCAGTGCTTTTTCCAGCTGAGTCTCTCTCCAAATGTTTGGTTTCATTTCATCTTCATAATCTGGCCCCTTGGAACCTTTCCTGGAATTGGACTTCAGAGCTTAAGGCAGTTTAATGCACACTTTTGGGAAGGGAGAGCCACGAGGTCTTTAAGTGGTTCTGAACACGTATGCCAATATTTACACCCTGAGATTATCTGCATAGACTTCATAAATAACATCAATTCCCACCAAGTAAGTTAACTGTGAGCTACATATTCTTTTGAAAAATCCATGTTATGCAATCACCCTGGCAAAGTTAACAACACAGTGGAGTACCAAAGGTAACCACTGATTGCAGTCACCACTATTGACCATTTTAAGTGTGACTATTTTTAAAATACTGTATGCCTCATTAAGCTGTGCTCTGAAAATGAGAAATTTGCTTTAACTGCATTGTTTTGAATTGCTGAGAGAAGAATCCATCAACCACAAGGTGCCCTGCTGCTGAACTCAGCCAAAAAGCTGTTAATAACTCCAGCAGATGTTTCAGCTTTTTAGGCCAATAGACTCCCTCCCTCTCTGCCCTCCCCTCTCCAGAATCTGATGCCAATATGACTGCACTCCAGTCTTTGTGGTTGCCGCTGCCGCAGCCTCTGCCGCTGGGGCCGGTGGTACTCGCGTTGCCGAGGAGTCGTTCTTTAAACAGCTGCTGGCAACGAAACCCCAGCCCTTGCAGCCCAGAATTACTGCTTTTATCATCCGAAGTTTCCGTCTTCAGGAGGCAAGTGAGGGAAAGGGCACAGAATCTGCATTCCTGTTTTGTTGTCTGCTCTCACGGCTTAGTCGTTCTCTGCAGCGTCTCGTGGCTGCTCCCAGTGCTGAGAGTCCATTTCTCAGACTCATCAGAGTTCTGGGCTCACTAAGGTTGAGGGTCAGTAATACCTCCTGGCTCTTCTTGTCTAGGGCAGGGGTTGTGGGGTTAGCAGCTTTGCGCAGGAGGCCTCTGTGTGATGCAGTTTTGTGTGGTTGTTTGCCTGATGCCGTGGGGCTGCCGCTGGCCTGACCTTAGCAGTTCTGCAATATTAGATGTGTGTCTTATAAATAAAGCTGCCTCCCTGTGAGGTAGGTGGACTATGAGGGCATAAAGGGCCACCGTGGTCCCACATCGGGATTTGCCAACATCTCTGGTCTGGGATACACCTGACAACTTCACCTGAAATTAAATCTATGTTCCTAGGCTCTCTAAGAAATTAGAAAAATAAGGGAAGAAGCAGGCAGGTCCTGCTCCCTTGTTCCTCACCCCCGCCTCCAACCTGCCTCATGCGCACTTATTTTGGAAAGAGCACTTTAAGGCACCCCAGTGACAGCAGGGTGACCAAGGAAACACAGGTGCATCACATTTCCGGAATACTGCATTGGCTGGGAGCACATCCGAGTGGTACATCTATACATATCACCATGCAGCGAATTGCCATTTCAGAGGCGGAAAGACTAGAGAGGCAGAATTAAGTTCATAAATATTTTGTTTTCTTATTTTGATGCAGCACAAAGCCAGAATGTCTAAAACTCCATGGACCTCTATTGTCAGCTTCAACAATCACCAGCCATAGTAATTCAACCCTAAAGTCTCTGCTGTATGCCGTACTGGCTTTCAAAAGTGAGTGCCTTTTCCCTGTGTGGCTGCCACCAGACTGTTAGCATACCCTCGGCCCTGTGTATTTCTCATCTCAGGAATGGGATGCAAGGCCACTGGTCCTTTTCTTTAACTGGATAAAGTTATAGATTCCATTGTGATTTTGTCCACATTCTCCCCAGTACACATACAGAACACTCATTAATGCTAATGGAATTTGCACAGATGTATTGAAGGGGAAATGTAGTTGCTCATGCCTGTGTAATCCTTATTTTCTTATGAGACCCTGAGCAGTACCATATACTTGGGTGTTCAGTAGCATCTATATCTTCTTATTCTGAACCTCAAGTAACTCAGATTAAAAATTACACTGTTCATTCCTAAATACAGTGTCCCCTCCCCCCACAAATGGGACAGGCGTTTCTGCCTAGATTTCTATGATTCCAAGAAAACTAGTACCTGAAAATGACTCTGTAGTGAAATAAACAAACCAATGTTATAGTAACAAGATAGGCTTAAAAAAATCTCCCTCCTGAATTAGTAGAGAATGTATTCTCGTTATTTTTTTTTAAAAAGTCCGGATTAAATTTTCCATATGCATCTCTAGAGGAGTGAATCCACCAGAGGAGGAAGAGAATTGAAAATAATCAAGGTGAGTTGAGATTCTAGCCCTGCCAGCAGAGGATGTCGGAAGAGCACTGACGAACTGGATGTGCCTGAGGCCCATGGAAATCTAGACCACGTACTTTCCTAGGTGCTCACCCTCACCTGTGATCTGGTGCTGTAAATGATGACTTCCAAGGTATTTTGTTCTTGATTAGTCCCAGTCCGGGTAAAATGGACAATAGAGAAAAGATGCTTCCATACTATTTCCATGATGGATTTTCACCACCAGAACAGCTTCCCCATCTGATGTATTTCACAGTTTTAAGCTAAAACAGACGTACTATAATATGCTTGTGCATCTGGCTCAGGTGCTTCATTTGCCATATGTTTGTGAAATAACCCAAGGAGATGTTACAATTGTACCTTCCCCATGGGACCTGAATAAA
This sequence comes from Oryctolagus cuniculus, assembly GCF_964237555.1. Classification (NCBI taxonomy): domain Eukaryota; kingdom Metazoa; phylum Chordata; class Mammalia; order Lagomorpha; family Leporidae; genus Oryctolagus; species Oryctolagus cuniculus. Next base: position 164,119,201 of record NC_091432.1, read on the forward strand.
ACGTACCCACAAAGAGTTACCTAATTATTCATGCCTGCCAACAACATCCTCACCTAGTAATAAGGTGGTGCTTAAAATGAGACAATAGTGCTTTCAGTCTTGAGAGATGTCAGTGCCACTTATTGTTTCAAAAACAGAAAGTCTTTTGCATTTTTTGAAGTAAGGAAAAGATCTTTGGCCTTTAAAGCAAATAGAATACTCTGCAGGTGGTATATTTGGTATTCTCAGGGGGGCAAATTCTGCAGTGCTGATCAATGTTCCCTGGAACTCACTGGATTGATGTCCATGTAGCCACAATGGAAATTAGTGACCTAAAAGCCGATGGACTCAGAGATGGCTGCACTGGCCATGTTATTCCTTTATGGAGAGCTTTATAACCGGCAAATTGCTTTCATATATGGCGCTACGTTTAGTTCTTACAACAATCTGTGAAATACCTGTTGCAGCGCTGGTTCTTTTTAGTACTAATTAGCCAAAACGGTGATCATCTTTTTAAAAATTAAAAAAAAGGAAAAAAAAGTTGGCCGGCGTCGTGGCTCAATAGGCTAATCCTCCACCTGTGGTGCCGGCACAGCGGGTTCTAGTCCCGATCGGGGCGTCGGATTCTGTCCTGGTTGCTCCTCTTCCAGTCCAGCTTTCTGCTGTGGCCCAGGAATGCAGTGGAGGATGGCCCAAGTGCTTCGGCCCTGCACCTGCATGGGAGACCAGGAGGAAGCACCTGGCTCCTGGCTTCGGATCAGAGCAGTGCGCCGGCCGCAGCGCACTGGCCGCAGCAGCCATTGGAGGGTGAGCCAACAGAAAAGGAAAACCTTTCTCTCTCTCTCTCTCTCTCTCACTGTCCACTCTGCCTGTCAAAAAAAAAAAAAATGTTTTCTGTGGTCTTCACCAAGGAGCACCACTTCCTATGATGCACATTTCTCACTTTCAGAGCCATCACCAACCTGTAAGTTTTCCTCTTTTCCTGTTATTTGCATCCTTTTATCCTATGATTCTTATTTTTTAAAAATGATTCTCTTCTGACTCAAAGGGAATAATCCTGTTTTCATTTGGGGGTTAAGAAGAGGAGGAATTCACATTAATGGTTAAAATATAGGCTAACCATCAAAATGCAAATTTTAGTGAGGCTCTGGGCTAGGGCAAAGGTCCTCTGAATAAAGCATGATGTAGGCTTACATTTATCCACCATTAAATCAACTTAAAATAATGTGGCAAGGATGAAGATATCAGCCAGTAAACCTCAAGTGGTGTGTTAATTATATGTTGGCTGAGGTACCAAATGATATGAGGGCTTAATTTCCTTAGGGACTATAATAAAATACCCAAATAGTCACATTAGATTAGAGGTTCTTCTTCTCTGGGGTAGAAATCTCAAACAGGAAACAAAAGGAAAGAGAGAAGTGAAGGGTTTTGCTTCAGGTCACCCACATTATAAACAGGTGTCCATGCCAAGTCACCTATCTTCAAGTTGTTAGTAAAACAACAGGGAACAGCAAATTGTCTCTGAGCTCTGCTTTCCTGGTAATTCTTAACAGTTCTTGATGATTCAATGTGTCATATCTCACATCTGTATATAACAGTTCCCCTGAGAGGGAGAATTACTATGAGGAAGTAATTAAATATTGGTCTCATGTTGGGATGAGAGAAATTGAAGAGAAAGTTTGTAGAACAAGAAGTTTGAAAAATTACATTGAAAAATCAAACTCCACAGGGTTTTTCCCTGTCCACACACGCTGAGACCAGGTGTTAACAGTTGGAAGAGTATATTCTTGGCCTTGACATATTATGGGTCTCAGATGAATGAATGAAATATCTATGGGAGCTGAAGGATCTATTAATAGGAATTCTAAAACCCATCTCCCTGAAGAGTGTCTCAGTAGAGTATATACACAGACTGGATGCAATCCCTTTCCCAACATCTATTTCAGCTAATTCATTGGCATGGTTTGACTCCATTGGTCAAGGACATCACTATCATGATATATAGTTCTTAAAAATACTCGCATGTCCCAGAGGTACCTTGAAAAATGTACTTTTACTACAGCATAATTGTGGTCCGCATACATTTAGCGTGTCTCAAGGGTTATGTATGTAATCAAGAAGGCATTCCTGATTTTAATTTTGGCAGGGCATGCTTTGAGATTCCCCAGGCTATATTTTTTCCCACTCATTGCAATTATTTGCATTTTAAATATATATGTATTTATATTTTATACATATATATTTATATGCAAATATTTATATGTGCATTTATATGTATATCCCTAAATAAATAAATATACCCTTCCTCATTCACTAAATGTTTAAGTGCCTACTAGTGTACTACATGTTATGGATACAAACTTGAGAAGCCAAAGACCTTCTCTGAAGGCATTTAAACAGATAGATTCAGACTTAGAAACACAAATATAGTAACACATCCAAATCTGTCCTAAAAAACTTCCCAGAAAAAGGAAAATATGAATAGGTGTTTTCCAGATGGACAAAAGAGTTTAAATTGTATCCTTTGAGTTATGAGATGACAATGATCAGTTATAAGCAAGAAATAAAATCAGCTTTTTGCACTTGAACTCTAGGACCACAATGAAAAGGTGATTAGAAATGGGAGTTCCTGGAGGCTGGATGAATATAAAGGGCTGCACTGCGGTGATTAAGAGAGTTGGTCAAGTGGAATCATGGCCCCATTCAATGTGTGAGATAAGCAAGAAGAAGAAAAAATAGGGATAGGTTGTTTAGAAAGCAAGTAAGGATTCAAAGTCTCCGAAGGTTTAGGCTTGAGCTACTGGGTGAAGGATCTAAACATGCACTAATGTGGAAACTAGAGGAGGGAGAATAGATTTTGTGGACTATTCTGAAAAACAGACTTACAGACTGGGGCTGGGTACAAAGCAGAGGGGAGCATGTTCAACTCGGGATGTATTGCATTTTCTTTGTCTGTGGGACATCCAGGTGGAACTATTTCAAAGACTATTGGGCATATAGGACAAGAACTAGGGGTATAGGCTTAGAAGTGAAACGTTGGTAGGGATAAGATCTCCCTGCAAGTGGGAAATGAAGACACTGACATTTAAGGAGAGGGTAGAGAAATAGAAAGCAACAAAAGCTCTGAATGAAGGAGGTACAGCGGGAGAGGCAGCAGGGAGGCACGTCACAGAGCCACAGCCAGAGCACCAAGAGTGCAACAATGGCCGGAATTGCAGTGCTCATTCCATGAGGTCAGAAGGTAAAGCAAGGCAGTCCATGCCGTCCCATGGTCAAGTCAGGTTAGAATGGACCAACGAATGGGTGCTGTGAAACCATGCTAGTAAATTCAGATCACACTTTCTACAAAAATAGTTATCACAGAAAAGGGATGCTAAGTCAACAGGTCATTAAAAGGGGTTTTGTTTGTGATGCGTTTTTTAAATAAAAGAGATGAACATAATTGTGAGCTGATGAGGAGTCACAGAAGGATCGTTGAAGCTAGGAAGAGGACATTGATCAAGCAAATTCCCTCAGGTGGAGTAACATCCACAGCCCCAGTGGATGTAGTTGCCTTAAACAGGAAAATTGTCTTGTGCTGGAGACGAGGACAAGGAAAGGATGGATGCAGATGCATTTGAGCTTCTGGGGAATGGATGGGGAATTGAAAGAAGCAATCCTGAGAGCTGCTAGTCCCTAAGCTAGAAGCAAGGTCATCCCAAAGAGAGAAGATTGAAAGTTTTGAAGAGTGGTGAAGGTTTGGAATAGCAGCTGAGGGAGACGGGAGATGCACATATAATAGGACTGCGAGGAACACTGAAGGCACAACTGAGATTAGTTTCGCTCCAGATTTATGGTCTCCATTCTATATGGTTGTGATTTTTCTTTTTTCTCCAGCAGAGCAGTGTTCCAGGAATGTTTATAGCTAAGGAGGCTCCATGGAGGATTGCCTGAAGGACATGAAGTCCATTCATCTCTCCAGATAGTTTAGATTACATCTCAAGATCAAGGTAAACCAGCCAAGCTAACACTTGAGCCATATTGTTTTGGTCCCCTTTACTATTACTCACTTAGACTGAATTGCTTTTTGGCATTGGGCCTTAGCTAACATTGAAAGCCCCAACAAGAAACAGCCATATGCCTCTCCACATTGGAAATGTTCAGAAAGAATGGTGTTAACATGTGTACCTTGCAAGTTCCACTCATGAGGGCACAAAGAGCCATTTCACTTAGACCCAAATGCCAAGAAACAACTGGTTTTTCAAGAGTGATGACAATGTGTCTGTGTGTTTGCCTGGTGCAAAGGTAGGTCTAGTAAACAGCGCAGGCCTGAAACCAGAATGTTAGGTCCCTAGCCAGGATCCGGCACCTTGGAGTTGGCTGACCAGGAGTCTGTTAACTTCTTGGTGTCTTGAGTTCCTCATATATACAATAGCAAAAATAATTGTGTCTATTTTATAAGGTCACAGTGAGAATTAAGTGAGCCAGTGGATGTAAAAATGTTCAGCATAGTATTGGACAACTCATAAGCCCACAATTCATATCAGCTGTTACTATTTACCTTATAACTGATCTCTCTTGGTTTTGCTTTTGTATGTTTTTTCCTTCTTTCTCACTGTGGCATGCCTTTGCATGTATTAATTTACTTCTGGTCTCCAGTGAGTATTATTTTCCATTTGTTCTTTACCCACACTTCACTTGTTTTTATCTGATTTCCACCTAGCATTATATTGGAATGAAGCAGAATATAAGAAAGCAAACCAAAGGAAGTCATATACCAAACAATTTCTATGAAGACTATTGTGTTTCTTTCCTTATTTTAGGGAGCATGTCAAGGATGGTGTAAAGGACTTGGAACCTTCTTATCCCATATTTTTATCTAGAAATGCTGCTTCCTTGAAGTCTATTTCATCTGATAGTGATTTTTCTTATAATTATTCTTGATCTGACTCCTATAGGGATTTAACCTTGATTCAGCATAGGCTCAAATACTTTTTTTTTTTTTTTTTTTTTTGAGGCTGGACTGGGCTTTTATTTTCAGAACACAGAGAAACGGAAGCAAAGGCGCAGGGGCCGGCCCCGTCTGGTCCGTCCCCAACAACCTTCTGGGAGGCGACGCTACAGATCCTGGCATGTGGCGGCGCAATGTCAAAATAAAACCCCACCCCGCGGGTCCGTCGCCGTGCGGGAGGGCCGGCCCTGGGCCATGCCAGCAGGTGCAGCCGGGCACGTGCTACCCACGGGCGCCAGGCCGGCCTCGGGGCGCCCTCGGGCGGGGGCTTCACAAAACCAACACCACCACACCAGTGTCCAAACTTGGGGGGGCGAGGCGGCCCAGGCAGAAGGAGAGGGTCCCGCGGTGGGGCGGGGCTTCGGTCTCGGGGGCGCGGCTCACTGCTTGCCCGCCTGCCGCCCGGCGGCTTCTTCTCTGGCTGGCCTCAGCCGGTGCCCGGGATCCCGCCTCGGCCAAACACACCTCGCCCGGCGCCGCCCAGGCCGCGGCCCTTCTGCTCTTTCTGCTGCTGCAGACCCCCGGGCCCGCAGCCCTGGGCCACCACCTCCTCCTTGACCATGTCGATGATGCGGGATGCGCAGGTACTTGATGGTGCTGCCGCGGATGTAGCACTCGGGCATCCGCCAGAACTTGTCCCGTACCTGGACATGCAGATCACCTCCCGCAGGCTGATGTTCATCCAGTTGTCACAGCTGACCAGGAGCCCGTTGTACGTCTCCCTGTTCTTCAGCTCCACCAGCTGAATGCTTTTTAATCTTTTGAATACTTTTAACTGTAATTGTAGGAAGGGACAAATTATTGCAGTATGTGGAGCAGCAGTTTAGCTCTGAAATTGGATCTAGATTTGGACATCATAGGGTATAGATTTAGACACAAATTCCTCCACTTAGTAGCTCTTTGCCTTTGGAATCTTCTGGCCTCAGTTCTTTTCATGGCTGAGTCGGGTTGACAATATTGCTATGGCGGTGTGGTTGTGAGAAATAAGGAAGGCGATTCGTGGAAATTAGTAGAATCGGCTGACAGTACCGGAAGCAGTATTTAGATAGTCATTCAAGCGCCTACTTGAAAGACTGGGCCAAACAATTCAGTCTTTCTAAATACGTGTGTGCTTAAAGGCTACCTGGACATGTTTACTTTATTAAATTTAGTTATTTGAAATGTGAAATACTTAGGAATATGCGGTCAAAAGTTAAAACCAAAGCTTTACTTCTTTTTAAGAATGTTTAAGAAGCTTCACCTTGGTATCAGTATATCAACTTAGCCTGCAGTGTCACAGGAGAAACATGAAAAGTATCCCAGATTGTGTTCTCTGCTTTTAACTAAATCAGTAATGTGAGAAATCCCCGATACACAAAGAGGTCTGCCTCTTCTCTGGGCAGGTGATAGCTTTGTTTCTGTTTTGTTCTGTTTTCCTTATTGCTGCATAGGCCAGCAAGTGCCTGCAGATGACAGGCAGCTTATGTTTTGTTTTCACTGGAAGTATGTGGGCATGGGATGCTTCATCCCGGGTGTTGATAGAAAAAGGATATATGCCAGTTCTTTAAGGAAATGGGACGACTTCCTTTCCTGTACCTCTCCCACCTTTCAAGACCAAGGTTGAAAACCAGAGGGCATTCGGCTGTTGGCCCACACCCCTGAGGAATCAGTGCCAGGTAGCAGAAAAAGCGCCCAGCTACAATGGTTGGTCTTCAAAGGGGTTCATTTATTATATTGCTCAGTGCCCCACAGAGTTGCTGCAAGCTCATAACTGCCACTGATTTCAAAGAGAGCTCTGAACTTGCATACGCTCCACAAGGCACAGTGCAGGATGAGAAATAGGCTGAGTGGCTTTAAGCCACGTTCAGACTTTTTTTTTTTTTTTAATGTTCATAAATGTCTTTGGCACCATCACTTTCACATAGAAACCCACTTACCTCCTGCCGCAGAGTGTGAAATAAAACCGTTTTCAAGCCTGGGTAGGGGACAGTCTGGAAATTGGGCTAAATCTTGAAACTGCATGAAGACTGAAAATGGGATTCACAAGCTGGAGCTAAGCTCTCGCCAGACCGTTTCCAAGTCAGGTTACTACGATACTCTGCTTTAGACACTATCAGTCCCACCCTAAAGAGTTAGGGCAGAAACCTCAGTACTCTTAGTAGCTTCCAAAGGGCTCCGGGGTTAGACTCAGGGCCCAGAGATAGTTTCATAGCGGCAGAAAGAGGTGATCTGCTGAAGGGGAGCAGGACCTTAGCTGGGGCCTGCCTGGGACTCGACTGGCACAGCCCGGGAAACAGCAAGTAAGGGGCTAGCATCTCCCACCTCCCTTCTTTGCCTGTAGGTGCCCCTCTGAACCAGAGTGTTTGTGGGAGATACAGCAGGCCCTATCGGAGGCTCTCTCCTTCACTGCCAGTAGGAAGCCCAGCCCTCTTCCCCAGTTCTGTCCCTGTCCTCTCTGGCCACCAAGACAAGGAGGAAGAGGTCCCTGGCACTCAGCAGTCAGTCTGCGTGCCCCAGGAATCTCTCAGTAGGTAACTCTCCAAAGAGCCCTGGCAATGACTCTGTGAACAGCTTGCTTTAGGAAGGGTACAGAACAAAATGGTGTCCTGGTCACTTTCACTATTCAAACTGCGCTCGTTAAGTCTGGGGCAGCATGCACCACTGGATAACATCTTTAATAGGAAACAGAAAGTTATTTACTTGGGAGAACAGGAGTTATGAGAAATCACATGTGGGTTCTTCAGATCCGGGGGTGGCCTCTGCACAGATGAAACCCTTCACTAAACACCTTTAAGACAATACTGCCACATGTTTACCTGCCGTAAATCCTCGCTATTCATCTACTCCTTCAGCGAATACTTACTGATCATCTGCTAGGTGCTGACGCAATTGCAATTGCTGGGAGACCACAGTAGACAAAGCAATAAAAATCCCTGCCCCCTAGCTCATGACTGAGTGGGAAATACAATTATAAGAAATTAAGAAAGCTGGTAGGGTTAAAAGTGTTGTGGGAAAAATGAATAGGAATGAGGGCCCAGGAATGGCAGGGTCAGGGGTGCAACTTGAGGCTGGGTGATATGAAGTGTCATGTAATGAAGAAGCCTTAGGGAGCCTCACCTTAAGTGTTTGTCTTTGTTTCTTAGTTCAACATTAGTGGAGGGTAACTTGGAATGAGTTACGAAATCTTTTTTTTTTTTTTTTTTTTTTTTTTTTTTTTTTTTTGACAGGCAGAGTGGACAGTGAGAGAGAGAGAGACAGAGAGAAAGGTCTTCCTTTGCCGTTGGTTCACCCTCCAATGGCCGCCACGGCCGGCACACTGCGGCCGGCGCACCGCGCTGATCCGATGGCAGGAGCCAGGTACTTATCCTGGTCTCCCATGGGGTGCAGGGCCCAAGCACTTGGGCCATCCTCCACTGCACTCCCTGGCCACAGCAGAGAGCTGGCCTGGAAGAGGGTCAACCGGGACAGAATCCAGTGCCCCGACCGGGACTAGAACCCGGTGTGCTGGCGCCGCAAGGTGGAGGATTAGCCTAGTGAGCCGTGGCGCCGGCCATGAAATCTTTTTAAAACTTAAAAGGTAAATCCAGGTTGCAAAAACCAAACAACAACAACAAAAGCAATAAGGCAAAGCAGCTCTGGGGGCCTGGTACCAGTATGACTATACTGTGGCACAGTCACCAAGCCAAGTCCCGTGGGAAAAGGAGATTACACATAATACACTGCTGTGCACACAGTGAGTGCTCAATGTATGCTGCTCACTTATGGATAAGACACACAGTCTTGGATTGAACTGAAATAAATATTTTTATTTTCTTTTATGCATTTTATTTGTATTCTAGTATCTTATAAGTAAATGTAGTCACATAGACAGATGAAATGTCACAAAGACTTTCCAGAAACTTCTGTAGCCATATCTGTTCACTGAGCCATCCCTGAATCCCCTAGTCATCAATGTACATAGCTTTAATCCATCTTCACCTGGCAACAGGGCAGAGGGCTGCCCTTCTTCTTTCTGTTAGGGAGATACATCTCCTCTTCCCATATTTCTATCCAGTCTCCCTTCTCTTCCTTTCCTTTTTCCCTCCTCTACTTCCTTCCAATAGCCATATGAGTGATCTGCAAAAAGTTCATGTGAAATGTGTACTACGAAAAACGTTGCCTGGATTTCAGTATCTGTTACACCCAAATAATTTTTTTATTCCATCTTCCACACACTTTTTGAAGCCACTTCATGTTATACGAGGCCTAGTACATTTTCTATGTCCCAAGTTAGTCACACTTCTGAAATTAATGATCGATGTACATACAGTTAGAAGCACTGAAAAGAGTAGTGTAGAATGGAAGAACATGGAATTCGGCCACGTTACTTATTAGAGAAAATGTCTAAGTAGAATATTTGAATTCTGCCATCCAGGCACTCCCTTCTACCTGTTACACCTGAGGGCTCACAGCCCTTTGCTTGTGTAGAGTGGCTCATTCAGGACTCTAAGTCCTTGCCTCTCAGAATGTGCTCCTCAGCCTGGCGTCTCCTGGGAGTCAATGAGGAATGCAGACTCTCAGGCTCTGCCTCAGGCCCGCTGAACCAAGCTGCAGCCTAACCACACCTGCAGGTGCTTTCTACACACGCAGAAGGTTGAGGATCTCCAGGGTAAGCAGTCCTGGACTCAGAAATCCCTTTCCCATTTTACAGCTTGAATAAACCGAGCAAGACTGATTTGGGGGAATGTTCAGTTACATAATCGGTATGGAGACTTGGAGCTGAAGTCCAGTATTCTTTCTACCACACTCCGACCCCTGCTGGGAAGCTCTTGGAAGAAACCGACACAAATCTCTTTCCAGATCGGACCTCAGCCTTGTGTTTCATCAGGAGCGTCTACACAAGAACTGTAACCTGCTGTTGTCCCCTGGTGCTAAGTGGGCAAATGCTAATCTAATCTAATCTAATATGATCGCATATTCCTGATGTAGGCTGTTCTTGCTGCCCCTTGCCTGGAAGGCCTCAGGTTAATTACAAGAAGCAGATTTCGTATTTAGAATTTTCACCAGTTGCTTACCAATGACCGTGGCCCCCAGTTAACAGTGTTTGAGATTTATGTTGTAAATTTTTTCTGCTGCCCGGGCTCTTTGGTGTTAACATCTGACCGTGCTAGAGGGAAAGATAAAGGCAACTGAGATGTTGTAAGCACTTGTTGTCCACCAAGCTCAGTGCCTGCACGTGTTACCTGGGAACCTCACAGAGACATAAGAGATTGTGCGTAATACCCCATTTTACCGAGCTGGAGGTTGAGACACAAAGGTGACACATGTGGCCAGGCTGGACATCAAACCAGATTTTGTCATACCGTGCTGGCCTCTTCCTAGGAGGAAGCCTGGCCTGAATTACCATGGAAGGCAATTTAAGGTAAGTCTCTCGGTACCTGCTGTCTACCGTCATTGGGAATGACCTGTCATATTTTCCAAAGGGGCCAAGGGGCTACTAAACCCCTCCTGGTTTTAAGGGTGAAGTTAAGTAACCAGAATAAAATCAAAACGGAGGGACCAACTAGAAGGATGCAAGCTGAAGGTGCAGAATCTCCTAAAAAAAGCAAAGGGTTTGGAAGTCAAAGTTAAAAAGTCCCTATTAACACCACACAGATTGTGTAATATCCAGACATCTGGGCTAAGCAAGGCCCTCTCCACTGGTGAGTTTGAAATGCTTCCTGTTTAATAGAGAAGCAGGACGAAGTCACCTGATTCTCGAAGACAGAAGGAGGATGAATAGATTTCTCCAGCTAGTGGAGTGGAGAAAGGCAACCCCTAGGGTCTCGTCATGATTTATCTTACATGTCCTCAAAATCGCACCTTTCTCAGCTCAGTCCGATCTTAGAAACGTTAGGATGGAAGGTCCTCCTATGTTACTGTCTAGGAGTATGCAGAGAGTTCACGTGGAAGTCTCTGTCCTCACCTTAAAAATTAAATAGAGTATTCTTACAATTGTGCAGAGTTCTTTCTATATGTGCTACAACTGTTTTGCTGGCTTGCCGTTTAAGGATGCAAATGTTCCAATCTCATCCAGAAATGTAACATTACAAAAGGGACGACTGTAATTAGGAATAAGACTGTGCAGTCCTCATTAACCAGAAAAGCAGTTTCTAAACCCAGGGAGGCTCTACTATAGTCCAAGAAAACTCTGGAAGATGATGCCACGAGAGCCCAATAAAGATTTTGGGTCAACTTGCACTCCCTGGAATTGACAGGGGTCGATGTGAAATGACTTTCCAAGGCAGAGAACAGCAAATGCTTCTAACAGGTTTTTGAGCAGGGAAAAGGCTGAAGAATCAGGTTAAGCTCAGTCTTGTTTAACATTTCACTATTATTTAATTCTTGATTTCCCATTCAGCCTTCATACATTGTCCTGGAGTCAGTTTTGCTAGCCGGGTGCACCATGGTAACTTGTTGTAAGTCTCTTGCTCTCCAAGTGACTATATGTGACCAGAAGAATGCTTTCTGAATTGAGGCTGAGAGTGTTAAATCCTCAGTGGCTCAAAATAGCTAAGGAGTGTGTCTCAAACCAGGCTCAGGCTAGTCCCCAAGATGATGGCAGGCTTGGCTTTGGTCCTTTAATCTCCCCATCTTCCTATCCAGCTGGAGCCATCTACACTGGGACCTCCCTGTGGCATTAGTCACAGGAAAAACCAAGCCTCCGCCTTTTTCTACCTGGCTCAGGGGATTTGGTCACTCGCATCACGAACAGCCGTGTTATAAGGTGTCTGACTGGAAGGCAGTCCACACGTGGGAGGGAGACGGGGCCATTCTGAGAGCCTTTGATTTATTTGTGCTTCCTGCGCTGCTCCTTCGTCTGTGTCCGCTTCCTGGAAAAGCACCACTGTGGGTGCACATAGCAGAAGATCAAGTCCTCATTCTCTTTTAGCGGACATTCTGATCACCCAGATTTCAAAATCGAATTCAGCTACAGTTCATTTATAATAAAAGGACGCTGGAACTGGGCTCCAGTTCTTTTGTCCCTAACCAGCTCCGGGGCTCTAGGCAAATTAGCTGTCTACAGGGATCCTGTTGCTATGTCTTGTAAAGATAATACTTCTGTGTGTTAAACACTTTCTCTGCAGTAGGGCCTCTGCCAAGCTCCTTTACACTCACGGCAATCCCGAGTGGACTCTAGACTTACCTCCATTTTGCAGAGAAGGGCACTGAGGTGTGGAAAGGCTCCAGAGGCTGTCCAAACTGACCCAATTTGTGTGTGAAAGATTTGATCCTGAGCCTGTGTGCTGAAGCTTGCCCGCATGTTTCTCTAATCACCCAATTACCCCATCCCAGAAAAGCTTTCCTGCCCTTTAAATTCCTAATTGTACTTAGAGATGATTTGGCTTAATTCATGGAGCATGTCTATGCTGCTGTGTGTAATTTGATTTTTTAATTTTTTAATCTTGTTTCCCTAACCAGAGTAAATTGTCTGAATGGGTCAATGGGAAGACTACTTCCTATAGGAAAATGAGGGAGGTTTTCTGCCCTTTGTAAGTTCCTCCCTTTGTAAATGAAGATGATAATACCAGGCTTATAATGCTTTGATGCTGCAAGTGCAAAATGGCCATAAGGTGAATAGCACTGTAGGAAGAGATTGTTTACCAATATCTTTAAATATCAGCTTTCTCAGGAAAGACTTTTATACAGTATATTTGCCATGTCATGTAAAGTTGTGAGATGCTAAAGTGGATGTGCTGTGGTTGTTCCATTTAAAAAAAAAAAAGCATTGTTAAGGGCATTCTCATTTACCCTTGAATCGTAAATTGATGTAGCAGGATAGCAGGAAGAACAGCTTACTGGTGAATGAGAAGTGTTCATTGAGTAGCTAAATTCGTCCTGGATGTTACCTCATTGAATTTCCACTATCAATCTATGAGGAAAATGTGAGAAAACAGATACAGAGACATTTGGTAACTTCCCCTAGGACACATAGCTTTTCATTGAGAGCTGAGAGTGAAACAGGTTTACCTGCCTCCAGAGACCGGGGTATCTACCTTATCTTAGTGAAGATGAATAATCTTTAAAATTTTTATGCTTAAAGGTCCATGTATATATTGTTCCCACACTATTTTATTAAACTATCCAAATGAATGCCCAACCTTTTCATGATAACTATTATGGCAATAGAACATTATAGTATAAATTGTAGAATCATGAAAGTGCATTTTGGGCCAGCGCCGCAGCTCACTAGGCTAATCCTCCACCTATGGCGCTGGCACCCTGCGTTCTAGTCCCGGTTGGGGCATGGGATTCTGTCCCGATTGCTCCTCTTCCAGTCCAGCTCTCCGCTGTGGCCCGGGAAAGCAGTGGAGGATGGCCCAAGCCCTTAGGCCCTGCACCCCATGGGAGACCAGGAGGAAGCACCTGGCTCCTGGCTTCGGATCGGCACATCACGCCAGCCGTAGTGGCCATTTGGGGAATGAACCAACAGAAAGGAAGACCTTTCTCTCTGTCTCTCTCTCTCTTACTGCCTAACTCTGCCTGTCAAAAAAAAAAAAAAAAAGTGCATTTTGGAAAAGCCCTCCTAAAAATCAGCAAGTTCAACAGCAATCCACTGTTTTTCCAGCTTCTACTTGAATACTTCCTACAATGTGGAACTCACTGTCTTCAGAGGCAACACTATCATCTTTGAGCAACTTAAAGGTTATTACCAATAGGCCTTCCCTGAGGTATATCAAAACTTAGCATGTTCAAAACTTACTTCAAAAAGTAGTTTCCTAATTTTGTTTATAGTTAATTGGGGAGCTGGGCATAGCAGAGGAGAGTGAGTACTAATGAAGCTAACATTATCTCATCAATAATTAGCCACAGATTACATTTCAAGCATCCAATCATTTTTTTTTTCATTATTAAGGCCAAAGAAAGAGATCTGAGAAAAATTGTTATCCTATCTCCTTGGGATTTTCCAAGATCACCTTGTCAGAGCTTAGTGCTCCATTTATGTTAGAAGATAATTGTATTCATCAGGGTTCCCAGCAAGAAGCAGATGGGACAGTCAAAAGTGGTTTGTGGCATGTTAATGAGGGGATATGTACAAAGATGTGGACAGGGTTCAAGGAAGTCGGTGAAATATGGTGGAGTATCCCAAGGCTAGAAATACTGGAGAACCATTGTTCTTGTGAGCCTGAGAGGGCAGTGGGAAGGAGCAAGTTCCAGAACCCAGAAAAAGTAGCCATGGAAGATATTCTCTCCCTCTCTCTTTCTCTCCCTCTCTCCCTTTCTCATTCTCTCCCTCTCTCTCTCTCTCTCTCTCTCTTTTTCACACACTCACACACACACACACACACACCACACTCCAGCAAAACTGCGCCCCAAGGTGGAGGCATGATGCCAGTCAGAAGTTCAACCTGAGGAGTAGACACCCTGATCTCACTATCCAGATAACTCCCTAGAGATCTGCTAGCGGCTACGTTCCCACTGGTACTAAGTGCAAGACAGAAAACAAGTGGCTTACTAAGGAAGTCCAAGAGGGTCAGATTCTTTTGCAACTCCGAGCAAGGCACAGATGAGTGGACAGTGGATGTAGAGAGGCAGATGGAAAATTCTGGCACCTCAGTATGCCATGTTACCCATATATAACCTGAGCCTTGCTCTTCATTCTTGCTCCTCTCTTGCCACTTACTGCTTCTGTAGTCTCTCCTTTCTACCTGCTAAATTAACAGGAAAGCCAACTAGTTTCAACATGATTTTATGCCTTAGAGGGAAATGACAATCCTATAACTTTACCAGATTTTGCCACTCTCTTAGATGGTACAAATTAATTTTGAAAGATATCATGTTATCTTTCTTCCATATTTTTGTATAATACATAGCAGATCAAGTCTGCTGAGAAATACACATACACATGTTACATACACACATGCATATTTAGAGATTATTTAGTGCTCACACATCAAATAAACTTTTTGTTGTCTTCTGATTCCTTTCTGAGACCTTAAGTAACTGTTCTATGTTAAAACCTTTGTTCAGTGTTAAGCACTGATAATGTCAATCCTAGTCTCTGAATTACTAGTCTAATTGCTTTATCCTCATCCTCAATATGTTCAAAGCCTTGCCTTTCAGGAATTATGTATTTAACTACAGTTTCTAAGACTAAAATTTTCTGAGCAAGGGGTCTGAGAACCAGATTTTTGAGTGGGATCTGCTTATGCCATTGAAGACAAGAGATCTAATGAATAGAATTAGTTTCATTGGGAGAGGAAAAGAAATTCTGCATTTTGTTGTGGAACTCTTGAGATGCAGTTGACATAACTTGAAAGACAAGTTCAAGAAAGCTTTTGCTCCCATTGTACTTGGTGCTGGTGTGACAGTCTACAAGTGCTTTGAGCCTGAGATTTTTAAAAATTTTTATTTATGACTTATTTATTTGTTTGAAAGAATTACGGGGAGAGGGAGAAGGAGAGTGAAGGAGAAAGAGAGAGGGAGACAGAGAGGAAGAGGGAGTCATTCACTTCTCAAATGGCTGCAATGGCCAGGGCTGAGCCAGGCTAAAGCCAGGAGCCCAGAACTCCATCTGCCTCCTGCATGGGTGGTAGAGGCTCAAGCACTCCAGCTGCCTTCCACTACCTTCCTGGGTGCACCAGCAGGGAGCAGATCAGAAACCAAACAGCTAGGACTTGAACTGGTGCTCACATGGGATGTTGCTGTTGCAGGTGGTGCACCACAACACCTGGCAGCTCAGATAAGTTTTTGATCTCATATAAATCATGTATTAGTTTGCCCTATGCATACATATAAATCTGACAGTGGAATACCAATCAACCCAATGCACCTTGGTTATAAAGATGACAGATGTAGCTTGAACAGAATAAGGACAATATTTTGTCTTAAAAGGTAGCTGAAGCATCAGCAAGTTCAGCAGCGAAGTCTTCAGAGTTCCATAATTCTCTAATGCATGTGTATTTTTCCCCTTAAAATTGGTAGTGTGGCAGATATGCTGATAAATGAGCCTTTTTAATTCACATATGCATTTGTTCAAGTATGTATTGAGCCCCTTCTTTGATGGAAGCGTGGAATATGGGTAGGGCATGACATGGGAAATGAAATATGATCCCTCTCCTTAAAGAACTGGCATTTTAGATAAGTAACAAATCTGATCAAATTCTGATGAAAATGAATATAAATTCAAAAATAAAATGTTATCAGAGACTCTGCTCCAAAGGCATCTTTTCTTTCCTTTTATATATATTTTTAATTTTTATTTAATTTATTTGTTTGTTTGAAAAGCAGCATGACAGAAAGGGAGAGACAGATAAATGTATTCTTCCATGTGATGTTTCACTCACCAAATTCCTCCAACAACAGGTGCTGGGCCAGATCAAAATCAGGAGCCCAGATCTCCACACAGGTCTCCTACATGGGTTGCAGGGACCCAAGTACTTGGGCCATCAACCACTGCCTTCCTACATGTGTTAGCAAGAAGCTGCATTGCAAGTGAAGCAGCCAGGCAATCGGACATCAAGCATTCTGATACGGAATGTGTAGTCCCGAGCAGCAGTTTACCCTGTTGCACCACAATTCCCATCCCAGTCTTTTTTTATAATGTCCATTCTAAGTGGAGTAAGATGCTATCTCATTGTGGTTCTATTTACATTTCCTTGGTAGCTAGGGCATTTTTCCTGGTTTTGGAGCATTTTTTCACATATTTGATGGGCATTTGTATAATTCCTTTTGAGAAATGAGTATTCAGATCATTTACTCATTTTAAAAATTGTATTTATTTCAGAGGAAGAGAGAGAACTCCTATCAGCTCGTTCACTCCCCAAATGTCCACAATGACTGGACCTTGGGCAGACCAAAGCCAGAATCCAGGATGTCTATCTAGATCTCCTACGTGGGTGGCAGGAACTTAATTACTTGGGCCATCACTGCTGCCTCCCAGGGTCTGAATTAGTAGGAAGCTGGGATCAGGAGCCAGAGACAGGTATTAAATCCAGGCATTCTGACCAGAGTCTTAACTACTAAGCCAAGTGCCTGCCGCTGCCCATTTCTCATTGGGTTATTTATTTTCTTTCTGTTGAATGTGAGTTCCTTGTATATTCTGGTTATTAATCCCTTGTTGGATGAATAGTTAGCAAATAGTTTCTCCCGTTCTATAGGTTGTCGCTTCACTCTGTTGATTGTTTCCTTTGCTGCACTGAAATTCTTTAGTTTGATATAAACCCATTTGTTTGTTTTTGTTCTTGTTGCATGACCTTTTGGAGTCTGATCCAAAAAATAGTTGCCTATACCAATGTCTTAGAATGTTTCCCCTGTGCTTTCTTCCGGTAGTTAGTTAGTTTCTTTCTTTCTTTCTTTCTTTCTTTCTTTCTTTCTTTCTTTCTTTCTTTCAAATGTACTTATTTATTTGGAAGGTAGAAATACAGAGAGAGAAGGAGATGGGGTGGGGGGGGTGAGATCTTCCATCCGATAGTTTACTCCCCTAATGTCCTCAAAGGTCAGAGCTGGTCTAGGATGAAGCCAGGAACCAGGAGCTAGGAGCTTCCTTCAGGTCTCCCATGTGGATGCAGGGGACCCAAGTAGTTGGGCCATCCTCCATTGCTTTCCCAGGTGCACCAGCAGGGAATTGGATAGGAAGTAGAGCAGCCAGGACTTGAACCGGTACCCAAATGGGATGCTGGTGCCATAGGCAGAGGCTTAGCATTCTAAACCGCAGTGCTGGCCCTTCCAGTAGTTTCATAGTTTAGATCTTACATTTAGATCTTTGATCCCTGTTGTGTGTATTTTTTTTTTTTACAGGCAGAGTGGACAGTGAGAGAGAGAGAGAGACAGAGAGAAAGGTCTTCCTTTTGCCATTGTTTCACCCTCCAATGGCCACTGCGGCCGGCGCACTGCGGCCAGTGCACCGCGCTGATCCAAAGCCAGGAGCCAGGTGCTTCTCCTGGTCTCCCATGCGGGTGCAGGGACCAAGCACTTGGGCCATCCTCCACTGCACTCCCTGGCCACAGCAGAGAGCTGGCCTGGAAGAGGGGCAACCGGGACAGAATCTGGCGCCCCGACCGGGACTAGAACCCGGTGTGCCGGCGCTGCTAGGTGGAGGATTAGCCTATTGAGCCATGGCGCTGGCCCATGTGTGTATTTTTACATATCATGAGAGGTAGGAAATTTGTATAATACTTCTTCATGAGGGAGTGGGAGAGGGGAGTGTTGTGGGTGGGAGGGAAGTTATGGGGGGGGGGGAGCTATTGTAATCCATAAGCTATACTTTGGAAATTTATGTTCATTAAATAAAATAAATTAAAAAAATACTTCTTCATATGCATATCCAGTTTTTCCAGTACCACTTATTTAAGAGACTATCCCTTTTCCAATGTATGTTCTTGGTGTCTTTGTCAAAAATTAGTTGGCTATTGCCAGCATTATGGCGTAGCGGGTAAAGCCACCACCTGCAAACACCTTACGAGTACCAGTTTCAATCCTCAGCTGCTCCACTTCCAATCCAACTCCCTGCTAATACACCTTGGAAAGCAGCAGAGGATGGTCCAAGAGCTTGAAGCCCTGCACCCATGCAAGAGACCTGGAGAAATCTCCTGGCACCTGGCTTCAGTGTGGCCTAGCACCAGCCATTGTGGCCATTTGTGGAATGTATCAGTGGATGTAAGATCTCTCTTTCTGTCTCTTCCTCCCTATCTATAACTCGGCTTTTCAAATAAAAAAAAAAAAATAAGCGGATTCTGTCCCAGTTGCTCCTCTTCCAGTCCAACTCTCGGCTGTGGCCCTGGAAGGAAGTGGAGGATGGCCCAAGTGCTTGGGCCCTGCACCCGCATAGGAGACCAGGAGGAAGCACCTGGCTCCTGGCTTCGGATTGGCACAGTGCACCGGCCGCAACGCACCAGCCGTAGTGGCCACTTGGGGGGTGAACCAACGAAAAAAGGAAGACCTTTCTCTCTCTCTCTCTCACTGTCTAACTCTGCCTGTCCAAAAAAAAAAAAGTTTGCTGTATATATATGTACATATATATGTATACACACATACATTAATTTGTGTATTCTCTCTTCTGTCTCATTTGTCTATGTATTATTTGTTGGTTTTTATGCGAGTACCATGCTGTTTAGGTTACTACTGGTTTGTACTAAGTAAGGTTTTATGATTCCAGCCTTGTTCTTTTTGTCCAATACTTCTTTGGCTATTCTGAGTATTGTGGTTCTATGTGAATTTTACAATTTTTTTTCTATTTCTGTGAAGAATAACCTTCGTGTTTTGACGAGATTGCATTGACTATATGGACCATTTGGGATAGTATGGGCATTTTAACAATATTAATCCTTCCAGCCCCTGAACATGGATGTCTTTCCATTCTTTCTGTATTCTCTTCAGTTTCTCTCATCCATGTTTTAAAGTTTCATTGTAGTGATTTCAAATTTCCTTGGTTAATTTTTTTAGATTTGTTTAGCACCATGGTCATTAAACTATCTTGGACCCAAGAGAAAATAAGAGCTATACATTAGCATTGGATGCACCACAGGTTCCACACAGCAGGGCTGTTGTGATTTTCGGTTGATTCTCTCAGAAGCAATCGTACTTGCACCCCATTTCTCCATCATGACACAGTGCACCTCAGACCCTCCTGAGCTCTCATGTGAGCAGCTGCAACAGCCCCCATTCAGTTTCCTTATTTGCATCCAAGAGTAGCTTCCTTTGATACTTGACATATGCATCCTCTACCATCCCTGGAATGACCTTTGCAAAGCCTGCATCGCTTCCCTCCTGAAGCTGCTTCAGTTTCCCACACTCACCAAGGAAAGGTCCAGTCTTCAAAGGAGATGAGTCAAGTGATCTGATTCCTGCAGAGCTGCCACCGTGTGTCCCATGGCAGATCCTTGGATTCTGACCTAAAGGTGCACCAAACCAGGTTCTGTTTCATGCTTTGGTGCCTCCATGCCTCTGTGGATGGTGTCAGTCTTCCTGGGCCCATCTTCTCCTTCCTTTCCCAACTCCACCCCTGTCTATTGGTCTCACTCCACTTCTCTCCACCTCTGTCACCACTTCTTGGGCACCATCATCTGTTCTCTGGACAGCTGTAGTAGCTTCGTAATCTACAGTCTACATCACTGACACCTCCCTCCAATCCATTCTTGACTGCCAAGATCATGGTAAGCATTGCTGACATCTACTCCACACTACTCCTATCACCAACTGAATAAAGAACAATGTCCTTAACAGGGCCACTCTAGGAGGCCCCGCCTTGTCCTGCTTCTATCCTCAGCCTCATATCCTCTTCAGGCATTTTGCTCAGACCACCAGAATCTCCTTTCATGCCCTTTAATTCCCTAGAATGTACCTTTCTCCCAGCCGTAGGCTTTGCACACACGGCCTCTCTTAGACGGTTTATTACTTTTCCTACCCATTCCACAGATCTCAGTCCTGGAATTGTTCCCAGAGGAAGCCTTCCTTCATCCCTGGTCTAGGATAAATCGCTTTATTACTCACTGTCATAGAGGAGTATTTCTTTCATTCATAGCATTTACCTCAGTCTGCAAGTTATTGATTATTAGATGTGTGTCTTTCCCCAACACAGAAGTTTCGTGAATGATTGAAAGCATCTCTTCTTGCCCATCATTGAATTCCTGGCCTAGCATAGTGGCCACCACAAAAGAGAGACTCAAATTTTCTAAAATCAGTTGATGAGCTGGTCGTCCAGGACTCCTGCTTGAGTGCTTCATGTGGGAAGCCTTGATGTGGGCATCACTATCAGCACAGGTGGGGCTGATCCCCTAGCAGCCTGCTTCCGTGTTAGAGTATGCACCTTCATTGTGTATTATTTTAATTAGCTGTCTCTTGAGAACCTCAGACTCCAGACAGAGAAGCAATGTCTTTTTTTTTTTTTAAGATTTTATTTATTTATTTGAGAGGCAGAGCTACAGACAGAGGGAGAGAGAGACAGAGAGGTCTTTCATCTGCTGGCTCACTCCCTAAATGGACTTGATAGCTGGAGCTGGGCTGATCCAAAACCAGGAGCCAGGAGCTTCCTCTGGGTCTCCCATGTGGATGCAGGGTCCCAAGTGTTTGGGCCATATTCTGCTCTTTCCCAGGCCATAAACAGCTGGATTAAAAGAGGAGCAGCCGGGACATGAACTGGTGCCCACGTGTGATGCCGGCACCACAGGCAGAGGCTTAGCCTACTGCACCCTAGCACCAGTCCCAGAAACAATGTCTTAATCAGCTCCACATCCCCTATGCTTGACGTGTGGACAAAGAAATATATATTCACTCATAAGATTTTTTTCACTGAGGTAAAATCCACATAACACAGAATTCACCATTTTAACAATTGTAAACGTAAAATTCAGTGGCACCTGGTACATTCACAATGTTCTGCAACCATCATCAGTATCTAGTTTCAGATCACTTTCATCACCCCAAAAAGAAACTCTATCTGCATTAAGCAGTCATTCCTCTCTCTCCTCAGCCTCTAGCAAACTTGCATCTGATTTCTGTATTGATGGATTTGCCTACACTGGGTATTCCATGGAAATAAAATCATATCATAGGTGGCCTTTTGTATTCAACTTCTCTTGTTATAGTAATGTTTTCAGGGTTTATCCATGTGGTAGCACTTATCAGTACTCCATTCTTAAAGCTAAATAATTTCCCACTACATAGCTATATCACATTTTGCTTATCCCATTCACTTGTTGAGGGACATTTAAGTTGCCTCCTTCTTTTGACTATTGTTGAATAGTACTTCTAAAAACATTCATGGGGGTCTGGCACTGGGGTGTAGTTGGTGGAGTCATCGCCTGTGACGGCGGCATCGCTGGCTCAAGTCCCAGCTGCTCCACTTCCAATCCAGCTCCCTGCTAATGCACCTGAGAAAGCAGAAAAGGATGGCCCAAGTGCTCAGGGCCTGCACCCACATAAGAGACCTGGAGAGAGCTCCTGGCTCCTGGCTTCAGCCTGGCCTAACCCCAGCCATTGTTGCTATTTGAGGAATGAACCAGCACATGGAAGATCATCTCTCTCTCTCTCACTTTCCCCCTCACCCTGTAATTCTGCCTTTTGAGTAAGTAAATAAGTCTTTATAAATAATAATAATAATAAAAGAACATTCATGTGTGTTTTATTTTAGCACCTGTTTTCAGGTCTTTTGGATCTATTCCTAGAAATGTAGTTTTTAAATCACATGGTAACTCTTTAGCTGACTGTGAAGCCATCAAGCTTTTCCACACTGGTTACACCACTTTCCACTCCTTCCAGCAGTGTGTAAAGGTTTTGTTGCTCCATATCCTCACCAACCCTTGGTTTTTTAATTTTTTAAAATCATTACAGTCATTCTTACCAGTGTGAGCTGGTGTCTCATTGTAGCTTTGGTTTTCACTTCCCTAATGAGTAATCATATTAAACATCTTTTTATGTTCTTGTTTTTCATTTAAATATCTTTGGAGAAATATCTACTCAATCATTTGTCTTTTGTTGTTGAGTTTTAAAAGTTATTTTATATATTCTGGATACTAGGCCATAACCAGATATAAGACTCGTAACTACTTTCTAAAATTCTGTGGACCTTTTCACTTTCTTGATAGTGTCCTTTGACTCATAGAAGTTTTTAATTTTGATGAACTTCAACTTTCTGTTTTTTCTTTTACTACTTACTTTTGAATTCTAAACTTCTACAATTCTAAATATTATTTGGCACCTATTAGATGCAGAATAGCATGTTGGGATTTTGGGAGAAACTGGGTATGGTAGACAGAATTACTGTAACAGACTTTATGTGAGACATCATTTAGTGTTTGAGGTAGGTCTTAAGATTGGAGCTTCAAAAGTGCCAGATGAAACTCAGTTATATACAGACTGAGAGATGTAGGACAGATGTCTCGGAATACATATTCCAAGCTAACTTAAAGGACATCTACTAAACACAGTTAACACAAAACTGAACAGTACACAGAGGCTGATAATATGCTCCGAAGAATGCTGGGAAAAACCTGAAAACCCCATTTAGTGCTTGTGCCAAAAAACCCCAGGCCTCAGTGTGGAAGGGAAATGTTAACAGATGCTGCACACTGTTGTGGACTGAATGCAGAAAAGACATCTAGGGAACACAGGATAAGGAAAACAGCGTTGTTTTTGGCTGAACACTTAAGAACATAAGATGAAGACTGGCTGTGTACATAGTAAATGCTCAGTAAAGTTTCTCCAGGATGTATAATGAAGCTCCTGGAAGAGCAAATGAATACTGTGCACAAGTGTTCAATGCTGTGTTTCTTAAGTAAAAAACATTTTATGGAAAATAAGTAAATTTGGTGTGACCAATATAAATATACCTCTGCTAAGAAATGATATTTCGAAGTAAATTATTGATCATGAAGAAGCAATTAACCGTACTTCAGGGACTGATATCTGTGAAAGCAAGCACTAAGAACAGAAATATAAGGAAAGGAGTAAAGGAAGCTAAGCTACTTTCAGATATTCATGGACAATATGGGGGAAGGTTGTTTAATGAAAGATAATTATTCAGACCATAGAGGTACAGCCATTTGCTGCAGGGGCCAAAGCAACAACCATGTAATAGTAGTCTAATATTAGTCTTATTTGTTAATTTACAGTAAACATACGATGTTCAGCATTGTAGCACAGTGGGTTAAGCCAGTACCTGCAATGCTGGTGTCCCATATGGGTGCCATTTCTAGTCCTGGCTGCTCCACTTCCAATCCAGCTCTCTGATAATCTGCCTGGGAAAGCAGCAGAAAATGGCCCAAGTCTTTGGGCTCCTGCACCCATGTGGGAGCCCAGATGGAGTTCCAGGCTCCTGCCTTTGGTCTGGCCCAATCCCAGCCATTTTGTCTATTTGGGTAGTGAACCAGCAGATGGAAAATTGATCTCTCTCTTTCCCCCTCTCTCTCTCTGTAACTCTAACTTTCACATAAAGTTAATATTTAAAAAAAAAAGAATAAACATATTTTTCCCGTTCTTCCCTCTCCTCTCCAGTACTCTTCCTATCAGCTCCTTCCTGTACGTTTCCGATCTTTCTTTTGTAATCTTACTACTTTTCACAATAGTAATGAGAATAATCAAGAAGCAGGTTGTAAGGAAGGTTGTGGTTATGGGAGTCATATTGTTTGCAATCCATGAACAGTGGCTTACACGAATGCTTACAGGAGTGCCTAATTAACACAGTTTTCCATTTTGTTGAATCAAAACAGAAAAGTCAAATAGCAGCGCCTTAAAATATTCTATGTCATGATCATGGTGACGGAGCCAGTGCTATACAGACATGTGAAAACCATCAGATTTCATCTTGTTATAAATTACACCTGACAAGAAGCCAACAGCACTGTCAATCATAACGTGGCATGCACTGCAGGGAGCAGTGTCCTCCTACTCCACAGCTGGAGAGAAGTGTTTCCCAAACCCGAGCGTTCCCACGGGTTGGCTTTTCCCTTGGAGAAAATGGAGAGAGAACCCTAAGTAACAAGCACGTCATGGAATTTAAATAGGTTCTGCAGTCCCTGCTCTGATTTCAGGAACAAAGTCTAGAACCTTTGCACAAAAATGGCAGCAATAGGAATAACCAGAGCTCAAGGGATTTTGAAAACTAAGAACATGAGTTGGTAGTGGTGAGTGATAGAGTTTGATCTTTTTTGCTTCTTTAAAAACATGCATGTTTTTAATGAAGATCAGTAATGTGAGGGGTAGGCATTTAGCCTAGGAGTTAAAATGATGGAGATGCCTGCATCCCTTGTCAGAGTGCCTGAGTTTAATACCTGGTTCTGGCTCCTGTATTCATCTTCCTGCTCATGCAGACTGTGGGAGGCAGTGGTGATGGCTCAGGTAGTTGGATCCCTGTCACCCACTTGGGAGACCTGGATTGACTTCTTGACTCCAGCCTTTGGCCCCAGTCAGGGGCTATTGTGGGCATTTGGGGAGCAAGCCAGCAGATGGATAGCTAGACTCTCCTCCCCTCTTGTTAAGTGCTTCTCAAATAATAATTGTTTAATTAAACAAATATCACTTGGATAAGGAAGTAAATACAGAATATGGTAATCAGAATTGGTACATTACCATTGTGTGGTTATTTCAAAAATTTTAATAGAGAAAAAAATAGTAGGCAATACCATCTCATTAGGGTAGCTATAAAAACAACAAGCCAAAACAAACAAACAAATAAACAGAAAATAACAAGTGCTAGTGAGGATGTGTAGAAATTGGAATCTTTGAGCACTGTTGGTGGACGTGGAGAGATGAGAACCCCTGTGCATTGCTGGTAGAAATGTAAAATGGTGTAACCACTATGGAAAACAATATAGTTGGTTCCTTGAAAAACCAAAAGCAGAAATATACAATTCAGCATTTCTACTTCTGGCTATATATCCAAAAGAGTTGAAAGCAGGAACTAGAACAGAGATTTGTACATTCATGTTCATTGTGGCATTACTCTCAGTAACCTAAGAGTACAGGCAACTTAAGTGTCCACAGATGTATGGATCAATAAACAAAATGTGGTAAACACATAGGACGGAACATTATTCACCCTTAAGAAGGAAGGAAATACTGTCACATGTTATGACTTAGAAGAATCTCGAGAGCTTTGTGTTAAGTGAAACAAGACCATCACACACACACACACACACAAATAAACAATACTGGATGAATCCTTTTGTGTGATGTACCTAGAGCAGTCACATTTTCCAAGACAGAAAAATAGAAGGATGGCTTCTGTGGGCTGGTGGGGAAAGGAATAAACAGTAGGCAGAAGGTTTGCAGAGACTCCCATTTCTCCAAATAGAGAGAAGTCAAGACACTTGTGTGGGGCTATAGCCTCAACTTTTCCTTGTCTCCTTTGTTCCTCCAACAGTAAAAGGAGGTGCTTTGTAACCTGAAGGTCCCTAACTATTGAGATGGCGTCCAGCCTGGCACTCAGGAGAGAGGTCACAAATTATCTAAGCAGCAGGAGCAATGGAGAAAACAACTAAGAAGAGAATAAAGTTCACAACAGCAGAGTTGGAAACCGCTTGATGACTAGGAGAAGCGAATGAAGAATGCAGAAGCCAGCGAAGAAAGGACTGGGAAAAACAGGGAAACAAGAAAAGAGCAAAATCTTCTACAGAAAAATGCTAGGGTATGGGGGTTCCAGCTGATGAACACAACGTTGACTGGCCAACTTTTGGTTTAAAAATTTTAAAAAATGCCATGCTTTCTATAGGATCAAATATTTATTTCTTAAGTGTTAATTCTGATGAAACACCCAGAAAATTATAATATTCATAAGCAGATATTTTATAAGCAAGAATCATGGGAAGACCATAAAAATCAAAAATCAGAAAGTCACACTGTTGTAATATCTTTTGAGATTCTTTTTAATAAAAATTCTTATTTATTTTGTGTCAAGAAGAGCACTAGGGAATAAGATTATTTTGAAAAGAGGCTAGGTGGAGGGCAATTCATATTCTCTCTCAAAATGGGCAATAAGTAACTGTATCCAAACAAACTTTCATATCGAGTTGTTTGAGTTAGTACTTAAGCCTTTCTTAAAATGATTATTCAGGGAAAATTATTCGGTTGGGATTATCCTTACTTTTTATAACCCCTTTTCTTTCCCAGTGTGTGGCTTTAAGCCAGTCTGCTGATTCTTAGAATGCTCCAAAAAAAGATGAATTAAGGAAAAGAAATTCAAATCCGTCAATGGGGCTGCTTGGCAGTAGTGAACATTCAGCATGTGATTAGGAAGAGGTGGAAATGAACTTGAATCAAGGCAACTGCTTATTTTCAATAATACTCCTTCCACCCTCCATTTCCATAGATGAAGACAAACCAAAATGGCATGATACAAATCATTAATATTCATCAAAATGGGCATATGATAGGGCAGGCCAATTCCAATGCTTTATAGGTATTAACTCATTTAATGTATACAATAATCCTGTACGGAGGGCACCCTGTGAGAGGCCATTGTTACATTTTTAGGAATTTTGTGAGCTTACTGGTGGCCTGAAATCGGGCTTTGTGGATTGCTTACACTGTGGAAATCAAATATGCTACAGGGCTTCTGGGAGGAAAGTCGGTCATTCAACATTTTCCAGAACACCCCTGCTGCTGTTTCTTTCGCAGATGAGTAAACTGGGACATAGGAAAGTTGGGCAATTTGTCCATGATCAAGCAAACAGTAGTTGGTAGAGTTAAAATTTCATCCTGGTGACACTGGTTGAGAGGCCAGGCCTTCAGTTGTGGTGCCAGGCTGCTTATGAGATCACCAGAGTGCCCTGGCTGGGTTTGGAGAGCCTCGAGTCCTCACTGGACTCTTCCATCACGGTTGAGTTGTCTGAGCCTCAGGACATTTGCTCATACAGGCATTGCCATCTAAGAAATCTCCTCATTTCTCCTTGCTGTATCCTGGGTGAAATAGAGTGTGAAGATGCAAAATAAACCTTGGTTCTTTTCCAGCCTTCCTTCTCTCTGCCCCTTTCTTCCTTCTCTTCTTCGTCTCTCCTCCCTTATTCCTCCCACCCTTCCATCTTTCCAAGCACTGATTATGCCTACACTATTGGCATGGAGTGTGTAAGAATCTTGGGACCTTTGGCAGCATTTCAGGGGGAATTTAGTGAATCTTCTCCCTGATGCTCCTGTGCCACTCTCCTCATTATTGCAGAAAGCAGAACAGCTGTGTGACAGTGGGCATCATCACCATCATTAATTTGTTGAGCTACCTTAGTGCTGAGCTGTGAGGACATACTGAGGTAGAAGGAGTGGTCCCAGAGCTTGTCAAACTGGTGGCTCCAGTAACAAGTGGAAACCATTAAAAAGAGAGAAGAGAGCAACCACAGTGTGTGGAGCCTCTGGGACAGACCGGGCAGGGGGGACAAAGTAGCATTTCAATTAAAGCAGCTTAGAAGGGGAAGTGAGTGTTCCAGGTGGGAGGCATGGCGTTCCCAACACGGCACTGAAACACCATTTTGGTATGTGGAATGATCAATAGAATGGTTTGGCCTAATATCCCTTTCTGAAATGGGAGGTAAGACTAGAATTTTCTTTGTGGTGAGGAAGCAAGCAAGGTTCCTGAGCATGTGAAAAATGTGGAAAACAGAGCCCTGAGTAAGATTACAGTTACCTAGGAGTGTAGATCGACCTCAAGTACACAGTTAATGGGAACAGGACAATAGCACAATGGTCCATTGTGAAGCCTTTTGCAACATGGGAAACCCTTATGGAATACTTAGAATTATAAGCAAGAAGCAATTAGAATTGTAAACTGTGGTGTGAAAATACAAAATACACACAGTGAGGAAGAATGGAAACAACTAACTAAACAATCCCAGTTACTGGGTCAGACTGAAGGGCGTATGGGCGAGTTTTCTCTCAGTACGCTATTGGTAATGTGCTCATAATTTGTCAGGACAAAACATGCAAGTGATAAAAATTATTGACAGAAAGATAGACGCTTAAAACAGATACTAATTTTAGATAAAATGATATATAATGCTTTATACATTTAACTGAAGGAAAAACCCTCAAATACAAATGGCTTTGGGGGAAGCTGGAGAGAGGGATTTGAAGTTATAGACAGACGTCAAGATTTGATGCCTGACCAAAAATCCTGAAAGGGACATTTGAAGACTTACTTTTTGAAAGGCAGAGTGACAGAGAGAAAGAAGAGACAGAGTGAGAGGGTAGAGGGACAGAGGCATCTTCCACTCAACCCCTAGATGCCTGCAGTATCTGTGGCAGAGCCGCGCCAAAGCTGGGATCCTTGAACTCCATCTGGGTCTCCTACATGGGTGGCAGAAACTCAAGTACTTGGTCCATTATCTGGATGATAATGGAAACAGAAAGCTGATTTGGAAGCAAGGGCAGGACTGAATCTTAGTTTCTCTGAAATGGGACATGCTCTTCCCTGGTGGCAGCTTAACTCACTGTGTAACAAAGTGCATTTAAAGCAACGAGGGCTGAGCCAGCAAGCTTGGACCTTTAGTGTTTGCTCGAAAAGCTACAGGAGAGAAGGAGGCAATGAAGTCCATGGGAGAGACTGAATGTCATTTAAGTGATAAGGAAGGCTATTCAGATATCTTAGGACAAAGAGACCAATGCAAATTGACAAAGTAGTCATTCTTTGTGACTTCTTGAATTGATGGAGCTGAAAAAAAAAAAAATACAATAAAACCTCCACTACCTTCCCAGGCCATAGCAGAAAGCCAGATCAAAGTGGAGCAGCTGGAACTTGAACCGATGCCTGTATTGGATGCCAGCACTACAGGCAGCAGCCCCACCCGCTATGCCACAGTGCCAGCCCCTCAAAATGTATACAGAGAAGACCAGTGACATTTACTTACAGTTACTTTCCCATTTTCTTGATCTGTAAATTGTCAAAACAGGCAAATGTTGATGCTTATGTCACTCAGTGTAAGCTGGATTTTCCAAGTAGTTCATTATTAGCAGCATTATGCCAGGTGACATGCATGGCAATATTTTTTGTTTAAATATTTATTTGTTTGTTTGAAAGTGGCTGAGAGAGAGAGAAAGGAAAGAGACAGAAAATTTTCCATCCATTGGTTCACTCCCCAAATGGCTGCAACAGTCAGTGCTGGGCCAAGCCAAAACCGGGAGGCTGGAACTCTATTTGATGTCCCACAGGTGCGGCAGGGGTCCAAGCACTTGGGCCATCTTCTGCTGCCTTCCCAGGCACATTAGCATGGAGCTGGATCTGAAGTGGAGCAGCTGGGACTCAAACCGACACTCATTTGGGATGCTGATGTCACAAGCAGCAGCGTAACCTGCTGGGCCACAGTGTCTGCCTCAATAAACTGTCTTTGTTTGCATGTAGATCTATGAGGAGAATCTGTAAGAATCAACAAAGATACTCCTGGAAGTAATAAGTGATGACAGAAAGGTTTCAATATACAAGGTTAATACGCAAAAGTCAATAACTTCACTATATACCAGCAAGAATAAGTTGGATTTGAAAGTAAAAATACAATATTATTTATGTGACCACCCACCCAAAATGTAATGTGGGATATAAATCTAACAAAATAAATTCAATACCTATATGAGAAATATTATAAAACTCCAGTGAAAGAATTCAAAGAACTAAATGGAGAGATATTCTATGTTTATGGATAGGCTGATTCAATATTTTCAAGATGTCAGTTTTTCCTAAATTGATCTGTAGATTCAATACAATCCCAATGAAAATCCCAGTCAGTATCTTGTAGATAATGACAAAATGATTATAAAGATTTGTAAGAAGATGCAAAAGAACTAGAATAGCCAACATAATACTGAAGTTGAAGTTGGAGAACTGACACTACCTGGCCTCAATATAATGATGTGTAATACTGTAGCTTATAATGAACCTAGAGTAATTGTGGTAGTGTGGTAATGGCAAAAGAATAGACAAATGGACAAAAGGAACAGAATAGAGAGCCCAGAAATAAACCCACCTAAATACAGCCAGTTGATCTCCAGTAAAAGAGCAGAGACAAGTCAGTGAAGAAAGGATGATCTTTTCGGGGCTGTGCTATGGTGCAGTGGGTTAAAGCCTGGTCTGGATTGCTGGCATCCCATATGGGTACCAGTTCGAGTCCTGGCTGCTCCACTTATGATCCAGCTCCCTGCTAATGTGCCTGGGAAAGCAGTAGAATATGGTCCAAGTCCTTGGGCCCCTGCACCCATGTAAGAGACACAGAAGAAGCTACTGGCTCCTAGCTTTAGATTGGCCCAGCTCTGGTCCTTGTGACCATTTGTGTTTAGGTAGTAAATTGCCTAAGCGATCTTCTCTTTCAATGTTTGTATTATTAGACTGAGTCTGACATGGAGACTGCTTCTAGATATTTTTACTTAGCTTTCAAAAGTTCCCTGATTACCATATCATGTATTAGCAAAGGTACCTCAAAAAGTTCATGGAAAATTGGATTAAAATTTTGTAAGCCATATATAGTTTTCTCATAATTTCCATGAGACTTTTTTTGAAAGGCAGAGTTACAGAAAGAGAAGGAGAGACAGAGACAATAAGATCTTCTATCTGCTGTTTCACTTTCCAAATGGTAGCAATGACTGAGGCTGGGCCAGGCCAAAGCCTAGAGTCTAGAACACCATCTGGGTCTTCAACGTGGGTGTAGGAGCCCAAGCACTTAGGCCATCCTCTGCTGCTTTCCCAGGTGCATTATCAGGGAACTGGATCAGAAAAGGAGCAGCCAGGACTCAAACTGGCCATGATATAGGCCCCTTTCAATGAACTTTTAAAATACCCCCATACAATCATACACTACTGATCATGATATCCATGTTTTAATATCACACAGTGTCCTAAAAGCAGAATATAGAGATGGGGACAGAAAGCTCCTGTAATAAGTCCCTGTTGGTCCAGGCCTATTTTTCAACTCATTATGAATTATGAGTTGTAATGAAATGTGTCCAAACTAAAAAAAAAAAAAAAAGAAGAAGAAGGAGAAGGAGAAGGAGAAGGAGAAGAAGAAGAAGAAGAAGAAGAAATACACTAGAAAGTGTTCACATCATGAATGGAAGGGGAGAGGGAGTGGGAAAGGGGAGGGTTGTGGGTGGGAGGGACGGTATGGGGGGGGAAGCCATTGTAACACATGAGTCGTACTTTGGAAATTTATATTCATTAAATAAAAGATAAAAAAAAAAAAAAGAAAGTGTTCACATCAGAGGGCCTTGAAACAGTAAGGGTCAGTCCTGTCTTAGCAAACCTTGTTTTAGTTTAGCAAACTTTGGTTAGTGCCTGTCAGCTCCCAGATCCATCCAGCAGTCTTCTACTCTACTCGGCAAGGCAAGTGGAGGCTGCCCTTCCCAGTCTCCCCTGTCAGCTGCAATCAGCCCAGTACTTTTAAGCACATGCAAGCAGGAGGTGGCACAGCTGCAGCACAGGAGGAAGGCAGAAGAGGAGGCATTCCCCTCAGCTCTTTCTGCTCTAGCTGCCTCTCTAGTAACAGTTGTATCTCTACTCTCTCTCTGGCAGCTACTCTGTTTTCATAGTTTACTGGGAGATCTTGGTCTCTGGGTTCTGCTAATTCTTCCTCATCTCTTGGTTTCCCCAGCCTAGGGGCCAACAGTGACTTCTCACTACTATTTTTTTCTTTTTTATATTGTATTTATTTATTTGAAAGGTGGAGTTACAAAGAGGCAGAGGCAGAGAGAGAGAGAAAGAGAGAGAGGTCTTTCATCCGCTGATTTCACTCCCCAAATGGTTGCATGGGCTGGAGCTGGGACCAATCCAAAGCTAGAAGCCAGGAGCTTCTTCCTGGTCTCCCAACCAAGTACAGGGACTCAAGGACTTGGGCCATCCTTTGTTGCTTTCCCAGGCACCTTAGCAGGGAGCTAGGTCAGAAGTAGAGCAGCCAGGACTCGAACCCACGCTCATATAGAATGCCGGCTCTGGAGCCAGTGTCTTGCTCTACCTTTTAGGCCACAGCACCAGCCTCATTTACCTAGTTCTTTGTGTTGTGTCTTGTCTCCTTCATCATCTATATAACCAGTCCCCTGAATTAAATTCCTCTGTTTTTCTGGTTGGCCCCTTATGATTCATCATATAAGTAAGTATGTCCATACTGGGCCAAGGTATATATAAGACATTTCTCACTGTGAGTAGCTGTTAAAATAGTTTGAAAGTTATAGTGTGTGAAAGCAAATTTGAGGGGCCGGTGCTGTGGTGCAGTGGGTTAATGCCCTGGCCTGAAGCGCCGGCATCCCATATGAGCACGGGTTCGAGACCCTGCTGCTCCTTTTCCAATCCAGCTCTCTGCTCTGGCCTGGGAAAGCAGTAGAAGATGGCCCAGGTCCTTGGGCCCTGCACTCGCATGGGAGACCTGGAAGAAGCTCCTGGCCCCTGGTTTCAGATCGGCACAGCTCCGGCCGTTGCTGCCAACTGGGGAGTGAACCAGCGGATGGAAGACCTCTCTCTCTCTGCCTCTCCTCTCTCTGTGTAACTCTGACTTTCAAATAAAAATAAATAAAAGAAATTTGGTATCATGCAGCAGTAGGTTCTGGGCCTATTTCTCCACTTGGGCATTGACAGCTTTCAGTGACCTGCAAAACACAATCCTGGAGGTTTATTATTGCTTTTTCTCTTTTTCTTTTTTTTTTAAGGGAAACAGTGTGGTATAGTACAAAGTGTACTGACTGGGACAGAGGAGAGCATGATTTTAATCTGGTAGTGGTCACTGGCAACCCATTCAACCACGTGTTCTAATATAGTATGCTTATTTTGTGTATAGACTAGAGGTTCTGAGATTGATGTATATATATAATATCGGCATATATTATATATACCAATATTGTAATATATTTATATATATATATTAATTTTTATACATTTATTTTCATTTTGTTTGAAAGGTAGAGAGAGAGAGACACACAGAAGGAAGGGGAACTTCCATCAGCTCCTGAAATGTCAATGACAGCTGGGGCTTTACCAGGTGAAAGCCAGGGACCCAGTACTCAATCTAGGTCTCCCAAGAGGGCAGGGACCCAAGTGGTTGAGCCATCATCTGCTGCCTCCCAAGGTGTTCTCTACTAGCAGAAAGCTGGGCTAGGAGCAGAGCTGCACTTGAACTCAGGCACTGCACTATGGGAGGTAGGCATCCCAAGTGGTGTCTTTTTTTAATATTTATTTATTTATTTGAGAGGTAGAGTTACAAACGGAGAGAAGGAGAGACAGAAAGGTCTCCCATCTGCTGGTTCACTCCCCAGAAGGCTAAGGCTGGAGCTGGGCAAATCTGAAGCCAGGAACCAGGAGTTTCTTCTGGGTTTCCCATGTGGGTGCAGGTGCCCAAGCACGTGGGCCATCTTCCACTGCTTTCCCAGGCCATTAGCACAGAGCTAGATCAAAGGAGGAGTAGCTGGGACACGAACTGGTGCCCGTAACAGATGCCAGCACTGCAAGCGGAGGCTTAATCTACTACACCACAGGGAAGGCCCCTCAAATGGTGTCTTAACCAGTACATTTATTTTAAACCTGTAACTATTATAAGAACTTACAGTGTTAACCATTAAATGTTACCTATTTATGTAGAATTTGTGATAGCTTAAAGGTACATGATAATAGCATTTGAAGGCTTTGTGAAAAGAATAGTCATCTATCTAGATCATCAAATTATCCTCAATTAATTAGTAGATATTTATTATGTTAGCATTAGACATAATAATAGCTCAGCACTCTGATCTTAAGGCCTTGAGAAAATAATGGACATTTATATAGGGTGTGGAAACTGCAGAATATCAGGTAATGGTGGTTACAGTTAGTACTGTCAGTTGACAAATCACAACATAAAATTGAGGTATTACATGAAGACAAATGCTCCAATAGGTGGGTATATTTTTAAGTAGTTTAATAAAAAAATACTTCAAATGTGAGGTAGTGACCTCTTTAAGATTCAGAGAAACCCCCAAATCCCAAGTCCTGAGTATGCAACAATGACAGCAACAACCAAATGCTGCATGTTATGATGTCTTTTCTCTTGTTTTTCCCACTTTAAAAAAAATGTATTACAAAAAGGCCCCAAAGAGTCTTCATAATAGTAAAATTCCAACAGATATCACAGGGTCTCTGCTAAGATAAGCAATTGAATATGCACAATTCCAGACCAAATGTGAGCTTTTCCTTTATGCCCACCACTCATTGAAGTCCCTGTCTGTTCAGCTGAGTTTATCTGAAAGGGAGATAAAAGCTTCCTGCCTAGCATTAAACCCTGCCCCATGCAGAATCCAGATGCTTTCAAGCCTTTCCCTAAACTCCTTCTTCTTGTTTTATATATTCATCACTTTCTGGCTGGAATCACCATTGAAGACTAAAATAAAGCCATATTGTTGTGGAATGTATTTTATCTCCACCTGTGGAGAGACCCCCCACCCCACCCCAGCCTCACGAAGCAGACTATTTATCTCTATTTTTTTAAAGAGTCATCTAGAGCACGTTCAGCAGTTGTTTCTGTTTTCATGTACTCCTGGCTTGTTTTCTGCTCGTCTCTGGAATTTACATGGAACTTCAAGTGTAGAAAGAGACCTGAAAGAAGACAATAGTAAATTGTGCTTTTGTGCATTGAACTTGAAGTGATGGAACTCAAGCTGAGCTGAGAAGGGGTCACACACTAAGGACAGGCAAGGGGTTCTAACTGAACACAGAAGTCCAATAACAGCTGTAAGTGGTCAGAAAGTAAAATAGGGCAATGAAATCTCACACAATAGCTGGGAGTTGGTGCACAGATTTGGTTGAGGGGCTTGGAGGCAGGCTACAGTGTCACATAGCCACAGAAACCTGTTATCTTAAGAGAAGACAGTACTCAAAGGGTAGCAGGCTCCACAGCCTGCCACATGAAAGCTACAGTATTTTAACAATGTATGACAAAATAGTTCTGGAACCTGAATTCATATTCTGATTTCTAATATACAACTGCCCAAAGATGGGGCAAAGCCTCAGAGATACGCTGATGACAACACCTATAAAATCCTTTTTTGTCTAATCAACAACATACTGCAGAGTAATATTGAAAAAATCCTTCAGAATGAAATTAGCTGAGAAAACCCATCTCTGGAGATAAATGAAGTTTTCCTTTGGGAAGTTAGAATGTATTTTAATTATCTACAGAAACATTAACTTCTATAGGTTTTTCTAAGGGTAGACATGTTTGGATATATAAAATGTGCACATTCTGTTTTATGAAAGCCATGCAGAGGATTAATTTCTTACCAGAAAATTATCCAAGGTCATCGATGCTGCTGATACTGTGTGTCAGGAATTCTTATCCCCTTTGGGGAAGATCTCCTTGAGAAGCTGATGAAAATATATGGACTCTGTCTGCAGAAAGTACACATTAACATGATGGTAGGATTTGGAACACAGTCATGGGGCATTTGTGATGCTCCAAAGATCATTTCTATTCCACCTTTACCAACCCCCCCTCAATGGATTACGAGCCTTGTACTCATGACAGATTATTGAGCATTTTGACACGAGCAAAACAGATCACCCTGAGTCTGTGGGTCTACTGAGCTGAGATAAAAATTCTGACTCCATCATTTAGCCATCTTCAACTTGTTTGATCATGTTCCCCTTAGAGTTAAAAAAAAAAAAAGGTGGGGGAAGGAGAGAGCATGATTTATGTATATTTATAATACATGCAGTCAAGTGCATTATAAAGCACACACAAAATAGAAATTATGAAAGAATACGATGAGGACCATAGAAAAATTTTGATTGTCTAAATACTAATCGTGATATATCATACTATCTATAGCTATTATCTCAGGCAAAATATATGCTTAGGTCAGAATTCATCATTCATGATACTTAATATAAATCCAAATTTCAAACATTCTTAGATAATTGTGGATTTTTGACCTATTTCTTGTTGGAGCTAATTAGCCAGCATTGTTTTGCTTCTCAATCGGGCTGGCAAAAAGTTCTTCGAGGTTAGAGTGCCAAATTTGATTGTGATTTTCAGCTGTGCTGACATTATCAGTATTATCTTTTGATTTCTTAACAGGAATTTTTTAAGCCAGTCGCTTGCCAAATAAGAGTGTTGATTGGTTAAAACTAGCCAGAATAACCTATACTTGTGTGAATTCATTTAACGGGAAACCTGTAAACATGAAGCGATGTCCATGGCTGGTGATGTCAATGCCAATGCGAGAACCAAAGGGGGCGCTGGTGTTGCCCTCCGCCTGTGGAGCTCCTCCTCCCCTAGTGTTCCTTGGGTACAATAAATGGCACTTAGGGACTGTGTAAAGGCTCTAGGGCCAATGAACATAAGAAATATATTTAAAACTCATTTTTTGGTCATTGCATCGTTGATATTTTAATTATTAAAGGGAAGAAAATAGAGTTTCTAATGTTCTCATATCACAGTGAATTGTCTTGCTAACTCCACCTTGGAGACCCCTGCTTCAGGCAGATCACTTACTGCCTCTCAGTTATCTTATCTGTAAAATGGGGATGATGTCACGTGTTTCATAGGGTTAAACAGATTAAACAACACATCTGTAAAGGTGTTTGTACAACTTCTGACATATGATTTAAAGCAGAAATAAAAGAAAATAGCTATCATAATTATTACTACTCTATTAAACAGTTTTCAAGTATGCTCTCAAGTTATTCCCATCCTTAAAACAAATAGGGACTGGCATTTGGCATAATGGTTAAGAGGCCACGTGGGGTGCCCACATGCCCTTATCATAGTGCATGGGTTCTAGTCCTGGCTATGCTGACTGACTGCAGCTTCCTGCTAAGCATCACCCTGCAAGGTGGCAGCTGATCAAGTGGTTGGGTCCTTGCCACCCATAGGGAAGACCTGGATTGAATTCCTAGCTTCAGGTTTCAGCCCTGGTCATTTTAGGCATTTGGGGAATGAACTAACATGTGGAAAATCTCTGTGCCTGTCTCTGTCTCTTTCTCCCTGCCTTTTGAGAAAATGAAATCATTAAATTTAAACAAACCCCTTGTCAATGTTTTTATATGATTTCAGGAGCTATAGCTTCTCCTCACTTTCTTCCCTCCCCAAAGCAAAACAAAATAAAAACCAAAAACATTTTCTAAGCCCCTTTGGCTTGCAAAATAACATAAAGATTCTGAACACTCAGTGATCATGGGCATTAACATGATAATTACTAAGTGATGGCCTGCTAAATTCCCTGTCACATAATTTTATTATCTATCTCTCCCTTTCATTCAACAAAGTTTTTTTTTCTAAAAAAAAAAAAAAGCAACAACATATAATGTGCTAAGCATCTAGCTAATTGCTGAGGTTTCAAAGATGAATTGAACTTGTTCTACACCCTCCAGGCACTAACCATCTAATGGAGGAAACCAAACAAATAATCGCATCAAAGTGATAAGTGCTATAATAGAGGTACACATCGGTTGCTATGGGAGCAGAGTAGGACAAGAAGCTTCCCCAGCCTGGGGAGGGCAGTGAGGACCACTGGGAGACTGAGGGGTCATAGTTCAGGATGTGTGTTAGGGACCTGCATTTTGCTCAGAGGGAAGTGCGATGTATTTCAAAAAGTTCATGGAAAGTGGAATTAAAAGATAAGTCTCGGTGGAAAAATGTTGAAATCCAAGCATCATATTTTTTATAGTGCACATTTTCTATGAACTTACAAAAGACCTCTAACACACACAGATTTCAACATTTTTTGCATGAAAATAAACTTATCTATGAATTCCATATTTCCACAAACTTTTTCAAGCCCCCTTATATGTCCCCTTAGGAATCCACAGGTTTCCCCTTCCCAGAGCGTGGGGATTTTGAAGGTGTCAACACATCTGGTAGAGATCTGTCTGCACGGCCGTGGCAGATTCGTTAAGATGTCTGAAGTGTCTCCCACACTGGATGGGGAACAGACGAAGGGTTTTAAGCTAGAGAATGGTGAGATCACAGAGAGGACTGGGTTAGTATGTTGGAGGAACGGTTATGGAGAGGCAGAAGTCTACTGAGAGTGCTCACTGGAAAAAGACAGGAGTGCTTTTTTTTTTTTTTTTTTTTTTTTTTTTTTTTTTTGACAGGCAGAGTGGACAGTGAGAGAGAGAGACAGAGAGAAAGGTCTTCCTTTGCCGTTGGTTCACCCTCCAATGGCCGCTGCGGCCAGCGCACCGCGCTGATCCGATGGCAGGAGCCAGGAGCCAGGTGCTTCTCCTGGTCTCCCATGGGGTGCAGGGCCCAAGCACCTGGGCCATCCTCCACTGCACTCCCTGGCCACAGCAGAGGGCTGGCCTGGAAGAGGGGGAACCGGGACAGAATCCGGTGCCCCGACCGGGACTAGAACCCGGTGTGCCGGCGCCGCTAGGCGGAGGATTAGCCTAGTGAGCCGCGGCGCCGGCAGGAGTGCTTATTTCTGTAATAAATTTACTTGCTAATTCTAAACTCTTCACTAAATTCAGTGTCAGCTGATTCAACTTGTCACAGTTTAGTTGCCATTACTGAAGACGTAGTATCCATTCCCTAAATGGTCTTACCTGCTGCTATTGGAAACTCTGGCAACATTTCCGTCATCTTTCACAGTTAGTCTACTGAGACCAGTCCCTTCCTCAGTTTGGGCCTGGCCTTTTTCTTGATAAGCGTATTGCAATTAGCTATCAGATCCAGTAGCTATTCAGAATGTCAACCAAAGCAGACTTATATAACAAGTGAATGTGGCCACGCAGACATGCAAAAATGACTTCTAACCCTTGATGCCAAACCAGAAAGAGAAAAGTGAGTTCAGAGAACACATTATGACTCACCAAAGTCGACAAAGAAGAGACACCACGCCACCACAAACGCCTCATGTCAATGTGGCATCCTGTGCAGCTCTCCTGGAGCCCTTTTAGCCTCCAACCAGATTTGCTTTGTGATTTTCTGCAAAACACAAGAACACATCAATTGTTCAGTTTTGCCTGACCTCAGAGATGCAGCTTAAGCTCTGTGTCCTGCAATCTTCTCTCTCCCAAGCCAATGATGTGGCCTTTTCATTTCTCCTGAGTTTAGGTCTGGTGGTGTACAATTCCTACTCACTGAACTGCAAGCTGCAAACAAGAGGATTCCTCATAGGAAAGACCTGAAGGAAGAAAGTGAGGTGCTCTTAGAGCGGCATGAGGGGAAAGGGAGATGCAATATCTCTATTGAATAATCTCTGCTCCCAGTGATGGATTTTATTTTTCAGTTCCCACAGTTGTACATATAATGCATAGATACCAACTGCTCCAAGTACTGCATCAGGGTTTTGTGAGCCGGAGAAAGTACACATGGAACAGAGGGAATGTGTTCTGCTTTGCTTTCCCACTAACAAAATGCCAGAAGGGATGGCCCCTGCTTTCCCCAGTGTCTTCCTGAGACCACTGTTCTCTTAGAAATGTGCTATGGCAGTGGAAGCAGAAACTTAAGGGGGTCCAGGGTACTTACTTGCAAGGGGATAACTCATCAGTTGCTGAAAACTGGTGTATGAGGTTGGCATGACTGAGAACTCATTTAGGCCCTAAAAAACTAACACCTGCCACGACTTAATGTAGTCAGCACTGCCATTAGGTTCAAGTTTTTTATTGTAGACACCTGCGTTACCAGGCGACGTGATTAGTTGCAACTTATTAGGTGGTTAGAAATGAGTGTTTATGGTATACATTTACTATACTATTAATTTTGTTTTCGATTTCTCACTGTAGGGGAGAGTTTCCCAGTCAAGGGTGGTACTGGCATACCCTCTGGCAGAAAAACAGGTTCTTACACACATTCTTCAGGGCATACTCTCTTCTGCTTCTCTCAGATGTGCTCCCTTTTGTTGTCTTGAGGTTCACTTGAGGATAGACAGAAAATGAAGAGGCCCAAGTTAACATGCAAGTAACAGGAACTCAGAAAGCCACAGGGTGGGTGACCACCCCCTCCCCTGGCCTCGGGAAACATAGCTGCCCTCACAGACGCTGCTTCAGGACCCATGGCCCCGAGAGGCCAACGGTTCCTGTCCCTTGATGGCCACCTGCAGCATTTGGTCTTCTTCCCACTGCCCCTGGTCCACAAGTCGTGCAGCCTGTAGTCGTAAGGCTCCAAGAATGGCATTTCAGACCCGCTTGCTCAACTGGAGTCAATTTTGCAATAGTAAAATGGTCTTAAAATAGGATTTTACTCTAGGGGAAAAATCCTCCACCAAATAGTCACAGTGCACTTTGAATGACTAATTTAAGCCATTACATTACAAAATAAGGGATAAATCAGGCTTTTCATAACACCACGGCATAGGAACAGTTTTAATTTTAAGAGTCAAGCACCTACATTAATCTGAGTCTAAAAGAATAGGCCCCTGATTTAAAATCTCCTAACATTCTTTCACACTTCATAAAACTAAAAATAAAATTGTCTCACCAAACACGGGCCTATTGGGTCCGGCCAAAATACTGTATTTTAAGGAAAACTGGAGCAAGAGGTCTCAAAACCGTGATGAGCCAGCAGATTGCAGTCTGTTGCCTTAATTGGTCTTAAATGTGCGGTGGGAGAAGAGAGACTATGATTCGCAGAGAATACGAGAGATTTATTCCCCTCCTTAAATCAAAAGCAGATTCCACGCCTCCCCCTAGCCCTCCGCCCCGCCGTCCCCCACGGGGTGGTGTGTCCCCACTTTGGGGTGTATTTTACTGGAAGCTGACAGGTGAGGCGAGGGTGAGTGCTGCCTAGCCCGCGGAGCCAACGCTGGGGCCAGAGCGGGCTTATTCACCGGGAAGGCGCTCAGCCTCTCAGCTGTTTCTCCCTCGCTGGCATTTGGAACTTGGTAGTCCTTTAGAGGGACAGATTTGGCAGGAATGCGCTTGGTACCCGCCTCCCTTTATGGGGAGGGAGCAGATTTGTTTTTAATTGCTATAACACCACCTTTATTTATTTAATGTAAAATAAAACTGACCCTTTGTGACCTTTGATGTGGTCTTTGATGTTGTATATTTTAAATAGCACACTTCCAAGTGCGGGTCTGTTGTTGTGAATCAGCAGTCTGCAGCCTGTTTTTTTTTAACTTTTATTTAATGAATATAAATTTCCAAAGTACAGTTTATGGATTACAATGCCCCCCCCCCATAACTGGGGAAGAAGCAGATTTATAATGACAGCTAACCCTTTATGGGAGGGGGGGCTGGGGTCGAAAAAGTTTCAGCCAGCTCCACCATGTCCGTTTCTTCCATGGTCAACATTGTGCCACCGACAGCTCTGGTGCCCCTCGGGGCCTCCCTGCCTCCCCTCCCGCTCCTCTGCAGGCTCGCTCTGGCAGGCGGAGGCACAGTTAAATTCCAGCACCTTCTCCACGGACGGCCCCAACTACTACGCGCTATTACTACGGCTCGCTCTCCCTTTCGCTTCCCCAGCCTCCCCGGAGGAGCCCCGCAGCACCCCTCCGAGGCTGGGCCAAGCTGGGCGAGCCTGCACCGGGCTCCAGCAGGGTTCGGGGCGCTCGGCGTCCTGCACCAGGTCCTCCGCTCCAGGCACAAGCCCGGCCCGCGAGCCGGCGCCTCGCCGACACACACACACACACACACACACACACGCACGGATCCACGCATACAGTAGAGCTGTCTCGCTGCACATTCTTGCACACCGCCCCCTGCTCCCCCCACCGCGCTCCCGGAGTCGCTGAGCAGGCCGAGTGACAGGCGCGTCCCGCCAACCCGCGCCCGGCCGGGCAGGGAGGAGCGGCGCGCGGGGCCAACTGCGGCGCGTCTTCCGGCGCCCGTGGAGGCGGCGAGGGTGGGCCGCGGGGCGGAGCCCGAGTTTAGGAAGAGGAGGGGACGGCTGTCATCAATGAAGTCATATTCATAATCTAGTCCTCTCTCCCTGTGTTTCTGTACTCTGGGTGACTCAGAGAGGGAAGAGATTCAGCCGGCACACTCCTCGCGAGCAAGGTAAATAGAACTTACAACTCCCGTCTCCTCCTCCTCCTCCCTCCGGCCTCCCCGCCGCCGCCGCGCGCGAACCCCTCCGGCACCGCGCCGCCCTCCCCGGCGACTATTCATTATTACCCTAATTATTATTTATTGTGCATGCACGGAGACCAAAACAAACAGGCGGGCCAAC
This sequence comes from Oryctolagus cuniculus, assembly GCF_964237555.1. Taxonomy (NCBI): domain Eukaryota; kingdom Metazoa; phylum Chordata; class Mammalia; order Lagomorpha; family Leporidae; genus Oryctolagus; species Oryctolagus cuniculus. Next base: position 164,161,642 of record NC_091432.1, read on the forward strand.
CGCCGCAACACACACAAAAAAGCCCGCCTCTTCTCCCCCGCGGGCCTCAGGTGGAAGGCTCGGACGCCAGCTCCCGGGGCGGCTGTGGAAGAGACCAGAAAGTTTCGGCCGAACCTTGCCGTTCTAATAATAACCGTCGTAATGACTGCTTCAGGGGGGCGAGCGGGGCGGAAATCGCAACAGATCACAGCCTTGACCCTGGGTCTGGAGCCAGGGATGCGCTGCCAACTCAAGGTTGCAACACACACGCACACGCACGCACTCGGCCAGGTTGCGGTTCCACCATCCCCTGAAACGTCGGGTGGCGGGGGCTGGGTGGGTGGGTGGTTTGGGGCGGGGGGAGGTGCGACCCTGCATCCCGAGCCGTCTTCCCCGGAAGAGTTGGAAGGGGGACGGGAAAGGAGGGCGGAGGAGCCCGGGCGGGCGGCCGGGGAGCCGAGGAACGCGGCCGCCGCTCGCTTCCCGGGGAATGTTTAAAGGGCTGCGGCTGCGGCGCCGCGAGGGGGGATCGCGCGGAGGAGGCTGCGGCCGCGGCCGCGGGGTTGGTGCGTGCGGCTCGGAGGTGTCACCTCCACTCTCCGCGTCCCCTCGGGCGGGGATGGGGACGCTGACCGTTCAGCAGGCCTTGAGGCAAAGGCGCCGTCCGGAGGGCTTGCACTCGAGGTGCCGCGGGCGTCCTGCCCCCTGGGTACCTGACAGCAGCGCGGGCTCGGGTGCTAAAGTTCGGGTGTCCGGCCCCGGGGCCGCCTGGGCTGGGCGGGCGAAAGGAGGCACCGAAGAAGGAGATCGGAGGTGCCTGCCCGGCTCTGCAACCCTGCCCCCCCCACGCCGCCCGCCCGCCACCCCCACGGGTCTGTTTTCTTTTTGCTCGGCGGCTTCCCCGGGGCTGGCGCTGCGGGAGCCGCGGCCGCGGGGGCGCCGGTGCTCGTCCGGGTCCTAGGGGCGCGCTGGGATCCGGGAGAGCCGCGGCGGCTCCGGGCCGGGAAGGCCGTGATCCGGATAATCCTCTCTGCCTGACTGTCACAAACAGGACCCGCGCGCACCCGGGCAGCGGCGGTGGCGTTCGCCAGGAAAGGGGAAGGGCTGCGGTGGGAAGGGAATGGAGGGGGGTGAGTGACGAGGGCGGGAGGCGGGGAGACCCGGGGAGAGCCTCCTCCCAAGGATGACACGCACCCCTTCCTTCTCGCTCCCTGCGTGCGAGTTTGCCTTGTTCCCATCCCAACCTGGGTCACCCCGCGCCTCTGCGCTGCTCCTCCACCCGGCCGTCTTCCCTCCTCCCGTCTGCGTTGCAAAACACGGCCATGCCATCTGCAAAGGTGTCGCGATGCACTTCCCCAAATAACCAGTCCGGAGCGCCAGCCCCCAGGCGCCTTTCGGCCCCAGGGCGCACGCCGAGCAGTGCCTCGGATGCCCGGCTCCAGGCCTCGCCTCCCGGCCGCAGTCGCGCGGCGCGGGGCGGGGCGGGGCGCAGCAGTGCGGGCTCCGGGGGAGACCCGCGCCCCGGCCGGGGCACTCGCGCCGGTTTCCGGTACACGCGGGGAGATCGCCTCCTGCCAGTATCTGCGCGCTCGCCCCCGCCGCCGCCGCCGCTCGCCTGGATTGCATTATTATTTTTATCCGGGTTGCCGCTCGCTGCGGATGGTGGTGAGCGCGGGGCTTGGCCAGGCTGCTCGCGGGGTGTGGGGGAGGAGGGAAGTTGGACGTGGATCAGGAAGGAAAAAAAAAAGTTTGGCGGGGCTGTGAGTGGGGAGGAGGGCTGGGAGGGGGCGGCGAGCTCCCGCGGCTGGGGCCCGGCGCGAGTGTGTGTGAGTGTGAGTGAGTGAGTGTGTGTGTGTGTTGTGAGCGCCGGGCAGCGCGTCGGGAGCTGCGGCGCGCTCCCCCGGAGCCCGAGGAGGACCAGCGAGGGCTGGTGGCCAGGGCCGGTGGGGGCGGCGTGTTCGAGTGGCTGGGAGTGTGTGTGCGCGCGCGAGCGGCGGAGAATCAGGAAGTCACAGCAGCGAAGCGCACACAGACATGTTTGATCGCCGTGACATGACGCGCGCGAGGGAGGAAGCGGCGGCGGCGGCGGCGGCGGGGGCCGGGCCGCGGGCTCGGGCGCCGGCCTAGGGCTGCGGCTCGGAGGACTCGCTCCCCGCCGCGCTGCGCGCTGCCTCCCCACGCTCCACCGGCGCTGAGCCCCTTTTGTGTTCCGCGTCCCCCAGGTAAGGAGCCTGCGTCGCGGCCGCCGCGGTGTCCCGAGCTTTCCAGCTCTTTGCCTGCCAGCCCCCCTCGGGTCTACGGTCTCGGCTTTCCTGCGAAGTCGGGCTGGCGGGGGAAACGGGTCCTCCGATCGCTGGCGTGGAAAACTTTCCAGTCGGAGGCACCGTGCACGGGGGGAACCGAAGGCCTCGGCGGCCACTGTCGCTTGTCAGGTCCTCGCCCAGGTCCGAGGAGTGTGAGTCGCTGTTGCAGATTCAAACTTCGGGCCTAAATGTGCCTCCAACTCTCGCAGGATTTACGCCGGCAATAAAATAAAGACCCAGAGCTGTCCGCTTGCTCTTGCCGGGCATTTGGGTCTTGTAAGGCGGGGAGGGAGGCTTGGGAGTCGGGGGTTGTCGGGGGTTGTCGGGGGTGTCGTGCAGAATCTCCTTATTCCGTGCCTGCACCGGGTGTTATGTAATGTTAGTAGCACATGGGTGCACAGCCCGGGAGCTGGGCTGCTCCCCTCCTTTGTTTATGTAACTTTTGGGAGAGTTTTCCAAGGTTGACGCCTTTTGTCCCTCTTCCCTAACCCTTGGAGGTTGGTGCTTTTTGAAGAGCGCGGCGACCGGAGTTAGTGATTTTTTATTTATTTATCTTGATTGATTGATTGATTTTTGGAGAGGTGTCACCATTGTCTCCTTTCTGATCCTTAGGGAGGCGTGTATTCCTTTGTATGTGCCCTGTTAGAGCAGAGGAGAGCGTTAAGGAAGGCGTTGGTTTACTGCGTTGGGTGGTTCTTCATAACCTCTCCTACACTACAGTGAAATCTCAGACTTCCAGTCCAAAGGACTTAGAGCTGACACCTGGTGAGGGTGCCTGGCTTGTGTGAGCAGTGAGATCTGTGCTTGTGGGTTGATGAGCAGACAGTTCCTGTTCAACCACCGCAGGCTCAGAAAGCCCACAGCCGGGTGTGCAGGTACACTTCGGTGTCACGTTCAAATGTTGGCAGTAAGATCTCCCACCATTTATTCCCCAGACTGGGCGACTCCCCGAAGCCTAGTGACCAGCTCCACGTGGTAGGCTTCCAGGTTTCCCCCAGCAGGCTGGTGAAGTGCTCAGAGGTGTGGCAGGGTTGAATCCCAGTTGGTGCATTGTCATGCAAATGGAGACACACTTTTTCTTTTCCGAATCTGTTTGCCCTTTTATGCTCCCCTGCTCCTGTGTTTTTTTCTTCTTCTTCTTTTGCCTTTTCTGATAGGCTGCCTTATAACTCACACCTTTGCTTCTAAGAAAAGGGTATTTGGAAACACCTGTTAGGTCCACAAGTTATTTATTAAAGAAGTCTAAGGAAAAAAAAAAAAAAACCAGCTAGCTCGTGTGTCCATCTGTGCCTTGCTGGAGGCTTTATGGGGAGATGTGTGTTGGTAAAGAAGAAATGAGGGTCTGGGGCTGGAGGCCTGGGTGGCCTAGCGAGGAGGGCCTCCTTCCTTGCAGTTCCACCAGTCACATCCCAGCAGCGGCACTCGCTGCCCTGTGGTCGATCACAGAAAATACTCACCGCGAGAGCGTGTTCAAAGCAGCCTCAGATCTTTTCTTTTGTGCGCTTTAAAAGTGGGTTTTGAGCACTTCTCATCAAGTTTCTTAGAAAGTGCTTTGACCAACACCTGAGGCTTAGAATTGGCAAAAAAAAAAAAAAAAAAAAAAAAAAGAGAGAGAGAGAAAGAAAAGAAAAAGTACCTCTGTTTGTGTAATATTGTTAATGCTTGAATTGTGTTGGAAGGCTTTCTGACGGTGCCACTAGCAAGGAACACTTGTGCAGATAATTATTTGAAACTCTCATTTTTGTTTATGGGGAAGTCATTCTACATGCCGGAGTCAAAGCACATGCCCTTCTTTCTTTTCCAGAAGGTGATTGTGTGATCTGTTGCAGAACTGTGATATTTTGACATTGCATTTTAAGGGCTTATTGTGTACTGGAGCAAGCCATGAGAAAGAAACTTCCACGAATTCTCTAAGTGGTGCCGTCCTCCAGTGTTTCCATGGGGTGTTTTCCTCTTTAAGAAGGCTTCCTTTGTACACAAGGCCTTTGTCAGAGTCCCCTAGGTCAGCAGGTTTTTGATACTCCAGAGAAGTGAGACAGGGTGACCTGCTGGCCTGAGGACAGCTGAGTGGTCACTGCCCAGAGGCCAAGGACTCCTTTCCAGCCTTAGCCCGCGCAGGGAGGGAGTGTTCCTGGGACCTGACTTCACCACCACATTTGACTGTTTCTGGTCTAGATGATTAAGGTATGCAATTAGTAGGTTAGCACGAGGGACCTTAGAAAACCCCACACCAGCCCCATTTCTCCTCAGGAGCATTTCTGGTGCCCAGATGAGAAAACTCCCCTGATAGGAGAAAGGCACGCCTGAGAGCTACTTCTGCTTCTTCTTGTGTAAGGATTATCTTCTAAGTTGTCCCTTCTTCTTAAACTTGTGCTTGAGAGGTTTATTTTGGGGATGGGGGAGGGAGCAGGACGAGCCACTGAATTTTCCATCATCTCCGGAAGAGGTCTTATGGATTTAGCTCATTAACAAACTGTGGGCCAATCCCGAAGTAGTTGGCCATAGGAAACGCTGATGGTGGTGTTACTGGGTAGAGTACTCCAGAAGGCCAAGGCCAAGATTGTTTCTGTGTAGAGACCTGGCGATCTTGTACCTACCAGAGGGCAAAGGAGTCTAAAGATCTCTCTGCTCTCCTGCAATCCTGGTGGAAGATAATGTTTACTTGCCTAGGAGATTTATCACCAATTAAATGGCATCTTGCAACCTGGTTCAAAAAGCTTTAGTGCTGTATTACCGTTTACTATGATTTTACTGTTCCTCATGTTTATGTAACATTTTTTCCTGGGAAATGTTTAGGGTACGTTAAGTAGAGTTTTTAAGTAGTAAAAGTTTTAAAGATACAGTTAAAACTACTTGAATAATTATACCTTAGCAAAGCATATAATAGAGCCGATGAAATTAAGGAGATAAGTGGCTGGGACTTTTGAATGTTGGTTGTAAACACCTCGTTAATCACTCATTTGGAATCTTGATTTGGATATGGAATCGGACATTTTTGGTTTCTGACAGTAGTGGTACCCTTTTGGACTTCTGGCTTTATAGTACCTTACTATGTAACTGAAACCTTGTATGAACCTGATATTTTATTGCATATATAAGACTTTTAGGACATTCACACATTTAGTCAAGCTACATGCCTATATAATTTAAAACATTTAGAAACATCACAACATTCTGTTGTATTTTAGGTTGACAAGTCTTATACCAGTATATGACCTACATCTGGGCAAGTAAGTACTGTTTTAGAAACTTATCAGAAACTGACCTATTTTCAGTAAGGGCTGGCCTTTTTGTAAATTGATGAATGGAATTCACCCAGATATTGAAATAGATTTTAAAGTTTTGAATCCTTTATATGTCATTAGGACTCCCTCTTTTTTAGAATCTGAGTTCAGAATTTGGGAGGTAGCCCCTGGTGTTTATAATTAAGAGTGAGATGCCTCGTGGTACACCCACATCCTGTGTTGGAGTGCCTGGATTCAGGTCCCTGCTCTGCCTCCCATCAAATCTCCTGCTAATGGGCAAGTACATGGGTCCCAGCCATTCACACAAAGAGACGAGGATAGACGTCTTGGCTTCTGGCTTGGGCCTGGCCTAGCCCTGGCCATTGTAGGCATTTGGGAAGTGACTCAGTAGACGGGGGCTCTTGCGGCCTGTTACTCTCTCTGCCTCTCAGATAAAAAAAAATTAAATATCATCTTTAAATTGCTGAATTTCTTTCTATTAAAAATTGGGGATTTTAAATTCTGTAAAAGTGCAAAAAAATATCTTTTAGCCATAAAGGGCTGTAACCTGTTGGTTTGCAGGTTATCCAAGGGCAAATTCCATGAGATGACATTTAGACTTTTGCATGTTTCTTGTTTAGGACCATGCCTTTCTTGACCTACTTGCTGTGGTGTATTCCTGTTTCTGCAGTCCCACTGAGAGATGAGTCATCCCGCCTGGGGCTTGAATGTCCACGAGGAAAGCCCTCTCCCATCCTTCTCCCTACACTTTTTTGAACTGGGCACCTAAATAGCTTTGCAAATATTTGCACCTATTATGTGGTTTGCTGTTGTGCTATGCTAAAAAAGCCATCAAGCAAAGTCCAAAATTCTGCAAAAAAAAAAAAAAAAAAAAACTATGTGATTGAGAATTTATGTATTTTTCAAGACTGTACTGGAATCCTTAACCATACAAATAGCCTAAAGAATGTACTGGAACATTCAAACATACAAATAACAAATGGTAAGTTGCACAGGCCATGTGATACAGAGAGGTCACAGTGAGCTTCCTTGAGTTGATGGGGTAGATACAGTCTTTGAGGTGGGGTAGGGTTGCAGTAGGAGGAGGGCGGGCGTGGAGTGATGGGTGCTGATGGCCCCAGATGAGATGAAGTCCTAAGATCACAGGGAGCAACCCTGAGGAAGTTGTGAGAAGACCAGCATACCTGTTTTGACCTGGTTGCCTGGGGCCAGAGGTTCCAGTTGAGGAGAATTTTCAGAAGATAAAGTCAGAGAGGTAGAAAGACTTGACTTCCGGGCGAAAGCCATGCATATTTTATCTAATGTCTATTGGAAGCTTGTCTCTTAGAAGTTGTGAGCTAGGGAATTCATGAGCTAACCCATAGTTTAGATTAGTCTGGTAAATTGTGTATGCAAGTCCAGGGTGGGAGCTGAAGCTGTGGCAGGATCCTGGCCATAATGCACGTTTCTATACAGAAGCTCACAAGGTTCTTTGTTTTATTTGATCCATATAAAAATTGAGGTTATCACTGGCCGTTATGCCTGTTTTTGTAGGTGAGGAACTTGAAACTCAAAGTGATTGACCCTTTTATGAGAGGCTTGTAAATGACTAGTGTCTTTTTTATAAATTTTAAATTTTTTGAAGATTTATTTATTTGAAAGAGTTACAGAGAGAGAGGGAGAGAAAGAGAGAGATCTTCCATCTACTAGTTCAATTCCCAAATGGCTGAAACAACTGGGGCTGTACCAGGCCAAAGGCAGGAGCCAAAAACTCCATCCAAATCTCCCATGTGGGTGTAGGGGCCCAAGCACTTGGCCATCATCTGCTGCCATCCCAGGTGCATTAGCAGGGACTGGGATTGGAAGTGCAGCAGCTGGAACTTGAACTGGCACTCATATGAGATGCTGGCTTGGCGGGTGACACACAGCTCAGTCCTTTGCACCATGATGTGGGCCCCTATTGTCTGTTTTGGTTACAGTGGGCTTGAAGGGTCAGTGTTGAATTTTATTGCTACTATGACAATCAGGGCAAGTTGGGTATCTTAAAGATTGCCCATTGGGGCCAGCACTGTCGCGTAGTGGGTTGAACCTTTGCCTGCAGTGCTGGCTGCTCCACTTCTAATCCAGCTCCCTGCCAATGTCCTGGGAGGGCAGCAGAGGATGGCCCAAGAGCTTGGACGCCTGCACCTACGTGGGAGACCTGGAAGAAGCTCCTGGCTCCTGGCTTTGGATCAGCCCAGCTCCAGCCTTTGCTGCCATTTGGGGAGTGAACCAGCAGATGGAAGATCTCTGAGTCTCTGTCTTTCTCTCTCTGTAACTTAAGAAGCCCATCATATTACTTCGATTCACTCAGCATGTAATGATTCAGTTTATTGCTAAGAAAAAGTGTGCTGTTACATCCAGAAGGCTTTATTTTAGTTAAAAAAGTATTTAATTGTTATCTGAGAGTCACAGAGAGACAGACCCAACTCCCACCTGCTGGTTCATTCCTCAAGTGTCCACAGTGGCCTGGAGCATAGGCCCAAAGCAGGGATCCAGGAACACCAAGCAGGTGTCCCATGAGGATGGTGAGGACCCGGGGCGCTGAGCCATCTCCTGCTGCCTCCCAGGGTCTGCACTGCATGAAGCTGGAATCAGGACCCAGAGCCAGGGATGGAACCGAGGCACTCTGATAGGGCACTTGGGTGCACCAAGCAGCCTCGTACCATGAGGCCAACCCCCACCCCAACAGCCAGAACTTTTAGAACTTTCAGACTCTGCTTCTATATGATATCAGGATCTTGATGTACCGTAGCTCACAGGAAAGGAAGAGGCTGTCCTGAGTCCTATCAGCAGCTCAGATGAGGTTGCCCTGTAAGAACGCTAAGGTAACCTGGAGCGCACAGGTGTAGGTGGACGCGTGGGGCGTTGCCACGAGTTGCCGTGGTTCGGGCTGCCATGTTTCACAACTAGCTTTTATTGGTTTGGTTTGCTGACTTGTTTTGACTAATTGCCTAGCAGTCTAGGTTCAACCGAGTTTGAGAAGTGCTAGTTACCTGTGATGGTTGCTGCTGATTATCTTTGGAACTACCAAGGTGTGCGAGTCCTGAGTGAGGCTTTGCTGTGGGTCTTGGTTGAGGGCCGCAGGTGCTTTACAAGTGTGGTTTTATAGCCATTCTGTCTTTTGGGGACCACCGCGCTCCTCACTGAGTGCTCACTGAAGGGTCTCAGAGGTCCCCACCGCGCAGGTGGGAGCTCCTGGTATCTCTGGGGTGGGGTGGGGGTAGGGGTAACACTGAAGAGCCAGAGTCCTGTGGAGATAGTGCTGGGGACTCAGGGACACAAATTTGCTGCCACGTGTGTGTTGTCACCTTCTGGTTTGCACCGAGCTGCCTCAGAGCCTCATGTCCCCAGGCCGTTTACTTAAAGTAAGGGCAGCCGCTTAGGCCCACCTCCTTTCTGTCTCTGATTGAAAGATGAAGCAGGGTTCACAGGAGCCCCGCGAACAAAGTTTTAATCCAGCACCTTTTTCAAGAGACCTACGTGGCTCTGAAACGGATGGTCAGCTTGCACGAACAGTGGTGAGACAATGGAGGAAAGGCTGTCCGGGCTTTGCTTGGTTGCGAGATGGCAATCAGGAGGTGAGAGCCAGGGCGAGTCTTCTCCGTGGCACGAATCCTACTGGGCACAGTTTACAGTTGCATGTCCCAGACGAAGAAGCAGCGCGGGCCGTGGTCATGTTTCACCACCTCTCAGGCAACCCTGGCCCCCAAGCAGGAGCCCTCCAGAAGGTTTATTTCCTTTCTCTGTGGGGCTGTTCTCCTTGCCCACTCCCCGTTCCCCCAGTGTCCCGGTTCCGGACAGCTTGTTACCTCTTGTGGGCGACCTGTCCATTTATTGAGAAAGCTACGGGGAAAACTTAAGCAGCAGCCCCTCAGGTCTGGGGCGATGTTCTGAATCAGCCCACAGACATGAAAGGAACTCTTATCTCACCTATCTCCCCAGCCTTAGCGTTCGTTCTCCTGCAGGAGCCAGACAACCTGAAACAGGCAAGGTTATTCTTAGGGACTGGGCTGCTCCTGGTTTTTATTCCTGGTCTTCAGCCTGGGCCTCTGAATCCCCCTGTGAAAAGTGAGGCTGGAGGTCTGAGCTTCCCGACCCCGTGTGGGGAAGAGCCGGGGAAGGTGAGTGCTGGGCCTGGACGGGCTTCCCCGCATTCTCCCTGTGGCCAGAAAACTTTCTTGGGCTTTCCACGGAGTCTGCTCTGAAAGGCTGGCCGCCTCCTTGGTGCTTGCCCTCATTCCAGCCTCCCTCTACCCGTCTAAGCTGGAAGGGGCCCCTGCCGCCCTGTGACTGTCGGGCCTCTTCCTTCTTCCCCTTCCTGTGTCCTAGCATCTTCTGCCTTTTGTCCCTTGTCGCTGTTTATGCTGCAGTCTTGTTTCCCCATCGGACTTGCAGAGTCCGGCGGTGAGCCCTCTGGTCATTTGTGTCTGCCTTACGTGTTACGTGCCTCCCGCCCAGTGGACACTCGGCAGGGTTGGGACTGAGTAAGTGCCGTGTCCTCCAGGGGTCTGATGAAACATCCTTCTCCCTGGGATTCGCCCTACTTCTCCAGGTCGTGGTCAAGTCTTACGTTCTCACACCCAAATCTCAGTCTTTGCAGAGCACCTCTCCCATGGTTTCCAACTGCACTCCTTTGCACCCCTGCGCCGTGCTCTCCATCCTCCCGTGGATGGCCAGCTGTTGGGCGCAGCAGTTCAGGGTTGAGCTGGGAATCCAGACAAAGCATTCTATTTGGGGTCTCTATTCTGGTACAGTCCTGACTTTGGGAAAGCCACATTGTCCCTTCCTGCCTTCCTGCCCTTGTCCCTCATCCTTACAGTGGGACGTGTGACAAAATGTCTCTTTGATTCGAGTCCCTGGAATTATTCTGTGGGCAGGTGTGTGCGTGTTACTGCACACGTGTGGGGGTCTTCGTGATCTCTGTTGATTGCAATTAGACAGGGAGGCCTGGGTTTTGTCATGGTTGCCATGGTTGGAGTGGTGACCCTTAAAATTCCATGAAGTTGAACTCCTTTTAATATGCAGATGGGTGTGCTAAGCTTTTCAGCGAAGAGAAGCTGAGGCAGGGTGAGGGTGGTGTGTGGAGTTGTGGGAAGCTGTGGTGGGGGGGTTATTTTTGAAAACACACACTCCCTGTTTCTAAAGGCAGGAACACAAGGGCATGAAGAAGACTGTGTACTGCAGAAAAATTCTTGCCAAGGAACACAGAGACCTGGCCCTCAGGGAATCCTGGGCTTAGGTAGAGGGACACTTCCTGGGGGATGAGAGGGGAGCCTCAGCCTGTGGGTTTGGGTGGTGGCTGTGCCCTCTGCCCCCCTTCCCCCAGGCACATTTTCTACATTAGGTGAGTAATGGTGGGACAGGTCGTTCTTTCCTATAACAATGTAAACCTCCCTCCCCACACAAAGTAAAAATAGACTGAATGCCATCCCATGGACAGACCTGCTGCAGCCCCATCCAGGTTATGCGGCCCCTCCTCCCGCTCCCCTACTGTGCCTGCCACCACCACCCCTACCCCATCTGCCTTTCCTCATTAGTGCTCTGGGGAAGAAAGAAAGGGCAAGGATTCCTAGGGCTCTTGGCCTGGTTGGTTGAGGAGGGAGTTGAATGGGCCAGTCTTAGACATTAAACCTTCACCATGCTCGGTTAGTCATGGCCTGCTCCTCTGCCTGAGACTTGCACCTCTTTGTCATTTGCCACCCCAAGTGTTTCTTTATACCCTGAGCAAGTTTTATCATGTACTTGAACTGCAAATAAAGTTGCCACCAGAAATGAAGAGGAGGAGTAAGAGGCCAAGGCTACAGGCCTCACTGTTGTGTAGGGATCCTCCTCTTGTGTTGACTTGGGTCATGGTTGCCAGGAAAAGATCCTGCAACAGTCCTGATTGTTCTGTTCTGTTTTCTTTCCCCCCTCCCTCTCTCCCTCCTTCCCTCCCTTCCTTCCTTCCTTTCTTTGATTTATTTTAATTGGAAGGCAGAGAGAGAGAGAGCAAGCGAGCGAGTGAGTGCTCTTCCATCTTCTAGTTCACTCCCCAAATGTTTGCAACAACCAGATCTGGGCCAGCCTGGAGTCAGGAGCCAGGAACTCCCTCTGGGTCTCCCTTATGGGTGTCAGAGACCCAAGGACTTGGGCCATCTTCCACTGCTTTCCCAGGTGCATTTGCAGGGAGGTGGGTCAGAAGCCGAGCAGCTGGGACTGGAACCAGCACTCTGACAGGGTGCGTGCAGCAGCTTAGCCTGCTCGTGGGCCCCTGGCAACTCTAGTTTGCTATGGAAGTCCATCAGTGAACTCTTCCAGACGCATGCAGCAGGGGAGATGGGACTCGAATCTGGGTAGGCAGGTGGAAGGGACTGTTGGGATACTGCCTTCCTGAATCTATAGGAAGCGGAGGCTCCAGAGAAAAGCAGTTTTCCCAGAGTCCCAGCATCGATGGCATCCCTCACATCAGAATTCAGGTCCCGGACTCTCAGTTGCGAGGGTCCAGAGCCCTATCAGTCATTAGCTGTGTAGCACAGGGCCAGTTTCCTCATTTGATGAACAGTACTGTTTCTCTCAGCCATACACATTCATTAAAACCATGCATCTGGGAGCTCTCATTAAATACTTTCTTATGTAACACGTTCCTATATTAACGTTCCACTTACATGCCTGTAATTTTCCATCTCCCTTGTAGTAGGATTTCCCTCTAGGAAGTTTTTAATAGTTTCCTTGAACAAAAACTGAGGAGCATTTTTGAGGGATTGGTATGCAAGTGATGACAGCATTCTCTGAGATTCCTAGATGAAAGTGATAATGCATGTAGACAGTGGTCTTATGGACTAATATTTATCAAAATAGGAACCTTCAAGAGTAGGACTATCATGCTAACGAACTCCAGTGTTTGGATGCCGACTTGGGTGTGTTACCATAAGTGCTATGGAGGCCATCTCCAAGGAAAACTGTAACAGGAAGTAAGCAATTTCCTTTTAGTCACTGCAAAATGAAGGGGTGTATTAGTTTGCTGATGCACATGAAAGAATATTCTAACTTATAGTACCCCTGAATTGACATCAGCTTCCTAAATTTAAAATGCTGACTGAACATGTGTGTGTGAGGGGGTGGAAAGCAAAAAACAAAACAAAAAAAATGTTACTTCTGCCTGCTTTGTTAATCACAAAGAATAAATAATAACATTTGGCTCTCTAGTGATTTCAAGGCTGTAATTCACCCTGGAAGCTCCCCCGCTGTTTTAGAAACAACTTGTTCTAGGTTCTGGTAGCCCAGTCTTGGATCCTCTGCTTATCATCATCACCCAAAGTAGCCTTTTCCCTAAGCCTCTGTTTGAGCCCTCATTATTTACCGGAGTGGCCTTAGGAGAATTGTTTATGGAACACACCTCAAACCCTGGTTCCTCTTGATTTTTTTTAAATTAATTTATTTATTTGAGGCAGAGTTACAGACAGAGGGAGAGGCAGAGAGAAAGGTCTTCTCTCCACTGGTTCACTCCCCACATGGCCACGACAGCCGGAGCTGGGCCCATCTGAAACCAGGAGCCAGGGACTTCCTCCAGGTAGTATTTAGGACATCTTCCACTGCTTTCCCAGGACATTAGCAGAGAGCTGGATTGGAAGTAGAGCAGCCAGGACTTGAACTGGCGCTGCAGGGGGCAATTTAAGCTGTTATGCCACAGTGCTGGCCCCTTGCCTTGGAATTTTACCAGCAGTTGAATTCATCAGGTAGTTTTTTGAGCACTTACTGTATGCTGCTTGGGATATGGGGGTATAGGAGTGACGAGAAGACTGCCTTCAAGCCCCTGACATTCTAGAGTTTGCTGAGAGGCGGAAGCAGGCAGTAATAATGCAACTAGGGTGGGTTTCTTTCTGCCTCTCCTCTGTCACCGTTCACTGTGCAGAGCCTTGTTGTGGGTGACAAGGCCACCACAGTCTGATTCCATCTCTGTCACTAGGCAGCAAGTGAGCAAATCACTTAGGGCGTCTCATTCTGTATTTTGTGAGGTTGACAGCAAAAATGTGTTGGTGTGTGCCTCCAAGAGATCCCCTTACTTACAGAGCAGTTGGTCACGCGTGGTATCCAGCTGCCCTGCGGGGACCCTTGGTCTCCCTCAGGGTTCGGGATGTAGTTGGGTTGCTCATTTGGGCTCATGTCCAGTTGTCCCCACTCCCCGAGGCCGTTCCCTGGTGGGATTGCTGGGTAGCTGTAGGGTGTGAATGATGGGATGTTGTCTGCTGAAACTGGAGGACCAGAATTTCCACCCCTCAGGTCCACGGTTGCCTCTGATTGGGTAGTCATAGACAACTGCTCTCGAGGGTCCTTGACCAGAGTGAGCCTGTGACAGATTCCTGACCTTAGCTATCCAAGTGGTCTCTGATTCCGTTAATTAGCTGGCAGGAGAATCCTATCTTAAACTGTCCTGGTCACTTGTAGTGCAGTGAAGAGGGTGGGAAAACCACGCTAAATAAGAATGCCCACTTATTGGCCCAGGGATCCAGCTGTGTCTTTTGCACACCCCATGTTTAAATCTCTGCAGGAAAAGTGTTAAGTAACTTAGCTGGGAATTGCATATGTGACTATCTCAGCCCATGGTTGTCGGATTATGATAGCCTCTGCTTGTCCCAGACTTCTCTTGAGCTCTCAGTGTCTGAAGTTATATTTTCCCCTCTTAGCTATCCAGGCTGCTTGGTAGAGGTTTGAGTGTCCATTCGCTTCTGAAAGTGAATCTTGGATGGACACTTTTGGAAAGGTTTTCTGTTTTAATGGTTGGGGGGGGGGGGGGTTAATGACTTGTAATGACCCAAGCCACTGAGTAACGGTGAGCGTCTGTTGACTTCAGTAATAAATTTCAGACTTGTTTAGAATTCTGCTTCTGTGTTAAATTTGAGTTTCTCCAGCGAGGCTTTTTGTATCTGAGATGATTTATATCTTTCTGGGGAATCATTTAGAATGTGTGTTTTTTAAACAAGTGGTCTTCATAAAGACGAGGGTGAACAGATATATTTCACACTCACTCAAACATCTGGACTAGACAGGCAGTTCTGTTTGATGTTTGTTACAGAAATGGCACCATCCAATGCTAACAACTGTTTTATCCTGATCTTAACATCATGTTTAAAACATTCCCTTCTTTTGTCTGCTTTCCAACTTAGTATCACTCTGCTGGCTGGCAGAGACCGGAGAAGTAGATGTCCACGCCCACAGACCCTGGTGCCATGCCCCATCCGGGGCCCTCACCGGGGCCCGGACCCTCCCCTGGACCAATTCTTGGACCTAGTCCCGGCCCAGGACCATCCCCAGGCTCCGTCCACAGCATGATGGGGCCAAGTCCTGGACCTCCGAGCGTCTCACATCCGATGCCGACAATGGGGTCTGCAGACTTCCCCCAGGAGGGCATGCATCAGATGCATAAGGTAAGAGTTATTCTCGGGTTTGGTCCTGCCTTTTGAGTCATGGGTGGCTAACCATCGTGATAACTCCTTTCCCTTGTCTCTGCTGTTGCTGACAAGAGAGTCTAGCTACATCTTTGCCTTATCTTGTGTATTAGTAAAAATGTATGTTCTAAGATAATTTTATCGCCACAGAGGTTGTAGCAGTCATGAAGATCAGAAGTTGGCTTTTTAAAATACTTCCAATATTCAGCTGTGAGAGTGAGATTGTGTGATTTGTGGGTTGAAGGTATCTTGGCTTGCTAAATGAGTCTTTTTTTTTTAATTTATTTTTTATTTTTTGACAGGCAGAGTGGACAGTGAGAGAGAGAGAGACAGAGAGAAAGGTCTTCTTTTGGTTCACCCTCCAATGGCCACCACGGCCGGTGCGCTGTGGCCGGTGCACCACGCTGATCCGGAGCCAGGAGCCAGGTACTTATCCTGGTCTCCCATGGGGTGCAGGGCCCAAGGACTTGGGCCATCCTCCACTGCACTCCCTGGCCACAGCAGAGAGCTGGCCTGGAAGAGGGGCAACTGAGACAGAATCCGGCGCCCCGACCGGGACTTGAACCCGGTGTGCCAGCGCCGCTAGGCGGAGGATTAGCCTAGTGAGCCGCGGCGCTGGCCTGCTAAATGAGTCTTATAGTGTCTAGATCCTGCTCTTTTCCTATCAGTGTTAAATAACTTATATTACCCATGAATGAATCCATGGAGAAACTTTTCCCCTAAAACTGTTGACGTTCATTTTAATACATTAGACCCCCAAAAAGGAAAAGGAAAAAGAATCATTTCCTAGAGTAATCTTTAAAGGCAATATTGAAATGAGACTATTTCTCAGGAGTCCTTGAAGTGAACCTTGCTGTCTCTTTGTGAAGAACTTGATTCTGGTTTTGGAAAAAGACTGATTTTGCAGAGCTGAGGTCCGTCTGTTTGTTCCTGGACTAAGGTTATAATGATCCTTTGTTTATGCGACTGAGCTCGTTGCTGTGGGGAAGATCAGATTGGTTCGAGCTGGCAATATGCCTTTGTGAGAGGTGCAAAGGAGAGCAAACAGCCTTCTGAAAAAGTAACAAGGTCCTCCACTGGTTTGCTTTGAAGTAAGCAGCAGCCAAAGAAAATCTGTGAGGACGGCTGTACGTTACCTGAAAGTCTTGCTTAATGAGACAGGTGAGGGTCTTGCAACCCTTTGGATGACATCACAGGTGGATGGGGGGCTGGTGGTTACAAGGCATCGGCTCACGCACTTACAGAGGCTGAGAAGTCCCACAGTCTGCAGGCAGCCAGCTGCGAAGCCAGGAGAGCTGGCGCTATAGTTCTAGGCTGAGCCCAAAGGCCTGAGACCCAAGAAAGTGTCAGGCCCGCTCTGAGGGCAGGAGAGGACCGATGGGCCAGCTTTAGAGGGCAGGCAGACAGAACATATTCTCCCATCCTCTGTCTTTTCGTTTTGGTCAGGGCTTCCATGACCTGAACTGGAGGATGCCCACTTGCAGTTGGGGGTGGGGTGGGGAGGCACCTGCTTTCTTCTGTTAGTTCAAACGCTGCTCATGCTCTCATGCAGAAATACCTGCACAGACACACGAGAAATACCGTCTAAGCGAATGTCTGGGTACCCCATAGCCCAGTTATTTTCACACGTAAAATTGATTCTTATAGTCGCGGAAGATACAAGCTTGAAACATAAATATGACCACAGGAAAGAGCAAGTGTTTCCTCTCATTATATATGGCTTTATGTCATTTTTTTTTTAAAGATTTGTTTATTGAGTTGAAGGGCAGGAACACAGAGAGAAAGAAGACAGAGAGAGAGAGAGAGAGAGAGAGAGAGGGAAGGTGAGAGATAGAGACAGGGAAAGAGAGAGAGAGAGAGATCCAGCTTCCATCTGCTGGTTCACCTGCCATATGGCTACAATGACCAGGGCTGAGCAAAGCCAAATTTGGGTGCCAGAAACTTCATCTGGGTCTCCCACGTGGGTGCAGGGTACCAAGGACTTGTGCCATCTTCCACGGCATTCTTAGGCACATTAACAGGGAGCTGGACCAGAAGTAGAGCAGCGACTTAACCTTGTATACCACAGCCCCAGCCCATTTAGGTCAGTTTTAAGGCTTCAGGCATCAGAGCTCAAAAGAGGCGAGTCATTGTGGCGCAGTGGGTTAAGCTGCGACTCAGGAGTGGCTGGGATGGAGTCCCACTTCCACTTTGATCTGATGCACCTGGGAGGTAGCAGACGATGGCCCAAGAACTTGGGTCCCTGCCACCCACGTAGGAGACCTCAGTGGAGTTCTGGGCTCCTGGCATCAGCCTGGTCCAGCCCAAGCTGGTTTTTTTTGTTGTTGTTTTTTTGTTTTTGTTTTTGTTTTTTTGTTTTTGTTTTTGTTTTTGACAGGCAGAGTGGACAGTGAGAGAGAGAGAGAGAAAGAAAGGTCATCCTTTTCCATTGGTTCACCCCACAATGGCTGCTGCGGCTGGTGCGCTGCAGCTGATGCACCACACTGATCCGAAGCCAGGAGCCAGGTACTTCCCCTGGTCTCCCATGTGGGTGCAGGGCCCAAGCACTTGGGCCATCCTCCACTGCACTCCCGGGCCACAGCAGAGAGCTGGCCTGGAAGAGGAGCAACCGGGACAGAATCCGGCGCCCCGACCAGGACTAGAACCCGGTGTGTCGGCGCTGCAGGTGGAGGATTAGCCTATTGAGCCGCGGTGCTGGCCCTCCAAGCTGTTTTGGACCTTTGGGGAGTGAGCCAGTGGATCTCTCTGTCTCTCCCTCTCTGTTGTTGGGATTTTCAAATCAGTGAATGAATCAGTCTCTTCCCCTCTGTCATTCAAAACTTTCAATAAATTAATAAATAAAGCATTCTTTAAAAATGGGCAAAGGACTTAGTATAGACTTCTAAATAGATTTCTCCAAATATAGATACAAACAGACAATAAACACGTGAAAAGTAGTTCATCAGCCATTAAAAAAAACTCAATTAAAACCACAATGAGATGCCACCTTTGACCCATTAGGGAATGAAAATGGCGAAATGCTGAAGGGAGTGGGGAGAAATCCTACCCTTCATGCACTGTTGGTAGGAAAGTAAAATTGTGTGGCTTCCAAAAAAGTGGGGGGGGGGGGATTTTCTAATTAGGAAACCAGTATATGCTTATGTTGAAAAGTAAGAAAAGCACTAGGAAAGTAGTTAATTCTAGCTGCACTCACGTATACGAGCTTGTTGTACTTGCATTTCATAGCTGACTTTTCTCGTGTTCAATAAAAATGCTCCTTTCACACAGGTGTGCGTGCGCGTGCAGGCGGTTTGTTTTCTGTCCTTGGTGTGCCCTGTTATAATCGTTCTGTCTCGGCTGAGGAGTATGGGCCTGGCTCTTCTCAGTCAGCAGTAGCTAATGTGTCTCTCTGTGGTAGAAATCCTAAGTTCTCTCCCTCCCTTTTACATAAAAATCCACTCTGATGTGTCAGTTGGGTGGAGAAACAAAGCTGCTTGCTTTCCACATCATGTTTTTGGGGACATAGTGGAGATGCTGACAGATTACCTTGTGTTGAGGTTAAATCCATTTGGGAGCTGCATTCTAGAGCTGACCTGTCACGTCTAAACCTTCATCCGAGCGGGTGGACCTCATTTTTGGGAAGGGTTTGAGGATGTTCCCCTCTTTAAAATGAAAGAGAACATTTGAAGGAAATGTTTAGTTAGCCCTTGTTATCATTTAAACGTTGAAAATCCAAAGGGCAAATGAGAGTTGGTGCAGTGTGTGTGTGTGTGTGTGTGTGTGTGTGTTTTCTAAGCTGTTTGAGTGGAGTTTTGGTCTCTTCTAACCTCCTGCTTTCTCCCCCGCCCCTGGGATCGCATCGCCTCCTCCCTGTTCAATGCTCCGTGTTGTCATGCTGTCCCTCTGGAGTTGTGTGGGTGGCGCTGCTGGCCCTCTTGCCTTTCCTCACGCCCTGACCCTCCCTGCACGAAGACCTGGGGGAGCACTCAGGGTTCACACCTGCCGACCAGATGCCTCCACTTCCCTGCCTCTCTTTTCCAGGCAGCTGGATTCCTTGTCTTGCCCCTCCTTCTCCTGAGCTTCAACTGTTTGCTTTTCAACATGACTGGAAATAAATAAACAAGTGGCCTAAATACATCTGCTGTGTTGCTTTGATTTCCACTCCATTATTACTGTTTAACAGACTCAAGTGTCACTCTTTCTACCAGATTCTTCCCATTTTTCTTCTGAACATCCTCTTTATGGTAAATTTTTCTTCTTTTCAACTGCATGCTTTTGACTCTGCAGAAATTAACTTTCTTTTCTCCAAAACTGCAAACACTCATACTTTCTTGCTTGAAATCATTTGGTTTCTATAAACTCCTGGAAATATTCCTTTCAGGCTGCTTTGAAAATTGCTATTCCAGTTTAGGGGGAGGAATAGGCTTTGCCTTGTTCAGACACATGCTCCGTTGCCCAATTCTGGATTGGATTAACGTCAATTCAATAGCTATTGATTGTGTGTCTGTCATCTACTGGGTCTCAAATCCTGGGGCTGCCCCTCGTGTTCATCGTTTTTTTCCAGACTGTGCCTTGAACCTTTTCCGGACTTCCTGCCTCAAACCTTTTCCGGTCTTCCTGCCTTGAGGAAGCTTTGCCTCCCCACCAGTCTTCACCCCCGTTCTCGGCTCTGCGGTTTCTGAAAGTTCCACTCTTCCCAACTGCCGTGGAACCTTCTGGTTTCAACTTATAAACTTTCCATAGTTCCTTCCCCCCCCAGTGACAGAAAATCAGCTCGAAAAAGATGTTTTGAATGGTCTTCTTTCAGACTTCAAACTAAGCTTCCAGGTTATAACGGGTTTCAGGACTACTTTCTAGGGTATGGAAGCAGAGCGTGTGTTTGGCCGCTTTATTTGACTTTCTATTTAATGGCAGGTTTGGATATATCCCTTCCCGCCTTCAACTGTTTAAAGCTGTAACTTTTGATGCCAGGTAGTTTTGTTGCTCCTATTAATGTAGTATTTTTTTTTCTGTCCCCACCTATGAAGTGTAAAAAATACAGAGAGGGTAATAAATGATTGTGTTACACCTTCCAGGACTTTTGGGAAGGGGTTTTGAATGCTGTTCCTTCAGCAGGTGTCTAACGGATGTCCTTTCTGTGTCTCAGCCCATCGATGGTATGCACGACAAGGGGATCGTGGAAGATATCCACTGTGGCTCCATGAAGGGCAGCAGTATGCGACCACCGCACCCGGGAATGGGCCCTCCCCAGAGTCCCATGGATCAGCACAGCCAAGGTTTGTGTCTGCAGCTGGCGTTGCTTCCATCGCTCAGCCTCGGTCTCTCCTGGTGGATATTTTAGTTTTGACTTCTGAAGAGTATGTTTCAGGAAGGTTGAATCCAGCAAGTTCCTTTTCCTTGCCGAACTCTACCCCCCTTCTCACCAACTAAACTGGTTTATAGGGCCAGTTTTATTTCCAAAACTTCGTAATTTTACTAGCTACCGTGGGTGCAGATACTCTACAGAATGTTATAGAGAGTTTAGCTGGAGTCTTTACTGTGATCCCATAAGGTAAATGGTGTTACCCCACTTTTATAGATGGAGAAACTAAGGCTTAGAGGGCCTGCTTGTTTCCTTCCATTGAGACATCCAGTAGTGACAGCGAGGGCAGAAAGACGATCCAGGTCTGCCTCCCAGCCACAGCACAGATGTGAAGATCGGATGAACCGTTGGGTCCCTTGGATTGCACCCTTGTGCACTGTCTTCAGGTGGTGTGCTCTGGCTGTGACATCGCCTGTCATTGCTGGCGGGCACTGTGGTAGTCTCCTAGGATTGTCATATCAATTATCACAAACTGTGTGGTTGAAAAGAACAAAAATGTATTTCCCCAGAAGGGAAGACTTCTGGCTAAGAGTATTTTAGAGAAATGTATTCATAGTCATTTTCTTTTTGACGTATACATAGGCAAGTGGCGGTGGCCTAAGAGTGACTTTCTGCTAGTGCCTGGGCAGACTGAGGGACATCCCAGCCTCTGGCCTGAATGTGGTGGCACACAGGCATGCTTGCTGCAGGTGGATCAGTTCTGGAGGTCAGGGGGTCAGCGGGGCCCTGCTCTCTGTGAGGGCTTTGGGGGAAAAATCCTCACTCTCTTCTTTCTCAGCTGTCAGTGGTTGCTGGTAATCCTTGGCGTTTACAGGCTTGTGGATGCATCCCTCCAATCTCTGCATCAGTCTTCACGGTTTTTCCTGTGCGTCTGTCAATGTATTTAGGTTTCTGTATTTATAAGGACACCATTCACTGGATTAGAGCCTATCTGAATCCAGTGGACCCTCATATTAACACTGCAGATTATAGCTGCAAAGACCCTATTTTCAAGTAAGTTCATGTTCATGGGTACTGGAAGTTAGGGCTTCAGCATATTTTCTGTTGGGGAGGGAGCACAGTTCAGTTCACAACAATAGGCAAATAAATCCACTGTGTGTTTCTTTTCTTTTTTGTGTTTACATTTCTTCCTTTTCCTCACTGTTGAGTGCAGAGTAAGATATCGCAAAGCCTTTTAAATACACCGTGGCCTGATTTCAAAATCATTCTTTGGTTATCTCAACATATGAGGTCTGGCACTAGCTGGCATCGATGTGAACATTACTAATTCAAGGCTGTGGTTTACATGTTGCTCTGTAGAATCCTGTGTAATTAAATGGATGTGAATTTTTCCTCCATCCAAAATTGGATATCCATGTATTGAAGGGAAGACTTCTGGCTAAGAGTATTTTAGAGAAATGTAGTCGTAGTCATTTTCTTTTTGAAGTATAAATAGGCAGGTGATGGTGGCCTAAGTGTGACTTTCTGCTAGTGCCTGGGCAGACTCTGATCTGAATGTGTCAGCACACAGGCGTCCTTGCTGCAGGTGGACCAGAATCTTCTCCATTTCAGAAAAGCTGCTCGAAGCTTCGGGTGTGTGTTCACAGAGCTGGTGTAGATCTTGTTTTGAACACCTCAGGGGATGTAGATAAGTTATATTGAGTGATTTTTAAGCTAAGCGTTTGTTCTTTCTGCTCCTGGCATTTAATGTCCTCTAGTAGCAGGGCCCTAGGAAAACCCCCAAACCAAAAACACATTGAATGCACAAATCATAGTTGAGAGAATTTTGACTTATTTTTCTTAACATTTCTCTGATTGCCTGGCTTCCCTCTTCCACTTAGGAATGATACTTTCCTTATCACGGAGTCTCCAGCACTCGGCATTATGTCTAGCACATGACTGGATAGATTCCTAGCAGATTTTTCTCACTCAGGTATAGAAGGAAACCTGTGCATTCAAAAAAAACCCAACAATTTTAAGTACATCTCAATTTTATGTAATTTCAGCAGGTTATTACTTTGAAAATGCAAAGATTAACATGTAATATTATTGTCTAAAATAGTAATGTACATTGTAGGCTGGGGGAATGAGTCATTTAAAAGTAAAATAAATAAATAAAGCAGTATTGGTGTAACTGCAATTTCATTCTCTAAAATGATCTGAAAAGAATTTAGTCTTGGTAATAGCAGGGATCTTTAAAAACCTCATTGAAGGAAGCCATTTATTAACCCCTGGGTACAGTGAGGTACGGGATTGATTGGGAGACTGCTGCCAGCTTTTACTACCTAGCAACCTACCAGGTTATTTTAGGGTATTGGTTGAGAAGCAAAACCATTTCCTGTGATAAATACTGAATTGTGTACCTTATGGTCCCAATGATAAAGCTGTTTATTTTTAGTCCATTGAATAGAAGAAGAACTTTCATAGGCAGGTGTATAATATTTAAGGTTTGTGGAGGGGGAGAGAAAAAAAATCCATATAAAATTAGCACTTTCAAGTTCAAGATTATTCATTGGCAAGAGGTTATTGCTTCTCTCTGAGGCCAGGTGAAATGGGGGAGATAATGGTCCTTGCAGCCCAGAGGAGTAAAACTGCCACTTCTTGACTCCTTTAGAATGAGCAAATCACACAAGATGTTAAAAACAGTGGGCGCCCCATCAGCATTCTTGTCCTGCCGAAAAATGTGCGTGCACTCTTGGGCAATTGCTTCACTCTGTTTTCTCAACTCCAGATAATTACCAAAATATGCTATGCTGTTGCATCCTTTTGATGCTGTTTTTCCTTAAGTTTTATGGAATGCTTCTGGTGTATGGAAAGAAAGCTTGTCTCCGTAGCTGAGACACTGTCACATTTTAATGTCATCCTGTGACAGAATGATTCTATTAGCATCCTCTTGAATCCTTCCCACCCCCAGTTTCTTCTTATCAAATTCAAGGTAAAATTTAGCTGTATTGGTTAATTCTTGAAAATGCTTTTTATTCCCCTCTTAGTTTCTTTCTTAGGAAATTTGAGATAACAGTTTTTTGGGTTGATTTTTTTTATGGTGACAGAGTTCTCTTTTCAGAGTTTGAATACTTTTATTTAAAAAAAAAAAAGACTTATTTAATTTATTTGAAAGGCAGTGTTACAGAGAGAGGGAGAGAAACAAAGAGACAAAGTTCTGCCATCTGCTGGTTCACTCCTTAAATGGCCACAACAGTCTAAGGCTGGGCCAGGCCAAAGCCAGGAGCCTGCAGTTCAGTTTGGGTCTCCCACATGAGTGACAGGAGCCCAGGTACTTGGGCCGTCTTCCACTGCTTTCCCAGGTGCATTAGCCAGGTCCTGGTTAGGAGGTGGAACAGCTGGGACTCGAACCAGCGTTCTCATGGGCTTAGCCAGTAGTGCTGCGTTGCTGGCTCCTGAATATCTGTGCTTTGATGCAACTATGTCACCCTTATAAAGATGACCCATCCGTAGTGAAAGAGTGGTTTGATAGTTCTACAGTTGAGTTTAGACTAAATTACCTAACATTCTGATTGATTGTGTTGGGTAGCCTTCGATTTGTTTGGGTGAGTTTGTAGTTGGCCACCTGAGGAAATGCAGGTTATCAGAAGGCAGCAGACACGTGCACCATTTTAATCAGTAGTGGTTTCCCTTATACTAAGAAAATGCAAATTTACTTTGGTGGAAAGTTTCTCCCCTTGAGGTTGATGCAAGGCTGGCCAGAAAGATGTCATGAGGAACAAAGTACCAGTTTACACCAGCGTTACAATTAAGGGATGAAAGTGACTTACTAAGGAGAAAGAATGTTAATGACAAAGTTAAGTATATGTTGTTGACATTCCGTAAATGTTTATTGTTATAAATAACAACACGTTGGGATTTAAATTTCTGCTAGTCTTGCAGGCTGACTTCAGGGGGGCTTTTCTTGGCTGATTTGTAAAACCAACTGGAATTCTAATCACTTCTAGAGTAGGGATTTAGGGAAGGAGACTTAGCAGTTCTTCGGTTCTCTTGAGGGCAGGATTTCCCCGAATGTTCTCCTTCTTACTGATTGATAAAGCGAAACCCATTCTTTGTCTTTGGGGATCTTGCTAAACTTGCTTCTCTTTCCAAATGGCACTTGGAGATGGAAGTAGCTGTGTCCTTTATTTTCTCTAGGCTGTGTGAATGGTGACAGTGACTCCCCCAGTCAGTGGGGGTCACATATTCTTGGGCCTCTTGATTCTTCATAGACGAGCTGAGCTCTTTCTGTTCAAATTTGACACTGGTGCAAACATCCAGGAGGCATCCAACAGACCCGTTGGTGGTGACCTTGAGTGATGACCATGACCCAGTTCGCTTGCCTGCCCTTGGATCCCCTCCACCCACACTCAGTCACAGGTTTCCAGGAACCTGTCAGCCAGGCCTTACACGTCATCTTCTGAAAGAAGTTCTGTAACATTTGTGTGCGTTTTGGTTCTTCTTTTCCAGAAAAGTGTTCTTAAATTTCCCAGTGAGATCTTGGAAAACCTACATAGCTTATTTTGGTTGGTTTTAAGTGGTGCTGGATGATTTTGGGGGATGTTAAGTCCATCGTTTATGCAACCAAACTTGTATCAGCTCATGGAATGGGCCTTGGCTTAAATCTTGGAGCTGCCAAGATTGGATTGTGTCACTTGGGGTCGCTCACTCTCTGAGCATGTCTCCTCATGTCATGGAAATGTGGGGACAGTCTATATCCTCCAGGGTTGTTGTGAGCACTGAAGAAATCATGGGTGCTCTATTCTGTGCATTCCCACTGGATCCCCCTCACCAGCTTTATTCCCCCACCAACCACAGCCACCAGCTGGGTTCATTTCCAGTCGCTGACATTGATCGTGCCCATGCGTAGAAAGCGTCAGGAGACCAGCGGTCCCCAGAACCCAGATTTACAACCACGAACTGATGACTGTAAGATCTGCGTATTCCAGCTTCTTTGCCCCTTCCCTGGATAACTCAGAGGCAAGTTATCCTATAGCGTCTGTGCTGGATTAGCCTTGAAATACCCAGTGTAGCGGCTGACTTGATGATAACACTTGTTCTTGGCTGCCTTCCCTTCCGGTGCCACCTTCTCGTACCCATCGCCATTCCTGCTCCTCCCAGACAAGATGCTGGTGCTCAGTCTTAGATCAGGCTCTGAGAACACCTGTGAGACAGTCACGTGCAGTGCCAAGTAGAGGGTCTGCAGCATGTCGGCCCTCAGTAATTGCAAGTTACCCATCATGTATGTAATAAGCCAAATACACGACACTCTTAATTGCCCCTTGAGATATATGAAAAGCCTTCAGGTTTTGTTCTCTAGCCTGGAGCTGCTTTGAGGTGTAGTGCCCTGTCTCCCAATGCTTTTCCTGTAGGTGTACAGCCGCTGTTACAGTTTGCTTCTTGGGATACAGATGACCGTTGATTGCTGCCCCTGTGGCTGGCCCCGGATCAAGATGTGCTGTGAGGGTTTAATACTTGCTGGATTTCACAGACTCAGTGTGAAAAGGAACGAGAAATATCCCATCACTAATGTTTATATTTTGGAAGGCAAATGTTTTGCATTTATTGTCTTTAGTAAAATGCATTAAATTTAACTTGTTTCTTTTGCTTTTTTTAATGTGGCTACTAGAACATTTTAAATTGTGCATATTTCTAAAATATATGTACCATTTATTAAGATTTATATGTTTCTTTGAAAGGCAGTTACAGAGAGAGAGAGACAGACAGACATACTTATTTTGGAAGTAGGACAGCTGGGACTGGAACTGGAACTCCAATATGGGATTGTGGCCTTGCGGACGGCAGCTGTTTAACCTGCTGTACCACGATGCTGGCCCCTATATTTCGCTTTTAAACTGTATGTAATTGTTAAGCTACATAGAATTCACATTTCTATTGTCTTGTGTTATTCTAGAAAATTACTAGAGTGTTCAGGAATGCCTCTCCTTCAGGGTCGTGGGGGACAGCCTCTGATCTCCTTGTGTGCTTTATTGTAGGTTACATGTCACCGCATCCATCTCCACTGGGAGCCCCAGAGCACGTCTCCAGCCCTATCTCCGGAGGAGGCCCAACCCCGCCCCAGATGCCACCGAACCAGCCAGGGCCCCTCATCCAGGGAGATCCGCAGGCCATGAGCCAGCCCAATAGAGGTCCCTCGCCTTTCAGCCCTGTCCAGCTGCATCAGCTGCGAGCTCAGATTTTAGCTTACAAAATGCTGGCCCGGGGCCAGCCCCTCCCCGAAACACTGCAGCTCGCAGTCCAGGGGAAAAGGACGTTGCCCGGCATGCAGCAGCAGCCCCAGCAGCAGCCCCAACAGCAGCCGCAGCAGCAGCAACAGCAGCAGCCGCAGCCGCAGCAGCAGCCGCAGCCGCAGCAGCAGCAGCAGCAGCAGCAACAGCAAGCTCAGCTGCCACAAACGCTGATGGCCTTTGGTGGCCCCGCCAGACCATCTGGTAGGTTCAGATGCGAGCAGATGAGTGATGCCAGGGTACAGCGTGGGTGAGACAGACTGCTCACGTGCACAGGCAGTGGCTTCGCGCGAACCCGGGGCTGGCGGCAGCTTCTGTGGGCCTTTTTTTTTCTGGGACCACTCAGGTGGCCTGGCTTTCTGGCCCCTTGCAGTGGAGTCCTAGAACAGTGCTTCTTAGCCTCTGCAGACTCCCGTGCCAGGCTGGGCCTTGGGAAAAACAGCGCTGTCACTCATGACAGCTCCCGGGAGATGTCGTAGACATCTTGAGATTTCTCAGAGGCCCTACCACATGCCCCGGGTTAAGGACGCTTGTACCTGCTGTGTTCCCTGGACAGAACCCTCTGGCCTCGAGTTGGCCTCACCAGAGCCATCTCAGAGTTGTTGGTTGATTGATTTCCACCCCTTTTTATTGTGAACAAGCATCTGGGGAAGCTTCCAAGGAGCCAACCTGAAGTAAAATTAGTTATCAAGCAGCAAGTGATGAACAAGGGAAATAGAAACAGAAGTAGGAAATGGAGGTCAGGAGGGTGGAAGCCCCAAGAGCCCTCCTGGTGGCTGTTCCCCAGCTCCGACAGTGGCTCGAGTGTCCTGCCAGGTCGAGGCCAGAGTCGACGGGGCAGACACCTTGCGGTCACTGTCTGGAAAGAGCTGGCTTCCCTGTTTCTCAGAGGGCACAGGGCAGTTTCTAGCCTGTGTGTGTAAAGTACATTTCCTGGTTGGGTGTTTTGTTTCTTTAAATGACCATCACCATCATCTTCATCCTCATCCTCATTATTATAACAGACACTGAGTGATGAAAACCTCTGTAACATTTGTTCATAATAAGTAGAAGAGCAGGTGCCCTGGGACCCTGGGATGTGGCCTGGAGCTCTGACACTGTGCAGTGCATAAAGATGGTACCTTCCTGTACGTGGCCGCCTAGTGGGCCAGCTTGACCTCACAGGTGGCATTCGGCAGTGTTGAGAGTATAGGGTGTGCTTTCTGTAGGAAGTTTCTGGAAAGAACTCAGGAAAGCAGAGACTTTGTGGTCCTCCTCCTGGGAAGCCTTGGCGCGTAGGGAGTGTGGTCCTTCTTTGACACCAGTCCCATTTCCTGGGAATGTTTCCACTCATCTGGGTGAGCCATGGCACGCTGGTCACTGGGAGCCGTCAGCGTGGGATCTCGGAGCTCTTCCTAGGTTTTGGGACGTTCACAGTGGGAGAGGTTCCGCTTCATGGGTTTATCAATGTTGATATTCTGCCTTTCAGCTCTTTTCTGCCAGAGGCAGCTCCAAACTGTTCCTGCTAGTTGTAGAGACAGTGAGTGCCTACATCTGTTTGGGCTATACAACAAATACTATATCCTGGTCAGCTGATGAAAAACAGAAATTAATTTCTCACATTTCTGCAGACCAGAAAGTCCAAGATCAAGGTGCCTGCAGATCTGGTATTTCCTGGGTCAGGAGTGGCAGCTTTCCACTGTGTCTTCACGTGGTGAAAGGGGTCTTTTGTTATAACGGCGCTAATTTGGGCAGGCGTTTGGCACCGAGGTTAATACCCCTCTTGTGGCACTCACAGTTCATATCAGAGTGCTTGGGTTTGAGTCCCAGCTGCACTTCTTATTCCAGTTTCCTGCTTCTGTGTACCCTGGGAGGCAGCAGGTGATAGCTCAAGTACATGAATCCCTGTGAACAAGATTGAGATCCTAGGCTGGCGCCACAGCTCACTAGGCTAATCCTCCGCCTTGCGGCGCCGGCACACCGGGTTCTAGTCCCGGTCGGGGCACCGGATTCTGTCCCGGTTGCCCCTCTTCCAGGCCAGCACTCTGCTGTGTCCAGGGAATGCAGTGGAGGATGGCCCAAGTGCTTGGGCCCTGCACCCCATGGGAGACCAGGAAAAGCACCTGGCTCCTGGCATCCGATCAGCGGATCAGCGCGGTGCGCTGGCCGCAGCGTGCCGGCCACGGTGGCCATTGGAGGGTGAACCAACGGCAAAGGAAGACCTTTCTCTCTGTCTCTCTCTCTCGCTGTCCACTCTGCCTGTCAAAAAAAAAAAAAAATAAAATAAATAAAAACAAGATTGAGATCCTGGTTCCTGGATTCAGCCTGGCCCAGCCCTCGGGGTGTTGTGGGCATTTGGGGAGTGAACCAGCAGACGGAAGAGCTCTCTGTGCCTTTCTGTCTGTCTCTTTCTCCCTCTCTCTGCCTTTCAAAGACAGAAGTGGACACTAATTCCACCCATAGGGATTCAGCTCCCCATGCCCTAATAACTTCCCAAGGGTCCTATCTCCTATACCATTGCCTTGGGGTTCACATTTCAGGATATGAATTTGGGGGGATCACAGACATCTAGACCATAGCCAGAAAGTGTCATTTCAGCTCATCATTCCTGTGTGGCTATCATGGAGCCATTTGTCACACCTAGCACTAGGTTAGGAAGGTCAGAAAACCATGTAGAAACTGTCATTTTAACTCTTCAGTATTTTTACGAGTTTTGAAGCTGTAAAGCTCCACCTCTCAGAAATGCAGCCGGATACAAGCAAAGGCTGTCTACGTGTAGTGGAGCCTTTGGAACGTTCATGCGTGTTCCGTAAAACCACATGTAGATTTCCCTTATGCTTTGCACCAAACTGTAGTCATCTTTTAGTTGCAGCTTACTTGAAAGTCCCTTCCTATGTATGTGGGCTGCTTGTATTTATTGAGTGTCTGAGCTTACTCACAGGCTGGTCCCAGGAAGAAGCAGTTGACACACATTAACTATTTCCTGGCTCAGCCCCCAGTAGTCTGACGTGTTGGTCATGTTGCTATCCCCTATCTCAGTGGATGAACAGTATTGATTTTTAAGAGCTTTCAAGCAGAGGCCAGTTGGTGGCAACCAAATAGCTAATGGTTTGAAGGAGAGGAAGGACCAACATCTGAATCTCTCCAAAGGTCTGGACCTTATCCTGTGAGCATTAATGTACTACACGAACTACTTGTCCTGGAGTCTCACCTTATCACAGACTTCCACAAGCACTGGTCTGTTTTTGAAAGGGTCATTTATTTATTTATTTATTTGAAAAGCAGAGTGACAGAGCAGGAGGGAGGGAGCAAAGGAGGGAAGGAGAGAGCTAGAGAGAAAGCGAGAGCAAGAGTGAGAGAGAGAGAAAGATCTTCCACCTGATGGTTCATTCCCCAATTGCCCACAGCAGCCTGGGGTGGCCTAGGCTGAAGCCAAGAGCCAGGAGCCAGGAACTGCATCTGAGTCTCCTATGTGAATGGCAGGAACTTGGCAGTCTTCTGCCACCCTGGGAGCATTAGCAGGAAGCTGAATCAGAAAAGCAGCCAGGACTTGATCCCAGATACTCTGATGCAGGATGCAGGTGAGCCAAGCAGTTGGTTAACCCACTGAGCCGCGATACTCTCCCAAAGCTATGTTTTTTTTTTTTTTTTAAGATTTATTATTTATTTGAAAGACAGAATTACAGAGAGAGAGAGGTCTTCCATCTGATGGTTCACTCCCCAAATGGCTGCAACGGCCGGAGCTGCGCTGATCCAAAGCCAGGAGCCAGGAGCTTTCTCCGGGTCTCCCACGCGTGTGCAGGGGCCCAAGCACTTGGGCCATCTTCTACTGCTTTCCCAGGCCATAGCAGAGAGCTGGATTGGAAGTGGGGCAGCCGGAACTAGAACCGGCACCCATATGGGATGTCGGCACTACAGGCTGTGGCTTTACCCACTACGCCGCAGCTCCAGCCCCAAGCTGTAGTATTTTAAAGGATAACCCAGACTCAGTAAAAAGATTCCCAAGTATTACTTAAACTGGTAGGAAGTGGAAGGATGGGTTTGAGAAAACTTTTCATCTCAAGTTACAATAACAAGACAGAAGTAGCAACATTTGTGGGAGGCAGTTTCAGTTATTTGTTGTGCGTTGTGTGTGGGTCCTGTGCTGCTAAACCCAGTTGTGAGTGTGTTTTCCCCATCATTTCTAGAAGAGAAGGCTCCACTTTTGTTTAAACCCAGCTCTAACACCTGCATCTTCCTCTGTCAGGTGTCTGTCATTAGAGTTCGTTCACTTCATTATTCACTGCCTGTGTCTTGTCTCTCTAAGCCAGGTTTTCTAGAAATAAGGGGGGGGGGCATGTGAGGCTTGATGGCAGAGTGGACAGAGACCATGGATAAAGAGG
The DNA here is from genome assembly GCF_964237555.1 of Oryctolagus cuniculus. Classification (NCBI taxonomy): domain Eukaryota; kingdom Metazoa; phylum Chordata; class Mammalia; order Lagomorpha; family Leporidae; genus Oryctolagus; species Oryctolagus cuniculus. The sequence continues at coordinate 164,192,526 of NC_091432.1, forward strand.
AAAGGAAGAGACCTCCTTCAAAAAGAACAAGCCCCATCCTGCCACCTCCAAGGAGTGTGTATGCCAGATTCGTGGGTCTTGACCTCAAGCCTTAGCTTGCCTAAGGAAACACAGCATTTTTTTAGATTGGCATTTAGGAGAAGCCAGAAGAGATCAAAAAATTTTTTTAAATGAGTAGTTAATCATTAGTTTTTATATCCCCCTTAAAAAAATTAAAATGGCTTGTAAACACCTCTGCTAATGTTTCCGGGGGGAAATGAGTTTCAGGATGTCCCTCTCTCTGGAGGTAGTGGGACTCATGGGTTTCTTTTGTCATATTTCTGAGGGTCGTTCATAGGGGAAGAGAGTGTTCTGGGCCAGGGAATGTGATGTCATTCTAGCCACGCACCCAGAGTCACAGTTTGAGTCTGACCTTGCGCTGGGCGTGGCCCCACAGTGGTTCTGCCAGGGCTGCAAGGCTGGGCATCCGTGGCTGCCATGGGGACCGTGTAAATCCTGCTTTTCTTCTCTTTTTGATTCACTGTTCCTTTTAGAGATGAAAGCAAATTTAAAAAATGAGGACAAAAAAGGTTTTGGGTTTTGGGGGATTAGGGAGGTCCTTCATGGTAGCAAACAAAGGTTTTGTTGCCCTTTTTATGGGTTCCAGGGCTTGCCCTCCCAATTCCCACTCCTTTTTTTGATAGCTCAGATTTTTTTAGATGCTCCGTTTATTTATTTTAATGTTTATTTCTAAGAAGATTTACTTTTTTTTTTTTTTTTTTTTTGAAAGACAGAGTAGCAGAGACAGAGGGAAAAAGAGAGAGAGGTCTTTCATCTGTTAGTTCATTCCCCCAACATCTGCAACAGCCAGGGCTGGGCCAGGTTGAAGCCTGGAGCCTGAAACTCCATCTGGGTCTCCCATGAGGGTGACAGGGGCCAAGCACTTGGGCCATCTTCCACTGTTTTCCCAGGTGCTTTAGCAGGGAGCTGGATCTGAAGTGGAGCAGCTAGGACTCGAACTGGAGCCAGTGTCCAAAGCAGAGACTTAACCCTCTGTGCCACAAATATGCTTCACCACATTTCTTTTTCCAACTCGTGGAAAGTTCTTAAATTCTAATTCAATGCCTGGAACCGTCTTTTGCATTTATGGCCTGTGTTCCAGAAAGTCAAGGGAGACGTCTAGCATGCATGGAAATTCGGTGCCCGTGAGACCTTAGGCATCTAAGAAGTCTGTTGCTCTGTGTCCTAAGGTGGAGGTGCTGGGATGGGAAACCACCCGTGAAGATCCCCTCCGCAGCGCTGCACTCCCCGTGCAGGGCCTGGGGCTGCACGTGTGTTGGCTCCTAGGGTGAGGGCTGAGGACTGGAGGGAAGGAAGATGTCATGATGATGAAGGCTGAACCGTTTATTGAGAGAGAGAGAGAGAAACGGAGGAATGCAATTGGTCTTTCAGCGGAAGATCTTGGGGAAGGGTCATGTGGAGCCGACCAGGGTCGTGTGGCCTGGGACAGACCTCTGTCCGGCTCTACAGGGCAAACCCGGCAGGCAGAGGCGCCCTGGTGAGGAGGTAGCCAGGGGCTGGGCACATGTCGTGTCGTTGCATTAGGTGCTCTGTGGGAGGGAGGAGCGGGCCTACCTACACAGTCTGCCAGCTTGCGGCCTTGGCTCGGACAGCAGAGTTTGCTTCAGTGGCGCTCTGCCAGAGAACAAGCAGGAAGCCCAGCGCAGGGGCCACAGCCGAGGCCTGGCACCGGCCAGAAAAGTGTGACACCACAGAACATTATGCATCGCCACTTTTTTTTTTTTTTTTGCACCAAAATAAGCTTGTCTTTTTATTTCCATCTTCCTCAAACCTTGTGTTGGCCTCTGCTTTTTAACTACAGAAACGTTTTTGCAATTCTGTAGAGTTGAGTGATTGCATCAGGCCTGTGTGCTGTCCTGTCCTTGGTGGCTGGCAATGACAAGCACTGATGGCTGGGCATGCACCCTCACCGCCGGCCTGTGAGTTGGGTACTGCTGTTGCCCCCATTCTGCAGATGAGGAGACTGAGGCACAGGACAGTGAAGGAGCTTGCTCAGGTGTACCCAACCAGCAGGTGGTAGAGCTTAGATCAAACTTCAGTTCCTTCTGGATGAACACGGGGCGTTTGAAACTTGCTTATGTAGTGCATTGTGCTGACTGTAGTATTCTCAGTTTCCTAGAGTTAAAGGTATAATCCTGCATGCGCCCCCCCCCCATTAGAATGTCTGCATTTAGCCACTGAAGAAGGCCTGCCAGGTATATATCAGATCAAGTTCAGGGTTGAAACCTGAATGTGTGCTGCCGTGTGCTGGATGCCTTTCTTTGAGGAGATAGGGTTTTATTTATTTATTTTAGATTGATTTATTTGAAAGGCAGAGTTACAGAGAGAAGAGAGGGAGAAACAGTCTTCCATCTGCTGGTTCACTCCCCGAACAGCTGGGGCTGGACCAGGCTGAAGCCAGAAGCCAGGTGCCTCTTCCGGGTCTCCTACATGGGCACTTGGGCTGTCTTCCACTGCTTTCCTAGGCGCATTAACAGGGAGCTGGATTGGAAGTGGAATAGCTGGGACACGAACCAGCGATCCTCTGGGGTGCTGGCATCGCAGACAGAGGCTCAGCCTGCTGCACCCCAGCATCTCCCCTGGGGCCATATGGGTTTTTCAGGGACTTGAATATGTCTCAGAGTCCTTCTAGGATTCTGTGTCCCCATACAGGCAGTGATGCCAAAGAAAGGAGCACCCAGCATGGGAGATGAGTGTAACAGGTACACCGCTGGGGATTCCTGGGTGCCCCGGCCTTGAAGGAGAGCACCTGGAGAGGGAGCATGGGCTCACGACTGCGACTTTATCAGTTCGATTCAGGTTTTCTCTTGGGGGGGGGGAGTGGTTTTTTGTTGCCCTCCGTGTCCTAAGGTCATCCTCAGTATACTCCTGTCTTCAGAAGTGGCTGCTGCCCGTCTCCTGGGGCTCGCTAAGGAGCACCCCGGGCTCCTCACGGAGCAGTAATGCGACTGCTCTTCTTCACCGGGCTCACGCCTGAACCAACCACAGGGAAGTGTGCCTTGTAGGAAGGGCCCCCCCTAGGGGGACATAGTCTCAAACTTGCCTCTGTAACTCAACGCATCGGCCAACAACGTTGAGATTTAATGTGTAGAAACTGGTGTCCTGTAGAAGGCTGAAAGCAAGTCCAGATGTAAAATACTACAAAGAGCCCTGCGTTGGCTGACAGGAGCCCCCATTCAGAAGGAGAGAAGCTGCTTGGCCGGAAAGACCCTTTTTATTGTGTGGCCTGTCCACGCACCTGAACCACAGGACAAAGAGAGCCCCTTTTCCTCCCCGGAGTTTTCCATCAGTTCTTAGAACCGGGGCTGCACATTATATCAAGATGAAATCTGATCTCAAGTGCTCTGTGTTTTGGGAAATTTTGCCTAATTTTAGGAGGGGAAAGAAAGGGTGGTAACACCACCCACACCCACATGCACATGCACACGCACACGCGTGCCACACATGCAGCACACATTGCACACTGGAGTTTGCTAAGCGGTTTACTCTAATCCTTGACTTGCCTTCTGTGGCTAACAGCTTTCTGTGCATTGTCATTTAAGCACTTTTCCAAGTGGCACCTGTTGGAAATGGAATAAACGTGTTCACTTTTTCATCGTGTCTGTCTATTTTATGGTTAATTATTCAGTTGCTCTGAAGTGTATAGACCCTTCCTTTGTTACCATCTGATATCTGTTTCTTCCTAGAAAAGATACAGAAAATACTTGAAAGAGTGCCTTTTAGGCAGACGCCACGGCTCACTAGGCTAATCCTCCGCCTAGTGGCGCCGGCACACCGGGTTCTAGTCCCGGTTGGGGCGCCGGATTCTGTCCCGGTTGCCCCTCTTCCAGGCCAGCTCTCTGCTATGGCCCGGGAGTACAGTGGCGGATGGCCCAAGTACTTGGGCCCTGCACCCCATGGGAGACCAGGAGAAGCACCTGGCTCCTGCCTTCGGATCAGCGTGATGTGCCGGCCGCAGTGGCCATTGGAGGGTGAACCAACGGCAAAGGAAGACCTGTCTCTCTGTCTCTCTCTCTCATTGTCCACTCTGCCTGTCAAAAAAAAAAAAAAGAGTGCCTTTTTAGAGGGTTTAGCATCTGCTTCCTGAATTTTATTTTTCATTTACCAGCTCATCTGGTATCATCATTAATCTTACTTATCACTCTAAAGTAACTAAAAAGTTACCTGCAAGGAGACATGGAGCACTTACTTCAGATCTCTGCCTAGTAGTTAATTTAGACTCCTGAACTTAATATGGCAAAGTACTTTAACTTATCAAGTAGTTTTGATAAGCTTAAAGATTGCATGTTGTTCAATAATGTAAGAAGAATATTCTCTTGAATCTTAATATTTGCTCATTTTTATTAGATAGAATGGGATTTTTTTTCCCCCAACTTTGAGTGTTTTTATTAACATTTTCTAATAGGTAGTAAAAAGACTTAAGTTCCTGAGATGCCCTGATGAAAATACACTTTTTTGAGTCACTAAGGATGAAAAAGAGTCCTGCATCTAGTTCCCATGAGAAGTCTGGCCAGCTCTGCACCTGTCTGTAAAGCACTGGTTCTAACCGCAGGGCCATTCCGGATTGGGACAGAGGTTTGCCCTAAGGGGGCTTGCGGTGTGATTTGCAAAGTGCAGTTTTACGAACACACTCACCCTGCATCTGACTGTTGTGTAACTTCCTCCCTCTCTTTGAACCTGAGAGGTGCCTGTCATTATTTATAAAAACCCACATCCACAGCTGACCTGTCATTTTGTTAATCAGTTTATTATGGAAGAGTCATTTTCCTCCATGCTTATTAGTGATTGTCCATTTCCCTAGGGATGGAGGCTCGCGCCCTTTCTTCTTTTCCCTTTTCCGTTTTTCACCTCCCTCGCCTCCCTGCTTGCTCCTCTCCCTTCTGTGCCCTCCTTTTCCTTCTCTTCCCTTAGCTCTCTGAGACACACAGTGGTCCTGTCCCTGAGCCCCAGGAGTGGCGGGCAGGTGTGGCCTGCAGGGCGTCGTCCTGCCCCAACTGCCTTTGTCCCTCTTGTCCTGCAGGCCCAGGGCAGGAGCTGAGCGGTCCAGGCACCCCACAGAAGCTGCAGGCACTCAGCGGCCGGCCCTCGCCCGCGCCCCCAGCTGCCGCCCAGCCCCCCGCGGCTGCCGTGCCCGGGCCGTCGGTGCAGGCCCCAGCTCCGGGGCAGCCCTCGCCCATCCTACAGCTGCAGCAGAAGCAGAGCCGCATCAGCCCCATCCAGAAGCCGCAAGGCCTGGACCCCGTGGAGATTCTGCAGGAACGAGAATACAGGTACTGCACCCCGCTAGGGAAGGGACGAGCGGCCTGGGGCTGAGCTGCCCCCTCCCTGGGTTGGAGCCATTCTTCTGGGGGCCAACAGAGGGGCCTAAATGCTAGAGGCTTGGGTAGGCACTGGGAACTGGAAGACCAGAAGGCCAAAGTGGATTGCCTATGGATCAGGAAAGTGTCCAGCATGGGTTATAATGCATGGTCTTTGTTTGTGGTTTGTGTTCTTGACACTTGAGCAAGGTGGGCTGGTATATGTTGTGAAGGCCTAACTTCAAGTTCATGGCCTACCTCCAGATACCAAATCTTATCATGAGGGCTTGGCATCTAATATGTCCTTTGTTATCCTTTGTGCGTGTTTGGGTCTCTTGCATGGTCCAGCTTCAGGGGTAAGCCCTATGTATGTGTCTTTATATGGGGTACTTATTTACACTCTTACCCTAGAAACTTAACTTTCACCTGTGTGGCACTTTTATCTAAATCAGGGATTGGGAAACTTTCTCAAGTAAAGGCCTAGTCAGTATTTTCTGACACACGCAGTTAGCTGTGACACAGCTTGGCAGCTCTGCCCTGTCTGTCCCAAAACACCCACACAACGGTAATGGATTGGCTGCATCCCAATAAAACTTTATTTACAGAAGCCAGCTGTGGGCAGGGTTTGGCCTGCGGGTTGTGGTTGGCAGATTCCTGATGGTTATTGACAGGCGGACAGGGAATCCAGGAAGTAGCGAGGCACGAGAAAACGAAGCTGAGATGTTGGGGATGGAGCCTGTCAGAACTCCCTGGGGTGACCCCCTGAGTCACCACGGCCAATGTAGGTCTGTCTGCGACTCAGTCTCCGCACAGGTTAAACCAGGACGCTAGAGTGCCTCGCACAGAGCCGGGAAGGTGAAATGATAGGGAAGCAGTCTCAGAACATTAGCTGTTACTATTTCTCAAACTTTCTTAATCCAAAAGCAAAATTAGAGTCTAAAAATTCTGGAGAACATTAAGAAGCTCTGTGTGAACTCCTTGAAAGATGTGACCTCAATCTTTGTGGAAAAGACTTATTGTAGACTTCTTTAGTGTCAGATATAAAGCTTGGAGAGTTTACCCTGAAGGAAGTCACAGTAACTTGTGGATAGCTCTACGAGTGAAGAGTGTGCCTGCTCTCGTGATCATTGCTAATTCTCAGCTTGGAGCTTTTTGGCCCCTGTTTCCAGCATTTTGTGTGTGTGTGTGTGTGTGTGTGTGTGTGTCTAGACTGCCTGGTACCCACCATCACTTGATACTTCAGTACTTCTGCTAGGTTTTCTGGGTTATAAAGTCAAATACTGCACACCGAGGCAGAGAAACAGTCTTCGTGTGCGGTTCTTTCTTTATGCTTCCACTGAATAAAAAAGGTCAACGTATTAAAAGAAGGTCAAACATGGGATAAAGGGCCATGGAGCAGTTAGTGTAACAGTCTGACTTCCTGGGGGCCGGCGTTGTGGCGGAGCTGGTAGCAGCCCTCGGCCCTCTGGGACAGAATGGCTTCACTAGCTTTCATCACCAGGAACCAGGGTTAGTGCATTTTTATCATCTCATCAGTGAATCGGGCAAGGTCTAAAAAAAAAAAAAAAAAAAAAAAAACCTTTACAATTGGGTAAACTTAGTTTGAGCAAATAACACTTGTCAGAAATTCTTTAACGTATGATAATTTCTTTGGCTATTGTAATATCACTTACCTTGTCTACGAAAATTAAAAGGAAATTGTCAGACTCTTGTAGTTTTTTTAAACATCTAAGTCAGTTGTCTGCTTTTCCTTGTTCATCCTAAAATCAGAATTTTGACAAATTGACCTTCTTTATTCGTTTGTAGCATAAATAAGCTTCTGTCTACGAACACGTTGCCTCAAATCTGTCTTTCTTAAAACATTTTTTCTCATTTAAATTGGATCTTTTTTTTTTATACCGTCTTTCTCTTACGATAGGATTTTATTGCTTCTCTCTGTAGTATCAGTGATAGGAGGGTACTTCCAAAAAAAAGTCTATGGAAAATGGAGCTAGCAAATCATGGGCATTTCCCACGAACATTATTTTTAAAGATTTATTTAGTTACTTGAAAGAGCTACAGAAAGAGAGAAGCCTTCCATCCATTAGTTTACGCCCAGTGGCTGCAAAAGCTGGAAGGCAGGTGCTTCATATGGATCTGCCACGTGGGTGCAGGGGCCCAAGCACTTGGGCCATCTTCTGCTACTTTCCCCAGGCCATAGCAGAGAGCTGGATCGGAAGTGGAGCAGCCGGGTCTTGAACCGGTGCCCATATGGGATGCTGACGTCGCGAGCTGCAGCTGTAACCCTCTACGCTACAACACTGGCTCCTCCCGCAAGTGTTTTGAAGCGCTCAGTTCCATGTGCTTTTCTTCATTGGGGCACACTTTCTTTGCCCTCTCAGTCTGCCCAGCTTCAGTTTCTTCCATTCACAGGTAGATGCTTGATCAGAGATTCCACTGATGTTCACTCTCGGCAGGGTGCATTGGGGAAGGACATCTCCTTCTATGAGCCCTCTCTGGAGTCAAGTTAGAATTTCACTAGAAGCAGTAGTCTACCCTGGCTTCTTCAGAAACCCGGCCTAGGCTGCTTTGCTTACCTGTGTGGGTTTTATTTTATTTTTTGGCTCTGCCCTTGGCTCCTGTACAACTCTGAAAATTTCTTCTCAAAAATTACCAGCAGCTACTTTAGTAGCAGAGTTGCCAAAGTCACACGCACTCTGTCTCTTTTGAAAGTGTCACTCAGCTCCTTGAAGGAACAAAATGTACCAGTGTCATTTTCTGTTCAAATAACTCTCCTCCAGGAATCATAAACTTCTCCTCTGGACCTGAACAAATATCTGTTGCCTTTAATGGAACTCTTTTTTTCTTGCCAGAGCAGTAACCCCTCTTGATTTACTGTTCAATCTGTATGAAAAACCAGAGTGACCTAATTCTGCTTCAATTTTCTGTACTCGTGAGGACACTAAATGAGTCTCCCGCAGTTATGCAGTATTACATGGTGGTGTTGTTTCGGGAAGTTGAGAATCCTGAATCTCCTTAGCAGGCTACCTGCTGAATTCCATTGCCGGCAAGATGAAATTGTCTGGAGAGGAGCGTTATTTACAATGAAGATTTCTATTAGCAACAGCAACAGCAAGGATATCTTTTTCCTTGTTGAAGAAGCCCCTCCTGGTGCTTGGCTGCCACCCCTCCCCGCCACGCCAAGTTACCGCGGAATCTGCCTGCTCTCGTCTCCTAGAGCTTGCAGTTGGTACCTTCTGCTTCCCTTTCATAAGGATTCCTTTGTGCTAGGGAGGCTGTGATTCACTGACAAAAACGGTCAGTCATTTCGGGAAGACATGCACCCCGCGCCCGGCGCCCACCCGTGCTGATGGCTCAGTCACGCAGCTCCCCGTCGTCCGGCCCAGGCGCCCGCTTCCCGCCTCCTCAGAACCCCTGTCCACCCCCCAGGCTTCCTCGCCTGCAGTTCTGTGTGATTGAATCTCCACGCCGGCAGCCCCGTTGTCCTAGTTCCATAGCCCTTTGGCAGATTGAGGAAAAGGCAGTTCTGATTCAGCACCCAACTCGCTCTGTGCAGGAGAGGAAGCCGGGATAGCAAGAAACAGTTTGAGTGCTAGGATATTCAAGCAAGAAAGACCTGCCCTGAATCTGAGCCAAGGAGCTCCAATGACCAAAGCATTTGTCATCATCTCACCCCCACCCCTGTAGTATAGTCCTTCAGCACGGTCTTAATTCTGCAGAAGTAAAATTGTTTCAGTTTTATTTCTTTCCATTTAAATTTTTTATTTAGAAGAAACCCATAATGGATTTTTCTCTTAATTTCCTCATTGTTAAGCCTCATCTGTCACTATATTTGGAGATTTGGGACTATGTGGGTTTTTAAGAAAGTGAATTAGATAAATGAGGCAGATGTTTGTTTCATGTAGTGAACATTTCAGAAAAACAACGTGATCAGTCCATGAGTATCTCTGCTAAAGGAAATGTGGAAGCAGGTTTGGGGGGGTTGGAACTACTTTGTTGTTGTTTGAACTAACACATTTTTGACCTGTTGCATGGTTAAGTCGTTTAAGAGTGCTGCTGCATGTGCTGGTATGCTCAGTTAAAATAATTGCACGGTCGCAATGAGAACAGTGATGCTATGATAAATCAGTCAGTAAATCAAAATTAATAACACTACTTACACAAATAAAATAAGAATTTGTTGCAAATGTTATTTTCACTGAAGCCAATGAAAAGTGAGCTGTTTTCCTCATAGCCATTTTTAACTTTTTGAAAAAGATGCCATTTTATTTTCCTTCCAACCCAAACAATTGTAGGTATTTTTTTCTAACACTCATTTTTATATTTGGGCAGCATGAAGTAATGGGATATTTCATGGCATCTGAGTCATAGAAGATTTTACCTTGTTATGTTAATATACAGCATCATCAAGATTGGAATAAAGAAGCCATAGTATTTATTTTTAACAAAATCCTTACTTTTCAACTTTTTTGGTTGAGGTCCAGGGAGGTTCTCAGAAAGCTTAATTATCCACAGTATCAATACAGTGGTTTTCGTATCTGGCAAATGAGGCCTCCCGTCTCGGCTCCCTCCAATACTAGCTCTGAGATGTGTTTGCTCAGTTTTCTCCTTGGAAACACAAAGCCTAATTTATAGCATTTACTTTGTGCTGGGGTATGTGTGTATGTGTGTAAGACACACAGAGAAAATGAAATAAAATGTTCTGTTAAACTCACTTCATTTAGTTAATATAAATTTCATTTGACTTATTTCACCTCTTTTCTTACTGTTCTTTCTTTGTTGGAATCTATTTCAAGGCAGTTTTGTCCCACATTTGTGGGCAGGTAGTTGAAGAAATGGCTTAGGTGACGTGAGTATTTGTCAGACTAGGATCTGGGTGAACTGTAGATGCGGGAGTTCCTAGGTGTAGAGGAAGCACAGTCCCACATGAGTGCAGCAGGTGAGGTGTCTGCTAGTGCCGTTCTGCCTTTATAACGAGGAAGTCACTGCAGTGATATTTTTGCTGGTGTCTAAAATGAGAGTCCCCAGCATCCTTTTCTAGAAACTTCTAGCCTTCAAGTGCTATTTGCTGCTGCCCCTGTTTTCAGAAATGCCTTGTTTGTCTGTTCTCCTGCGAGCACTGCTCACAGAGGAAGTGGTTGTGGTTGGCGGGGCTCTCTCTGAATGTTTTGGGTTGGCTGGTTTCTGTGGCCTCAGCACCCAAAACTGTTCCTGCCCACTGCTTGAACAGCTGTCTTCATCAGTGCTCTGGCAGGGAGGACCAGCGGCCCCCTTGCCTTGGGACACAATGAGAAGTTGGGAGGAAAAATCCTGGCTCAGCTCTGCACCCTGGCTGGCTGGGCGTTAGAGAGCAAGCCACATTTCCCTATCTCTGTTTTCCCTCTCTGCTAAGAGCAAGCACGGACATTGGACTTGCCCCCTAGGTGTAGCCTGAACCTTCTTCCCTGCTGTTCACAGAGAGGATGTAGAGCCAGAGTGGAGTAACGTGTTGCACCTGTCTGTATCGACACAAGGGGCAGTTTTCTCTGCTTCCCGTCAGAAAATATACTTGGGTGCCAGAAATCCACCGGCAGTACCTGGAATGTGTCTCACTGTGAATTTGAATTTCAGGCTATTGTTGATCACCTAAGACTAAATTGTAACGTACATGTTCATCAACCTCTTCCCCCATTTTATTATTTCCTTTAGACTTCAGGCTCGCATAGCTCATAGGATACAAGAACTGGAAAATCTGCCTGGCTCTTTGCCACCGGATTTACGAACCAAAGCGACTGTGGAACTGAAAGCACTTCGGTTACTCAATTTCCAACGTCAGGTAACTCCTTTTCCCTCGTGGATCTGAGCAGTAGGAAGTAGATATAATTGTTTTTAAACTGTGACCTGTGAGCTTCCTTTGGTCGCTTCAATTTTTTTTTTTTTAAGATTTATGTTATTTGAAAGGCAGAGTTACAGAGAAAGAGGCAGAAACAGAGAAATCTTCCATCTGCTGGTTCACTCCCCAGATGGCCATAACAGCCATTGCTGGGCCAGGCTGAAGCCAAGAGCTTCATCTGGTCTCCCATGTGGGTGCAGGGGCCCAAGCATTTGGGCCATTTTCTGCTGCTTTCCCAGGCGCATTAGCAGGGAGCAGCTGAGAGCTGAACCGTTACCCATATGGGATGCCGGCACTGCAGGCGACAGTTTTACCCACTAAGCCATAGCACCAGCCCTTGTCTCCAATATTGTTGTAAAGATATAAACTTAGAAAAATAGTCGATCTTGTAGGCCAGTAGCATTCAGCTGAAAGTAATGGAGAGGAACTGCTTATTATCCTGTATTTCTCTTCTGTGTGTAGGAAACATTTTTTCCTCCAGTAGTATGGTTTACAAAGTCAAAGTTATGGCATTTTGTTACCATGGCTGAAAACCCTTGAGAACAAATGAGGATAGCTCATGTTTGCTTTTAGGACTGCACGGAAAAACAAGAAGGTGCTAGATCGGAGCTTCTTTGTAAGCACCCATGTACATTGCTAGCCGTGACTACAAAATTCATTTTAAAATGTGATAGCCATTCTACTACATTAATATCCCATCACTTGCAGAATTACATAAAACAATATCTTGTAACTTGATTATTCATCAAAACTTAAGTTAGGAGCATTTTTTCCCATCAGGCCCAGGTAATGACAAATCAATTATCATCATCTCTTCTTGCTAAGGTTCTTAGTGAATACTTATTAAAAGCAAGTACAGTGATCACTGTTCTGATTTCCAAATCAGTGGGAGAGTAGTAGAATGAGATCGAGCTCATTTTCACTTTGCAGAATTTTGTCTTGGGGACCCAAGGGGTCTCCCAGGCCACAGAGTGCTCACCAAGGCAAAGGGGATATGGAGCATTTCATTGTCAGTCAGATGGGCTTGTGTTGTTAAAGTCCAGGGCATGCAAAATGAATTATTGATGAATAAGTGTAGCTTGCAAGCCTTGAATTGCATGGTTTGGTCTGTTGAGGATGTGACTAAAATCACAAGGCCACTCCACTTGCCATTGGCATATGAACTTGAGTGCACATTTGACTTAGCAGGTTTGATGTAAGAGAAGGGTATCGCTGATGGCTATATGCTATGTGACTATAAGTTTGAGAGAGTAGATTTTGGTTTAAATTTTATAAAAGCAAAGGAAAAATTATGTGAATTGTATTTACTTCTTTCTTATAGGTTATTTCACATTCTGAATTAATAAAATTTTTGATAAACTTTGTTAAGTGAATGTGACCCAAGCATATTTTCAGGAACAAACTTGCAATAGCTTCACATGATGGCCTCTTTTTAGTCTCTGATTTTTGTTGGATACTAGTGAAAAATCTGTTACCTATGAAGTTTCCCAATTAAATTAATTGTAACTGATGCTGATTTGAGATTCAATTGAATGATTATTGTAAAATGTTTTCCCAAGTCCTCACTGTCTGTTACCATTACAACATGCCTATATTTGTGAAAATCTAAAATAAGTCCACGATATAAAAGTTTAAGCATCTTGCATAGGATATCGTTGATGGACAGGAGCCAGAAGCTCCTGTATCTCATCCGTTATCTGAGAATGTGAAATTTGTGTTGTTTGAGTATTTGCTGCTACTGTACAACTTGATCAGATAGCAATTCTCTAATTCATTTTGTGGAACATCATTAATCTTTAAGCAGGAAGTCAATGTTCATAAGACATTTAAAATGAAGTAAAAAAATTTTGAGAGCTTGGTAGCTCATTAATATCATTGGAATAATTAAATAAAATGAATTAAGTTTATTTAGGAGCCAAGACATCTACTTTCTATCTCTTTTTACTGTTAAGCAGTACTATGCTATACTTTATTTGGAAGAAAACTTACAGCATCTTGGACTATAGGGCATAAAGTTGGTACGATTTGAGTTCCTTCGCTTGGTGAAAGGCCCACTGTGATTGAGAAACTGGGAGAGAAGCCATTTTGCTCCATTAAACAGAAATGAGAGTTCAGGGTTCAGGAACCCTGCCTCTGATGGGAAGCTCTCTCACCACTGTGCTCTTGACAGCTGCGACAGGAGGTGGTGGCCTGCATGCGCAGGGACACGACCCTCGAGACAGCTCTCAACTCCAAAGCATACAAGCGGAGCAAGCGCCAGACTCTGAGAGAAGCCCGCATGACCGAGAAGCTGGAGAAGCAGCAGAAGATCGAGCAGGAGAGGAAGCGCCGGCAGAAACACCAGGTCTGTGCACTGTGCCCGCGGCGGGAGCGGGGCCATCCCAGGACAGAAGGGTTCCTTGTGGAACCCTTTTTCATTTGGAAAGTACCTTTTTTCATTTAAAAAATATTTTTTGCCATTATTTATTTGGGAGAAGGAGAGGAAATGAGCTACCCAAATGCTCACCATAGCCCCAGGCTAGGCCACAACCAAAACCAGGAGCCGGGAGCTCAGTCCAGGTCTCCCAAACTGGTGGCAGGGACCCGACTGCTTCAGCCTATCGCTTGGCCCCCTGGGGTACACATTAGCAGGAAGCTGGAATTGGAAGTAGAGCTGGGACTTGCATCCAGGCATTCTGATATTGGATATGGGGATGCTAACTGGCATTCTAAGCACTAGACCAAGCAGCATCATTTTATAGACAAAGGACAGATGAATGGATGCCCTGGCCAAGGTCGCCTAGTGGATCAGCCAATAGGATGACGTGTGCAGCCCAGCCTTCTTGAATTCCAATCAAGTATAGTCTTAATCATTTCCATGTGCTAGAATAAAATACCAGAGATGGTGTGACTTATGAATAATAGCAATTTATTTCTTAATGTTCTGGGGGCTGAACACCTAAGACTAGGGTACCAGCAGGGTGGGGTTCTGGTAAGGGCCCTCCCCAGAGTTGGACACTACCAGCTTGTTGCCTCCTTGCATCATGGGAATACAGCAGGAAAGCTCCCTGGGGACCCTTTGAAAGACACTAATGCCACCAAGAGGAGTCTGTCCTCATGACTTCATCACCTCCTCTCCTAATGCCGTCACATTTCTAGGGGGTTGGAAATATTTTGGTGTGGAATTTGATTTTGTGTCACTATCCTATAAATTTTGTGTATTGTGCTTAATTTAGTGGTTAAGTTTCAGTTTGAAAAAATATTGGACTTTATAAATAGGATACGTGTTTCACTTAATAAGTGAATAAAAATTAGATGTGGCAGTTTCAGTGTTTATGGACTTATTTTGCATCACAGTTCCGAGGTATTTAAGCTAGAGCAGAAGTGTGCGGGTTTTTTTTTTTTTTTTTTTCTTTCCTATGAATAAGCAGATAGAGAAAGAACGAGCAAGAGGGAGTGCGCGAGTGCAAGTGCCCCATCCACTGGTTCACTCCCCAGGAGCTGCAGTGGCTGGGACTGGGCTGAGCCAGGCTGAAGCTGGGAATCAGAAGCCACACCCAGGTCTTCCCTGTGTGGGCGAGAACCCCGCTCCTGGAGCTGTCACTGTCGCCTCCCAGTGTTTTTGCCTTAGCAAGAAGCTGATCTCAGGAGCTGGAGCTGGGGATTGAACCCAGGCAATCTATGCGGACAAGCTCGTTTTAACTGGAGTTTAACCCCCAGGCCAAAGTCCTCGTCCCCTCAAGTTTGTCTTAGAGTCAGAGAGGGATTACCTGCACATTTCATCATTGCCACTTGGCAGGTTTCTCTCAGTCTTGTGGGGCCACCCCCTTGGGGCTTGGGAGGTTTGTCTCCCCAAGACCTGCAACAAAACCAACGCGGAGGGCTCATCGTGCCTGCCAGCTCCGTGTCCCACACCTCAGCTGCTGGGATGCACTGAGCACCTTCCCAGGGCAGAGGCTGGCCTTTGACTATGCCGTGTACGCTGAGGGGCTTCTTCACCGCACCTTGGGAAACGGGTTCCAAGGGTCCTTTCCTTCCCCTCTTGCATCCTTTAGGAATACTTGAACAGCATTTTGCAACATGCAAAGGATTTTAAGGAGTACCACCGCTCTGTGGCGGGGAAGATCCAGAAGCTTTCCAAAGCAGTGGCAACCTGGCACGCCAACACCGAGAGGGAGCAGAAGAAGGAGACGGAGCGCATCGAGAAGGAGAGAATGCGGAGACTGATGGTGAGGGGACCCCATGGGAGCCCGGTGCATGCTGGGCTCACATCCGCGCCACCGAGAGTGCTGACTATGGCAGGGGATAGGGAGACAGCGAGAGCTGCTCATCACAAGTACTCCTAAGTCCCTCTCCCTCTGAGCTTCTGGGGGATGGAATGAGAAGAGAACTTCCTCATTCCTCGACAACACACGTCACACATCTAGGACGACAGTGGATGAGCATAGAATTTCCATGTCTTAGGCTGGCCAGAATGCAGATTATAGCTTCTCACATACAGGCAGGTACTCTGCTTTGCAGGGATTTGATGACCAGATCTGAAATGAGTGGTCAAGCGTTTTTGAATGTGTGACTTATTACATTGTTTCTTGGGATCCAAGAAGATCTCTTTTTTTTGATGCTTCTTGGAGGCCCAGAGTGCTTGTCTTTTTTTTTTTTTTTTTTTTTTTTTTTTTTAGTGGTGAAGTTACTCACCATCCACGTGACAAGTGCTTTTTAAGTGAATGTTGAAATGTTGTCTTGTTTGTAGTGGGTGTGTGGCTGTCAAAGGCTGTTTGGTGACCACTGTATTTGCACTGTTAGCTTTTAATGGAGATAGAAACCCAGTGGGCTTAGGTTTACATCACTGGCCTGAGTATGTGGTTGTATTGGCCTCTTGTTTTTGGAATTGGCCCTCAGAGCACCCCGTGGGTTTTATGTAGTGTGCGTGATCTGTAGTGATGCGAGGCCTACAAGCTGTGTGTAGGCTGTGTGTGTACAAGCTGTGTGTAGCTGTGTGTGAAGATAAAGTCATTAGTCTCAGCCCATGATTATGTCCCTGGAACATTCTATGAGACACCATCTTCCTAGTTTGCCCTCCAGTTTGCATTTTGTTTGGACAGTCAACATCATGCTTTAAAAAGCCCTATGTCCAGGGCTAAATCTTTCCACCTTATCCTGCCTCCTTCTCCATTTCTTTTTTTTTTTTTTTTTTTGGTAGGAAGTGGACTCTCCAAGAGATTTCTAACTAGCTAGGGAGACCATTTGATAGTAATTTGAGCAGTCGGCAGTCAAATTTGTCTGATTCAACTGAAGTGAAACTATATTAGAACTTCAGTAACAGATTGGCTTGACACTAATGATTAGGCATTTGCAAATCATTAATTTTTGCAATTAAATGATGGAATATACAGATAATAGAGAAACTGAAGTTTTTTATCACTCTTTCTTCAAGTGAGATCAACCATAACCAAAAGCAATTAGAGTTATAATAGCATTTGAGGTTCCTGCTCATCCGCGGAGCAGACAGCAGCTAGACTGAGTGATGAGGCTGTTGTGACTTGGGCACATGCCGGGGTGGACCCCCTGCTCTGACGACCCCAAGCTCTCCTGTAGGAGAGTTGCCTCTTAAAGGGTTTGCACTGTGTTCCTTTTAGCGCAGGAAAAAAATATTTTGGATGGTATTTTTGTCAGGATGTATAAAAAAAGATTTTTCTTGAAATGGCCTGGGATACTTGGGCGTTTTAATCCATTTAACCTCATCACGTTGCTTAACGGGAGGAGGAAGTGGGAATTATTGCATCTGCTTTATGGGTCAGCCGTCCCCGACCTCAGGTGCTAGACGACTCCTCCTTAGTCAGCCAGGCCTGTAAGTCAGCACGGATCTGGGACAGAAACCTCCCAGATGTGACCTTTCCGATCAGCCGCACAATTTTGACAGGGCCAAGAAAAAGTTGTTTCTGAGAAGGCATTGGATGCCTTGTCTTTAGAAGTATTTATTGAAGTGCATATGAATGAAAGGATGTCATGTCTGGAATTTGCTTGAGAAACAGTGAAGTGTGGGTTGGGAGAAGGAGTTGTGGTGAGGGATGGCAATGAAACAGGCGTTGCCATGCATTAATTGGTGTTGCTTGATGTTGGTTCTATGGGAGATCATACCAGGCTCTCTGCATTTGGTAATAGTTAAAAATTTCCAAATAGAAAGTTAAAAATCAACTCAAGATGATGAATCTTCAAGTTTTAACTTCTTAAAAAAGATTTATTTATTTGAAAGGCAGAGTGACAGAGGCAGAGGCTGAGAAACTGTCTTCTATCTGCTGGTTCACTCCCAAAATGCCTATAACCACCAGAGCTGGGCCAATCTGAAGCCAGGGGCCAGGGGCCAGGGGCCAGGGGCCAGGAGCTTCTTCTGGGTTTCCCATGTGGGTTTCGTGGGCCCAAGGACTTGTTCCATCTTCCGCTACTTTGCCAGGTGCATTAGTAGGGAGCAGCTGGGACTCGAACAGGCACCCACCTGCAGTGGTGGCTGCTACACCACAGCACAGACCCTGACTTTTTTTGGTGTGTGTGTGGGGGTACAGTTACAGAAACACAGAACAGAGAGCTGACTCATGGTGCTTGATGGCACACCTCATAGACAGTGTGGCTTTGTGCCCTGACTTTGCCGTGAGCCCTGGTGTCCTAGGGTGCAGGGGAGGTGCCCTTTGTGCTTCACGACTTTATGCCATTTAGTACACCAAGCACCACTCAGAATTCACATCGTCGCGGGAAGCGGGGAGGGGAGAATGGAGTTGTCCACAAACTTCTGCCGTGCTGCCACCATGCTCTTCTTTCCTGAATAGGCTGAAGATGAAGAAGGCTATAGGAAGCTGATCGACCAAAAGAAGGACAGGCGTTTAGCCTACCTTCTGCAGCAGACCGACGAGTACGTGGCCAATCTCACCAACCTGGTGTGGGAGCACAAGCAAGCCCAAGCAGCCAAAGAGAAGAAGAAGAGGAGGAGGAGGAAGAAGGTTCGTAATCCAGGGGGCAGTGGCTGGGTCCTGGGGGTCTGGCGAGAGTGCTGCTTGCTGTACTAGTGGAGGGTTTAGATTGTTTATTTGCAACAGTTGTATGAATGAGTGTGTCAGGAGCGTGTTGATGAAGTATAGTAGACGTGGTATTGCAGATAAGAATGTAATGGGTTGGATATCATAAACTGAAGCAATGCTGGCCCAGTTTCCACGTTTATTACCGTATTACATATTTGCTTAAGAAAGTTTAATGCCCTGGTGGCAGGAGACCGCTGAGTTAAGAAACTAGGGTGAAAAGTAAGAAGGAAATAGAGTATTCAGACTGAAAGAAGTGGAGGAAGATGGGCTCGATAGCTTTGGGATACTTTTGGAACAAATTTCAGCCTATTTGGACTGATGGCAGTGCCCGAATTGCTCATTCAGTTCTGCTGCCCTGGTGTAGCAGTGAGGTGAGCCTGCAGAGAAGAGATTTAGGTAATTACAGGACAAAAGCAGTCCTATGTAAAATAGACCTGAATTACCATGAGAAATGGCCATGGGTGAGATCGGAGCCTCTGTTCTGCAGATATTCCATCTCAATTCCAGAATAAGCCGCTGAGTGCAGACCTGGCCTGCAGATCCCCGGTGAAGCTTAAATAACCTAGTGAGCTAGTTCCTTGCTTGGTATTTTGTTTTCATGAAAAATTCTGATTAGGCCAGGCACCAGCATCAACAGTAAGACGTTGTCGGAACTTTGCAGATTGAGGCTTGGTAGCATTTAATCATTTATTCTCTGCACTGAATAATTGAACAAAATGTTTTTCAAAAAATAATTAATTTCATGGCTCCTGAATCCCCATACCTGTTTCATAATTAAGGAGGAGGAATGAATGATTGAGAAGGCACCTTCTTGCACCTGATTGCTTTAGCATAAGATAGCTTACCTTATTGTGAAGATGCGTGCGAGATGACTCAGGGCTTGCATTTAGACATCTCGTTGGTGAGGAATACCTCATTTTCTTGTCAATGCAGCGTTATAGACTTTGCAAAATCCCAGCTTCCCATTGCTGACTTAAAAAAGGATGTTTCGTGGAGTTGGTGAGGAGCAGCACATAGGCAAACAGAATTCTCGAATATTCCATAAGTGGACCTCAGCAAATGGTGGCGTTAGGCTTTCCTAATGCAGGGGTGCGTTTTGCAGAAGTTGTTGCTGTTAGTGTTTTACTGTTAAAAATCCACTACTAAAACATTGTGCCTTTCTCTGTGAATAAAAGCTAATGGCCCAGATTTGAGCTTCTGACTTACAATTAACAGACTCCTGCCAGGGCATTAGCTAGTTGTATCATCGTAGGCAAAGGAGGATGCAGTTGGGCACTGTACAAGGATGTTTTGGTCAACAACGGACAGCATCTCCGACAGTGGCTCCTGGAGATTATCGTGCAGGGAAAAACTCCCCTTGCCTGGTGACATCATAGATGTCATAAAAGTGTCCCAGTGCAACATGTCGCTCCCCTGTTTGTGCTGAGGCTGGTGTACACAAGCCTGCATCACTGCAAGTGATGTAGCAAGAATGATTCTGTACAGTCTAGAGCACTTGGTCATGACCACAAATGACCATGTTACTGGCTGACGTAGTTATTGTTCATATTATTTCAGAGTCTGTTCCTTAGACTTATATAAAACAGTCTGCTGTAAAACAGCAGCAGTGTCATCCGTCTCATGTTGTGTGAGCTCTCCCCACGGTGTTCGTGTAACCATGAACCTGCACTTCTGGGAGTAGATCTCCAGTGTTCAGCGACACACGCCCGTATTGAGTGCTGACGATTCTTTGTGGATTTCCGTGTTAAATGCTACAAATTGTAGCACAGACCAGTCAGTATTGCCCATGGCACTGCCAACCTTATATGATCTTTAGCCTGGCTCTCCTCTTTCCACGCTGTTGCCTCCAGATGGGCTCATAACACTCATTTGTTTTGTTTTGTGCACTCTGCAGATGTTAACTGGACGCTTACTAGGAGCAAGGTAGTGTGTGCTCCCTGCTGGGAGAGGGAGGCTGCAGTGGCGTGAAAAAGCACTCCCACCTTCTCTCCCAGGTTAATCGGGTGGAAAAAAGAGACAGGAAGATTTTAACCCAACACGCCCCCAAATATGTACTTACAAACTGTGATGGCTTCTGCAAAGGAAGACTAGGGGTTGGTTTGGGGCTGGGGCCTGACTTCCTGGCAAACAGATAACAAGGAGATAACTGAGCATCTCCCCGGATTGTCTGGCACAGTCAGCGTGTGGAAGTGTTGCTGTATTACCAGCCGTCTCCTTCTTCCCTTGTGTGTTCCCAGCAGTGCTGGCCTCTGAGCACGCCCACCCTCTGCAGGCCTCAGAAGGTCAGATTCTGTTTCCCTCCTGGGCGGTCTTGTTGGGAGCGGTGGGATGAAGAAGGGGAAAAAACACACCGATGGAGACAACAAGGCCCTTCCTGGCCCTTTCTGAAACCTCTCTCTGTTGTGGGGCTCTAGGACATAGATCAGAGCGAATTATCCAATTCCCAGTGCACCTTATCCAAGCGCAAAGGAAAGGGCAGCTTTCAGAAGTAGAGGGTTCCACCCCTTGGTTTATCCCAGGTGCTTCTCCCCTCCATTAGAATGAGTGGCTGAGAGCCACTAGTTCGGGCATCTCTTTGTCCATCAACCTGCAAATGTTGGGCTGTCTCTTTCAGCATTTTCCCATAGTGGTAAATACCAGGCTGTATCTATCCACATTTAACAAAAACCTTGTTTTGGGAGAACCTGTGTTACTTGGTGAGCTGGCATCATTAAGCTGCAGCAACACTTGAAGGACAACTAAGACACAAATAACTCTAAGAACTGTGCTATTTTTTAAAAAAGGATTTATTTGAAAGGCAGAGTGACAGAGACACAGAGAGATCTTCCTTCTGCTGGTTCAATCCCCAGAGGGATGCAACAGCAGGGGCTGGGCCAGGATTCAGGAACTCTTATCTGGGTACCCCACATGGGTGGCAGGGATCCAAGAACTTGGGCCATCACCCTCTGCCTGCCCAGCTGCATTAGCAAGGAGCTGGATTGGAAACAGAACAGCCAGGATTAGAACCTTGCTCTGGTACCTGGCTGTACTACAATGCCAGCGGTAAACTGTGCTATTAAAGATGAGTGGAGTTGGAACCAGTGCTGTGATGCTGTGGGTTAAACCACTGCCTGCATCCCGTGTTGGTGCCAGTTCCAGGCCTAGCTGCTCCACTTCCTACCCAGCTCCCTGCTAATGGCCTGGGAAAGCAGTGGAAGATGACCTAAGTGCTTGGGCCCTCGCACCCATGTGGGAGACCAGGATGCAGCTCCTGGCTCCTGGCTTTGGCCTGGCCCAGCCCTGGCCATTGTGGCCATCTGGGGAGTGAACCAGTGAATGGAAGATATTCTCTCCCCCCCCTCCCCCCGCCTTCTTTCTCTTTGCCTCTCCCTCTCTCTCTGTGACTCTGCCTTTCAAATACATAAATAAGTCTTAAAAAAAAAAAAACAAACAGATAAATGTAGTTAACCTTGTAATTTAGTTGGGAAACAGTTACTTTTTTTTTTTTTTTTTACTGATTATATAGTTGATTTTTTTGTTTTGTTTGTTTAATATTGTTCTGTGTAATAGAGAAGAGATTTGCCTTCCTTGGGGGTTTATTGTGTTCACTTGTTGTTAGTGGATAGCAGAGTGAGTTCCTTTCAAGCTGTTGAGATGTTCTTTACTCTTCTCACCATTAGGGCTTTTCTATGCATTTACAGATTACTTTGAAACTCTTTATTCTTGGCCTAGTCTTTTGCTAATGCCCTTGAAATGGAAGAAAAAGAAGTGAACTAAATGTTATCTACTTAAGTGACAGAAGAGGCATAGTTTTTAAGATATGGAAACTCCGAATTGTGTGACACCCCTATCTGCCGCGCTGCAAGATGAGTGTGTTATTCTGTGCATTTAGGATGACCCTGTTCCGAGCTGTGGCTGCTACTAACATCCACAGGGTGACTGTAGGGTAAAAAAGGGGATGGGACCACTCGAGGCCACCGTGATGTGTGCAAATAGGATTGACCCCAGCTAAAGCGGTAAACTGGACCACTGTCCATGTCACGTTAGCATGCAGTCTTTTAATTCATAACTGCCTGAGAAAAATGCTTGCATTTGCTAATACACCCTGGTAGGATGTGAGGAATCTTTCAGCAGTTTGTGGAAATTGCATATTGTGAAAGAGCTATGTATAGATTTCAAAAATTTTTTGTACCAAAATACACTTTCAGATTTTCTTTAAAATTGCTTTTCAAGGTGAGGAGAGAGACAGAGAGAGGAGATATGAAGAGAGTTCTTCATACACTGGTTCACTCCCCAAATGCCTGGAATAGCCGTGGTTGGGCCAGGCTGAAGCCAGGAGCCCTGAACTCAATCCAGATCTCCCACATGAATGGCAGGGACCCTGCTACTTAAACTGGAAGCTCCTGGAGTGCACGTGGGCAGGAAGCTGGAATTGGGAGTGGAGCTGGGACTCCAGCCCACGCACTCAGACGTGGGATGCAGGAGAGGGGATTGTCCGTGGGTTTCGTGGGAGCCGTGTCCACTTCTCTCACTCAGCAGTCAGCATGAGCCAGGAGGCGGGGCTTCCGTTCCCATGTCTGGAGTCTAGTCGGTGTAGCATATGGAGATTACTGGTGTGGAGTGTGCTCAGTACTTACCGATCTTTGCCTCCCTTCCTCTAGGGCTAGCTTTAACCTACGGGGTCCCAGGGTGTACTCACATGATACATATACTGACATTGTTGAGGGATCTGTTTGAAGTGCTTCAGTCTCTCTCTTTTTTTTTTTTTTTTTTTAGATGTATTTATTTTATTTGAAAGGCAGGGTTACTGAGAGAGGGAGAGCCAGTGACAGAGAATCTTCCATCCGCTGGTTCATTCCCAGCTGCAACGAGTAGAGCTCAGCCAGGCAGAAGCCAGGAGCCAGGAGCTTCCTCCAGGTCTCTCATGTGGGTGGCAGGGGCCCAAGGACTTGGCCCATCATCTGCTGCTTTCCCATGCGCATTAGCAGGGAGCTGGGTCAGAAGTGGAGCAGCTGGGAATCCAACTGGCGCCCATATGGGATGCTGGTGCTGAAGGAGGCGGCTTACCCCAGTACGCCACAGCACTGGCCCCAAAGTGCTTCAGTCTCTTGATCCGTAAGAAGATGGTAGTGATGGCATGTGCCACACAGATTTCTTGTGAGAGTTCCCTGAGAAAGCACACAGTTCAGTCAATATTATTTTATCAAGAAGTTCCCTGATATAAAAGTAGAATCATGGTTGTTGAAATGTGGTTGTGGTTTTGAAAATGAGATGTTTCTTGTTTACTTTTACTCTGTTTTATGATGTTGAACAATTACATGGTTGCCATTTTTTTTCTACCTGCAGGGCAATGAGGATATTAGTGGATAGGATGTCTTTTAGGACAAAGACGAGACAATTTATAGTTTTCGGTGACCTCTGCTTACCATGCTTGTTCCCCAGCTCCCATGAAGAGAATTTTCTAATTACATGCCCCCTCATTTACGGTGGTTCCTGGTGACCATGCGATATTTCTCACAGTTGCTTTAGGGTGCATTTTTGCTTAAGCTGTGGTTAAGAGCCCATGCCAGGGGCACCCCCAGCTCCCGCTTAGAAGTCTGACCATTTCAAGGGTTCAACCTCCAGAGCTGTTGACGTCAGGCCAAGCATAAATATTTAATTCTCCCTTCCACATCTTTTAATGGGATGTGAACCAGCAGAGCTGTGCTCCTGTTAGCTATGTGGAACATCTTTTTGGAAACCTGTGACAGTAATGGACACAAACCCCGGGAATCTGTGAGGTAGCGCTGTGTCCGGCCTCTTTTCCATTCGTGTTTGGTTTTCCTTCCGAAAGTTCTTTTTTCTTTCCCTTGCCCATCCAGACACTCTGAGAAGGACAGCTCAGGATGATGATGCTTTGTAGGGGGGCCTTCCTGGCATAATGTAGGGATCAGTACAGTGATAAGACATACCCTTTATACATTTAGAAAAAACAGAAAAGCCTGTTGGTATAATTTTCACGAAAAGAGCATCAGATGAAAAGTATTAAAGTTGTTGAGACTTTTGTTTGAAATTCAAGTGACTGTGTGGTGGTTCTCAGTTCCTTTACCTGATGTTTTCTCTAAATGGTATGTGTTCTGTTGCAACTTTTGTATACAAGGTTTTCATGGGTAAAAGAGAGGTCTTAAGGTAGTTCACATTTGAGCATAGGGACTGTTGTTCAAGGTAGGTGAACACGATGCTGCAATGATCAGAATAATTTGATCAGTTCAGTGTTAAAATGAATGAACCTGGGCCAGCAGCGTGGCTCAATAGGCTAATCCTCTGCCTACGGCACCGGCACACTGGGTTCTAGTCCCGGTCGGGGCACCGGATTCTGTCCCGGTTGCTCCTCTTCCAGGCCAGCTCTCTGCTGTGGCCCGGGAGTGCAGTGGAGGATGGCCCAAGTGCTTGGGCCCTGCACCCACATGGGGGACCAGGGGAAGTACCTGGTTCCTGGCTTCGGATCAGCGCGGTGCGCCGGCCACAGCGGCCATTGGGGGGGTGAACCAATGGAAAAAAGGAAGACCTTTCTGTTTCTCTCTGTCTCTCTCTCACTGTCCACTCTGCCTGTAAGGAAAAAAAAAAAAAAAAAAAAAGAAGAAGAAGAATGAAACTGGAAGTTTGGAGCCAAGTCCCATTTTACTGGGTTGACCAGTTATTCAAATGAAACAACTTAAATTGGTTGGCTCTGTGAGACACAGCCCCAGTACTGTGTAAATGCCTGTTAGTTTGACATTCCTGGCCTTTTTGTTTTTATTGCTTGATCACCTATCTTTTTTTTTTTTTTTCACCTATCTTAATGCGTACAGGTCCACTTAAATGACAGTGAAAGTACCCCAAGAGGGTTCTGGAAGCTTAGATTTCCAGTGAAGCAGATTATGTCCTTAAGTTGCCAGCACATTTGAACGCTGTTTCACTGTATTGTATCAGTGCCTGTCGGGACATCAGATGCATCTGCTTTATAATATAGATTGTAAAATATTTGACATAAAACTGTTTCCTTACAGAATGAAGCTGCTTGTAGCTTATGTTGTGATAATCTAAAATGCCCCATTGAAGTCTATTTTCAGAGTTCAGCTTATACAAGATTTTAATATTTAGGGATTCTTTCCATCCTTAGCCCTGTTTTTCATTGTTTGTCTATCTTCTTCTGCTAGGGGAAGACAACTTTGTGAACTTTTCTCAGTTCATGATGATGTAAATTGACATTGGCCTTGGAAACTGAGGCCCTAAATTGTCTTTAGTTTGAGTAACTTTTTTTTTTTAAAGATTTATTTATTTGAAAGTCAGAGTTATACACACAGAGAGAGGGAGAGACAGAGAAGTATTCCATCCACTGGTTCACTCACCAAATGGCCTCAATGGCTGGGGCTGGACCAGGCAAAAGTGAGGAGCCAGGAGTTTCATTTGGGTCACCCATGTGGGTGCAGGAGCCCAAGGACTTGGGCCATCGTCTACTGCTTTCCCAGGCCACAGCAGAGAGCTGGATCGGAAGTGGAGCAGCTGGGACTTGAACTGGCACCAATATGGGGTGCCAGCACTGCAGGCAGTGTCTACCCTCTAGGCCACAGCACCGGCCCCTAGTTTGAGTAACTTTGAACTCCAACTAGGTTTTCGTTCTGAGTAACTGGTGTCTTATTTTATGTGACTAGCTTAATTACCTCCCTCCCTGCTTTTCATAAACATATTTAGGTAAGAAAAAGGCAGCATGAAGTTCTCTGATGGGAACTAGTGAATGAATGAATGGCAGTGTTTTGTCTTCCTAATCAATAGAAATAAAATAGCTTCGGTGTCAGCTGGCATTGTTTAGTGTGTGTTTGCAATCACGTGGTGCAGATAACTGCGTGAGAATTGCTCAGGAGGCAGGCGACACTGCAGCAGCTGCCACACGCATGGCTGGACGTTCTGCCAGGGGCTCAGAGAGCTTCCGAAGTTAGCCCAGACGGTAGCAGCAGCCCCAATCTCTTGGGAAACAGTTTTGAGCCAAAGGAAGGGAAGAGTTTTTTTGCACATGTTTTGCTTTGCTTTCTCCTTTGAGGTGAAGTGTCCACCTCATGTGAGAACATGGAGTGATGAAGGTGCACCAACCAGAAGCTGCCACCAAACTTCAGGAATCCATGGCGTGCTGGGAGATTGGCGGCTCTTGCTGCAGCACAAACGGCCACCTGACTTCCACTTCTTCTTCTTCTTTTTTTTTTTTTTTAATTGGAAAGGTAGATTGACAGGGAGAAAAGAAAGGAGAGAAAGAGAGAGGAGAGAGAGAGAGGAAAAGAGAGATTTTCTATCTGCTGGTTCACTCTCCAAATGGCTGCAACAGCCAGGGCTGGATCAGGTCAAATCCAGGAGCCCAGAACTCCATCCAGGTCTCCCACATGAGTGTCAGGGGCTCTAGCACTTCGGCCATCATCTGCTGCTTTTCCACGTGCATTAGCAGGAAGCTGGATTGGAACTGGAGTAGCCAGGACTCAAACCAACAGTCCTATGTGGGATGTTAGCGTCCCAGGCAGTGGCTTAACCTGCTGCAGGCTGCTGTATCACAACACTGGCTCCTGGATTCTCGCTCTAGGAACAGCCTAGCAGGCTTGGTGACGCTTTGTGTGTGTGTGTGTGTATGTGTGTGTGTGTTTTCTTAATTGTTTTATGACCAACAAATATGTCGGTACCTCATAATACTGAGGATTGTGACAGCGTATGCTAAATGAAGGACATTGTTCTTGCTGCTCCCATTCATTCCTTCATTCAGCAGAAATGCAGTTAGTGCCTTTGAAGTGCACCCCGTAGATATAGGAATGCACCAGCAAACAAAACAAATAGAAATCCCTGACCTTGTAGCCTTATGAAGCAGTTTTCAGACAACACTGTGGCTGGTCTCTTTAATAAAAGGGTAGACCTTGGACCTCGGGTTGTCATTGACTTTTTAGATTGTGGAGATTGACCCTTACAGTATATATTACATTTGAAGGTATTTCAAAAAGTTCATGGACAGATGTGCATTATGAAAAAACTGTGCGTGGATTGCAAATTTTTTTGTGTCAGAATATACCAATCTTTTAATTCTATTTATTCATGAATTTTTTTTTTTTACCTTTTTGGCTTTATAATCTTTATTATTTACTTGAGAGACAGAGAGACAGACACACTTACATACACCCAGAGAGAGAGAGAGAGAGAGTCACTCCCATCCACTGTTTCATTCCTCAGATGTACATCATATTCTGGCGTAGGCTGGGCCTGATGCCGGGAGCCAGGAACTCAATTCAGAGCTCTGTCATGGGTGGCAAGAAACTGACTACTTGAGCCATCACAACTGCTCCCAGGGTCTGTATTAGCTGGAAATGAGGGTCAAGAGTTAGAGCCAGGTATTGAACCTAAGGAATCTGATATAGGAGGTGCATCCTAACCAGCATTTTAACCGCTACCCTAACTGCCCATCCTGTATCCACCAACTCTTTGAAATACTCGTGGACCATGTTGAATTGTACTCACTGCCATAATAACCCATCCTGCAGCATCCCTCTGAAGTGGGTGCTGCTACTGCTAGCCCTGTGTTACACAAGAGGGAACCAAGACACCAAGAGATTTGCTCAAGATCACACAGCTGAAGTTTCTGGAATTGGGTCACAGAGCTGGGTTTCAAACTCAAGTTTTCTAATTCCAGAACTGACTGTCTTTAATCCAGTGTTAGTTTACCTCCTGAACATGTTACCTATTGGAATGAAATAAATAGTTTAAGGGGATTTTAAGTAAAGGAGCGACCTTGGTACTTAGCAGCTTTTCGATGACCCTCAAGGTAGTCTGCTGTTTGTTCGTAGGAGAGTGTCCTTTACGAAAGTTTTGATTGTGTTCATTTATGCTGCTTTTTCTTAATGTGCTATTCATTGAAATGGTGATACCGTTCCTCTTGCTAGACATTTGCAATTGGCTTTTTCATTGTCTCATTTCATTTTCCTTGTTGGCTGACTTTGTAGCTTATTTCTGGTTTGTATGATAAGAATGGGAGCATTAAGTGACTTTTTACATCCATTAAAACAGTTCCCTGAATTTAGTGCCTGAGAATTCCAAAAATGGAACCCTCAGTAGGTGGGAGCAGGGCTTGTTTCTTTCCTGAACAGAGAATTGCTGCCATTGGTCTCTGTGTCTTTAGCCTAGATATACAGCCTAGTGCTCTTCAAAACAAGTCATTCCTTTTAAGCTTGTAAATATTTTCTCGTAAGGGTGACACCAAGAGAAAATTAAATTCTCGGGAAATTATAACAAAGGGAGTAGGTGCTGTGGCTTAGTGGGTTAAGCCTTGGCCTGCAGTGCTGGCATCCCATATGGACACTGGTTCAAGTTCTGGCTACTGTGCTTCCAATCCAGCTCCTCCCTGCTAATGTGCCCGGGAAAGCAGTGGAAGATGACTCAAGTTCCTGGGTCCATGGACCCATCTAGAAGACCTGGAAGAATCTCCTGGCTCCTGGCTTCAGCCTGGCACATCCCCGGCCGTTGTGGCCATGTGGGAAGTGAACCAGCTGATGGAAGATCTCTCGCTTTGGTTCTCCTTCTCTCTCTCTCTCTGTAACTTTGCCTTCCAAATAAATAAGTAAATCTTTAAAGAAAAAAATAACAAAGTGAGTATTTCATTTCCTACAGTTTAGTAGGAGCTACATTTTTATGCCTTATACTTTGACCTATGTACATACTGTACATGTATATTTGGTAAGAAAATTATATAAAAACTCCAAAAATTTCAAGCCTTTGTGGAACTACATTTCTTCAGCGTGGATAAAAGGCTGGAACTTAAATATTAAACATTTTCATGAGAGTTGTTTATTCTAGAGATTATTGAGTTCTTTTCATGGAAAGGAAAAGTGTGTTTAAGTAGACAGAGTTCAACTATTATTGTTTCCATATGATTTTATATATTTTAGATTAAAAGCCCCCAGGAAGAAAGCTCATTTTCTTAAGTATCTTGACAAAGGAAAGGACTCAAGTTTATTTTTTCTCATCGTACTATGCAGAAGTAGTGTACCCTTTCTAGCAATAACTCTAAAACAAGGGTTCCATAAAAGCGGTATTAAAGATTTCACTTGTCAGAGAGGTAATTATAGATGGAAGATATTTCTGACTCTTTGGTACATATTGTAGATGAGACTCTCTGGAGTATGTACAAAATATGACATAGTGTTAGCTTTTCATTTAGGCTGTCTTTGACACTCCTAGAGGTTAATGGACTAAGGTACTGGAATATTTAAGAAATGGTAGATGACAGAATTTTTCATGCGATCACAGTGTGTGCACCAAATTTCCTCCTCACACACAGAGTATATTATGAACACCAATTAGGTAGAATGAAAAACACCCAGGGAACGCATAGAAATTTGTATTTTTTTTTATTTTTATGACCCAGGAGTGATTCAGAGCTTATTTTTGATAGGCGTTTTCAGAATGCTGTTCTTCACTGCTGATGAAAACTTGCTTAGGGAATAGGAAAGTTGAGCTAATTATGTCAGGATTTGTCTTCACTGTGCCAAACACTAGAAGAACATTTCAGATTCTGACTGTTATCTTGATGCTGCCGTTTCTTAAGCTCTTTGGGTCCCTGAAGACACAATCCACAAATCTCTGGTGTGCTGGCCTTGGCTCACATCTGGCTTTAAATGTCTCTCTGCAACTTGCTAATAAAATACACGCTTTGTCTCAGTGAAGAGAAATAAAAACAACAGGCAGTAACGCGTAAGCTTTGCTGTGTTACGATGATGGTTCATCATAAAATACTGTCACATACCAGAGGGTTGCCATGAAGTCACGTACCTGTGTTCTTGGCTTACACGTAACGTGTGGCATTGTTGCTTTGCAGAAGGCCGAGGAGAATGCAGAGGGAGGCGAGTCCGGGCTGGGACCAGATGGAGAGGTAAGGAATTTTGCACCCATTTCAACGTTTTCTGCTGAGTGGAGCCCCTCACATACCTTGGCAGCACAATTCTCTGTGTACATTAATTTGATTTTTACTCAGCTGTTCACTTTTAAGTAAAAATAGCTGTACATTAGCATAGTAGAAAATTAGAGTTATGTGAAAGGGATACAGTGGAAAGTCATCTACTTTTATCTCAGACCATCAGTCAAGAGATACGGAGTTTCTTGTGTACCATTCCAGAATGTTCTGTGCACATGTAGACTTTTAAGACTCTTTAAGTGAGTCTGTCTTTACATTTGCCAAGTACAAAAGCATAAAATACGATCCAGTTTCCCTGGCTTACTACTAATATGTAATTATAAAAATATAGAAGCCCGACAATTCATGTATTTGGTTACTTTTTGACATGTCTACAGTCTTATAATGCAAGTGATTTTCAAAAAGTCCACGGAAAATGCGTGTTATGCAAAAAGTGTGCAGGGACTTCAGTGTGGTTTCTTTGCACTAATATAAACTTATCTTTTATTTCCATTCTCCGTGAACTCCTCGAAGCTCGCCGTATAGCTTCCCTGTGTAGATTCATCAGCGTAGCCCTCCGTGTGACTTCCTAGTATTCTCGGTATTCTCCCTAATGGCGAGCTTGCAATGATTTCTTGGTTGGATTTTTGCCGAAAAGCTTCAGGGTCTGTGCCGTTGGTTCTCAGTGGAGAGGCCACTGCCCGAGCAGACTGGGGAGGGAGCCTGCCTCCCACGGACTCTGTGAGGACTGAGCCGGGCGCGGGGTCGCCCCTTCCCTTCTGGAGTCGCTGCGCACACATGTCAAGCCGGAGACTCAGACAGTCTGGATGCAGGAAAAAAGGCCGAGCTAGGACAACTTTCCCACGCAGAAACCCCCTGAACAGGCCCCGTGGCTTAACTGCTGTAAGCCATCCTGAGGGAAGGAAGGATCAGGAGAAACAACTAGCGTGGAAGACGCGCTCAGTGGGCTGTCACAAGGAAGAACACTACGTATTCCAGCACGTGGCCCCAGCTGCTAACCTGCAGAAGCCCTACCGTCCCTGGGTGGGCCGCATGCAGCATGCACACACACAGAGAATGGGGTGGAGGGGAGAGATTGATTTAACGTGGTAGTGCGCTCATCTCTCCGTGTCTCTTGGGAAAATCAGCTTCTGATCTGGGACCTGGGATGTGGACCCTCTTCTTTAAAGTTGTGATGCACGTGGGCCGAGCCTGCTGACGCTCACATGGCAGACGCACTGGAAGTCACGTTCTTAATCGTGTTCAGTGTTGGTTCAGTGCTTTCGCCACAGTTCCCATTCCTGCCGCAGTGGTTTCCACCTTTGAGGCATGACGTAGGCAGTGAAACAAGCCGTCTTATCATAGTCCTAGGTAGCGCAGTATGATTTTTCTGAAGGAGACAAGAGCGAGTGGCAGGTTTTGTTCTTTATCTTGTGGGTGTGTACGTGACCTTGTGTATTCACAAGGAAGAAGCATCACATTCTCATGCCAGGGGACACTGTTGGAAGCCATCACTTTAGCACACCTACAAGAAAAAGAAGAGACAGGGGAAGCCTTTTCTTTTGTTAAGGTCATTTTTGTGGATAATTGTTAATATCTTGTGTCTTTTGCTGGTTGTGCTTTGTTGGGGGAGTGGAGGAAAGAATCACTGGAGTTTTGATTTTGTTTTTTTGGTCCTTTCCTGTGAGATACAGAAGATAACCTATAGCATTCCTTCTTTTTTTTTTTTTATCACTTTTGCTTAATTGAATAGTGAATTATATGGCAATCCTAGTTACAGCTGATAGTGTTTCCTGTATTTATTTTACCACAAAACCAATTAGGAGTAATGTAGGAAAATTTCTTTGAAATTAATGAATTGTTCAAATCTTCCATGTTGCTACTTTTCAGGAGATAGATAACTCGAAGCTGCTCACAAATTGAGTATTTCCAAGCAAACATTTTACCAGGCGGTCTGCTCCTAGAAGTTACTCACCCTGTAATCAGTAGCATTCATTTGCATAGGACTGCTCCGGTTTGAGGCCTTTGAAGACAATTTGTTCTCTGAAGTAGGTTAATACAACCTCTGCAATTTCATTTATTCTCTTAATTTTCCAAGCAAGTCATCTTGCGTAGAGTCTAGTAATGAACTTCAGCTCAGTCTCGGCCAATTTGTTGGGTTTCTGATGAATGGGGCCCTTTTCCTTCTCAGACTCACAGGTGCCACTGGGAGAGTGATACCTGGGGGCTTGGTTTTGGATAAAGGACACAGCTCTGCAGAAGCCAAATCAGCCCCTCAGGGAATGATGCGGGCTGTCATATTGTTTCCTTTCTCCGCTCTTGCTGAAGCTATGACTTTGCAGTAATTATCTGGGGAGTGTTAATTTACGGATTGGGACTTGTTAGTTGCAAGTGACTAAAATCAGTTCTGCCTGATTTAAGTAAGAAGAGAATATATTATGGATTGAATATCTCTTTATTTTATGTGCTTAGGACCAAAGGTGTTTTGGGATTTCTGATTTTTTTTATTGTTTTGGAATATTTGCATGTATATAATGAGATATCTTGGGATGGGATTCCAGTCTGAACACAAAATTCAATTGTGTTTCATATATACCTTATACACATAGCCTGAAGGTAATTTTTTATGTTATATTTTTAATGTGCCTGCCTTTTAACTGAGACTCAAGACATGAGGTCAGGTATAGAATTTTCCATGTATGGAGTCATGTTCATGTTCAAAAATTCTCAGATTTTGGAGCACTTTGGATATCATGTTTTGGAACTAAGGATGCTCAGCCTGTAATATGATATTGGATAACTCACTGGATCTCCAGGAGTACTGCAGAACTGGTCCCGGGGCCATCCCCAGCGATAGAGTACAACTTGTACAGTGAGGAGGCCTGGTTGCTGTTTGGAGCAGGCAAGCACTTGGCACAGCCAGTACTGCTTCGCTGGGATGGCTACTACAACAGACTGACGTGGTCTACCCTTCCACCAGTGTGCCTGTTGGGCTCCATTCCACTGACCTCCTGGCTGCTGACTCAGAGCCTGGGTGAGTGCAGCCGGTTGGTAGAGCCCAGGTCTTATGCCTGTATCTTTGTTGGAAAAAGAGGCTGGCAATTTCTGTTTCTTTCTCTTCTCACCAAGACTCATTGAGTAGTGTGATTTCCAAACACACACACACACACACACACACAAAGGGTTTCAGCCATGAGACAGCCTAGAGGCTCAGAAATGTCCAGCACAGGACTGGGCAGACGTCTTCACGTCCAGCAGTGACGTGATTTTCTTTTTCCCCCTGCTTTCTAGCCAATAGATGAGAGCAGTCAGATGAGCGACCTCCCCGTCAAAGTGACGCACACGGAAACCGGCAAGGTCCTGTTTGGACCAGAAGCACCCAAAGCGAGTCAGCTGGACGCCTGGTTGGAGATGAATCCTGGGTATGGCAAGAAAGCAGCATTACTGGTGCGCTTGTGGCTTCTGCGATCGGCACAGGCCTTGCAAAATCTTGAAACTCGAGCAGTTATCAGCACTTGTCCTTTGTGTATGGAACGCGCTAGTTAAGTCATATGCATTTATTGTCTTAAAATCTAAAGAGCTAATCCACCTGCTCTGTCCCACCTCTCCCTTAGTTACGAAGTGGCCCCGAGATCTGACAGTGAAGAGAGTGATTCCGATTACGAGGAGGAGGTATGCTTGCATCTCTGTTGGGGGTGGTTGGTTTGGAAGTTGGGGGGGGGGAGAAACTTCTTCCACAGTGTAGGCACAGCCCATGTGCTCTTCTGTCTCTTCTGCCTCCAGGGTTAGCCTTCGGGTGACAACTGGGCTAAGGGTTTGCAACAGCTCCGATGGTGCTTGCCTAGTGATACAGTAATCTCTTGGGGGCGGCTGTCTATGGGCGGAACAATGTGAATTTTAAATTCCTTTGGCACCATCAAAAGAGAAGCTGGCATCAGGTTGGAGATGGAGGAAAGGTTTTTCAGGGAGAAGCAGAAATGGGAAACTTGGAGGAAGGCGACCCAGTGCCTCCGAGTGGTCCACCCTGAGCATGAGCTGCCTCAACATTTCTCAAGTCCTTTAGGCCTGACAATCTATATGGAGCTGTAAGTTTTGGAACTTGGACCAAAGGGCAGCATGGACCTGGCTTAATGAGTTTATTGATCCTCTCTGGATTTTCTTTTCTTTTTTCTTTTTTTTTAAGATTTATTTATTTGAAAGAGTTACATAGAGAGAGAAGGAGAGGCAGAGAGAGAGAAAGGTCTTCCATCTAATGGTTCACTCCCCAGATGGCTGCAATGGCCAGAGCCAGGCCAATCTGAAGTCAGGAGCCAGGAACTTCTTCTGGGTCTCCCACCTGGGTGCAGGAGCCCAAGGACTTGGGCCCTCTTCCACTGCTTTTCCAGGCCATAGCAGAGAGCTTGATTAGAAGTAGAGCAGCCGGGTCTTGAACCAGCGCCCATATGGGATGCCGGCACTGTAGGCGGCGGCTTTACCCACTACACCACAGTGCCAGCCCCAATCCCCTCTGGATTTTGTGATTCTCATTTGAATTCCTGGGACATACTTGTTATCTAACAAGAAGCACTTTCTCACTGTCCTGAAAGGAATGTATCTAGAAGCATACGTTGGTTATTTTCAGTTAAGAAAGGGTACAGGTATTTGCAAGATCAACTGCAATGATTACTTACAAGTAGAAGGGGTAAAAGAAGATTTGGTCTCCTTTATTAGGGCATTGTTAATAAGTGATTGCTAAGTATGTTGTTTGCCAGCCCAGAGTGCCATGCCATAGATGCCAAGGACCAGATAAAATAACCTTACTGAGAATAGCTTAAGAGGATCTTAAGACAATTACTGTTTTCCTTCTGTTTCTTGGATCTATGTTTTCTAAATTAATTTACCATGTGCACTTACTGCTTTGGTAAATAGGAGAAAGAATAAAATTGACATTAGCAAACTGAACAGCCATTAAAAGGCAAATACTTTTTGGGGCATACTCATGTTTTTCCAGCTACTTCTATTTCTCGGAGATAGTTAAGTTGGAGAATTGGTGTTGCAGTGTGTCCTGTTTACTGGCATGAGTGGGCCAGTAAATGATCCACTGGAAGAATTTTGCCTTTGAGTAGGAGAGCCAGAGAGGAGCAGAGATAAGATAAAGCAGGCCATGTGACCAGCAGATGCCAGCCTGGGCCAGACAGCCACAGAGAGCTCTGGAGAGCTGGGAAGAGATCAGCTCTGACCTTGGGACCCATGTGAGTGACAAGTGACTTGGACCTAGTGACGTCCCCTCTCAGGATTTCATCTCCTCAGCTGGAAGATGAAGGGGCCATGCCGAGTCCTCAGCATCCTGCCCGCTGCTCAGTGGCCTGTGACCGCAGGTTTGACCTTAGCCTTGAGGTTGTGTCCATTCATACTTTTTCACCCACGAGTTTCGGCAAAGAAAGACTCCCTTCGCACCTGCTTATAAAGGGAATTCTGCTGGATTATCTGGGAAAATGTAGTCTTCAACAGCAGGTTAGGAGTGGTCGTGATGAATATTTTAGTGACACTGTTACACTGGTGTGACCGAACACAGAGGGCTGCGCAGGTGCGGAATCCTTTGCCCAGTAATTGACAGTTTTTATGTGCATACACGCACGTGTAGTGTGCCTCGGCTATAGATGGCAGCAGGCTCAAAAGCTCCAGTTCCTTCACAGTGGACACACGTGGGGACACAGTCCCACGGGTGTTGTCACAGTGGGCGTTTGTGTGCGAGGGAGGATGCTCAGGTCTCTGAAGTGTGGCTTTGGAGAAGGAGCTGCAGAATTGTTCCAAGGAAGTGAGATCAGTGGCGGGTGACTGGACTCTTGGATAACCCAGTGTGGCAGGTACTCCTCATGCTGGCCTGGTGCTTACGTCTTCATTCTAGGGAGCAGGGGATCCCCAGTGAGTTCCTCTCTTCCCTCCGTCAGGGACTGAATCAGCCTGATGGTGTGTGGTTTGGTTATGCAGGCATTTGGCCCGCCTGCTCCCTGAGTTCTGTTTACTTGCTTCGTTTGTGAAGCAGAACGATACTGAATCCCTTTTCTGCAAATGCCAGCTACAGCAATTCGCTGGCTAAGATGTCCTTTTCTCGTGTCTCTGTTCCTTGCCCAGGATGAGGAGGAAGAGTCCAGTAGGCAGGAAACGGAAGAGAAGATACTTCTGGATCCCAACAGCGAGGAAGTCTCTGAGAAGGATGCCAAGCAGATCATTGAGTGCGTACCTCGGGCTCGCCGCCCTTGGGCATGTGCGGTGTGAAGACTGTGCCGTGGGGATGCTCCTCCAGAAAGCTGGCTTTTGTGACGGGAGCCCACCTCATGCCCACACTCTGCTGGGAGCCGTGTGCCCTCAGAGGCCACCGTCAGCCCCCGGTCCGGTCCCCCTGGGTGGTAGGGCTTCCAGCTCCCCATCGCCCCCTCCCTTCTTCCCGTTCCTCTTTGACATCTCTCTCTCTCTCCTCCCTCCCTTCTTTTATTCCTTTGGTCCTTCTTCCCTTCCTCCCCTCCCTAGCTTCCTAACTTCTATCATCCCTTCCTGTCTTCTGGCCCCATCTCTTCCGTCCTCTCCCTCCTGGCTCCCCTCTGGCAGCTCAGGCTCCGTCCTGGGCTTCACACCTGCTGTCTGACTTCCCTGTCAGAATGAACTAGTCAACCCCTTCCCCCCAACTGGCCTCTTCACTGCATTGTGGTCTCATCTCCCTTAACGACACCAGTGCTGATCCAGAAGCCCAAGCGGGACACAGCACACCTGTCTCCATCCTTGCTGCCCCGGCCGCATCCCTGCACCTGCCACCTCCCTCCTTCTGACCATTGCAGCTCCACACTCGCCCCATCCCCTTGTGTCAGTGGTGTGCACATCCCTTTGCTTGTGTGGCTCTGCTATTCAGAGAAAAGTGTTGTGAAAAGATGCACAGAAGAGAAAATTGTAAAAGATGAGATTTTGTTTTTTAAATAGCCAAAGTGAGCATCCTAGTATTTTCTCCTTTTATTCCATGGAACTCTGTGCCAGTTTAGACACCTTTGTTTTACTTGCCTGCCCCCTTTCTTCACTGAAGGTCTTAGAGAAACCTGTCAGTGTGTCCTCGATGCTGTAGAATAAACTACTAGCTGGTTAACAAGGCATTGAGGGTGGAAGGCTGCCTGTCTTCTCTTCTACCTCCTTAGTGTTGCCTTCGGCCCTCTCCCACCTTGTCCTGCCAGCCTGAGCCAGCGTTCCATGAACAGGCTTTGTATCCTGAGAGCCTTGACAGCTTCACCGGCAGAGTGTTAACCTGCAGGTGCTGGGTTCAGGCTCCAGCCGGTCTTTGGAGATCAGGGCACCTGCCTGGTTTCACTACCTTGTATGTGGCTTGGGCAAATGAAGTCATCTCTCTGGGCCTCAAGTGTTCTGTGTGCATAAAACGGGGGTGAGAAGAGTAGCGCGTGCCCTACTTGGTTTTTGTGAGGCTTACAGGTCGTGTATTTTCACTGCAGAGCACGTAGCAGGCACAGAACTGTACATATTGCTGCTGTCTTGGGCTCTCAGTTCATTGCGTGGATGAGATAGGCCGACGCATACACCCAGACGTCTGCGTGTGAGTGTTGACTTTGTCTTTCTCAGGACAGCCAAGCAAGACGTGGATGATGAGTACAGTATGCAGTACAGTGCCAGAGGGTCCCAGTCCTACTACACCGTGGCCCACGCCATCTCGGAGAGGGTGGAGAAGCAGTCCGCCCTCCTCATCAACGGGACCCTAAAGCATTACCAGGTAATTGGCCTCGGAGGTCCACCAGGCAAGTCATCATCTTCCTGATTTGAGCTGGGGTCTGTCTTGCCCGTGCCGACGGCTTGAGAGGTTTTGAGCACGGTGTGATGTCTCAGGTCCCGTCACCTATGAGACGGAGATCTCCCCAGCGGGCCTGTAGTTCTTCTTTGAAAGGACTTCCATGGCACCGTCTCTCCTGGGGCGCGCCCTCCCAGCTCTCTCTTTGATAAGACACTGGCTTCACGTTTGGAACAGTTTGCCTGTGGGTCTCTTCTGAATGGAAAACCCAGCCACGTTCTCTTAACGTGGTGAACATCTTCACTTCTTCTCAAAGGAAATGGAGTGTTTCTGTTGTTGCTGTAGTTTCGTGCTGTGGGTGTAACTACCTAGCATCTATGTACTATGTTCATGCTGGGTGTGAGTGTTAATGTGTGTTTAGGGCACAATAAAGTAGTAAGCAACTGTACTTTGGTAAATATCAGGCTGTTTCATCTGGGTACCAGGTGTTTCATCTAACCTGTCTATATTGGGGTCCACGCCCATCTTCTGCATCCTTCTACTTTGTAGTATTTCCCAGAGTATGTTCCTTTGGGGGGCCTTGTGCCAGCAGTTGTTCCTTTAAAACTAACCACAATTAAGAAGGTTTTGTAGCCAGGTCTCAAGTATGGGAAATACTGTGCGCTGTAACTAGGATTGTCGTATAGTTTGTGTTCTAAACTCGGGTACTTTTATGAGTGAGTAAGGGCTCTTATTGATGGGACTAGGCATAACCCTAGGCCACCCAAGCCAGCAAGATGTGAAGCCAGTCTGGCAGTGAACCTGATTGTCTGTAGTGCACATCAGCACACCAAAGACTGCAAAAGTGAATGTACGGTCCCTAGTGCACGGCGGCCTCCTCCAGTTAGATGCCCTGCCTACCGTGGCCTAATGTCCAGTTTCCCAGGCTTCTTTGACCATCACGCCCAGTTCTCATTTATCACCTATTACCGTCCTGTGAAACCAGTGGCACCTGGAATCCACGTTAGGACGCGCACGCTCCAGGGCGTCGGCACTCGATCTTTCTGAACTCAGGTCCCATCCGCTCCTATAACTGGGCGCCGTGCTTGCAGCCATAGCACGGGAGTGAGGAAGACCGTGGCTGCTGGTGCCTGCTGCCTTTGTGCTAAGGGGGCAGCGGTCTGCAGTCACCATCGCCTTGGCGTCACCAGTGCTGATGTCATCACAGTAAGAATGACAGGTAATGGCCACTCTTTGTACTCTGTGCATCCTCCTGAAATGGTCTTGCAAGATCCCCAGGCGTCTCCAGAGCACCCTTTGAGTAAGCTCAGCTTTGTCTTTGTGCTCCTTGAGACATGTTTGTGTCGTCTCTCTATTTAACCTTGACCTAGCTGAAGCCTTCATGCTGCTTCCTGGAGAGCCACATAATGAGCCTGGTTCAAGACATAGCTGCCTTCAGTCGCCCAGTTCCACAGCCTGGACAAAGTCCAGATCACTTCCCACGGTGCTGGTGAATTTCTAGGCCCTTCTACGGCTTGTTTCTGCTGGTGTTTCAAATGAGCTTAACACAGACACAGAATTTTGCCTTTTCCCCATTTTCATTAAAAGAAGTAAGGAGGCTCCACTCCCACGGCCTGGCTGAATGTTTTGGCATTTAGTTGGCTTTGCTCAAGATCTGGTGGCCTCAGGGTTGCGTTGCAGGCAGGCAGACAGCTTCTCTCGCCCACCCCTCTTCGCCTCTGTGGTTATTTCCACTACTTCAGCCGAGCATGTGTGGTGTGGTGGTGGAAGAGGATTGGTGTTTGGGGGAAGGAGATAACACTTTTCAATTTTCACCCAGCCTTTACTCTGTACTTGGTGTGGGGGAATCCAAAAGTGACTCTGGTGCATGACGTTCGTACTTTGAACAGGCGTTGAGCCTGTGTGCAGGCAGTGAGCTTCAGCGTGCTGCTTTTAGGGCGTCCTCACAGTGCAAGGTTCCCAGTGCTGTCTGGGAACTTCCTGTCTTCCAGCAACAGAAATGTCCTCCTGTGGTCCAGCACGGTGGCCCTGACTCCCTTGTCTCCCCGCTTCCTCACCAGAGGGATCCCACCCTGGGGTAGCCTCTGCATCACCCGGATGACTGTTTCTGATGATCTGGGATCTCTGTGCCCAGCCCGCCTTCTGCTTTCCCTGTAATCCTCCCATTGGCTCTTTGTGGTTGGAGTGGTTGGACTGGGTTTGGGTTTGGGTTTGCTTCATTTGTAATGAATCTAGAATGTTAGATCCTGTGAAATGCTAAGCAGGGATGAGCAGCAAAGCCGCTTACAGTCCCACCAGTATGCTGCATCCCATCACGTCTAAATCTGATTAACACTCAGCACCTGCCCAGCAGCAGGGACGATAACAGGCTCAGACTGGATATTCTCTTTGCCTTGGTGCTTCCTCCACTTGCCGACTGTGGGAAGCCTGACACACAGCACCGAGGAGTTACGAAGTCACAGCCTCACTTGAGTTGTATTAGTATTAATTACCTGTGCACATCTTGGCTAATTGAAGCAATTACTCTTCATTTCAGCTGCAGGGCCTGGAATGGATGGTTTCCCTGTATAATAACAATCTGAACGGAATCTTAGCTGATGAAATGGGGCTAGGAAAGACCATACAGACCATTGCACTCATCACGTACCTGATGGAGCACAAACGACTCAATGGCCCCTATCTCATCATCGTTCCCCTTTCGTAAGTAAAGTCATTTATCCTGCAGTCGCCGTCGTGTGCGTTGTAGATCGTACTGTTAGGAGCTCGTCCTTGTCTTTCACCGAGGGTAGAATTGTAGCATGCTGTATGTAGTCTGATCAGAGTCGTGTCACCTGGATTTAGATGTTCATTTCCTGCCCCACCCCACCCAGCCTCTTTGATGGGTTCTTTAAGCACAGGACCCATTAGCAGCAGGGTCTATACACTGCATGGTGAGTCTCACTCACTGTCGTTTCGTAATGACACGCAAAGGGGAAAGAGGGGTGTGTGTGTTTAAAAGGTTTCCTTGATTTTCCCTTGTTCCATTTACAAAAAGTTATATGCATACATACATATATACATAATTAAGAGGTCACGTGTTCTTAAGTCTTCCCTTTTTGTATTTTTTAAAGCAGAACTGAAATCAAAATCCTGACTATGAATTTTGCATTGAACAAAAAAACCTCAGTGTTTCCATGATTTCTCTGCATTGGATGGG
Organism: Oryctolagus cuniculus; assembly: GCF_964237555.1. Taxonomy (NCBI): domain Eukaryota; kingdom Metazoa; phylum Chordata; class Mammalia; order Lagomorpha; family Leporidae; genus Oryctolagus; species Oryctolagus cuniculus. The sequence continues at coordinate 164,233,676 of NC_091432.1, forward strand.
ACAGCACTGTTGCATTCTGGTGCTTTCTGCCCTGGGTGGTTTCTCGTGGGCTTGTGGCAGAGAAGAACTGCTCACTCCCCACTCTACTTGGTAGTACAGCGTGTATGGCTGTGGGTGTCAAGGCTGCAGCTTTATTCCCTGAGATGTCATAACGGATCTCAGTGCTGATATGAACTTGCCCTTGGTGTAAGAATAAGTGTTGTTCTATTTTTGTATTTTCTGCAGATTTTGTCTAAATGACTATTTGCAGACCTTGTTCTACGAATTGTCTGTGTCCATAGTATTTAGACTTTCTTTGCATTTTATCTGTGTTTTCCATGTTCTGACTAATATACTATGGTGACACTTCCAGGTTTTTTTTTTTAAGTCAATCATTTCTTCCCCTGCTTCCTTTTGACAGATTTATTTAACATTTTCATGTGGTTTTGTAATTCGTTTTTCCTGACTCAATTTTTCTCAGCTTCTATGGCTGTTTCTAAAGATTCTCAAAATCACCCTGGCAATATGATTTTCAGAACCTTATTAACATGTAGATTTTTGCTATGTTTATGTATTCTTCAATATTTTTTTTTCTTATGAGGTTTTTTTTTATGCTCCATGGACAAACTTGCCAGCCTTTGTGGTAGCTTATTTCTAACTTATCTTATATCCACACCTTTAGAATAAATATGTAGTTGAGATCTTATTTTATGTTCCCTAGCCCCTCTTAAGGTGAGGCCTGAAAATGAAAAAGAACATCTTTGTAACCACTGAATTTTGTACAAATGTCTTTTTTTTGTTGTTCTGTAGGACTCTATCTAACTGGACATATGAATTTGACAAATGGGCTCCTTCTGTGGTGAAAATTTCTTACAAGGTTTGGAATGCTGTCTTTATATATAAATGTGGAAATGCAAAAAATAGCCCCGATTTTCTTCATTCCATATGCACATCTGTGAACTGTATTTGGTTGTAAAGTTTTGTCATGTACATCATGTACTAAACAGTGAGAGTTAATCATCCCAAGAAGATTACTGTAATAAACCATAATTACTTTCAGATAGTGAAATGCAGAAGAAAATTGTTAATTATCATATTGCGAGGTTTCTGATGAGAGTAATACAAATGACAAATACCGCACATTCTGCGCGCTGCTCATGGGCTCGCCGCGGGCTGCTCCGGGGCCGGCTGTGCCCGCAGCGCCAGGCAATTACTGCCGCCCGGGCTGCCTGCCGCCCGCTCCTGAGGGCTCGGAGCTTCTCAGCCGAGCCGCGCGGGTTCTCTGCTCCGACCAGGTCACCGTGATTTCCTTGTCTCCTTTCCCTCCCTCAGTCTCGAGCGGGAAAACCTTTCTGTTAGGGTCTGCAAGGCGTCAAGACACACAGGAGTTGGCCCAGACTTTGTTGCTGGTTAAGGGGTCAGCGCAGACCGTGCGTGTGTGGGCACGCCTCGGGCTCAGGTCTGGGCTCCCTTAGGCAGTGAGCATTGCGAGGCAGAGGGGAAAGAGCGCACGTGTCCTTCCGCCCAGCCTGAGGGTTGTGTTTTTCTTCCTTTCCAGGGCACCCCTGCCATGCGTCGCTCTCTTGTGCCCCAGCTGCGGAGTGGCAAATTCAATGTCCTCCTGACTACTTACGAGTACATTATAAAAGACAAGCACATTCTCGCAAAGGTATGTTTTTCTTAAAAAAAAAAAAAAAATTCTTCCACGTGCAATTGTGGACTATCACACTGGAGTGCACAGTATTCCCAAATTACCCTCAGTAGAATAATTTTATCCTTAGGTGGCATGTGTCTTTCTTATTTGCCCCTAAAAAGTCCGATATATTTTGGTCTTGCATTTTAATTTTATGCACACTGGTGTGCACGCGTGTGTGCGTGCGTGCATGTGCGTGCGTGCGTGACTGATCCTGGGACTTGTAACTGTCTTCTCTTAGTTAATGAGTTTACATCTTTTTTATAAGCTCATCTGGCTTCTTTCTGCAACGGCGCTGAACGTGCTCCGGAAAGAAATCATTGTTTTCGTGGCCCTGGGTTATTGTCCACATAAGTTCATTCCTCTCATGCCTGTGTCTCTGCAAAGACGAGGAGGCACATTTCCGCTTGGCCTCTTCTGTGTGAACACTCCCCTGAGCTGTGGCTGTGGTGGCTTTGGTGTGGTCCCAGATTAATCATGGGCCCAGCCTTGTTCACATTTCTCCAGGCTGTCTCTATGACTGTTTATTTGGAGCTCGTAAGGAGTTATTTCTGTCACTTTCATGTCTCCTAATTTGTGTGTCCCTAATTGTCCTTTAGCTGCAAAATAGATTTGTTTTGCATTAATGTCATCTTGTCTCCTGGTATGTCCATGTACCGTCTTTTCCTGGAACAGATAATGAAAACTTACTGTTTTTCCCCCCACAGTCATTCTTTCAGCCCTTGGTGTTCCCTGGAAAGCACCATAATCTGGAACTAAGTTATGGCCAGAGTGGCACAGAAGTCCTGTTTCAGGGTTTTGTTCAGCCTCTGAGTTAAACCTTCGCCCTGGGCCCTGAGAGTGCCCTCCGTGGCATCCCAGGAAATGGCCTAAAGGAAATATGCCCTCCCAGGGGAAGTTTAATCAGTGAGACGGCACAGGCAGCAGTGCTGTTCCCAGTCCTCAGGAAGTTGGCGGTGTCAAAAATGATGTGTTTTCAGCATTTCTGTGGGAATGAATGTGTTTGTACGCCTGAGATCCTTTTAGAAGGATTCAATCATGACTGGTGCATACGTATTTCAAATTCATCGGAGACGCCTGGTAACGAGATGCACTGCTTTTATTTGTTACTGGAGAAGTAGGGCTTCAGAAGAGGGGAATAATTTTTTTTCTCCAAGTAGAAGGCCTAATTAGGAGTAGACCCAATAGCAAAATCAAAGGCCTCTGCTGCCTTGTTTATTATTTCATAAACTAAATCAGTCAGGAAAGTAGATTGAGAATATTTCTTTAAAACCAGTTTTGTCTGCCAGCCTCTTTGCATGCTGTTGGTGAGTTTGGGGCAACGGGTCGTACAATTGTAATTATTCTTAAAACGCTTTTTCAGAGGTTGTAGAGGACTGAAAAAAAAAAAATTCGGGTGGTTTCTTTTACCTGTGCCTCCCCACCTGACTGCTGGTTCCCGTCTCTTGCCCCTGGCATTCCCGGTGCGTCTAATGAGGAGGGCGAGGGCTGTGTGGACTGCTTTGCTGTCTGCCTCTTCTCGCTAAGAGCTTTGCAGGAGGATCCAGGGACATCTGAGTGCCAGATGCTTTTCTTGGCTACTGCCACTGTTTTGTAGGGAATGGATGGGCCGAGTGGAACATTCCTCATTGTTCCCACCGAAGAAACTCCACAGTGGTCTGAGCAAGGGTTGAAGGTGAAGGTGTAAGAGAGGGAGAGGGGCTGTGTGGCCCTGGGAGGGAGGCTCGTGCCGGGTAAGCATTCCTGGCTTTTAAAGCGATGGTCGTGCGTGGGGATCCGGTTGTGTTTGTTCTTCAGTGTTGGCGTCAGTGCAGGAATGAGGTTTTGCATTGCCCCCTCTGCCAGGGCGTGTTTCCTTTCATCTCAGATACAGCAGCCGTCTTAGACCAGTTGGAGAAGCAGTGTGAAGGAACTGAGTAGCTCGCTGGCCAGATCTCAATTTGGTAAAAAATGCTGAATGTCCAGATTTTTGTGTGAAAAATTTCAACGTTGCAGTGTTCACAACCGGGTTAAACAAAACGCTGAGCCAAATTCTTAAGGGTAGTAACTAGCCAGGCTAGTAGAGATGAAGGCATGGAACTAAGACCACATAAGCTATCGATGTCTGCTAGTGCCGTTTCGGGAGACTCTCTCATTAACTGATGCTTCAAGGGGGGATCCGTGCTCTGTACATGGGCTGAGGTGGCGTGACCATGAAATCTGGGCTACATATGTCGTATGTCTACACTGTCATGGAGCAGCAGATGGGGAGAGAGGAGATCTAGATATAGGGCCAGCCATTTCATTCAAGATGATTTGGGATCGCATGGCCCCTGAGCACCAGAGGAACCTTCCATTGGGACGTGGTGTTTGACACGCTCTGTCCATCGTGGGGGATGGTCAGCTGCTGGAGATTGCTTTGTATGAAGGAGGGTCACGCCGTATCACGGACCAAGGGACCAAGCGTGCCTCCGGCTTCCTGCCTCCCACTTGCCTGTTGCAGGGGGTTCTGTTCTCCCCTGGCTCACCGCACATGGGTCCTTCTGTTGTGTTGCAGATTCGGTGGAAATACATGATCGTGGACGAAGGCCACCGGATGAAGAACCACCACTGCAAGCTGACCCAAGTCTTGAATACCCACTACGTGGCCCCCAGAAGGATCCTCTTGACCGGCACCCCGCTACAGAATAAGCTCCCCGAACTCTGGGCTCTCCTCAACTTCCTCCTCCCCACAATTTTTAAGAGTTGCAGCACATTCGAACAGTGGTTTAATGCTCCATTTGCCATGACTGGCGAAAGGGTACTGGTCTCAATTTGGTTGTTTCCACTGCATGACAATGAAATGACATGAAAGAGCCCCGGGCTGGCAACACGAGAGGCAGAGAAATCCCGCAGGGTGCGTTAGGATGTCTGGGGCCTTTTGAAGCTGCTCAGTGGGTGGATGTGGTCTCAGCCCGGGGCCACAGCCCCGGCCTCAGCTCGCGGCAGCGGGGCCTCCTAAGTCCTTTTGCTTTGGCTAACATGCCAGGCTACCAGAGAATGTTCCTGGCCGGGGGAGGTTCCCGGGGAGGCTGAGCACGCAGACGTTTCTTGGAGAAATGGCACAGACCAACGTGATGAACCGAATACAGGCCTTAAACACAGCTTCCCTTGTTAGAAACTCGGGCTTGCCTTTCAGAGACTTCCTCGAGAGGAGTTGGTATAACGGAGCAGAACGAGTTTACGCTAACTGCCTGTATACTTGTTTGTCCAGTGTTAGTCTGTGCCCCAGGTTTGCACATGCGCAGGAACACTGCTCAGCTGCAGGGGCAGCCATTTTCAAATGGATGGGTATTACTCCCTCAGCTGTCTCCTCTTAAGAGACATGGGCCATTGCAAGACAAGAAACGGGCACGCGTCATTTGGATTAGAGGGATGAAAAACCACTGAGGACGCTTGAGGAAAACTTGTGTTTGAACTGTTTGGCCCTTTAATCTTGAGGTACCTCCTAGGCACATTGGCTGTTCCTCCGCAGTTAATTAACTGGCTTGCCCGGTTGTGGGAGGTCGTGCCGATCAACTCTGCCCCCTAGAGGCTGAGAGAGGAAGGTGAGAGAGAAAGCGGATTTTGCACGGGGGAGGGAACTTGAGCAACGCCAAGGGACCTAGAGGCTCAGCAGCATCAGGTGTGTCTGCCTGTGTTGCTTCTTTCATGTTCACGCCCTTATGAGACGGCCAGCCTGACGGGGCCTAACGAGGCTTTGAACACGTTAGCTGTCTAGCGCGGTCTTCATCTAGCCTCAGTGGCTCATAAAATCATGCGTGACTTTATCAAATCTGGCCGAGAACCGGCGGCCTCTTGGGCCTTGGGTGCGGAACTCAGCTTTGAGATGCAGACAGGCGTTTCGAGGTGGGTGAGGCATGTGGGAAGAGACTTCCCAGGGGCGTCTGATGGGCACACACCTGGCCCCACTGCCTGGAAAACTGCCTGTTAAAGCACTGCATACTCTCGCGATGCTTTCCTCCCTGAAACACCCCTTTAAGGAGATCAGATTCATGCAAGGTTGTCTTGCAGGTGGACTTGAATGAAGAAGAAACTATACTGATCATCCGGCGTCTACATAAGGTGCTGAGGCCGTTTTTACTGAGGAGACTGAAGAAAGAGGTTGAATCCCAGCTTCCAGAAAAAGTAGGTTGCAAATTGAATAAGCCCTGGGTTTTTGTGTTTTTGTTTTTTCCTCCCTGAAATTATGAGGCTACTTCAAAAATATGAAACATTGAATTAAGAGAAGCTCATTTTGGTGCAAAAAAATCTTTTTGAAGTCCGTACATGGTTTTTTCATAACTTGAACTTTTTGAAGACACCTCTTGGGCTTGAGGAACTTGCCTTCTAAAGCCATGGGATCGAATTTCAGTTAGGGTTACCCTGGAAGTGTCTTAAAGTGCTTGTTTTTCACTGGACAGAGCTAGAATGAGAAGGGAAGTTTCAGCATTTGTCAGCCTAATTTCCAAAAGCTTTTGAGCAAGTTTTATAAAATTATTGGATTCGTCGAGCCTCATTCCCTTCCAGCTCCCCATTCTTGTGTTTTAGTTCCTGACTGCCTCAAGCTCACGGTTGCAGGCACTTGCAGAGTTGTTCTGCTCATGACCCAAGTGAGGATTTTGATTTTGGGGACTTGTGTCTTGAGTGGAGGGCAGACTAAACATTTGCCAGGTTTCCCGGAAGTTTATTCTGTAGCTGATGTCTATGATGTCGCCATCCTGATGCTAATTGGAAAAATAGAGTTCCTGCAAATTACAGGCACATCATGCAATTATTTTGGGACATGGTTTTTGTCCTGCACCGTGCATGTTAAGCTGTGAACCTTTTAAGTGGGTATTTTTTGGATACTGTGTTCTCACTGCCTCACGGCTTCCTTTGAGCCTCGGCTCCATGAATTCAGGGAGTTCATGTGTTTCTCATCATCTTTTGGAACCACGTGCATTTGACTTCTAACTTTCACCCTCTTAAGGAGAGATTGTTTAGCAGCACATACTATTTGTTGCACAAGAGATCTTGGTTTGAATTTTTTTCCTTGTGTGAAGCCAACTCTATTGTCTTACTTTGCGTGATTTTAGTTTTTTTGGGTATCGACTCTGTTTTTGGACAGATTGGCTCACCCTGCTCATTTTTTTTAGGGGGAGTTGGCAAGATAGTGTGCAGTGATCACTTTGCTAAAAGAGAATTTTATTACCTAGTCCTCTGTCCATTAATAGGAAAAAGGGTTAAAAATGTAAGTCTATACCATGCTTGTTCCAGTGAAAGTAAGTATTTAAGCTTATTTTCCTGGTGAGTTCATTTTAGGGTTTGAATGCTGTTGATATTCCCTGTACTTCCTATGGTCTTGGCTTTGGGTAACATCTTTCTTGTTCAAGGTGGAGTGTAGTCTAGGTAGATTAACTGGTGAGTGGGTTAAAAATGGTCATATGGCTACTTGAGCTATTTTCTTTTTTTCCTTTTTAAAAAAGATTTATTTATTTTATTTGCAAGACAATTACAGAGACAGATCTTCTATCTGCTGGTTCACTATGCAAATGGCCACAATGGCCAGGACTGGGCCTGGATGAAGCCAGGAGCTTCTTTCAGATCTCCCACGGGAGTGTGGGGACCTGAGGACTTGGGCCATCTTCCACTATTTTCCCAGGTACATTAGCAGGGAGCTGGATCAGAAGTGTAGCAGATGAGACTCAAACTGGTGCCCATATGGAATGTTGGCACCACAATTGGCAGCTTAACCCACCAAGCAATAGTGCCGGCCCCTTACTGCTCTCTAGTGCACTGTTACTGCAGCCCTGCACGCCCTAGAAATGGAATATTAAGATTTTTCTTTTGTCTCATGCATCTTTTTTTTTTCCTTTGTAAGAAGTATAAAGGTAATTGACTAAAGCCTGTCATTTGCTTATTTCCTAGAACTTTGAAAAGAGAGAGACAAACAGGCAGGGAGGTCCCATTGGCTGGTTCACTCCCCAAATACGTGCAGCAGCTGTATATGGGGGGCCAAAGCCAGGAACCGGGAACTCAAAGCCAGGTTTCCAATGTGAGTGGCAGAACTCAGTCCCCTGATCCATCACTGCTGCCTCCCAGGCTTGCATTAGTGGGAAGCTGGAGTCCGGAGCTGGAATTGGGAATGGAACCCAGGTAGTGTGATGGGGGAGGATACAGGTGTCCTATTGGCTAGGTGAGCTGTCTGCCTCTCGTAAGGTGTCCTAGTCTTGTTTATTCGTCTCTGAGCCTGGCGGACATAGCAGGATCTTTATTTTAAAGATTTATTCATGTACAAGGCAGAGTGACAGAGACAGAGATAGATTTTAGAAAACACATTACAGGTGAAACCTTATCAACAATGCTTTAGGAAAATCCATCGTAGAAAATCAAACTTCAGCGGCATAAGGATTACGGGTGGTGACTTATATCACAAGAAATTATTTGCTTTTTAAAACTATTGTATGGTTCTTTTTACAAAAGAGCTGCCTGAGTACCCAGGAACAATGTTAACCTTTAGTTAAAAAAAAAAAAAAAAAAGCTACCCTCAGATTATCAAAAGCACATCTTCTGTATGAAAACACTTGCATTGTGTTATGTCTGCGATTCCATCCTGGGATACCTTTGTGGGTGTCCCTCGGTTTAAAGGTATCCTCGGCTCCTTTTCTGGGGGCAGCTCTGTGAGTGGAAATCTTGGGCTCTGCCCGTCGCAGTGGGTCTGGCTCACCACTGCCTTCCCCCTGTCTTGGTGAACGTCCTTGAAGCCCAGTGAGTCTTGGCGTTCTCATGGGAGAACGCCAGGTCAGTGTGCGCCTCTTGGAGTGGCTACGTGGAGGAGACGGATGCGGTGCTCACGATACAAGGCCGGGCCCATGGGGAGAGCCCTGCGCTGTGACCCCCACAGCCACGCAGTCCCTGCTTGCTGCTGTTCCTCCTGGGAGTCCCGCTTTCACGTTAGCTTCAAGGGCTGTGTCACCACACTCTGGTCCTTGCTGCCTATGCTGTGGCTCTCCCACACCTGAGTCCCAAACACCTTCATGGCATTTGGGGGTCACTGTACATGTGTGCTTGCATGCATCTGTGTGTGCGTGTGTGCATGCATCTGTGCATGTGTGCAGCTGCTGGTGATATGTCTTGGCTCCTCTGTCTTCTCTGCCTTGGTAGGGTAGTGTTGGAAATTTCACCGTCATCTTTGAGGGCAAGGAAGTATTTTCTGTCACCAAATGCTTATAGCCACAGACAACTTGTGCACTTACTCAAGCCATGTAAAACACCCAGAAATTACAGCTGAGGGCAGGAAAAGGCTGCATGGGGCCAGAGTGCTAATTCCCAAGTGTCTTTATGAAAAAGAATCAGTAGGAAACATTTTTGATTCTATTTTAAAATGCATCTATGATAAAGTTCACTTTTTTTGATGTATGAGTTTTGACCAGTACATAGTTATGTTAACCATACCCACAACAAAATACAGAACAATTCTGTCACTCACCCCTCCTTAACAGTTCCCTGTTGTTAGCCCATTTCAGTCAAACCCTTTAACCTCGTGTGACCTCTGATCTGTTTCCCATCTATGTGACTTTGTCTTTTCCAGAACGTTGTATGAATGGAGTCACACATTATGTAACTTTCTGTGTCTGAATCTCTCACTTGGTGTCCTGTTTGGGATTGTTCCTAGTTGTTTGTGTCAGTAGTTGGTTCATCCTTATGCACTACAGTTAGCTTACCTGTTCAGTTGGGCACATGGGTCACTTCTGGTTTTTGATGACTCAGGGTAGAGCTGCTACGCGTGTTTGTGCACATGTGTGGGTTTTGTGTGAATACAGGGTATTGTTTGGCATGAGTGAACGCCTAGGAGTACGATTGCTTGTTTGGCCAATGTGTACATAAGTTGATGCGAAACTGGAGATGGTTTTCTGAACTGGCTGAACCACTCTGTAGTCCCACCAGCGACGTGTGAGCAGTCCAGTTCCTCCACTTTCTTATCAGGACTTGTATTGTCAAGATTTACTCCTAATTACGTTTGGCCATTTTAGTAGATGTAAGATGTACAGTGACGTAGTGGTATTTTGCGTGTTTAACATCTAGTGATGTTGAACATACGTTCATTCTCTTTCTCAGGTGAACGTGATCAGGCAGATGAGGCCACAGTTGGATAAGTGCAGCTTTACTGCATAGCAAAATTAGTTTTGTGGCATTCTAGTGAAACACCTAGTGAGCAAGGGAATGTACTGTGTCCCCGTGACCACCACCATTACCAGCTTGCCAGTGTCTTAAAATCTATTCCTTATATTCAGGAAGGAATGGTAATGCACAGTAAAGATTTCCATAAAAAACTGAATTTAAGTGAGAATTGACCTTTTGACTTAACTCCCTTTTGAGGTTATCCCCACCAATTGTCTCCTTTATTATTTGCTATCTTCAACAGCCAGTTATCTGTACAGTTCTATGTATTGATGCCTAAATGTGTTAAAGTACATGTCCATTGTGTGAGGTTAACTAAAGGGTGACCTACCTAAAATCAGTCCCAGTTTTGGTATAATTTGTATAAATCATTTAAAAAGCTTAGTTAAGATGGGTAACTTTTTTTTCCCTAAGATTTATTTAGTGGAAAGGAAGAGTTACAGAGAGAAGGGAAGAGAAAGAATTTTCGTTCACTGGTTCACTCCCTGGATAGCCAAAATGGCTGGATCTGAACCTGGGAGCCTAGAGCTTCTTCCAGGTCTCCCACGTGGGTGCAGGGGTCCGAGGACTTGGGCCATCCGCTGCTGCTTTCTCAGGTACAGTAGTAGGGAGCTTGATGAGAAGTGGAACAGCCAGGGCTTGAACCAGTGCCCATATGAGATGCCAGCACTGCAGGTGGCAGCTTTACCCACTAGACCACAGTGCCAGCCCCAAGATGGGTAAGTTCTATATTCATTATGTAAATGTTTAGAGTGTTTAATTACTACTTTGTTTCCCTCTCATGCCATGAACTCCAGAACCTGAGACTTTGTAAATTGAATCATGTTTCATTTCAGGGTTGAGTGGTGTAGCAGGTAAAGATTCTGTGGGATGCTTGCATCCACTGTTAGAGTGCCTGGGTTTGAGTCCCATCTCTGGCTCCTGACTGGAGCTTCCTGCTGTTGTAGACCCTGGGCAGCTGTAGATTATGGCTTAAGTAATTGGGTCCCTGCCACCCATGTGGGAGACCTGGATTGGGTTCCTGGCTCTGAGCTTTGGCCTGATCATGTCTTAACTATTGTGGGAATTTTGAAAGTAAAACTTTGGGAGCATGTATGTGCATTCGCTCTCACACTCTCTCACTTGCACTCTCTCGCTCTGTGTGTGTGTGTGTGTGTGTGTGTTTGTACATTTCTCTCTCTATTCTCTGTCTTCTCTGTGTCCCTCTACTTTTCAAATAAATAATAAAAATTTAAAATCAATAAAATCTCAGTTCAAAAAGTACAATATATCACACTAAGTCTAGGTGCATTGTTTCAATAACACAGAAATCAGGGCAGAAATTGTGAAAGCCAGTCAAACACTTGTACAGGGTTATGTGGTAAGAGACCGTGGGCCAGTGTTATCACCCAGTTTGCCTACTTGTAGGGGACCATTTTGTTCATTTACAAATGTAAGAATCCTTAGAAGATAGTTATGTTCAGGGGTTGGCCCCTCAGTTTTACAAATAATTTAAACAAAAATAGCTCCAGTGGCCCTCACAAGCCTGTCATTGAGGGACTTCCTGTGAAGATGTCAAAGATTGATTAGCTCTGCCAACTACAGAAACTTTCACATTCATGCTGCAGTTGGGCGCCATCATATTTTTTTGGAGGTAAACTCCAACCCAATAGAGTTGAAGTTGTCCCCACTGTTTTTTTTTTTTAAATAATTATTTTTATTTATTTGAAAGGCAGAGTTAGAGACAGGGAGAGACATCTTCCATCTTCTGGTTCACTCGGTTCACTCCCCCAATAGCAGCAGCAGCCAGGACTGGCCCAGACCAAAGCCAAGAGCTTCCTCCAGGTCTCTCAGGTAGCTGACAGGAGCCTAAGCATTTGTATCCCAGGCCATTAGCAGGGAGCTGGATTTGAAGTAGAGCAGCCGGGACTTGAACCGGTGTCCATATGGGATACCAGATTTGCAGGCAGCGGCTTTACCCGCTATGCCACAGTGCCAGCCCTCTGTCTCTACTATTGTAGCAAATAATCTCACCTTCTTGCTGTTAGTCTGCATGTCTCTCTTAGAAGAGTTCATTCTGCCTCTTATCTCAATTCGTAGCTACCATTTGCCTGCTGTGTGCATTGTCCTGTACTGAGACTGGGTGGCAGGTGCAGGAGTTACCCCAAAGCAGGCGGTATTGGTGTGACAGGCCAGCTGACTAGCTGTGGAGGTGCCGTCTACTCATTCTGAATACTGGCATGGCAATGAGGTTCTGGCATCTGAACCCACAGAATGAATGACCCTGGCCATCAAGTGTTTTAGGGCAGGGGACTCCAGTATCTATGGGTATGTGTGTGTGGGTGCTTACTGGTAACCAGCTGGGGTACAGAAACATGTCACAGCAACCATATGTATGCATTTTTCTCTTTGAAAAATAAGCTTTGTTGATACTTCATATACAGTGTGGCGTTGGTCCTCGTGTGCACGTGTGTATGTCAGGATGTCAATCCTCTGCAGGAGGCAGGCTGTGTAGGTTCTCCCAGGGTGGTCTGAGCAGGGATCTCCAGCACCAGGAGCATCTGACCATCCACTGACCTTCCATGTTGGGCTCATTCACTTCTTGCCCAGTGTGGGGCTTTGCGAGTTTCCTTGCGCCGGGTACGGGGATTTCATATGATCTGATTTTTAACTGCACTAACACCCCTGGTCCCCAGAAAGGCTTAAAAAGTTTCTGCAAAGGAGTGCAGATGGAAAAGAAGACAAGTAGCAGAAGCATAGGTGGACAATGGAGAGAAGGCTGCCCTGCGTTTGCTGTGTGGGTTTGCATCTGCCCCATCTGGGTGATCAGGTTGCAGGTGACTCAAAGTATAAGATAACCGTCAAACTGACACCTGATAGGAATTAACTTTCTAGAGCACTGTTCTTTCCCCTAGCAGTAAGCTGTTTCTTGAGACATTAATACCATAGCACTTTGAGAAGTCCATAGAAAACATATATTGTGAAAAAAACTTCAAAAAAATTTTTTGCACCAAAATTAATTTATCTTTTAACTCTCTGAAGTACTTGTGTGTGAGTATGTGTACATCAGTCATAAATACAGAGACATCTGATGGGAAGGTGGGTGCTTAGCCTGTCCCTCTAATCGGGGAATGCCATGGAACGAGCTTCGTGACCAGTTGCTTAAAGGGAAACCCAAGTGGAGATTTGGTGTTGGCTGCTAGGTGGTTGGGGAAAAATGTAGCCAAGAGTCCTCAATGTGCACTGGGCCTCAGAAAGGAGACCTTAAGACCTGGGGCATCCTGGACCCGGGGGAAAAGCCCCAAAACAGACAGAAGAACTTGGAGTTGTTTGGAACGCCTCCAGGAACAAATGCAAAATAAACTTGAGAAGCTGCTGGCAATGATGGTGACTCTCAAGTCGGCTTCTTCTGCCCCTGATCCTGGAAGGGGGCAGTCCCCAGGTATTTCCCCTTCCAGCAGTGGTGGTCAGCCCCCAGGAGCGCTCTCTCTAACGTCTCTACTCTGCAAAGACCTGGCTTCACTGTCCTGTCTCCATGGCATCATCTTGCCTTCCTCTGCCTCCCCGACTCCTTTGTCCCCAGCCGGAGCTGGTGGACGAGAAGTGGGGTCGCTGATTCTGTGACTGCCATCCCTTGATGCACATAGAACAACCATTGGCCATCCCTTCCACGATGAGGAAGGTGTGAGGATGCCGGCGGGGGTGGGGGGGCCGCCCAGGTGAAGGTGGGTGTCAGGCAGAACTGAAAGTCTCCTTGGCCATCCTCAGCGTGGAGTTTGAGAGTGTACTTGTGAATCCCAGTGCACCTTGCCTAGATGGATCACTTTGGGCCAATCCCTTGGCCTCCCTGATGACCGATTCCTCCTCTGTTAAATGAGGAGAGCAGGTGTGACTGTGTCCTCTCGGCCTCATGGGGGTTTAATGAGAGAAGGACGTGAAGTATTGTGTACAGAGCCTGGCACCCAGGGAGAGCTCAGTCGTGTTAGCCCTCAGTGTCATTTTTATCAACATGCTTGTTACAGTATGAAGTCGTTTAACATTTTTCTTCACAGTGATCAGATTTCATTATGAGTTGACAGTTCTTGAAAAAGTAGGATAGTGGTAATCATTTCCTGGTGCATTTCTATATCAAAAACATCCCATTGAGCTCCTTAAATAGATGTGATTTTTTTTTCAATAAATGGAAAGGTAAATGAAAACTTTTTACAAAACAAAAAGAAGTACATTAAACATAATAGCATGATGAGGGCTCTAAACACAAAGTGTAATTATAAAGCGCATACTTGCTTGTTAAACTTGATGATTTTTTGTTGTTGTTGTTCCTTAGCCAAGAAGGTCATGAAAACTAAAGCATGTTGTTGGGGTGTTCCTTTTTTTTTTTTTTTTTTTAATTTTAATCTGCTGAGAGGCAGGCCTTTCTCTAATGTTACTTGATACATCCCAACAGGTGGCAGATGACTATTAACTGTGGCTCCCTCTGACCCAACAGCTTACTTCTGGAGCAACAATTGAATGAATATTCAACTTCCCTCCTCATCTGTGACCTCCTCTCTCCAGCCCTCAGAGCTCGAATAATCCAGTCACATTAATCAGTTTATTAAACATTAGGCAGCTTGCTGATTGATTTTGGATCACATTCTGCAGGTTTCTAGACAGTCATCTGATATCTGTTATGAAAATTGCACATTTATATTCTTGGGATTTTTTTTAAATAAAGAAGAACAATCATAGGAGTAATCACAGCAGATTTTATGCATTTGGAGTATAATAACCCACTGCAGGTCTGTGATAAACCATGGGCATGTGAATTCGCTTTGTCAGTGCGATTTTTGTGCTTTTTTGATGCAAGCACAGGAGGCCTTGTCCTCCTTTGGATGGCCATAAAGTTGTGTCGTGCTATGGATCAACTCCTCTCCTCCACCTGTTGCCTTCACTAGGTCGCATCTTATCATTTCTGAAGTGCAGAGTTAATGACATTCAACCTACAGCTATTACCAGTCTTACAGTACTGAGGGTGGTTAGCCACATGTGTCCGTTTAAAAAATGGTTTACAAAAGGAAAAAAAAATGGTAGGGTATTAGCCAGTCACTGTTTTTCCTGAACTTGTTCTGTTCATATGAAAGGTGATGTATTTGGGAAGCAGAGAAAATACTAAAAATCTCCCAATGCCAAACATTTTGCAAGCCACTTTCTCCAATACGGAATTGAGTCAAGAAATGTCGGGAAACATGGCCCTGGCCTCAGTGACATGTAACCTTTTGAGCATAGCTCTAACAGTGATAACTGCGGTCTGCAACACAGCATCCCGCCACCTGTCCATGAGTTCTAGAAGGGGAACCAGGGACAGCATCATGCTTCCAGGACCCACCCAGCACCCACAAGTCTGCAGTGTTCCTGTTACAGACGCACTGCCCACCTGCTCTCACTTGCCCTGCTCTCTCTCCCCCAGGTAGAGTATGTGATCAAGTGTGACATGTCGGCTCTGCAGAAGATTCTGTATCGTCACATGCAAGCCAAGGGCATCCTCCTCACAGACGGCTCTGAGAAAGACAAGAAGGTACGTGGGTGAGGACGGCGCAGCTCAACGTGCCGTGAGGTCTTCCCCCGGCTGTGACGTTGATGATTCCCAGGAAGCATCCTCACCAGTCTTAATGGGTTGACTTAAATCACCGAACTTTTTTATTTTTTATTTTTTAGTAGCTGTTGTAGCTGTCCTAGGAAACCTCCTAACTGCCTTGGGCCACAGGGAAAGAAGGAGTGTGTTCCTGTTAGCCAAAGACTTAGGGCTGCCCTTGTTCATTCCACAGGAAGTGCATTGTGTCTCCGAGTGGGCTGGCTCTCCAGGTTGGCAAATCCGGTCTCACTTTCTGAGCGTCTGTTCTGTGCTTCTGTCATCCAGAATCCTAGAGAATAGACAGCCAGGCCCCAAAGCCATCAACTTGACACCATTCCTTAAGGGTCACCGTTCCTGTGGAATGGCTTGCTTACGAGCAAGAGAATTGGATCTAACACAGAAACTGATACATAATGTCAGGAGCTTTGGGCCACTCGGTGTGTGGGTTACCCAGACCTATGGCCCTACATCATTTCTGTGAAAAGCCGTGCGCCATACTTTAAAAATTGGAAATACTTGATTCATTCGTAATGTGTTCTCTTGTTCCCCTTCGCCCTGTTCTTAGGGGAAAGGCGGGGCGAAGACGCTTATGAACACTATCATGCAGCTGAGGAAGATCTGCAATCACCCGTACATGTTCCAGCACATAGAGGTGAGCCCGGTCCTCCAGATGCTGCCTGACCAAACAAATAACGCCTGCGTAGAAGTTGCCAGGGCACGACCCACTAGCTCTAAGGCACAGTGAACAGACAGGAGTCTCTGGTTCTGGATTCCCGTGGGTCCCAAGCCTCTGAGCATCTGGGATTTTATAGCCAAGCATTGAAAGCAGTGAGAAAATATTGTAAGAGATGGCTGCTTATGTGGGCTTGGGTAAGTACTGCGAATTACCTTGTGGTGGTAGAAGCTCTGAAATTGAAGATAATGACGCACGCAGGCAGCCTCCTCAGATGAATACTGGGAAAAAATATTAAAATCATGTGTTTGTAACTATTGGAGAGGAAGATGCTCTTCAAATTACTCTCTTTGGAGTCTGGTACTTTAGATTTCTATTCCTCTCCCCTCCCCCCAACTTGTTTCTATCACGGTGGTGTAAATCCATGCCTGTGACAGGGTGCCTGCTTCCCAGAAAGCTGTCGTTGGGGGAGGGCCGTTCCCTGCCCTGCTCACCTCCTGTGAATGAGTGCCCTGTACTGACCGTGGTTCCCTCCACTGCTGAGCAGAAACCAGAGCCGCCATGACTGTCGGCACCTCTGCGTGCGGCTGCAGGGGCTCCTGGTGCTGGTGGCGGGGCTGTGCCAGGGCGACGCCTCCTTCCCACTGCAGAGTGAGCAGCAGACATGCAGAAACCACTGCCGGGCTCCAGTGTCTGCGCGATGAATTAAAACCCAAACAAAAAGAAACTTCTGGAAAACTAATCGCAGTGTAAGAATGGCAGTTGAAATAGCCTGAGCTCAGATATTCCTCTCGGCCCCCTGCTCTGTGGTAATCACGCTCGTTAGGTCAGAGTGTTGTCCGCACACCCTCTCCCCCTCCAGCGAGCCCTCACCCAGTTGTGCTCGGGAATGAGAGACTCCAGATGCTGCTCTTGGCTTCTGGCTGCTCAGGGAGAGTCCTGGGTCATAGGAAGGAGCGTCGGTGGATGTCGGTGGGGAATGCAGCAGGGGCCACCTGTGGGGGGCTAAGTGAAACGGTAACAGCAACAACACTTTTCCAGAAGCACGCCTCCCACAAGCCACGGCTCTCTAGGGATAGAGTCAAGGGAGAGTCTGCTGGGCAATCATGCTGTCACATCCCTGCCTGCTTTGTCACGTGACCCGGGGTCAGTCGCCCAGAACCCCCAAGCCAGAGTGCGCCTGGTTTGTAACCAGAGGCTAAGAATAGACTATAGGGCTGGCCAGAGAGGCAGCTCTTGCACAGCAACATGTGCAGCATCTGGTGCCCTGATCATGCGCGCTGCAGATGAGGGAGCCATGAGCCAGCAGGGTGGCGGGAAGGGAGCAGGGCGGAGGGAGCTCGTGATGAGAAGATGGGGGTCGGTGAGGTTGACCTGGTACCCACCACCCCATTTTTCTTGGAAACGGTTTTAGGATGTTTCCTCTGAGCTACTGAGGGCTCTGAACACTCGCTGAAAGTGGAGCGTCATTCTGACTGCATTTGGGTCGTCACAAAGAAGCTGGCCTTTGCGACATCGTGGGCGTATTGGCAGGGAAGTGCACAGTGCCTTTCACCCCTAGGCTTCTGGCTGGAGTACCAGGAAGGGCTGAGGGGGTCATGCAGGAAGCAATGTTTGAGGAGCATGCCTGCTAAGGCCTGCAGATTCTCCTTTTCACTGGCAGGCTGTAGAGAGGTTTTGATTTGCAGTCTTCTGAACTTTTATTTATTATTTGAAAGGCAAAGGAGATAGGTGGACAGACAGATGTCCCACCTGCTGCTTCACTCTCCGAATGTTCTGAACAGCTGGGCCAAGCCAAAGCCTGGAGCCTAGACAACAGTGTAGGTCTCGCATGCGGGTGGCAGGAACCCAAGTACTTGGGCATCACCTGCTGCCCCCCAGGGTTCATGTCAGCAGGAAGTCGGAATCGGGAGTGGGGCCAGGATTCAAACCCAGGCACTCGGATATGGGATGTGGGTGTCTGAAGCCGTGTTCTAGTCACTACGGCAAATGCTGCTATAGCCAGAACTTTTGGCTGCCTGGTCCCAGAAACAAGAGGCCTACAGTTGGTGGCCAGGCTGAGCTGAGGTTCAGAGGTGGTGTGTGCATTGGCCCTTGTTCGGCTGTGTTTGCCACACACCAGCCTTTGTTCCCACTTGGGCATGTCAACAGCCCAGTCTCAGAGCGGCTCTCCCCACCTCGCTGTGGGGCCTTCAAACTGGAGAAATGGAAACGGGGTCTTTACAATGCTGATGCTGATGATGAATGCTAGTACAGTCTGTGGACACATCCCGTTGCTTTGGTCTTCGCAGCCCTTCTTGGAGACAGGGATGGCCCTGAAAATCTAGCAAGGTGGGGGCCGGCACCATGATTCACTTGGTTAATCGTCCGCCTGTGGCACCGGCATCCCATATGGGTGTCGGTTCTAGTCCCTGTTGCTCCTTTTCCAGTCCAGCTCTCTGCTGTGGCCCAGGAGGGCAGTGGAGGATGGCCCAAGTGCTTGGGCCCTGCACCCCATGGGAGCCCAGGAGGAAGCACCTGGCTCCTGGCTTCGGATTGGCTGTTGCAGCCACTTGGGGAGTGAACCAACGGAAGGAAGACCTTTCTCTCTCTCTCTCTCTCTCACTCTCTCTCACTCTCACTGTCTATAACTCTACCTGTCAAATAAATAAAAAAAGAAAATCTAGCAAGGCGAGTGCAGGTGTGGTTCTGGGAGTTGGAGTGGGTTCTCAGTCGCTGTCCATCCGTGTTAGGTTTGCTGCAGGGCAGCGCTGTGAGGGGCCCAAGCTGCCCAGACGTGATGCCTGTGTTTGAGAGTAGAGCCCGGAGGGAGAGATCTGGTCCCCTTAAGAGCTCTGTTTCAGTGGGGTCAGAGCACAGGCACCCCGTGGAGAAGGGTCATCTGTTCCCTGTGTATCTCAGTAAGGAGAATTAGGTTGTGTGTTCTGAAAGTGGCAGCCAGACCCCTGCGGGGACCTTGTTTGTAATGGGGGGAGGCACAGCAGGGAAGAGACCTGAGGATTTCAGTAAACTAAACTAACAGCTGTAAAACACGCACACACGGATTTGGGAATTTGAGGCACCAGAACAAACTGACCTTGCGTTTGCCGTGAACTTTTTAAAGCGCCTGCGTATGTTATACCTAATCGCTGCTGTTTTGATTGCTAAATATTTCTGCGGTACCTGTGTTGACGTTTCAACCCCGATCTGCTTGAATGGAGCTCTTCCTACCCCAGACTCCGAGCTCCTCTAGGGGGCTTCCCTGAAGCAGCTTGTGAACGGCCCAATAGGTGCTTGGTCATTGGCAGGTGAACTGACTGCCTGATCTAAATGGGAAGCAACTCACAGGGCACACTCCTGGGGGGAGCAGAAGTCTGAACACACAGGCCTTGATGTTCTGCTTCCTGCTACCCCAAAGTATTTGCCCATTCATTTATTATTTTGTTGAACTTTCCTCTAGAAATAGACAGGATGGCCTCGCTGAGCAAGTCAGCGCTCAGTTAATAATAGCAGTGTTGTACATCACTCTTTTCTCCCTCTCTTGCAGGAATCCTTTGCTGAACACCTGGGCTACTCAAATGGAGTCATCAATGGGTAAATCTTGAGCATCTTTTTCTTCCAAAACATAGAGCTGTGGGCCCTGCCTAAAAGCCTGCTGTCCGCAGTGTTTCCTGTGCTGCACCTGCGGGTTACCTGCTTCCTCACCCTCCTTACTCCCCAGTGAGGGGCACCAGGTGGTTACCAGAGTGAGGTCAGCGACTGCTTTTGCCTTACCAGCATAAGTCACTGTTTGCCTTGAACATGAGTCTACTCAAGGACAGAGATCTCATTTAGGACAGTTGACAGGATCCCAGTGTTCTAAAAATGTTGCTGAAACCTCAAAGCATTTGGGTTTTCTGTTTGTTTTAAACGATTTGTCTTATTTTGAAAGGGAAAGTGACAGAGGGCAGAGACCGGGAGCGAGATGTCTTCCATCCACTGGTTAACTCCCCAAATGGCCACAGGAGCCAGGGCTAGGCCAGAACAAAGCTAACAGCATCCATGTCTCCCCTGTGCGTGGCAGGGACCCAAGTACTTGGGCTGTCTTCTGCTTTCCCAAGCACCTTAGCAGGAAGCTGCATCAGAAGCAGGGCAGCCTGAACTTGAACTGGTGCTCTAATATGGGATGCCAGTGTTTTAGGCAGGACCACAACCCTGGCCTCCTGCAGGTTTCTTACTTGTAACCAGAAGTGTAGCTTGGGCTTGAATAGAATTTATTTTATGTTTCGTGTTTATATTTAACATTAATGTGCATGACAGGAAGTAAATGTCTCGTCTGAGATAATTGTGTATGATTTTGGTCATTTGGTAAGAATTTGGTCTGTATAGGAAATGCGCCATCAGCAAGGGACGGTGAAGAAAACCATGCCTTGCAGCAATAGAAAGCCCTACCGTACCCTTGGAGAAGACAGCAGTCACACTGTCTCTGTATTCTGTGTGTTTGGGTTCAGGGCTGAGCTGTACCGGGCCTCGGGAAAGTTCGAGCTCCTTGATCGTATTCTGCCCAAGCTGAGAGCGACCAATCACCGTGTGCTGCTCTTCTGCCAGATGACCTCCCTCATGACCATCATGGAGGATTATTTTGCTTTTCGCAACTTCCTTTATCTGCGCCTTGACGGTGAGTGAGGCAGGTATCGCGCTCCGAATCCATGCTCCCAAAAACGACGGGAGAGATTAGTGCTTAGATTCCATCTCTGTACAAAAAGGAGGCGTGAAAGTGGAGAAGGATCGAACTGCAGGATGGGCTGCAGTTTTCCTAGACAGCAGGTTTTACATCCCGAGGCTTTAAATAACCTGACCGCATTCGCACAGCTGTTCCTCCTGCGTGCAAACCGACGCATATGCATGTACTGTCACGAATACCGAGTCGCCTGCTCACCATATAGAAGCTGTTGACGAGCCGATGGCTTATTGTGTCTTAAGGGGATAAAGGTCAGCCCGCCTTTCTTCAGGAGTAGTGTAATTGTTCATTTCAGACTATATTTAATTACCTTTAAAGCTTCTCTTTCTAAATAGAACATAGCCACATGTTACATTGCTAAAAAATGTGGCTCTATTATTTCCTGGAGTCTGCAAGCTGTGTGAACTATTTGCCTGATTTTAAGAGTGAAATTTAAATATTCTGTCCTAAAAATTAGTCATCATGTAGGAAGGGAAGAAAATAGGGGTTTAGGAATGTCGCCTTCATTTCTTTATGATTTAGAGACTGGCATCATGTTTTAAAGATGAAAGATACCAGTGTTCTTATCCTGTAGCAGGGGCTAATACTTTCAAAGTGTGGTGAGTAGGAATGGGAGCTCATTTATAAGCAGGATGGATTTAATCCGTGGTGTAAAAGAGGACAGTCTTGCTAATAGATTTCGTCCAATACAGTGTGAATATTATTGCTAAATGGGGGAGACGTAAGGTTTATGTTCCATTAAAAGGCTTTGTTTTATTTTCAGTCCATCACTTGGTCCTTCTTTTGCCATTAATCAAAATATAATTGGTTTTATGCCAAACTCAAATTTGCCAGACATTTTCGTACTTGAGTTTTTATGTGAATTCTCTTTGTGGGGTACCTCTTAGCCAAGAGTAAACTCTAAATTAATTACACTATTGAGTGGACTTGGTTATTTAACGCCCTGTGCTGCCTCTCCACCCTGTCACTGAAAACGGATCAGTGGGTAAGCCAGTGGTAATTTGGAATTCACAGACAATCAGGTATAGTGACAGTCTGTTCTTTGGCAAGTCTCCTGTAGCTGCTTCTCCTTTGTTCGCAGCCTTCCCTCCCTGTAGGGACAGTTCTCTGCTCCTCTGCCGGCCTGGCCTTTACCTCTGCTCTGGTGAGAGGCAGCCAGGTTTCATTGGCTACCTCCTCACCCTTGCCGGTACAACCCCCCTCCCCCAGGTGGCTCGGCTGAGCCTTGTTTGTTACTTGGTGGCGCTTCACATTGAACCTGAGCTCTCTAGCTTTCCGAGGACTGCGGCCTTGGAGTATTTGGATCTGTAAAACCAGTAAGGAGAGGTTTCCTTGAAACAAATTGCTCGAGTGTTTTTTGCCGACCTGAGAGATTGTCTTGAGTAGTCTGATGGTTGCTGTGCTTATTGTTATTGATCATAGCAGTAATGGCCATCCCAGCCAACGTTTGATGGAGCACTTACCACGTGTGGGATATTAGGCAAACAACTTTGTGTGCAGTGTTAATTTACTTTTCTCAACAAATAAAGTGCTGTTGACCAGGGTGCTTCATACCATCCCCGCTAAATGCACGAGACAACGGAAGTTACTGGAGAAACCAGCTTCTCACTTAGAGCTCGCTGGTTGCCAATGAGCTCATTTTAGTAGGCACAGCAAAATATACCCCATTTCTAAAAGTAGAAGTTGTTTCTGCAATGATAGCACTTTAAGAATGATTTTAAACATATTTAAAACTTTTAAGTTACCCAATTGGAAAAGACCAGGCCCTAGAAGATAGCTGATGGAAGAGCTGCCTGGCAGAGCTGTTAGAGTTAGGTTGTAGGAGATGGGCCAGCAGCAGGTGCCGTAGTGTTAGAGATGGAACTGAGAAGGGCACACAGGCTCCTTCCCACAAGCAGCAGCAGCTGTTTTTTTTTTTTTTTTGGGGGGGGGGGGCTTCTGTGCCCAGTCCTTCAGTATACACAGGGATAAGTTATCATACATATTTACAGCTGCACCCCCAAACCCCATGACCCTGCTGGTAAAATGACTGCAGATTTTCATTGCTGTATTTGATGTCTCAGATTTTGACTTTTTTTTTAATCACTTGATTGAGAGCTAAGCATGTTTTTCCTATGGTCACATGAAGACATTTAGCTACTATTCAGCTGGAGTTTTCATTTTTTCTGGGAATTATTCTTGAGTGACAGTGACTGGTGAAGTTTGATCCTAGAAAACAAAATTTTCCAGAAGCAGCTAAAAGCAAGCTAAAATTACTAAGCATGGAAGTCTGGCAGTGTGTTCCTTCTGGCAGTTTCTGTAATTTTCAACACAATTGCCCTTGCTATTAATTGTGTTCTTATAGTTGATTATGTTCCACATCAAAGTCTCAAAGACCATGAAACTGATGTGAGCACTCAGCACGTTAAATCTGGTGCCAGCTGTGGGGAGCCTTTGCCTGGGGGTGAACTCTCCCAGGGCCCTTGGAATCTCCCTGAGCAGAGACAGAAAGGTGGCTGCTGATGGGCGAGGGGCTTTGTTTGGGAAGTTCTGACTAAAGAGAGCGATACTGTGGAGCATGTTGATCCACATAATAAGAAATGCCATAGGGTTGCATGAAAGGTGATTTTGATTCTTTTTTGGTTTGTCTTTATAATTTGTCAAGTTCACAGCTACTTACACAGTGTAAATACGCAACTATGTGGCGGCATTCTGTGCTTATCTGTACAAGGCCTGAAACCTTGTCTGACCTAGTAAGTTGGATATTCCTTTTGTTTTTCACTGCTATTTCATTCCAAGGAGCCATATTTCCTAAGTCTTAATTATGTGATCATTAGCTGATTTTTTTTTCCTGTTGATCAAAACTGCAGAACTTCTACATTCAGAGTACACAGATGCACAGTGCATCGTATGTCGTCATCTTTTGGAGTGCCTTTTCTCTCCATTTTTAGTTTTTTTTTTTTTTTTTTTTTTTTTTTTTCCAGCTTAAGGCCAGGGATAAACAGGAGAACCATTAGGGTGTGTGAGTTATTCTTGAAAAAATAATTTTAACTGGAAAGAAAATCTGGAGAGAAGGTTTCACAGCGAAACAGAATGCATCTCCTGTTAGCACCATCAGCAGATGGTTCACCATAATCTCGGGCCATTCTGAAAATGAGAGAAACAAGAGTTCTGCATTTTGAAAGCTCATCGAACAAAGCACACGTAGCATTGCTTCCCACAGTCACTGTGGCAGGAGTTGACCAGTTGGCTAAGTTTGAAATTTCATGTAGAAAGTAAACAATCTAAAGAACATGGCTTCAACGAAGGAGGGCCCCAGAGCCCGTCACTCCTAATCTCCACGCAGGGAATTGATTTTCTTCCCCCTGCTCAGGAGAGTACTTGTTATTTTTACTAAATGTGGAAAACAGACGCTCATGTTTGGGAACTTGACCCCCGTAGTAACTTGATCCCATTAGCTGGAGTCACTTAACTGTTTTAATCCTGTGAAAGAAATTGCTGGTCTATTTCCAACGTTAAAAAAAAAAAAAGAACAACATGAAGAAATAATATTTGCATAGCAGCCAATCAGGGAGTATCGTGTAACACGTGTATGTATTTCCCAACAGCCTAAAGCCCTCTTTCTGAACTCTGCATCTGTACTTTTCTCATAAAGTGGGTTCAGATGGGGTTCTGGTGGGCATTTCTTCCCCCTTCCTCAGTGCACTTCATGACGCGGCCAGGGAAATGCACTGCAGTCGGAGAGCCTGTGATTGAACGGCTCAGCTGGAGTGCAGAGGCACCCCACAAGTGAGCCCTGCACTTGGGGGTTTGGCACGCTGTGCGCTTGCGCTGAGCTGGAGCCTTCCCCGGCTCCGTGGGATAACCCCAGGTGTGTAAGGCACTGCCGTGTTTGGTTTTGGTTGGGCATCCTCTGAACTTACAGAATGCCAGCATGAGAAGCGGACTAAGGGAGTCCCTCTGTGGGCTTATTGTGGCTCTAGGTCTCGCTAGCAAGGATCAAGATGTTCCCCTCGCATTTTGTGTCTTTACCAGCCAGAGATATCCGGAAAAGGCAGAGCAATCAACTGTCCTTTCCTTCCCACTCTCTTGGCATAAATAAGCATCACTTTAATGCCTGTTGGCAAGGTTGCTTTAAGCCATTATAATAATTGTTTTAGGCACGTGTGTATGCATGTGGGTGGGCTTTAGAAATTATTTGGTGTTTCCAAGCTCAGAAGTAAGTTCAGGAAATGCTTTCATTAAGTCTGCATTTAGAGAGAGAATGTTGTAGTCGCAAAGGAGCCCAGTCAGAAACAGTTAAACCCTCACTCACTCGCTCTTGCTCGCTTTTTTTTTTTTAATTGCAAAATATTCAAAAGTTCCTTCCAAAGGGTAGCAGAGCCCTGGGGTCTGCCTCGCCCGTGCTCGCCTTTGTTGAGGAGGGTCCGGTGTATTTCTCCAGGAAGACAGCCTTTTCCTCTGGTTTCGGGCCGTTCTCAGACAGAAGTTAATGGGGAGATTTATTTTTCCGATCCCCTCAGGCACCACCAAGTCTGAAGATCGTGCTGCTTTGCTGAAGAAATTCAACGAGCCTGGGTCCCAGTATTTCATCTTCTTGCTGAGCACACGAGCAGGAGGCCTGGGCTTAAATCTGCAGGCGGCCGACACGGTGGTCATTTTCGACAGCGACTGGAACCCACACCAGGTCTGCATGAGCGCGTGGTCACTGGCACGTTCAGGCCGGGTGGCCGGGGTGGCCCTTTCCCAGGCGGAAGGCGTCCTGCCAATCGGGATGGGTGTGGTCTTGGCTTCCCTCTGAGCACAGGTGTTGCAGTGTCCCAGACACACCTCTGAAGCACTCCAGTCTAGGGGACCAAAAAACTCAGTTTCTGCTCAGTTTTCAAGCCTATGTATGGGGAATGTCTTTGAGCAAAATACGTTTGGTGAAGGATAAATGAAAAATGTTTCAAAGTAATAACAGCAGCAGCAACCAACCAACATTATGGAATCCTTCATGCTGCACCAGCCACCACATACACGGTGGTCCGTTTTTTTTTTTTGTTTTTTTTTTTTTTTTTTTTTTATTTATTTGAAAGGCAGAATGACAGAGTGAGAGGAAGAGATACAGAGAAAGAGATCTTCCATCTCTGGATTCACCCCTCAAATGGCTGCAATGGCTGGCACTGGTCCAGGCCTAAGCCAGTAGCCCAAAGTTTCATCCAGGTCTTCCACATGGATGGAAGGGGTCCAGGCACTTGCACCATCTTCGGCTACCTTCCCAGATGCACTAGTAGGGAGCTGGGTCAGAAGCAGAGCAGCCAGGACTGCAACCAGCACTCTAATATGAGATGCCAGCGTTGCAGGCCGCGGTCTAACCTGCTGTGCCACAGTATCATCCCTTCTTTGTTCAGTTTTTACAACAACCCTGAGAGATAGTTCCTATTACTCTTTGCCTCTTGACAGTCGAGGAAACCAGGTCCTAGGAAGTTTAGTGACTTCTCAAAGCATGCAGTCCATGTATGATAGGTCGCCTTTTGTGTGTTCCATTTAAAATCATCATCAAAGCATAGTCTGTCAAGCATGTTTTACTGTGAGTTCTTTGAGACAGGTAAGTTTAGAACTACCCTTTCAAAGGAATACTTGGGTGATGTAACAAACCCATGAAATACATAAATCGAATGGTTCCCTAATGGCACTGGTTTCCTAAATCACAATAGGAGGTAATGCACCTGCCTGTTAGGTGTTGGGTAGGACATTTATCTGGATGTCTGGATGTGAGTCCTGTGGGCGTCACAAGTGGCGTCTTGAGCACTGTGCCACAGTGCAGGCTCCTCCACAAGCTTTCTGATATGAGTCTTAAATGTGGAGGTGCAGGGCAGGAGGAGCCCAAACCCAGGATTCAGACCCAAACTCAGACTGCATTTAAATCCTGTCCCTTGTGACAGCCACATCCCACATCAGTGTCTGGGATTAAGTCCCACCTCTACTTCTGATCCAGCTTCCTGTTAATGGGGCAGGGAAGGCAGCAGGTGATGGCTCCAGTATTGAGTACCTGCCACCCGCATGGGAGACCTGAACCAAGTTCCCGGCTCCTGGCTTCAGCCTGCACAGTCCCAGCTGTTGTGGGGTGTTTGCTTGCTGTGTCTGTCCCTCTGTTTCTGTCATTTTGCTTTTCAAATGAAAAAAAGTTTGTGGAAAATTGGAATTAGAAGGTAAGCTTATTTTGGCACAAAAGCAGTATTTTATTAGGGTTTTTTTTATTAATAAGCATTTTTCCGTAAACTTCTTGAATGTCCATAATGTATTTAGCATGGCCCCCAAATGAAAGTTGTGCAAATGAAAGTTGTATAGCACTTTTATCAAACTGGTGAAGAGAACATTGAAGAGAAGTTTCTGAGAAGTCTTTATCATGTTGCATCAGAGTTAAGGCAGAGAGATGGAATACAGGGATTGACATAGGTTGACAGATGAAAGAAAGAAGCCTGAAAGTTTCCCAGTAGAGGTCTTACCTGAAACCAAAGACAGAAGCCATGAAGGTAGAATTGTGAAAAAAAACAAAAAAAAAAAAACAAAAAAAAAAAAACAAAAAAAACGGCCGGCGCCGCTGCTCACTAGGCTAATTCTCCACCTGCAGCACCGGCACACCGGGTTCTAGTCCCAGTTGGGGCGCTGGATTCTGTCCCAGTTGCTCCTCTTCCAGGCCAGCTCTCTGCTGTGGCCCAGGAGTGCAGGCCCAGGTCCTTGGGTCCTGCACCCGCATGGGAGACCAGGAGAAGCTCCTGGCTTCGGATCAGCGCGGTGCGCTGGCTGCAGTGGCCACTGGGGGGTGAATCAACGGCAAAGGAAGACCTTTCTCTCTGTCACTCTCTCACTGTCCACTCTGCCTGTCAAAAAAAAAAAAATCCTTCAGATTTACCAAGACCCTCATTTCCAAACTGTTGATTAGAAATACAGGTTTGTATGTACCTGCATGTTTAACCCATGGCACTGGGGCTGCGTGGCTGTTACAGATCAATCCCTGATGTCTGTTGAATAACCATTCAGTGATGATAGCGTTCTCGTCTTCAGCACAGTACTCTTTACCCCCATCTTTTTTGGCTTGGAGACTCATAGGCTCACATTCCACAAACTTCCCTGGCCTAAAAATACCGACTTTGCTACTTGGCAAGTAGATGGATAATTTTAAGCAGCCACACACACTCCGCTCTCACAACCTCCAGACAATGGGAATTACAACCAGCCCCCAGGACAGGACATCAAGAACGTGTGACCCTGTTTACATATTAGCCATGTCCTCTGCTTCCTCACCTGTCGCACCCCGCTGCTGCCTGCATTGAGGTCTTGAGGCTCCTGGTACTTGTGTGGTTGTGTCAGTAGCGGAGTGGCTGGCACATTTTTGGGTGTAATCATGAAGCGAAAGAAAAGCAGAAGATGCCAGCCTGTTGGTGAGAAGAGTTGTTGGGTTTTGCTCCCAGCCCAGAGGCCCTGGAATATTCAGTAGTGGGCCCACTGCAGAAGTAGGTTCCCGGCCGCATGACAGGAGTGATGGTGTAGAAACTGCCATCTTGGCTGCTGCTTTGCAGTTCTGGTGGAGATGTGTTGAGACGAGAAGGAACCAAGGGCTTTTTTTTTTTTTTTTTTTTTAAGAGATTTATTTTGAAAGAGTTATACAGAGAGAGAAGGAGAGGCAGGGAGAGAGGTCTTCCATCTACTGGTTCCCTTCCCAATTGGCCACAACAGTTGGAGCTGCACTGATCTGAAGCCAGGAGCTTCTTCCAGATCTCCCACGTGGGTGCAGGGGTCCAAGGACTTGGGCCAACTGCCACTGCTTTCCCAGGCCACAGCAGAGAGCTGGATCAGAAGTGGAGCAGCCAGGACTTGAACCAGAACCCATGTGGGATGCCGGCACTGCAGGCAGAGGTTTTACCCGCTACACCACAGTGCCAGCCCCACCAAGGGCTTTCGAAGGACGTTTAGGCCCCCTCCCCCCACTTTGGATCCCAATTACCCACCTGACATTCTCCTCTTCAGAAAATTCTAACTTGGATAGGTCCCAGCTATGTTCATGGTTTAGCACCATGATATTTATATTAGCTTAATCAGACACCTTCTAGGAAAAACTCTTGCCTAATCAGTCATTTAATTTTAAAAGTCCCCGCAGCAAAATATCAGTCTGCTGCGCTCTCCCCGCGTGACGAGGAAACTCCTGTGGTCAAGAGCATGAGCTCACGGTTGCCAAGTGTCGGCCGTGTGCAGAATATGGCGCTGAGGATGCAGGAGCCAGGGAACAGGCTCTGGCCTGAACAGTGGGTGTAGTCTAATGGGGGGACGCGTGCCAGCGCCCAGTTAGCATGGGACCACAGTGACCTGAGTGGCACGCCTGGAGGTGTTGATTGTGTGGCTATCCAATTAGCTAGCTTTGCTTCATAGAGTTAGGAAGGTTTTTACTTGAAGGTTTCTTTAAACCCTTGTCCTCGTTATAAGAGTAATATACTTGAAAGTAGGAACAATTGGTAAACCACCTGTGAGCAAAGTGAAGAAATTTAAGTAATGGCTATACTTAGTCCCTGGAGAGACAGATACTGTTGGCATTTTCCTTGAAGATACATATGTACATGTGACATCACAATGCACATACTCACTTACAACTTGTGTTTTTCAGTATAGTTTTGTGCCCTTAACATTTTCTATAGTGTAATTCTTACACTATGTTGGTACTTGCATACAGTAGACGATTATATTTAAGCAATCTGTTACCTTTGAATGTTTACCTCTGCTGTATTGAGAAGTCATGCTGAATAAGTACTAAAAAGAGGGTACATCCTGACTTCTAAATCTTAATCCAGATTCATGATTATTACTTTAGGGTAAGTTTTCTGAAGTGAAATGTTAAAAAAGCCATATCCAATTTTAACATTTTTTAATATATTGTACCACATTTCTGTCCCCAGCAGCTCACCAACCTACTGTCCCACTAACAATCTTTTTCATTTTCCAAACTCAAGGCTGAGTCTTTGATAGAATTAGGTCCCAGGAAATTGGCTACCTGAGCAGTCACTGTATGTATTATGTGTGAATGTACATGTAATACATGTATGCACGTGTGATGTTTTCAAAAGCAGCTTTAACACAGCACCAAAGGGAAGGTCTTTCTTGCAATTGGAGGTTAGTTACAGGTAATATCTAAATCATACTTCTGATAACAAACATAGCATTTTTTTTTGTTTCAAATAGAGACTAATTATGAACCTAGGGACAGATTAAAAAAAATTTTTTTTAAAGAGTCATCTTATTTGAAAGGCAAGGTAACAGGCATCAAGAGAGGGAGAAACAGATCCTCCATCTGTTGCTTCACTCCTCAAATGGCTGCAGTGGCCAAGTTTGGGCCAAGCCGAAATCAGGAACGAAGAATTCCATCCATGTCTCCGACGTGGGTAGCAGAGGTACAAGCATCTGGGCCATTTTCTGCTGCCTTCCCAGATGCATGGAAGCTGGATCAGAAGCGGAGGAGTGGGAGTGGGGGACGGGCTCAACGGCAGCATCAGAGATAGCAGCTTCGGCCCGTGCACCCACATGGGAGACACAGGTGAAGCTCCTAGCTCCTGGCTTTGGCCTGGCCTAGCCTTGGCTGTTGCCAGCATTTGGGGAGTGAATCGGTGGTTGGAAGATTGCTCTCACTCTGCCTCCCCCAGCCTCCCTTAACTCTGCCTTTGAAATAAATAAATATTAAAAAAAAAAAAAGGTTGTATTGGTTATATTTAATTTGGCTTGAACCCAGGTTTCCTTAACTAGGAATGACCTTGGCATTTTCCAAAGAAAGAAGCTTGTGTGTTTTAAAAGCCCAAGCAAAACCTTAACCTTCCTCCTTCCTGTCAAGGTGCACTAAACAAGCCTCCCATCTTTCCCTCTTGGGTAGGGACCTCTGTGCTGGGCTGATCCTGACACCTGGGCCGTCCTCACAGCACTCATTCTCGCCAACAGGACCTGCAGGCACAGGACCGAGCGCACCGCATCGGCCAGCAGAACGAGGTGCGGGTGCTGCGACTGTGCACCGTGAACAGTGTGGAGGAGAAGATTCTCGCAGCCGCCAAATACAAGCTGAACGTGGATCAGAAGGTGATCCAGGCGGGCATGTTTGATCAGAAGTCGTCGAGCCACGAGCGCAGGGCGTTCCTGCAGGCCATCCTGGAGCACGAGGAGGAGAACGAGGTATCTCAGGAAGCCATGTGCTTGCAGTCCTGCAGTTTGTCCCCGATGGGTTAGGCATGACCCCCTTTTGTTCTTTAAACAACGTCCCGGGCTGGTGTTAATGCAAATGAGTAAGTGATCTGCCGTGTTCTGTCCCAAGCACAGAAAACCTCTGAGGGTTTCCACGCGAGCATCTGAAGAGCTCGTGCTGGAAAGCTCTGAAGGCTTAGCCTGTGCATGCTTCCCCTCCCTGCTTCTCCCAGGGAGGAGCAGCCACCTGCTCAGTTGTATTATAAATGCTGCCTCCTGTAGGGCAGCTGTGGAACTGCAGAGAGCGCGCTTGGCTTACATGTTGTCAGTGGGTGGGCCGAAGCTGGAAGAAGGCTCCTGGCCTCCAGAGGCCTCTGTCTCCGCTGCATTGCATCAGGCATGACATCACCTCCAAACATGGGCAGGACGCGTCGTCTTCAGCTCGTTTAGCTGTATGTGCACCAGGAAAGTGTGACCTTAACCTGTACTTAAAACTGCCCTTGGGCCGGCGCCGCGGCTCACTAGGCTAATCCTCCGCCTAGCGGCGCCGGCACACCGGGTTCTAGTCCCGGTCGGGGCGCCGGATTCTGTCCCAGTTGCCCCTCTTCCAGGCCAGCCCTCTGCTGTGGCCAGGGAGTGCAGTGGAGGATGGCCCAGGTGCTTGGGCCCTGCACCCCATGGGAGACCAGGAAAAGCACCTGGCTCCTGGCTCCTGCCATCGGATCGGTGCGGTGCGCCGGCCGCAGCGCGCCGGCCGCGGCGGCCATTGGAGGGTGAACCAACGGCAAAGGAAGACCTTTCTCTCTGTCTCTCTCTCTCACTGTCCACTCTGCCTGTCAAAAAAAAAAAAAAAAAAAAAAAAAACTGCCCTTAAAAGCTTTAGTACCAAGGGCTGTATTTTAGTACCCTGCTCACAGTCATTCTTCTCTTGCCAAAATTCTACATCGATTACATTTCCTTTAGGGGATCTTTGGTTTGTTGTTACTTTTTTTTTATATTGCCAATTTTGTTAACTTTATACTAAATATTCATTCCAAAACGGATTTGAAGTAAATTTAAAACATATTTATAGTCTAGAAAATTGTACAAAATAGTAGCAACCGTGCTTATCATAAAACTGTCTGGATAAGGACAACTTCAATTTTACGTGCCCATACTTATAAATTGAAGAGTAAGTTTACCTTACATATTCATGCGGAATACTATTTTCATTGCACATTTTAGCTATAATTTCATTTTTTCTGAAATAGGATAAGTGTTTTTAAAGTCTTCTATAAATTGTAAACCAAATTCTGTTAAAAGTATTTTGTTTTCCCTGAAGTGAAGCTGAATATGAAGAAGAACTTGATATTTAAAGGAATCCCCCAAATGGAAGAGAACGTTTGCTTTATGCCTGCTAATGAGGTAGATTTCATGAAGATGAAAAACACATATGCGTGCACACCCACACATACCCACACACATTTACAACTTTTGATGTCAGGGCTGGTGTTGTGGCACAGCAGTTAAGCTGCTACCTGTTAGGCCAGCATCCCGTGTGGGTGCCAGATCAAGTCCTGGCTGCTCTGCCTCCCACCCAGCTCTCTGCTCATGTGTGCCTGGGATGGCATTGGAGGATGGCCCAAGTGCTTGGGCCCCTGCCACCCGTGTGGGAGACCTGGATAGAGTTCCAGGCTTCAGGCTTCTGCTCGACACGGCCCTGGCCATTGCAGCCATCTGGAGAGTGAACCAGCGGGTAGGAGATCTCTTCTGTCTGTCACTCTTTCAGATAAACAAATCTGAAAACATGCGATGTCAAGTAATGGACTGTTTCTGATTATTTAATAGCTGATACTGTATTTTTAGCAGTCAGATTGCCAGGTGACTGTTGTTCAGGCACTCGAGTGTTTTTGAAGAACAATAGCGTGAGCGATCTTGAGCGTCGTGAAGCAGGTGTGGGCAGAGCTGATGCTCAGCGAGTCATCGCCACTGTGCTTTTGCTGGTTTGTTTTGTGCAGGCTTTGGGAAGTTAGTCTCTGATCAGGGTGTCCTGGGGTGGAAGGGAGCCCTGCAGTGGTGCCACCTTCCTAAGCCACCAGGCGATATGGATCACTGCACCAGGGGCTGGGAGTGGGACCCCTGCTATTTGCTTGTAGCTGTGAGCTGCCTTGCCGGGGTTCAGCATCCCTTGCAGGCAGATGTTACGTTGTGGGTGGCCTGTGTCCTAATGCGAGGATAGATCTGTGTTTGGGGACCCTGCGTGGCTGCAGCTCTAAATATCCAAGGAAAGCAGGGCTGCCATCAAGGCAGTGGATGTCCCGTGAGGTGCTAGGGCACAGAGAAGCCAGGATGGTTTGTTGCACACTTCCAGGCCATTTGGCCCTCTGGGAAGGTTAGGCCATTGTGGGCAGGCTTCCTGCCAGTTTATGAGAGAATCTTTTTATCTTGGGCACAACACACACACACACACACACACACACACACGTACACACTGTACTCATATAGTTGATGAGAGGGGAACAGAGGACATCTGTTCCCCAGGGGTCCTTTGCACTGTGATGTCAGAGCCACTCCCATCTCGTGTGGCCTTAGATGCAGTGCAGTATGGACACAGGTTGACTTGAATCAGGCTGGAGGAGAGCTAGGACAGAAGGTTTTTCAGAAGTAATCATTTTCTTGAATCATGGGAATTTTTTTCCTTTATTGGATTGCATTCATTTCTGACACCTATTAAGTTCCTACAGTGCATTTAGACAGTATGTGGAGAACTGACTTTGGTATCTCATTTAAGCAGCTAGTGCATTCAGACTAAGAAGTTGCCTCGTTTGGAACATGCGATTGGTGAAATCAGACCTTTGAAGTTGCGAGTTTTCCTGCTCCTCTCTGCTGATACACTGAAACCCCTCATTTTTTTTTTTTGAAGATTTATTTATTTATTTGAAAGAGTTACACAGAGAAAAAGGAGAGGGAGAGGGAGGGGAAGGGGGGAGAGGTCTTCCATCTGCTGGTTCACTCCCCAATTGGCCGCAATGGCCAGAGCTGCATCAGTCAGAAGCCAGGAGCTTCTTCCGGGTCTCCCACGCGGGTACAGGGGCCCAAGGATTTGGGCCATCTTCTACTTTCCCAGGCCACAGCAGAGAGCTGGATTGGAACTGGAGCAGCCAGGACTTGAACTGGCGCCCATATGGGATGCTGGCACTGCAGGCTGCGGCTTTACCTGCTACACCACAGCGATGGCCCCCTTAATTTGGTTCTTATCAAGCCCACTCAGCATATGAAAAAAATTTTTGGAAGCTTAATCCTGTATATGTACAACTTCAAGTCTTTTTTTTTTTTGAAGTGTGGAATTTATAGCTTAGCATTCCTGAAATCTTGACAACTATTGGTTCCTGAGACGTTTCCAGACAGATAATATGCCTTTGTTTCATACAATATAAAAATTTTAGCCCTTCTGTATTTACTGTCTATTTATTTAAATTACTCTGAATTTAATTTTGAGGTTTTTATCAGAAATTTTTGATACCTTTTGATTTATCCTAACTTCCACTCTATGAGCAGTAATATTCACCTCTGAAATACTTGGGTTAAATGTGGCTAAAGTATATTATTTAGCACATAGATGGGATTGTTTTTTGGTCCTGCTGTGTGCCTCATATTCTCATGTCTTCTGCAAGCCTTTGAAAATAAGCATTTATATTTGGGATAAGGTCAGTGGAATGAAAAGCCTAAAGTCAGTCACTTTTTTTCATGTGGATTTCCTCCTGGAAACCACACGTGCCTCTGAAGTGGATGTCACACCCATTTGACAGATGAGGTCATCGAGGCGGGAGAGGCTAAGTAATTTGTTTGAAAAGTAACAGAATCGAGACACACACCCACCCTGAGAACCAGTATTAGGGTGCAGCACACTTCCCCCAGAGACAGATTTTGCTTAGGGAAGATGGTTTGAATATCTTGCAGTTACCAATGGCAAGTACTGAACCCAGATACCTTTTTGTTTTCTTTCTGGCTTGAGAAACAGAACAGCTCTCTCACCGCCCAGACCCCCGACTCGCCACCCTGTGGCCTGATCTGGAGGTCAAGTTCACCGTCCTTGATTGTGCCGTGTCCGGGTTATCCAGCCTCCTCACTAAAGCCTGTTTATTCGTTCTCCTCTTCACCCCCAGGAAGAAGATGAAGTTCCAGACGATGAGACTCTGAACCAGATGATTGCCCGGCGGGAGGAAGAATTCGACCTTTTTATGGTAATGTGGCAGAGGCCTCGTTTGTCTGCCTCTCTGTGTGTGAGCCGCAATGCCTGGAGCCCCCGTTTGATGGCCGGGCTTCATGGGTGATGCCTGTGCCTTTGCTTCAGTTTGAAGGCTGCATACCGGCTGGAGTTGGCCTGCGGCACGTTTTGTTTGGCCCATGTGGCATTTTTCAACAGTTTGCATCCCTTGCCAGTGTAAAAAGAATCCTGGTTTCTGGCTGCTTTGGAAAAATGAGATGGGGCAATAACCAGGCCCACTTCTCAGCATGGAAACCGTTGGCTGCAGCCCAGGAGCAGCTGTGCCCTCTGCACAGGCCGTGGGGTCAGCAGTGTACCACGGAATCCTACTCCTGAGTTCTCATCCCAGGCCTGTCAGGCAGCAAACCTGCCAGGCCGCGAGTAAGCTTTTCAGTTTGCAGCTCTCCGCCAGCTCCTGCACGGGATCAAAGGCCATGTGCCTCCTGTGGGGCAAGTGGACAGCAGGGAGAATAGTACAGGGGCATCTCTTGTGTGGCTAAAGAGAGTCTGCTTGAGCCAGTAGGAACCCCTGAGGTGTGTACCAGCCTGCAGCCTTCCCTGAGAGAGCAAAACCACTTGCACTTCACTGGTGCGAGTTAGGCATTCAAGAACCTTGGCATCTGAGGATTTAACATCCATGGTTTTGATCTTGACCTTGTGTAATCCTTAGCATCTGTGATTTTGCTGAAACCTGAGTTTGATTTACGGATGAGGCCTCCTGCAAGCCGGTGTTTATGGGGAGCAAGCCCCGGGGCTAGAGAAACAGGCAGTGTGCAGGCCTGCAGAAGTGTTGTGTGTGCTTAAGGCCTTTGCTGTCATGATTTTGTTTACCCTTGCATCCCCTGTCGGCCAGAACAGTTCCTGGCACATAGTAGTTGCTTAATATGCCTTGAGTACATGGTGACACTTGTAAAATCTTAGGCTTTGTGAAGGTGTCAAAAGAAGGATCAGGATGTGTAAAGTTGAGAGGTTGCTTTCTGGCACCTTCCGTCATGCTGATCACCATCCAAGACATTGATTTAGCCTGCGTGTGGAGGGACTGAAGAAATGTGAACCACAGCTTTGGTGGTTGGATGCTACAGAACCTTAAAATCAGTAGTGGATTGGGATGAGCGTGGCTAGCGGACAGGAGTGTGTGCGCCAGAGCTTTGTCTAATGGGGCTGGGACTGCAAGGTAAAAACATGAGACCCTTGGAGCCAGAAATTTTAAAAAAAATTTCAAGAGAAGCTGGAAATGGGGGTTTTTATGCACAGTCTTTCCGAATTCCTAAATGTTGGCAATAAAGTTGGGGTTTTTACTGTTAATATGATTACGATGTGACAAATCAGTCCAAACCAAAGACAAGCTGGGGGATGCACAGGGTTTGCAGTCTCCAAGCCTGGAGCCTGCCTGCTGTGCGGAGGCTTATGTGGTTTTGGTTCTGTTCTGATTTTTGTCAAGGGCACACTGATGCTGTCCATGCATCATGACTCACCATGAAAAGACATCTAATTCTTCCCTGGGAAAACTCGGGTAGCGGTAGGGACGACTCCCATCTCCCTGCCTCTGATACATATTTCTTATCCCCCTTTCCCACGTGAGCCCTTGAACCCGGGTCTAGCCATCTGGGAGAGAAGCAACAGGACAATTCGGCAGCATGATCTACATAGGGCATTTGTAAAACATACATTTCTAAAGTCCTACTTGCAGGTCCCCAGGATTCTAGATGATTGTCTATTCAGAGATGTTAGGGGTGGGCCCTGGAAACCCCTCTCTCTCTCCATGAGGAACCTATTCAGATGCAGGTGATGGGGAATAGCAGGGCCAGAGGGGTGTAGCCCTGCCGTGGCCTCAGACACTCTCAGGACTCTCTGCAGGGTGGGCTGGCTGCCATGTACAAATCAAGTTGGGCCCAAAGATAGAGGATCTTATCAAGAGGCCAAAAATCAGGAGAAAGGACGACTTCTCCTTCTCAAATTCAGGCTAGATTTTCATAGAAATGGAGTGCTTTGGAGAAATCTGAATACCTGCCCCAGGCACAGGCCTTTGGTTCCTTGGGTGTGCTTTACTGTGTGCAGAGCGAGAACACTTTCACGTAGGCCCTTTGGTTGTGGGAATTTTCTGCTTGTTTGGGGATCTTGCAGACTTCGTCCTCACCAGCTGCCTTTGGCCAGTTCCTCTTCATTAGCACCTCCACCAGGGGGCAGGAAATCCGAAGTGAATCTTTGCCAGCTGCTCTGATGGAAAAGCTCAGTGAGAAAGGAGGATGGAATGCGCCAGAATTCGCCTCTGGGTTTCAAATGTTTAAACTTCTGATCTGTTATTACAAAAGAATTCGTTCTCTGTAGGATCAATACCAGCTTGTTAGATTTTCTATCGGAGACCCTACACAACAGCTAAGTAGTCGCTTTAAAATAACACCTTTCTTTCAAACGGCTGTCATGCTTTCTCCCTCTCCCAAAAGTAACTTCATAAAAAGTTTGCTGCCATACCAGTTATCTATGGGTTTAACCTAAAAAGAGACCTGTGAGAGCTCAAGGTGCGTCTGAGGCACTATGCAGAGAGCAGACATGATGCGCCAAGGTGCTACAGTCGCTTGAAGGAGACGTGTTGGTGCAGCATAAGTTTCATAATGGGGTCTCAGGACAAATCTGTCCAGGCAGTAAATGCATACCAAGCTGGAGTTCATCTTGAGTGTGGACTGCGGGTTCTGTACAGGTATTCTGCAGGGGGAAAGTCTGTGGGCAGAGATGAGCAGTCATTAGGACGCTAAGCTTATTTAATTGCATCTCCCTTTTTCTAAAGCACGACAAAACCCATAATTGCTTTTATTTCAAAAATGATGTACCCGCGCAGTAGTGGACAGATGCGTGGTGGGGGTGATGTTACGCAGGCGTTAGTGTAGGTAACGATAGTATCAGTGCTCTGCGTTATGAAGTGGCTGTGTTTTAGGATCTCAGTGAAAGATGTTAACAATAAACGTTTTCTCTTATTAGCTACCTAATAACTACAGGGGGACTTCAAAACCTTTGTTGGAAAGATGAAATTAAAAGATAATCTTGTTTTGGTGCAAAAAAAATTTGAAATCCATATGGAGTTTTTTCATACTGCTTTTTCAATAAGTTTAAGACTCTTTGTATGCATGGGTTTCAGTGTTTTGTTTTCATCTGAAAGAAAATTCATCTTCCAATTCTGTTTTCTGTGGGCATTTTGAAGTACTTCTGCATATGTGGGTTGCTCCATGAAGCCCCTCTGCCCTGCTGAAAACAGGACATCCTCTGTGTGCTCACTGAAGGTTCTGTAGATCCCATTTCTGATACCAAAGCATTAGAAGGTAGGATTAAGCAGAGCATTGCAAGCTAACTATAGCACATGACAGATCAGGATGGCCACATTTATCTACCAATGGGACTGCACTGTGCCCATGCCTGTTCCATCCGGGAAATGTAATGAGCCCCCCAAATCTGGAAGTATAGTAAGGGCCATTGACCTCTTATTTATAAATAGATCCTAGAGGTCCTGTCCAGATATACACAGTAAATATTTTGCTTACATTTTATTAATCGTAGCTTGAAAAATTATATTGAATCCCTGCTTCATTACGGTAGAACCAAAGGAAGAGGGACAAGGTAAATAACCTAATGACTAATGATCTATTTGATTGTGGAAATGGTGCTTGTAGCTAGTCATAGGTATGGTTATACATTTATAGCTAAGGCAGACAACAATTTGGTGATGGTGCTCTTTGTTTTCTTTGTAATCTGGCAATCAGATTGTTGAGTTAGGGCTCAAAGCCAAGTGTGTGAGGCCTGGTTGATTTGCAGAGAGCAGGAGGTGGGGACGTGGGCATTTTGAAGGTGGTGATAGGAAGCCTTTTCACTTACAGCTCAGTCAGTCAAGGAAGGTTTTCTCTGAGTGCTGACTCTCCGTGGCATAATATGTTCCTAAGAGCGACCTGCTTAAAAGACAAAAGCATTTCAGAGTGTTCCTCTCATGATGCCCATGGTGCATGAAAAAATTGAGTGCATTCATGGCAGTTGGCTACTCAAACTGTACATCCTGTCTATGTGTCCAGCTGTGTGTCTCTTCTGTAGTGACTGTTGCTGTTTTTTTTTTTTCTTTTTTTCAGGTTATTAACAGTACAAGGCCTATTAATAAAAGGAAATTTTTGGTTTTTTCAAAAGACTTATTTTGAAACTCAAAAGTACAGAGAGGGATAGATAGAGACGGAGAGACAGAGAGAGGAGGAGAGAGAGAAAGAGATCTGTCTGCTGGATCACTCTCCAGATGGCTGCAGTGGACAGCGCTGGGCCAGGCTGAAGCTGTGAGCTTCACCTGGGTCTCCCACATGGGTGGTAGGGGCCCAAACACTTGGACCATCTTCTGCTGCTCTTCCCAAGCTGTTAGCAGGGAACTGGATCAGAAGTGGGGCAGCTGGGACACAAACTGGCACCCATTCGGGATGTCAGCATTGTAGGCCAAGGTTTAAACTAGCTACACGCCAGAATACCAGCCCCCAAGAGGAAATTTTCTTAATGCACTTCCTACTTTGTATGCTCCATATATAATATTCATTCCAGGGAAGCAACAAGCTGTATGCCTAAGGGTCATATTTATTAAATGCAGACCCAATTTGAACTTTTTCACCATTACTTAAGGGGAAGCTTGCTTTACACCCACATAGACCAAGAAAAGCAATTCTGAAAGAGTATCTGTTGCAGTGCATAAATGCATTTCCCAGATGGGTACAGAGGATGGGAGGGGATTTTACTTGGTAAGATCCTTCCACTGGCACCGTACTTTAGGGATGAGCTAGAACAAGTCAGCTAGGATGAGGCAGACCAAGAGGCACCATGCAGCCATACACAATGACTTATGAAAGTTGTACAAGGGGAATTTAAAAAGTTCATGTGAAATGGAATTAAAGGATTGGGTAATGTTCGTGCCAAAGAACATTTTTCGAAACTTCTGCATAGTTCTTCAAATTATGCATTTTCCATGAACTTTTTGAAGACCCCATGTGTGTCCTAGAAAGTCTGTATTGCCGTGCAAGGTCCCCTTCCCGTTGGTGACACTCTGCTTACTGTCCCCAGCGCATGGACATGGACCGGCGGAGGGAGGACGCGAGGAATCCCAAGCGCAAGCCCCGCTTGATGGAGGAAGATGAGCTGCCCTCCTGGATTATCAAGGATGATGCTGAGGTGGAGAGGCTTACATGCGAAGAGGAGGAGGAGAAGATATTTGGTAGGGGGTCCCGGCAGCGCCGCGATGTGGACTACAGTGACGCCCTCACGGAGAAGCAGTGGCTCAGGGTAGGTGTGGCTTTCTTAAGCTCCCCTTGAAAGGTGGCGTGTTGGTGCTGGCTTGGTCGCGTCAGCAGCCTTGTGCTGGAATTGTCTAGAAAGGGAAGGGGCTCGTGGACGTGGAAGAGAGCGTCATGCTGGAGGCATGTTGGAAGCATTGCATAACTGAAGGCAGAGCTTGGAGCAAATATTTTGAAGCACTTTTTGCTGGAGCGGAATGGGCCAAGGGCAGCACAGATTATTAGAGCTCGGAGACCCGCTAGCGTTTTACGACCAATAGCCTGGTCACGCCTCACTCTCAGACTGAGACTAACAAATGTGCAAGGGGACCTCTGAGGTCTTTGTAATTGTACCCCC
Organism: Oryctolagus cuniculus; assembly: GCF_964237555.1. Lineage (NCBI taxonomy): Eukaryota > Metazoa > Chordata > Mammalia > Lagomorpha > Leporidae > Oryctolagus > Oryctolagus cuniculus. Next base: position 164,274,538 of record NC_091432.1, read on the forward strand.
TCGTTTCATGGTCTTCGATCCGGGTTTCTGTGAGGGCTGCGGAGAAAATTCAAGGATCAGCAGCAGTGTGCGGGAGCTGCGTTGTTACCTCGTAGACCCGTGGCCCATTTACAGCAGGAATCTGCCCTTGGTTTCTGTAGGTTTGATGAAAGAGATGGAGGTGCAGGGAAGTTGGGGGACTAGCCGGGAGGCCCAACTGGGCAGAACGGGTGGAACCCATGGGTGCTGACACAGGTGGGTGCTGGACTTCGGCTTGGAACTCCTGTCCTTGGCAGGCAGACTGGAGCCTGGGACGCAGGTGCTTCATGGTCGGAAATGCTGTTCTGGAGCTTGTCTGTCTTGTCTTCCTTTTCCCTTCAGAAATAGCGACTTCTTGTTTTGACTGCGGGTTGAAGTCTTGTTATCTTCCTTGGAAAGCAGGCTGCTCATGGTGGTCCTGGTGTGGGACTGTCAGGGCCAGTGTGGATCTGTCATTTGTAGGTGTAGCTCTGCTTTCCATTGTTGGGAGCGGACTCAGTACCCACATGGGCAGAACAGCCTGGGACACGCACTCCAGAAACTGCATGCTGGAAATGGGAAGTGGCGTTGGATAAAAATCGCGCAAAACAGAAGCTGGTGGTGTCGAGAGCTGTTCCTTTCATCAGATAGAGCGGTCCGCGAGCTTTGTGCCTTGTGGATTTGAGGGCCCAGGTTGAAGGAGGTGGTTAACTGGAAAGGCAGTCGGAAGGATTTTGAACTTGGTTGTCCTGGTGCCACTCAGGATGGTGTTATGTGATGAGAGAGATGTGACTTGAATTTCAGAAAGATTGAAGTCCCTGGGATGCTGAAACAAGAGAGAGACTGACAAAGCATCCCTCATATTTATGGCTGGAGAAGTGCATATAAAACCTAAGTTTCCTATGGCTGTCATGCCCAGTCACACGTTCCAGTGTCCTCAGAGTGTAGCTGTAAAAATTCCCTTTGTTGTACTATGGAGGTTGTAGTCCTGTGAATAATGTGAAGAGTGTTTTTTTTTTAAGATTTTTCATATTCTTCTCTGAGCTTGGGAAATTTCTGTTCCCTTTGTCTTTTATTTAAGCAATAAATTAAGAACCTGCAGTGTTATTACCAGAGGTGAAACAACCATAATCCAGGCCAATATTTTAAAGCCAATCTTTTGATATGTGTAATCTCCAAACCCTGTTTATTGAACAAGAATGTAGCTGAACGTATCTTCTTCTTTTTTGTGTAATCATTGAGAATGTTCTTAATAAAAATACCATTGAGAATCTTTTAAGAAAAAGACTTATTTATTTGAAAGGTGGAGTTACATAGAGAGAGAGGGAGAGGGAGAAAGGGAGAGAGAGATCCTCTGTCTGTTGGGTCACTCTCAAAATGGCCCCAATGGCCAGGGCTGAGCCAGGCCAAAGCCAAGAGTCAAGAGCTTCATCCAGATTTCCCGTGTGGGTGGCAGGGGCTGCGGCCTTCCTCCTCTGCTTTCCCGGGTGCATTAGCAAAGAGCTGGGTAGGAAGCTGAGCACCCAGGATTTGAACCAGCGCCCATATGGGATGCTGGCACTGTGGGCAGCAGCTTCACCTGTTACACCACAACGCCAGCCCCAGCATGATGAATCTCAGGAAGCTTTCAAGTTGAAGGCACTCGATGTTTTTCTCTTTGGTTCAGTTTGTATCACCAGCGACTAGCCTAGTGCCTCACATATGGAAGATGCTCACTGGGGCTCTGAGAAACTGGAAGCATAATTTTGCAAGTGGGAAGTGAGGACCTGCTCACCGAGTGTTAGGACAGTGTCTCTCCCCTTAGTGTGTCTACGAGACTTCTTTTTATCTGTAGCATGCATGCTTGGCAATGGAAAACCAGTTTGTTTTATGAAAGTACAACTCTAAGGTGTCTGCTAACACACTCAGGCCTCCACCAGGACAACACTGTTGTCAGGGCAGCTTTGTGGAAATGCATGTCTGTGGAGTCTCATCTTTCTGAAAACTCCATGACCATATTTGGTATTGAACTGGGACATGCAGCTGACGCAGTGGTCTTTGGCCTGCGCTTTCCCAGTAGGCACTTATTGCCACTTGTTTCCTTGTTCTCTAACCGTGATCCTTGTTTAATGCCAGCCTACTTGGGGGCTTTGTTGACAGTAGGGTGGCATCTGAGGGGTTCTCACGGCCCCAGATATGAACAGATGTCCTCTCCCAGCTTCTAGAAGACTGAGCGCACTGAGTGAAGCCAGCCTCCGAAGGGAGTGTGGCCAGCACTGCCATGTAAGAAATGCTGTAACAGGGCTGAAATAATTCTTCTGTTTGCTGGCAGTGTTGCAAAAAGCCTGCTTGGCAGAGGCGTCGAAGATCCATAGAATCCCAGAGTTGGAAGGCAGCCCAATGCAGCCCTGCCCACCCTGCACTTAAATCACATTCTCTGCAGGCCCCTGCCAAGAAGCTGGCCACCCCTAAAAGGAAACACACGATCTTTTTGTCTGTTCATGGCCAGTGCTGATTGTCAGTTCTTCCTCCCTTTGAAAACACAGTCTTCTTGCCCTGTGGCTACTGCTTGCCGGCCGGACTGTTTCCTGGGGTGGATCAATATTGCTTCTTGCCCTGAGCATCCCAGCACCACGGGTACAGTGTTTGACTCGCGTTCAGCCCGGGATGAACCTCCCTACCCTACGCTTTCTTTTGAACTTCGTCACCCTGGAAGCCCAAGTCAGTTGCCACCTCCTCTGTGGCGCCTTCACAGATCAGTGCTAATCATCACACTCTGCGCAGTGCTCACCCTCTGTCACGGCTCAGATCCAGTTGCCTGATGTTCTTGGTAGTTGCCAGCCTGCCTGATTTCCTGACTCCTCGGTAGGCTGGATCTATTTCTTGTGAGAACTTAGAACCTCTGTGTGCAAATAGTTAAGTGGTCAGTGATTGCCTAGTTGAAATAGCACTGGGTGGTTGTGTGACAGAGCAGACTGGGGCACCGTTCACCCCTGCAGCTGATGGACCTGAACATGCCCCATCCAAACACAGGAAGGCTTACCTTGCACTCCCCGGGAGTGAGAGTTTCTGGTTGATGAGGGCCGTTCTTCACGAGGGGGGCATCACGCAGCCATCCAGGCTCAGCCACCTCCCTCCTCACAAGTGACACTCCGTCCTCAGCCGTGGGACCGCTGCATTGTGAAGGAGAGAGAAATGCGGTCCGGCTGTGAGCACAGGAAGGCAAGGTGTCGGTGAGTACCTAGAATCTCTGCCTTAGCACCCTGGGGTTGAATTTCAGTGATTTAGCCCCTTGCTGAGGAAATCACACGTGGGGTCTCCAAAAAGCTCATGGGAAATGCGTGATAGGGAAAATTCCGTGTTTCAACATTTTTCACACCAAAATACACTTACGTTATCATTCCGTTTGTCCATGAACTTGTTGACACACCCACCCTCATATTATCAGATTTTATTTGGTAATCGTAGTATGCTGAAGATTCCCAGAGGGCCTTTTTTTTTTTTTTTTTCAAAGATTTATTTATTTGGAGTTAGAGAAGGAGAGGCAGAGATAGAGCGAGAGGTCTTCCGTCTGCTGGGTCACTCACTCCCCAGATGCCTGCAACAGCTGGAGCTGTACCAATCTGAAGCCAGGAGCTTCTTCTGGGTCTCCCACATGGGTATGGAGGCCTAAAGGCTTGGGCCATCTTCCACTTCCCCAGGGCATAGCAGAGAGCTGGATTGAAGTGAAGCAGCGGGGACACAAACCAGTGCCCATATGGGATGCCGACACTGCAGGCGGCGGCTTTACCCACTGTACCACAGCGCCAGCCCCCCCCCCCCCGCCAGGGTCTTTAGATAGTCTGTTTAATTGGAGGATTTTATATATATATATATAAAATATATAAAATTGCAGTTTCAAAGCCAGTTCAATTTTGATATCTGTTTCCATTGAGGCAACTTTTAATTAGCATTGCTGTTAGCCAGTCTCAAGCTGACTTTGTGTTTTGGGGGAGTCGGCTCAACACCCACTTCGCTGAAGGCTATTTCTCTTTCCTCCTGGGCCTTCCATCCCATCTGCATCAGGGTAGAAGCCGGTGTTTCAGCCCAGCCATAGGGGTGGGTGCCCTCGTTCTTCTCCCCGTGGATTCCCGTTGGTCTCGGTGTGGGGCTGCGGATGTCTTGACATACAGCCGGTCCCATCTCATGTTCTTGGAGACTCTGACAGCATGTGCTGTTGACGTCTGGGGGCCCTGGCTGTGGCTGTCGCCCAGAAGCCATCCTGCATTCTGTTGCATTAAATCCCCCGGCCGCTCTGGCCTCCCAGTGCTTCGAGCTCTGCTGTGGCCTGTGGGGGAGTCTGCAGATTCTTGGCTGCTTTTTCCAGGATGTGCTAGAACAAGCAGGGTCGGTGAACTGGCCCCTTCTCCAGCATGCTCCAAGTCACCACCAGAGGGTAGTCAAGCCCGCCCTGGAGCTCTTTCAGAACAGGCGGGAGGGAAATGTCATTAGCTTAGCAGTTAGGATGTGCATGTCCCACAGCCGGGTACCTGGGTTTCATTCCTGGCTCCACCTCCTGACTCTGTCTCCCTGCTGGCGCGGACGTTGGGAGGCGCCAAGTGATGCATCTCTCAGGTGATTGGGAGACCTGGATTGAGTTCCCGGCTTTGGCCCTGGGCCTCGTGTGCATTTGGGCAGTAAGCCAGTGGATGGGAACGCTCTCTTGCAAATAAAATTTAAAAATAAATAAATAAAATTTCAGTCTTGTATTTGCAAATTTATCAAAGTATGAGCACGTAGTGCGATGACATCCCAGGAGCCATGGAAGTGAGATGCCCGAGACTTCAGCTTCTTTGGCATCCTAGTTAATGCACTGGTGAGCATCTTCAGTGTCTCACTTGCCTGCCCCCTCCTCTGTCCCACCCCCAGGCTTAGACCCTAACAGAGCAGTATTCCATCTCAACCACAGATGCAGGTTCTGGCACCGGCCTCACAAGTTCAAGGGCACAGTCCCCCAACCAGAGCCCAGCCACACTTTGTGGATCCCTAGGCCCCTACACTTGGGATTCTCTTTCAGTTTAGGGGTGCCCATGAATGCTTTGGGTTCAGTAATTTGCTAGTTCAAGAATTTAGCAGAATCCAGAAAAGTGATCATTGTAAGAACAGTTTTACAATCAAGTGTTTAAATCGGTGGGACCTGCCCAATGTAGAGGAGCACGGGTGGTGTCTGGGGGCAGCTCAGAGCTCCCTTGCCCTCCCCTCTTGGAATCGGGGCACGTTGCTCCCAGCACATCATTGTGATCCCAGCCAGGATGTCCGCTGAGCTCAGATGTCCAGTTGGTGTTAGGGTTTCCTCATGAAGGCATGATTGCTTGAATTCCATCTCTACCCACCCTGCTCCCCCTGGAGGTCAGGCCGGCTCACAGTTCCAACCCTAAACACTAGAGTGGTCTTCCTTTGCTTTTCAAATAAATCTTTAAAAAAAAAAAAAGTTACAGAGAGGCAGAGAGAGAGAGAGGTCTTCCATCCGCTGGTTCACTCCCCAGATGGCTACAACGGCCAGAGCTGCACCAATCCGAAGCCAGGAGCGTCTTCCAGCTCTCCTACAAGGGTGCAGGGGCCCGAGGACTTGGACCATCTTCTACTGCTTTCCCAGGCCACAGCAGAGAGCTGGATCAGTAGTGGAGCAGCCGGGACTAGAACCGGTGCCCATATGGGATGCCAGCACTGCAGGCAGTGGCTTTACCTGCTACGCCACAGCGCCAGTCCCAGGAATGGTCTTTGCTAATGATCACCCCCCTGTCCCTCAATGGAAGTCAGGTAGGGGTACAGGACAGGTCACCTCATTAATGTACCAGGGAGCTACCTGTCATTCACTGAATGTCGGGAGATGCAGAAACTCCATACCCGCAACTCGGGACCAAGACCAGACAGGTCTTTGGTGTACAGCAGGTAGCAGTGTTCTGAGGCCTGGCCTCTCACCTCTCTCCTCTTGCTTCCTTTTCTCTCCACCCCACTTCCTGTCACACATCAACTTCCTCTATGCCTTGGGCAGAGGGCTGTGCACTGTGGCTTCTCCTGCCGTTCAGAGGATGCCCATCCATGAGTCGTGGCTTTGATTGTGATGAGCCTGGGAACCAGGGGCGCTCCTGTTCCTGAAGCGTGATGTCGATTGCTGTCTGACTGGAGTGTCACAATCCCATTTTGAGAGCTGAAGGCGTGACCTCTCCTTGCTGTGTCTTTGCAGGCCAGCTTCCTCCTGATCCTTCTCAGGTCATTCTCCGGAACAGGGCGTGGCCCCCTTGGAAAACGTGGAGGAGAACATTATCGTAGTCTGAAAATATCCTCTTCCTCTTTTATGGCTTTACTGTGCAGTGCCCATGGTGATAGCAGTGCTGTATTGTTATATATGTGCGCCTTTGCACACACACAATAACTGGCTCATCTTGATCATTTCTTGCAAAAATATCTTTTTTTTTTTTTTTTGACAGGCAGAGTTTAGACAGTGAGAGATGGACAGAGAGAAAGGTCTTCCTTCTGATGGTTCACTCCCCAAATGGCCACTACGGCCCGTGCTGCGCTGACTCGAAGCCAGGAGCCAGGTGCTTCCTCCTGGTCTCCCATGCAGGTGCAGGGCCCGAGTACCTGGGCCATCCTCCACTGCCCTCCTGGGCCACAGCAGAGAGCTGGACTGGAAGAGGAGCAACTGGGACAGAATCCAGTGCCCCGACCGGGACTAGAACCCGGGGTGCCGGCACTGCAGGCATTAGCCAAGTGAGCTGTGGTGCCGGCCAAAATATCTTTGTTTCTATATGTGCAAGAGCGGGTGTTCCATCTACCTATGTGGGCAAGAGCCTTCTGCTGAGCCCAGTGGGCCAGGGTTTGGGGTTTAGCTTCAGCCACGTGTGCACTGATTTCAAGCCCGGTACCGCAGCCCTCATGATTGAGGCAGGAGTGATTGCGCAGATCGGGGGTGACTGCAAAGCTAACGTGCAGGCTTGAGAGTGATTTCTGGAATGCCTTGTTCTGCTGCTCTTCCTGTTCCTTTGGTCCTTGTGCCAACTGCCGAATCCTTCCCTTCCTGAAAACACTTAGTGAGATCCCCAAATTTCTTTAATTGCTGACTGAGTGATTTTTGCCCCCACGGCACTTGAAGATAATTGGAATGCAATCTAGATTATGTGCTCTGTGTAATATGTAATTGCAAGCTGCATGCAGAGAAGGAACTTGGGAGAGCGTGCCTTTAGCTCACAGTGGATCTGGTGTCCTGAAACCATAGTTGACAAAGTCCCTCTTCTTGGCACCAGCATTGTGGCAGAGTGGGTAAAGCCACTGCCGGACACTCTGGCACCCCATATGGTGCTGGTTTGTGTTACTGCTGCTCCACTTTGAATTCGGCTCCCTGCTGATCGCCTAGCAAAAGCAGCAGAGGGTGGCCCAAGTGTTTAGGCCCCTTCCAGTCATGTGGGAGAACTGGTTGAGGTTTCCGACTCCTGGCTTCCTCTTGTCCTCATGCTGGCCCTTGCAGCCATCTGGGGAGTGAACCAGCAGATAGATGGAAAGATGGAGGATATCTGTCTCTCTCTCTCTCTCTCTCTCTCTGTCTCCCTTTCTCTCTGGCTTTCAAATCAATCTCTCTCCTCTCTCTCTCTCTTTTTTTTTAATTTTTTTTTTTAAGAAAGTGCATCTTCTTGGCTGGCCTTTCTGTCTACCCTTCTGCGATACCATGTGTCTTGCCTGGGGTCCTGGCTATGAGTGCTGCTTTGGGCAAAGTGCACAGGCTCTGGCAGTGAGGAAGGACAATGCCCTGTGCATCTGGGTGCAGGGTGAGTGTGTGGGAGCTGCCTGGGGCATCCTGCATGAGTGCAGGACACTTCTCTGTTGTCAGGCACTGCGTGTGAATGACGCGGTGACCGAGAGGCAGGCGCACTTACTTTCAGAAGCAGGAGGGTTCGAAAAGGGAACTTGTTTCGGAAAGACCAAGTACCATTTTCTTCTTCTTCGACCAGTCTATCACCAGGTGACAGCTTGAGCTTCCCAGGATTTATGTACCTTATTGGGGTTCCCACAATCATGTCTCCTGGCCACAGAAAGGATTTCCTCCAAAAAGCTCAGAGTTGGTGGGGGGAGGAGGGGGCAGAGACAAGAGACCTTGGAAATGCATGGCAGTGGAGTGGGTGGTGTGGGTGTTGGGTGCAGTGCTTAAGATATCACGTGGGATATTCACATCCCATCTCAGAGTGTCTGGATCCATGTCCCAGCTCTTCCTCTCATTCTGGCTCCTTGTTGGTGCACACCCTGGGGGCCAGCAAGTGATTGCGCAGGTGCTTGGGTCCTTGGAGTACCTGTGGAGACCTGCGGTGACTCCCTGCCTGCTGGTTTCAGCCTGACCCAGCCTGGCCGTCACAAGCCATTTGGCGATGAACCAGAAGATGGAAGATCCCTTCTCTTCCTTTCCTATTCCTTGCTTCCTCCCACGCCCCTCCTTTAAAGCAATGCCAATATATAATCCAAAAATTGAAACACGTTGGGGGAGGGGGTAATAAAACATGCCCCGTGCGGAGGGACCCTGCTGCAGATGCAGAGGAAGCCCCCTCGGTTGGCCTGCCATCATGGACAGCCACTGTGAAACGCTACCCAGGAAAAGGGTGACGAATGCATGGGGAATTGACAAACGACTGGGGCACATAGAAAGGCGAAAGAAATTGGGATTTCAAGCAAAATACTTGAAATTCCAGTGGAAACAAAGAATGAAAAACAAAGGTCTGAAGAAATAAGCTGTGCATCTTCCTCTCTGTGGAAATCTGTGAAACGAGATAGCATCTCTTCTGTTTGGGCTGAATTCAGTATGATTCAACCTGAGACCAGAGATAGATTGGAATCTCTTGGCCACATTGCAGCTGAGAGCATTAGTGATTCTGGGAGATGGACTTTTCTCCTAAAATACTTGATCTGATCCTGGCAAGGCCTTCGTTGGATCTTCTTTCCACAGCACACTGTACTGCTTTTGTTTTGCCACTTTAATAATCTCTCCTTGCCTTTTGTTAAACGACATGAGACAGCTTGAAGAAGCGGACGTTTTTCCTGGTGTCAAATGGCCTGTCAGCCCTTAAAATCCGGCTCTCAGATTTACTGGGGCAAAATTTTCCAGCAAGCTGCATTTCCGTTTTTATACACAAGGGAGAGCTAAGGCCCTAGAAAATAGATGTGGGTTTTGCCAAGTTCCAGATTCTCTAATGTGGTAGTTAGGATGGAAGTACTAAATTAATGAATAGTAGCAAGAGGTATGAATTGTGTGGGGGAAATACTTGACAGCCCTGGTAGTAGAATTTTAGTAGCATTCTAAAGTTTTTCTTTTATCCCTCCGTCCACTGACTAGATAGCTTCAGCAGCAACTAGACCCTAATGTCTTCCCTTTTCTCAGAATTCAGTAGGGTCAGTTAAGTGGAGGAAGTAATTTGCAGACGGCCGATGAAGGTAAGTAGTAGAGGTTCACAAGCAAGAGAGACTTGTTTTGATTGATTTTAAAAATTTTTTGTTTTTATTTTTTTAGTTGAAAGTCAGAGGTACACAAAGAGAGGGAGAAATGGTGAAAGAGAGAGAGAGATATCTTCCATCCACTGGTTCATTCCTCAGATGGCTGCAATGGCCAGAGCTGGGCCAGGCCAAACACAGGAACCAGGAGCTTTTTCTGGGTCTCCCATGTGGGAGAGGTGCCCAAACACTTAGGCCATCTTCCACTGCCTTCCCAGGCACATTAGCAGGGAGCTGGATCAGAAGTGGAGCAGCTAGGACTCAAACCAGTGCCCATATGGGATGCTTGTGCTGTAGATAGCAGCTTAACCCATTGTACCACAACACTGGCCTCCACTGATTTTTAAAACTTTGATGCCTGGAATTTCTGGTCTTGAATTTGTTCCTTAGAAATCAGGATTCAGCTCTGAAATCAAACTCAACCATTGAAAGAAACCATGAAAAATTGGGTCTGGCTTACAAATAAATGCTAAGGATGCTCACCTAGTAAGCTCACATGATCGATCATTCAATAGATCAAACTACAGTAAAGAAATAAGTAGTTTGGGGAATAAGTCTTTTTTTGAAATAAAGTTTTGTTTTTATCCCTATAGCTTTTTAAAAAAATTGTTATTTATCTTTAATTGAAAGGCATTGAGAGAGAGAGAAACAGAGGGAAAGATGTCGTCCATCTGCTGGTTCACTCCCCAAATATCCCCAGCAACTGTGGCTGGGCCAGGTCAAAGCCAGTAGCCAGGAATGCCTTTAGGGTCTGTTAGGCCCAAGCACTTGGGCCATCATTTGCTGGTTCCCAAGGGACACATTTGCAAGAAGCTGGAGTCAGAAGCAAAGCCAGCACTCCAGAACCCAGGTGCTCTCCAGCAGGGGACGTGGGCATCTCGTGCACATCTTAGCCCCTTTGCCAAACGCCCACCCTACCCTGTGTGTTTTCACTTTGTTATTATCTTTTTGGTTGGTAAGGTTCAATGAAGAACTTCTGCATCCATGGAGTGGGGCTGGAGGAAAGCCCTGTGGAATTTGGTAGAGACAGGGCCGGGTGGCGACCTCCTCCCCGTGCCTGAGTGTGCATCCAGAAATTAAGTATGACTTCTAGATTTTTAATTTTTATTCATTTTCATTTTATTTGAAAGGCAGAGGGATGGAGATCTTCGATCTGTTGGTTTACTTCCCAAAATGACCACAACAACCAGAGCAAGGCCAGGCCATCCGGGTCTCCCACGTGGGTGGCAGGGACCAAAGCACTTGAGCCATCATCTGCTGCCTCCCAGGGTTCATGTTAAGAAGGAAGGTGAATTGGAAGAGGAGGAACCCGGCACTCAGATATGGGATGCCAGCATCTTAAGTGGCATTTTAACCTGCTACCCAAAATGCTCACCCCAGAAATTTGACTTCTGATGGCTGTCTCTAGGTAATTTAGGATGGTGGTTGAGAGCATAATAAGCCTTGGAATCTGATGAACCAAGTGTTCAAATCCCAGCTCCAGCTGAGCTCTGTTAACTTCTAACATGTGTGCCCTTGTAGAGCTTTGTTGTCCCCTTGAAAACGGGGGAGATCCTAGCACCTGCTAGATAGGGTATCCTAAGGTTTGTGTGTGTGTAAAACATAGAACCTGGAATGTAAGGAAGAGTCAATATTTATATTTGCTATTTAGAATATTAAACTGCTTCAGGAAAATGCTAGGGTGTTACTGGAAAAGAGGCAAAAAATAGGTTGTGTGTCTTAAAGAGAAAGTTTGGAATGATAGGAGGAAGGTAAACTGAGGGATCAGGTAATGCCCTTCCCACCTCTTGATGGAATTGCATGCAGATGCTGTGTTGACAGGCTGAATGTGTTGTAGGACCTGCTGTCAGGCTTACACGCTTCCTCTCTGCCAAGCTGTGCATACTCCTCTGTTAACCCTCTTGTTTGTCTTTCCCTAAACCCTCCATTCCTGTAGGAGTAACCCTGGGGCTAGTAAGTAGGTACCTTTACACCTGCTTGACCCTTCTGCATTATTATGGGCTGGATGTTTGTATCCCCTCGAAATCCTATTTTTTTTAAAAAAAATATTTATTCAAAAGGCAGAGTGACAGAGGGAGGAGAGGGACAGGGAGAGGGAGTCCACTGGTTCACTTCCCACATGCCCTACACCAGTCAGGGCTGGGCCAGGTTGGGAGCCAGAAGCTGCTCCAGGTGTCCCACGTGGGTGGTAGGGGTGCCAGCAGTTGGACCAGATTTTCCATTGCCTTCCCGTGTGCACTAGCAGCAGGGCTGCTGGCATCACAAGTGGCAGCTAAACCCCGTATGCTGCAACACTGGGCCCACGCAGAATCCTTGCACTGAAATCCTAACCCCTGAGGCAATGGTATTAAGAGGTGGGGTTCTTTGGGAGGGGATGAGTTCCTGAAAATGGAGCCCTGGAAAAGATACTCCAGAGAACTCTCTAGTCCTCTCTCTGCCTCGTGAGGACAGAGCAAGAACTTGGCAGTGTGCAAGCTGGAAGAGGGCCCTCCCCAGGACCTAACTGTGCTGCACTCTGTGCCTGGACTTGGAGCTTCCAGATCTGTGGGAGAAATTTCTGTAATCGATATTAGTCAAGGTTCTCAGAGAAACAGAACCAGGCTCCTCTTATGGACCCATGGATGTGCTTCAGAAGGTTCATGGGAAATGGAATGAAAAGACTTGTTTGCTTTGGTGCAAAACACCTTTTGGAATTCATGCACACTGGTTGGTCTGTACAAGGACTTGTATGTTGGGAAGAGGCGCTCATGATTTCCGGGGCCAGGAAGTTGCATGAATAGGTCTGCCAGCTGAAGATCCAGGAGAGCCAGTGATGCAGGCGGTCCCCATCTGAAGGCCCGAGAACCTGGGCAGGGGCCACCGCTGGACTAAGTCCCACACATCTAAGGCCAAAGACACAGAAGCACCAGTATCTGAATACAGGAGAAGGTGAACATCACAGCTTGAGAAGAGAGAGGAGGAGCTTGCTTTGTGTCTGCTGTTTTACTGTATTTTGCCCCTCCGTGGATTGGAGGATGTCTTCCTCTCTCCATCCCCAGTAATGAAGGCAGACTCTCTTTCCTCATTCTACTGATGCAACTACTCATCTCATCCAGAATCACCCTCTGGTAAACTCACCCCAAAAGAGTGTGTCCCCAGCCATCTGGGCATCCCTTAGCCCTGTCCAGTTGACACCTAAGTTAACCATCACATTAGCCATCCAGCGTGTGGTGCTTTTTGTGAGCATCCTGAAACATCCAAGACATGGGTTGGGTTGCTTTGTCTTTGATTTGCAGGGGCCCCTGTCACTTACCTAATGGAAACCTGCCAACTTTTATAAAGCTGCCTGTTCCTTTTCCTGTGGTTTTCATAGTGATCACCCTCTTCTTTTTTATCAGTGGGTCCCTTGATTCAGTCCAACAGCCATTGATAGAACATAGATTGGACCCCACATTGTGCTTACACTGGGGAGATGTTGTTTCGATTGGTTATAGTCCATATTATTAGTGCATTGAAGAGCCAGTGTGAGATGTTTGCAGAGATGATCTTGCAGTTGGCCACCTTGAAGAGCTTGTCAAGAGCAGGGCTCCAAGTATACACAGATGGGAGTTGGTCTGGATTAACACTGGTAGTGAAACTCTTAAGTTGTAGGGTTTGTCACTGTTGAGGAGATCGCCAGAGTTTAAGCAGTACACATTCTTCGTGCTAGAGTTTTAGTGTCCTCCTTTTGGGAGCATTATTTACAGTGTGCCCTCCCCCTGTCCCCAGACTCACAGAGCAGGCCAGGGCCTCCAGACGAGGGAAGCAACTGGGGTCCTCTCCCTGGCTGCTGCTGGGAGAGTTTTGCATTTCTAACAGCAGCACCTGTGCTTGAGTGGTTTCTGCCAATCCTGCCTGGCTCCAAAAGGAGAACTATGTGCGGCACATTGGTTCTCCTTTGGCGAAAGAGGAAGAGGGTCAGGTATTGAGCTGCTGACATACTGAGGATCTGGACAGGTGACATTTGCAGGTGGCTGGCATTTTGGAGGGAAGCTTTCCTCTTTGTTCACAATGTGTGAGGTGGCCACCCAGGGAACCCAGAAGGGGCTTTCCCAAACCAACACCAGCTCTGATCCTTACCTCTGCACAAAACCCTTCAGCAGCCTCCCATGATCAGTGCAGCTAGATCTAAGCACATTATCAGTCTGCAAGGCCGTAGTCATCTACCCTCTGCATGGATGCCCCGTGGGAGTTTGCACTTGCTTCTGGAAGCCTGTGTCTCAGAGCTTCCTATGGCTGGCTCCTTACACTGTGCTCCTCCTCCTACTGAGCTCTTTCCAAAAGACCCTTTCTGGCCACCTGCTGTGATATAGCCAACCCCTGCCAATAACTGTCATGTAACCTATGTTACTTTTCTTCATGGAGGTTGCCACTATCTAGAGGTTACATCACTGCCTCTTTGCAGTGATATTAAGCTTGGAGAAGGTGGGGCCCCTTGTTCGTCTTCTCCACGGCTATATCCCAGTACCTGGAGCTAATAGTAAGCACTCTGCAAGTCTGGGTGACTAAGTGAGTGTCCTGTGCAGAGACCAGGCCTGGGAGGGAGGAGGTCTGGTTGCAGTCCGTATCATCTGGCAAAGTCTGCAGAATCCTGTGGGTTTATTTTTCTCCTAGTACAGGTCAAGGTAGAAATTGTTGGCGTTCTTTTCTTTTAAATTCCATTCCTCTGTGTCTTCATGTAAAGGTGTTTTTTTTTTTTTTTCCTTTTTTCACTTAAAAGAATTCCAAAGGCATGTAGTTTTGACATGAAAGTGCTTTTGAGCTTTTCAAGAATTTGAAGGCTGTGTTCTAATTTGAGAAGACATTGATGAAGATAATTTAAATATGCACAAAAGGTACAGCCATTGCTTCTACTCAACTATTGCTCCGAAATTCAGATTTTTTTTATCCCCGCTGTCTTCCAGCTTGAACAACTCACCTCACCTTTCTTTCCAGCAAAAACTGGATGAATGTATCTAATGCAACTTAAAGTGCTGCGTTAATTTGGCCTTTATGTTTTGTACAAGAAGGCCCCCATCTGATCATGTTGACTTAAGTCTAATGCCCTGGAACCTTTTCAATGATTTTATTTATTTATTTATTTTAAAGATTTATTTTATTTATTTGAAAGAGTTACAGAGAGAGGTAGAGACAGAGAGGTCTTCCATCTGCTGGTTCACTCCCCAGATGGCCGCAATGGCCAGAGCTGCGCCGATCCGAAGCCAGGAACCAGGAGCTTCTTCCAGGTCTCCCACGTGGGTGCAGGGGCCCGAGGACTTGGGCCATCTTTGACTGCTTTTCCAGGCCATAGCAGAGAGCTGGATTGGAAGAGGAGCAGCCAGCACTAGAACCGGCGCCCATATGGGATGCTGGCATTTCAGGCCAGGACTTTAACCCACTGGGCCACAGTGCTGGCTTGATGGATTCCTTTCTTATTTTTCCACTAAAGAATGAATTGTCAGAATCATGAAAAATTGTGGCTAAGACCATGATGTTTTGTCTTAGGCAAAGCCTGATTCTGCTGCGTCTGCTGAAACACAATACTTCAGGTCACTGTGTCCACCATTTATAGCAGAAAGCAAATTCCTAACCTGTGATGCTGCTGTTTCGAATGTACTTCGCTTGGCCCTTGCGGAATCTCTCATGAAAGACTGCTCTGGATGAGCCCATCCTCGAATGCTGAGCTCAGATTGTCAAGGGCAGTGGTGGGCCCTCTCCTCTTTGTCACAGTTGCTCTAAGAACGTGGTGGAGGGAGGGTGGGATCGGACATGAGGATGTCAGGGCTGTGCTTCTGTGTCTGTCACTGTCCTGCTTGGTGGCATCTCATCTAGGAAGTCACTTCACCTCCCAGGGCTTCAGTTTCCTTATCTATACATTGGAGTTATGGAGTAAGGAGTGCGGGTGGCCAGGAGACCATAGCCTGTCTCCCCTCTGCCTTTCGGGGGAGGAAAGGCAAGGGAAAATAAAGTGAATTTACCCTGGTCTGGTTCCAGCTGTGAGCCTTGGTTGTCGGGGAGCAGACCTCGGAGGGGTGCCGAGGAGAGACTGCTCTCCCTGTTGGTAGACTCTGTCTCTGCGGGGCAGCCTCAGACAAAGGGTTCCCCAGCAAATCTGCGGGCCCAGTACCTCATCTGCTGAGTAGTTTCGGGGACTTCCCTGGTTGGTCGGAGCAGTTGGAGACCCGAGTCCTGTGTGCTACTGGGACACGAGACTCAGGATGCCAGTGTGCTAGAGTGAGCGACGGGATGACCTGCCTGCCCCGGGACGTCATTGTCCTTACACAGAGGAGCTGGGGCCGTCGGCAGCTGTGCACAGACCAAGGCTTAGAATTTTCTAGCCTTCTGTCCTTCTGCTTCTTCGTCTTTTGCACACCACTGAGTAGAATATGTTACAGTTGCTGAATGGATCAGTGTTATTCATCGGAACCTTAACAGGTTTTCCCCAAATTATCACAAGCAAATCCATTTGGATTCATTTTAACTTTAAAAAATATTATGACACTAATGTCATGATACTATAGGCCTTCCCTAGTCACAGGTTCTGCACCTGCAGGTTCTGCATCTGCTGATTCAACCATCCCCAGATTGAAGATATTCGGGAAAAAAACAGCCTCTTTACTGACCTTGTATGGACTACGTTTTTCTCATCATACTCATTAAACAGTACAGTATAATAATATAAAGCTATGTACATATAATTTACAATGCATTATTACAGGTAATGCAGAAATGATTGGAGGTATACGGGAGGATGTGCATAGGTAATACACAAATGCTGTGCCATTTTATAGAAGGGACCTGAGCTTGTTGGCACCCGTTGGGGTCGTGGAAGCAGACCCTGGTGGAAACTGAAGAACCGTACGAGTTTATCCTTGCAAGGTCTGGGGAGGAATGTTGTGAAGCACAGCAGATCATGGTGTCTGCATCCCAGAGGCGTCACTGAGGGAAATGTTCGTTCTGCAAGAGAATTAACCCAGTTTAGGGGACAGGTAGTTGGTGCAGTGGGTAAGTTTTTGGCTTGGGACACCCACATCCCATATTGTAGGGCCTGAGTTGACTCCCAGCTCTGCTCCTGATCCCAGCTTCCTGCTAATGTGCACTCTGGGAGGCAGCAGGTGATGGCTCAGGTGCTGGGTCCCTGCTATCCACGGGGGAGGCACACACTGAGTTCACAGCACCTGACATCTCACTGTTGCTGGCATCAGGGAGTGATCCGGTAGATGAGAGTATATTCTTTCCTTTTTTTTAAACTTTTATTTAATAAATATAAATTTCCAAAGTACAGTTTATGAATTACAATGGCTTTTCCCCCCTATAAGTTTTTTTTTCAATAAATGTGAATTTACAAAGTGCAACTTTTGTATTGTTGTGGCTCCCCCCGCAACCTCCCTCCCTCCCGTGGCCCTCCCCTCTCCCACTCCCTCTCCCATTCCGCCCTTCATGGAGTTTCATTTTCAATCATCTTCATATACAGAAGGTCAACTTAATATACACTAAGCAAGGATTTCAACAGGCTGCACTCACACAACCGCACAAGGTATAGGGCATTGTTTGACTAGTAGTGTTGTTTTTAAGTTTCATAGTAAAACACATTAAGGACAGAGATCCTATGTGGGGAGCCTGTACTCAGCGACTCCTGTTGTTGATTTAACAATTGGCACTCTCATTTATGACATCAGCAATCACCCGAGACTCTTGCTATGAGCTGTCTAGGCTATGGAAGCCCCTTGAGTTCACCAACTCTGAACTTGTTTAGTCAAGGCCATATCACAGTGGAGGTTCCTTCCTCCCTTCAGAGAAAGGCGCCTCCCTCCTTGATGGCCTGTTCCTTCTGCTGGGGTCTTGTTCACCTGGATCTTTCATTTAGATTGTTTTTTGCCACCGTGTCGTGGCTTCCCATGCCTGTGAGACTCTCATGGACCTTTTAGCCAGATCCGAATGTCCCAAGGGTTGATTCTGAGGCAGGAGTGCTGTTTTGGGCATTTGCCATTCTATGAGTCTGCTGTGTATCCTGCTTCCCCCACAGGATCGAGAGGATCGAGAGTATATTCTTTTTTTTTTTTTTTTTTTTTTTGACAGGCAGAGTGGACAGTGAGAGAGAGAGACAGAGAGAAAGATCTTCCTTTGCCGTTGGTTCACCCTCCAATGGCCGCCGCGGCCGGCACGCTGTGGCCGGCGCACCGCACTGATCCGATGGCAGGAGCCAGGTGCTTTTCCTGGTCTCCCATGGGGTGCAGGGCCCAAGCACCTGGGCCATCCTCCACTGCACTCCCTGGCCACAGCAGAGAGCTGGCCTGGAAGAGGGGCAACCGGGACAGAATCCGGCGCCCCGACCGGGACTAGAACCCGGTGTACCGGCGCCGCTAGGCGGAGGATTAGCCTAGTGAGCCACGGCGCCGGCCCAGCTCATCTTTTAATTTCATTTTGTATGAACTTTTGAATTGGTTGTGTATTTTGTATTTGCTGCCATGTTAGCTGGTTTCACAGATCTGCTGGTTGCAGCCTGTTTTATTAGTTGTATCTTTCTGCATTTTTAAATAGCCATCATCCAGAACAACTGGAGCATCAGTATTTTTCAAATGTAAAAGTTTGCAATCAGTTTTTACTTGGAGACATAGCTTCATCCTGAAAGCTTGAGTGGAAAATACAGAAGAGTGAAAAACCAAGTGGAATCCCTTGCAGCCTCACTGACCTTCGTAAATCCAGGTTGCAAGAGGTGCCGAGTAAAGATGACATCCCTGGGTTATTTTGGTGCTATTACACTGGGGACTATCTTTAACCTGTTCTGAGGCTCAGCTCCTTTGTAGCAGCTTCAGTGTATTCTCACCCACGGAGCCCAGCAACCCCAGTCTCTTGGTGGTTGTATTTGCACACCCTTCCGCTGGGTCCTGAGAGCAGCCTGCCTGCCTGGGCCCTTGGTGCCAGAGCACTGGCTGTTTTTATTCTGCAGAGTTAAGGGGTCAGGTTTGGGATACAAACCTTCCCCAGTGGAAGTATAGTTTTGCATCTTCTCCCTAAGCAGGCCGTTGGGGTCTCTCAGGCTCCTTCTCTGATAAATATTTTTTGAAAAGATGTATTTATTTATTTGAAAAACAGAATCCTCCATCCACCGGTTCACTCCCCAAGTGGCTGCAATGGTTGGGGCTGGGCTAAGTCAAAGCCAGGAGCTAGGAGCTTCCTTCGGGTCTCCCACACGGGGACAGGGGCCCAAGCACTTGGGCTGGCTTTCACTGCTTTCCCAGGCCATTAGTAGAGAGGTGGATCAGAAATGGAGCAGTTGGGACTCAAATTGGCACCAAAATGGGATGTCGGCACTGCTGTCAGTGGCTTAACCTTCTACACCACAGTGCCAGCCCCTCAATTTGGTTTTTCACCTATCTGGTTTTGTTTTTAGTGCCAAAATATTGGAAAACATTACTATATCCCCTCCCAGGACTGAATGCTTAGTCCAGAATCACTACCATAGAATTTCCAGGACTTCCTTTGAGTCACATCAGGCCCTTCTAAAAAGCTGTGCTCTGCCCTCCCTTCTAGGCATCAGACAGGGCTGGGTGCTGTACATACACAGCACCTGTTAATTCCCTTACGGACTCGAAGGAGCCATTATGTCTCCTGGCTTACAGGCGGAGAGCTAAGTCGCACAGGTATGGAGTCTGGTTTGCGGAGTTAACATTTAGTTCATGACAGGTGTATTCCTTTAGCAACACTGAAGGTTGAGCTGCTTGCCTTTTGTATTTGGAACATGCACATCTGCTAGGGGTTGATAAGAGAAAGGAAATCATAGCCCAGTTTTGCAGCCTCTTTGCCCCTGGGTGGGCCTCCTCCTACCTTATGGATTCTAGCTGCTTCCAGAAAAGGTGCAAGAACTCACAGCAATTGAGAAACAAGTGATCTTCTTGGTCCTGGAAGGACCCATGTAGAGGCTTTGAAGACGGCCTGGGAAAGCTGTTAACCACCGGGCTACTCCGAGAGGGGCCTCTTTCATGGACTTCTGCCATGCTACAGGACCCAGGGTTATTATTTTAGCATCACAGGTCAGTTTCCCCAGCCAAGCGGTGGCTTGGTTCCTAGGGAAGCCAGGGAGGGCCCCACCTGCAGTCCTGTTCACTTGTTCCACGAGTTGAGGGCACTGCACCACCTTTGCACTAACGGGTGTTGACATGGCTCCCCAACCAAGGGGAGATCGATGAATAATCTCTTGCCTGTAGGTTTGAATGTCTTCCTAAAGCTATTCAACTTTCAAGGCTAAAGCAAAACAGAAGATTGTATAGTTATTTAAAATAAAGGCAGTTTGAAGAGGCTGGCTGGAGCAGGGCAAGCTAAAAGCAAAGATCTTCAATTTTTATTTATTTATTTATTTGACAGGTAGAGTGACAGACAGAGAGCCAGAGAGGTCTTCCCTCTGTTGGTTCACTCCCCAAATGGCCGCAATGGCTGGAGCTGTGCTGATCCAAGCCAGGAGCTAGTAGCCTCCTCTTGGTCTCCTAAGTGGGTGCAGGGGCCCAAGCACTCGGCCATCCTCCACTGCCTTCCCAGGCCACAGCAGAGAGCCGGATTGGAAGAGGAGCAACCAGGGCTAGAACCTGGCGCCCATATGGGATGCCAGCACCTCAGGCAGAGGATTAACCTAGTGCGCGATGGCGCTGGCCCATTCTGGCTTCATTTTATCCAGTGTTTAGTTGGGTAGCCCTCCCTTGACAGTAGTCATTGAAGCCAGGTGTGAGTGTGCTTCCCTGTGCAAGTGTCTCTGTTGTTTTGAGAAAGCAGAGGAGAAAACAGTAAAGACTTGATTTTATTTCACCTAGATTTTGGGATCCCACAGGTGAGCAAGGCATCAGTCTCACTGCCTTTGGAAGCTGTTTTAATTAAGATGACTTGTTAAAAGGAAATGGAAAAGAGATTTCAGGGTGATGAGCGATTCAGATGTATTTTTAAAAAGGACAGACTTACACAAAACAGAATTAAACAGACTGAATAAAAGTGTTTACAGTAATGCTGAACATCCAGGGCAAGAGTGATCAGGTGGGATATTATAAATGAAAGGGTACCTTAGCCTCCTTTTTCTATTCTTAGATTAACTTATTTATGCAAGGTGAATAAATTTCATGTATTTAATTTACACAGATTTAAGAACAAAGTGATACGTCTCACCACTCTCCCTCTTCCTCCTCCTCTTATTCTTTCATATAATTTTTACAATGGCATTTCAGTTTTTTTTTTTTACGATTTATTGACTTGAAAGAGTTATACATAGAGAAAAGGAGAGGCAGAGAGAGGTCTTCCATCCTCTGGTTCACTCCCCAGTTGGCCACAGTGGCTGGAGCTGTGCCGATCCGAAGCCAGGAGCCAGGAGCTTCTTCTGGGTCTCCCACATGGGTGCAGGGGCCCAAGGACTTGGGTCATCTTCTACTGCTTTCTCAGGGCATAGCAGAGAGCTGGATCAGAAGTGGAGCAGCCAGGTCTTCGGTGCCCATATGGGATGCCTGCACTGCAGGCAGTGGCTTTACCTGCTGTGCCACAGCGCCGGCCCCTCAGTTTATTTTTTTTTTTTTTTTTTTTTTGGACAGGCAGAGTGGACAGTGAGAGAGAGAGACAGAGAGAAAGGTCTTCCTTTGCCGTTGGTTCACCCTCCAATGGCCACCGCGGCCGGCGCGCTGCGGCCGGCGCACCGCGCTGATCCGATGGCAGGAGCCAGGAGCCAGGTGCTTTTCCTGGTCTCCCACGGGGTGCAGGGCCCAAGCACCTGGGCCATCCTCCACTGCACTCCCTGGCCACAGCAGAGGGCTGGCCTGGAAGAGGGGCAACCGGGACAGAATCCGGCGCCCCGACCGGGACTAGAACCCGGTGTGCCGGCGCCGCTAGGCGGAGGATTAGCCTAGTGAGCCGCGGCGCCGGCCCTCAGTTTATTTTATAATCATAAGATTAATTCAACAAATGGAAGAAAAATATTGTAAACAATAATCATTTCTCAAACTGTCAGTTTGGCCCACGTATAATACAATATTTTGTACTTTATTAGTTACCATAGATTAAGAAAACCATATGGTATCTGTGTGTGTTTTTTTTGTGGGGGGGGGGGTACTGGCTTATTGCACTAAGTATAGTGGTTTCCAGGTCATCCATTTTGTTGCAAAAGATAGGAATTCATTCTTTTTTATGGCTGAGTGGTATTCTATAATGTATATATACCAAGTGATTGTTCTCCCATGAGTCTGCTGTATGGACTGCTTCCAGTGTTGGAGTATTCACTCCTTTTTAATTATAACTATTATTATCAAACACTTAGTCCTACTTATATGAGCACTTAATCCTATCTATCATTAAAAAGATATTTAACTATAAATAGACATCTATTGTTAAATAGATATTTATTAATAGATATTAAATCCTATCTATTGTTAAGTGTTAAAGTGATTACTTAACACTTAAAATGCTATTTCTGCCACTCCACCTTAAGGGGATTTGGGGTCCCATGGCAAGTTTTTAAACTGTCCCTTAGAAGTAAGTCCGTAGGAAAGTATGTGGAACTCTGCAGCTTTCCAGTTATAAGCTGTATACATTTCATAATCACAGCTTTAGGAATATGGTGATTCTTCCCATTGTGTCCGCCCTCCCACCCCCTTCTCCCTTTCTTATTCCCACTTTTTTTTAACTAAGATCTATTTTCAATTAACTTTATAAACATATGATTAACTATATGTTAAGTAAAGAGTTCAACAAATATTATGAGAAAAAAAGACAACAGTCAAGACAAAGGCTGTTTTGCTTCTCAAAGTGTCCATTTCACTTCTACAGATTGCCTTTTAGGTGCTCTTTAGTTATCACAAGTTAGGGAAAACATATGGTATTTGTTCCTTTGGGACTGGCTTATGTCACTGAGTATGATGTTTTTTCAGTTTCATCCTTTTTATTGCAAATGACTGGATTTCTTTTTTTTTGACTGCTGAGTAGTATTCCATGGTATACATATCCCATAATTTCTTTATCTAGTCTTCATTTGATGGGCATTTGGATTGATTCCATGTCTTAGCTATTGTGAATTGAGCTGTAAAAACATGCATGGGGGTACAGATAACTATTCTACTGATTTCATTTCCCTTGGGTAAATTTCCAGGAGTGGAATGGCTGTGTCATAATGGTAGTTCTGTATTCAAATTTCTGAGGTATCTGCAAACTGTCTTCCATAGTGGCTTTACTGGTTTACATTCCCACTAACAATTGGATTAGGGTACCTTTTCCCCCACATCCTCGCCAGCATTTGTTGTTTGTTGATTTCTGTCTGAAAACCATTCTAACTGGAGTGAGGTGAAATTTTATTGTAGTTTTGATTTGCATTTACCTGATGGCTAGTGATCCTGAGCATTTTTTTCATGTGTCTGCTGGCCATTTGAAATTTCTTTCTTGAAAAATGCCTGTTCTACGGCCGGCGCCGCAGCTCACTAGGCTAATCCTCCACCTTGCGGCGCCGGCACACGGGGTTCTAGTCCCAGTCGGGGTGCCAGATTCTGTCCCGGTTGCTCCTCTTCCAGGCCAGCTCTCTGCTGTGGCCAGGGAGTGCAGTGGAGGATGGCCCAAGTGCTTGGGCCCTGCACCCCATGGGAGACCAGGAAAAGCACCTGGCTCCTGGCTCCTGCCATCGGATCAGCATGGTGCGCCGGCCACAGCGCGGCGGCCATTGGAGGGTGAACCAACAGCAAGGGAAGACTTTTCTCTCTGTCTCTCTCTCTCTCACTGTCCACTCTGCCTGTCAAAAAAAATAAAAAATAAAAAATAAAAAAAAGAAAATTGCCTGTTCTAGTCCTTTGCCCATTTAATAACTGGGTAGATTGGTTGTTGTTGAGTTTCTTGATCTCTTTATACATTCTGATTATTAATCCTTTATCAGTTGAATCGTTGGCAAATAATTTCTTCCATTTTGTCAATTGCCTCTTCACTTTGCTGAGTGTTTCTTTTGCCATACAGAAGCTTCTCAATTTGATGTAAGCTTATTTGTCAATTTTGGCTTTGATTGCCTGTGCCTCTGTGTGGTGGAATGAGATGGCCATGCCAAGATGGCCACTGGCAACAGAAGCTGCCTGGCAACAGGCCATGATTGGATGGCTTCGGAAACCACATGACAACGGAGCCTGCCTGGCAACAGGCTGTGATTGGATGGTTTCAGAAACTGCCTGGCAACAGAGCCTGACTGGCAACAGGCTGTGATTGGATGGCTTTGGGAACTGCCTGATAACAGGCTGTAATTGGTTAGGGCATAGACCGCCCCTTGACAGGATTGGCTGCCTTGCCTTTATAAGCTGCTGTAGCAACTGAAATAAATGAGTCTGCAGGCTGCTTGCCTCTGGCCTGCTTTCACCTGGCTCCCGGAGTCTGTGTGGTGACTCCAGGCCTTTTGCCCCCACCACGCTCCTCCTCTCAGAATGAATTTACTGCAACATCTCAGTACAGGTAGCAAAGACGATCCCTTTTACAGTCTTTAACCCAACCAATAAGCCAATTGACCAGATGTTCACAACACTTAAAGAGCTAACTGAGAGCAGAAAACACCCATGGTATATCTCACATGTAAAATCACATACTGGGTTACCTGGCTTTATTTTCCAAGGCAACAAAAAGGTTGATCATCTTATCTCCTGTAACATAGCTTCCATTGGACACCTAGAACAAGCCTGTATTCTACACCAAAAATTTCATATGTCAGCAAGCAACATAAAATTGCTTTTCCTGGAGCTAACAATGAGCCAATGCAAACACCTAGTGCACTCTTGCAAGAATTGTGCACCCCTTGCCCCGTTAGGCCCACTGCAACAAGCGGAGTTGAACCCGTGAGGCCTTGCTCCTAATAAGCTGTGGCAAATGGATGTCACCCACATTGACTCCTTTGGTAAACTTAAGTTTGTCCATGTGGTTGTAGATAATTATTCAAAGGCTGTATTTGCAACAGCCCAATCCAGAGAAAAGGCTAGTAATGTGATAAAGGCGGTTAAATCAGCCATGATGGTCCTTGGTGTCCCCTGGACCATAAGGACTGATAACGGGCCAGCGTTTACATCACAGGAATTTAATTCCTTCCTGAAATCTTGGAACATACAGTCTGCCACAGGTATCCATACAACCCTCAGGGACAGGCCATCATTGAAAGAACTCATAGGACAATTAAAGATCTCTTACAAAGACAGAAAAACAATCATATGCCCTCAGACCCACAGCTTGCTTTGACTGAGGTCCTTTTCACTATCAATTTTCTTACTTTTGATTCCCAAGGGATCAGCCCAGCTTATATACACTGGGGATCCTTTCCATCCCAGATCCCAGCCCCTATGGTTAGGTGGAAAGACCCCCTGACAGGAGAATGGAAGAGACCACACCTTCTGCTAACCAAGGGTCGAGGATATGCTTGTGTCTTTCCAGAGAATGTGGGACAGCTCATTTGGGTACCAGCCAGAAATATCAAGTCTGCAACTGACAGTCAACCAGAATCTGCTGAACAAGATTGAGAGTCTGCCTTGTTAGCAGATGCACCTGCCCTATCATCCTACCCTGAGAAACTGCCCATAGCCACATCCACTACTGTTTTATACCCCACTAGCTCTGGTCAGCTACTCAGACGGCCCACAGCCTGTGTGCAGTCATGCCATTCCTGATTACCATTGTTCCTCATTCCTACCCCCATCTGAGCAAGCACTCCTGTGGTCTCCCGTTTTGAGCACTGGTTAGTCAATGACAGGTAAGATCCCCTGGGGGACAACCTAAGACAGGCACAGCTGCATACAGAGACCACATGGAAACGGGGTCAACAATGGTATGGCCAAGAATCATGCCTCCTGTTGCTCAAAAATAAACGAAAAGGGGGAAATGTGGAATGAGAAGGCCATGCCAAGATGGCCACTGGCAACAGAAGCTGCCTGACAACAGGTCTTGATTGGATGGCTTCGGAAACCACATGACAACGGAGCCTGCCTGGCAACAGGCTGTGATTGGATGGTTTCAGAAACTGCCTGGCAACAGAGCCTGACTGGCAACAGGCTGTGATTGGATGGCTTTGGGAACTGCCTGATAACAGGCTGTAATTGGTTAGGGCATAGACCGCCCCTTGACAGGATTGGCTGCCTTGGCTATATAAACAGCTGTAGCAACTGAAATAAATGAGTCTGCAGGCTGCTTGCCTCTGGCCTGCTTTCACCTGGCTCCCAGAGTCTGTGTGGTGACTCCAGGCCTCTTGCCCCCACCACGCTCTTCCTCTCAGAATGAATCCACAGCAACACCTCTGGGATCTTTTCCAAGACCTCTTTGACTCTGCCAATGTCTTGCAGGGTTTCCCCAGTGTTCTCTAATAATTTGATGGTATCTTCTTGTAGATTTATGTCTTTATTCCATTTTCTTGAGTGGACTTTTGTGTAAGATATGAGGTAGGGATCTTGCTTCATACTTCCCATATGGAGATCCAGTTTTCCCAGCACCATTTGTTGAGGGGTCTGTCTTTGCTCCAGGGATTAGTTTTAGCTCCTTTGTCAATGATAAGTTGGTTGTAGATGCTTGGATTGATTTCTGGTATTTCTATTCTGTTCCATTGGTTAATCAATCTGTTTTTGTGCCAGTACCAGGCTGTTTTGATTATGACTTCCCTGTAGTATGTCTTGAAATCTGGTGTTGTGGTGCCTCTGGCTTTGTTTTTGTTGTATAAGATTGCTTTAGTTGCTCAGGGTCTCCTGTGTTTCCATGTGAATTTCAGTATCACTTTTTCTAGATCTGAGAAGAATGTCTTTGGCATTTTGATTGGCATTACATTGAGTCTGTAAGTTGCTCTTGGTAGTATGGACATTGTGATGATATTGATTATACCAATCCAGGAACATGGAAGATTTTTCAGTTTTTTTGTATCTTCTATTTCTTTCTTTAATGTTTTGTAATTCTCATCAGAGAGATCTCTGACATCTGTGGCTAAATTTATTCCAAGATATTTGATTTTTTTTTTTTTTTTGGTGACTATTCTGAATGTGATTGGTCTTAGAAGTTCTTTCTCAGCTGTGGCATTGTCTGTGTATATGAAGGCTGTGTGTGTGTGTGTGTGTTGATTATATATCCTGCGACTTTACCAAACTCTTCTATCAGTTCTGATAGTCTCTTGGTGGAGTCTTTTGAATCCCCTGTATATAGAATCATGTCATCGTCAGATAAGGATAGTTTGACTTCCCCCTTCGCAATTTGCATCCCTTTGATTTCTTTTTCTTGCCTAATGGTTCTGGCTAAAACTTCCAGGACTGTATTGAATAGCAATGGTTCGAGTGGGCATCCTTATCTGATCCCAGATCTCAATGGTAATGCTTCCAAATTTTCCACATTCAGTAGGACACTGGCCGTAGGTTTGTCATAAATGCCTTGATTGTTTTGAGGAATGTTTTTTTTATACCCAAATTGCATAGAGTTTTCATAATGAAAGGGTGTTTTTTGCATCTGTGTTCATCAGGGAAATTGGTCTATAGTTCTCTTTCTCTATTGTATCTTTTTCAGGTTTAGGAATTCTCTCTTTAATTTAGGATTCTCTCTTTCAATTGTTTTGACTAGCTTGAGAAGAATTGGAGTTACCTCCTCTTTAAATGTCTGGTAGAATTCAGCAGTGACTCCATCCAGTCCTAGGCTTTTCTTTGTTGGGAGGGTCTTTATTACTGATTCAATTTCTGTCTTGGTTATGGATCTGTTTAGGTTTTCTGTGTCTTTCTGGCTAATTTAGGTAGGTTTTATGTGTCCAGGAATCTATCTATGTCTTCTAAGTTTCCCAGTTTGTTGGCATATAGCTCTCTGTAGTAATTTCTGAATATTCTTTTTATTGCTGTGGTGTCTGTTGTTACATTTCCTTTTTCATCTCTTATTTTATTGATTTGGGTCTTCTCCCTCCTTTTTTTCGCTAGTTGGACCAATGGTGTTTCAATTTTGTTTATTTTTTTCAAAAAAACCAGCTCTTTGTTTTGCTGGTCATTTTAATTTTTTTGTTTCAATTTTGTGTATTTCTTCTCTAATTTTTTCTTCGCTCCTAATAATTTTGCATATGGTTTATTGTTGTTTTTCTAGGTCCTTGAGATGCATTGATAGTTCATTTATTTGATGCCTTTCCAATTTCTTGATGTAGACAGCAATTACTATAAACTTTCCTCTTAAAACTGCTTTTGCTGTATTCCATAAGTTTTGATATGTTGTATTGTCATCTTCATTAGTTTCCAGAAATTTTTTATTTCTCTTGATTTCTTCAGTGATCCACTGTTTATTCAAGAGCATGTTGTTCAGTCTCCATGTGTTTGCATAGGTTCTAGAGATTCCCGAGTTGTTGATTTCCAGCTTCATTCCATGTGGTCCGAGAAGATGCATGGTATGATTCCAGTTTTTTTGAATTTGCTGATACTTGTTTTATGGCCCAGCATGTGGTCAATCCTAGAGAAGGTTCCATGAACTTTTGAGAAGAATGTGTGTTCTGCAACTGTAGGATGGAAAGTTCTGTAGATATTGTTAGGTCCATTTGGTCTAAGGTGTCAAATAACACTGTTGTTTCCTTGTGAAATTTCTGTCTGGTTGATCTGTCCATTGATGACAGTGGAGTATTGAAGTCCCCCATTACTATTGTATTGGAGTCCATGTCTTCCTTTAGATCCACTAACATTTCTTTTAAATAACCAGGTGCCCCATTATCAGGTGTATATATATTTATAATAGTCACATCTCTGTTGAATTCATCCCTTAATCATTACATAGTGCCCTTATTTCTCTCTCTGAACAGTTTTTGTGTTAAAGTCTATTTTGTCTGATATTAGGATGGCTATACCAGCTTTTTCTGTTTCTGCTAGCATGGGATATTTTTTCTATATTTTTACTTTCAGTCTGCATGTATCTTTGTTGGTAAGATGTGTTTCTTGTAGGCAGCAAATAGATGGGTTTTGTTTGTTAATCTTCAGCCAGTCTGTGTCTATTAACTGGAGAGTTGAGGCCATATACATTCAAGGTGACTATTGATGAGTAATGGCTTAGCCCTGCCATTTTTCCGTAAATATTCCTATTGTTTACTTTGGATTTCTCCTGTGTTTTTACTAGAGATTTTCTGCTTTTATCTTTGATAGTGATGACGATATTTCTGTGTTTCTTTGTGTAGCACATCCTTAAGCATCTTCTGCAAGGCTGGATGGGTGGTGACAAATTCTTTCCATTTCTGTTTGTTGTGGAAGATCTTTATTTCACCTTCATTCATAAATAAGAGCTTTACAGGGTACAATATTCTGGGTTGACAGCTTTTTTTCTCTTAAGACTTGGAATATATCTCACCAGTTCTCTTATCCTGTAGGGTTTCTGATGAGAAATCCACTGTGAGTTTAATTGGAGATCCTCTGAATGTAATCTGGCATTTTTCTTATGAACATTTTAGAATCTTTATGTTTTACTGTGGAGAGCTTGACTACAATGTGTTGTGGTGAAGATCTTTTCTGTTCATGTCTATTAGGAATTCTCTGTGTTTCCTGTACTTGGATGTCCCTTTTCTTTTCCAAATTAGGCAAGTTTTCTATTATTATTTCACCAAAAATGGTTTCTAATCTTTTCTGTCTTTCCACACCTTCAGGTACTCCTAAGACCCATATGTTGGGTCATTTGATAGTAGTAGATCTCCAACAGTGTTGTAATTTTTCTAATTTTATCATCTTGTTTTTTTGTCTGACTGTAAAATTTCCTGTGATTTGTCTTCTAAGTCAGATAATCTTTCTTCTGCATCACTGATTCTGTTGTTAAGGCTTGCTACTGCATTTTATTTGTTCTATTGAATTCTTCATTTCCAGGATTTCCTTTTGATTTCTCTTTAAGATCTCAATTTCTTGGGAGAATTTTTCTTTTGTGTCATGTACAGATTTTACTAGTTCGTGCATTTGCTTCTGATTAGGTCCAAGTAATCCTATGATCAATTGTTTGAATTAGCTTCTGGCATTTCTTCAGTTTCTTCATCTTCACATTCTCGTATTGAAGTGTTTGTGTTCTTCTGGGAGCATCATGTTGTCTTCCTTATTCTTGTTTCTTAAATTGCTGCATTTATTATTTGGCATTTGTGGAGATACCCATTGATTTCTTCTTTGTCCCCCCCACGCCCGTGATGGCTTTAATCTTTGGACTATTCCTCTGTGGATTAGTGGAGTGTCTTCTTTTTCAGTGAATACCTAGAAGCTTGTGGTGGGTGCTGCCAGGGAACTGTGTTAAATGCTTTAGGGGAAGGGACTGTCTAAGGTGACACCCAAGTTGGGCGTGGTAAATCTCTCTCTCTCTCTCTCTCTCTCTCTCTTTTATCACAGGGGAAGTTTGTTCTGCTCTAGTGGTATAGTCTCAGCTCACCTCCTCTCCTCAAAGGAGACCAGTGCCTGGGTGCTAGCCCCAGTGGTATAATATTTGTCAGCACTACCACAAGCACCACACAAAGGATCTGTGCAGTCCTCAGTGTAAGCACAGATTCTGCAGCAATGACCCTCACCAGGGAATCAGAGAGCCCTGAGCATGTGGAACCTCCCACAATGACTGCCCAAAGTCCCAGCCACACCCTGGGCCCTCCCACACAGCCACACAGTATTTTCATAATCACAAAAGCCTCCTGCAGTCACGGGCTCCCATCCTGTCAGTTCTCCCTGTCAAACTCAGACATCTCCACTCAGCTGGTTGCTGGGTGTGCAGAACACAAGCTGGCTCAGCTATTACTTATGTCCAAAATGGCATCTTCCCTCTATTGGCTTGTTACACAATGCTGATTACAGAGTGATCAGAGAGAGAGAAACAAGCCCCTACCCCCTTTTTTTCTCCTCTGGTTTGGCAGGTACACTGTCTCCCACAGGGCTCCAAGGTGGATTCCCAGCATGCTCTTCTCAAAGCTTTATCACCAGTGGCTTGGGCTGTGGCAGACTGGTCTCACCTCACTCCAGAGCTGGTACTAAGGTTCTTAGCAGCTGGGTCCTGAGTTGTAGGTGTCCTTACCCTCCAAGTAGGACCACAGTGTCCCTCTAATTTGTGTGGGGTTTCCTTTGCCGTTTTTTCCCCTAACTCTTCCCTGAAACTGCACTCTCTTCACATTTTTAAAACTGTCTTCTCCTAGAGTAGAGCAGTAAGCTCCCTCCCTGTTCTGCCATTTTCATACCCTCCACCTTTCCTAACTCTAAGACTGCACATGCTACATCTCTTTTTTTTTTTTTTTTTTTTTTTTGACAGGCAGAGTGGACAGTGAGAGACAGAGAGAAAGCTCTTCCTTTGCTGTTGGTTCACCCTCCAATGGCCACCACGGCCGGCGCACCACACTGATCGGAAGGCAGGAGCCAGGTGCTTATCCTGGTCTCCCATGGGGTGCAGGGTCCAAGCACTTGGGCCATCCTCCACTGCACTCCCGGGCCACAGCAGAGAGCTGGTCTGGAAGAGGTGCAACTGGGACAGAATCTGGTGCCCTGACCGCGACTAGAACCCAGTGTGCCAGTGCCGCAGGTGGAGGATTAACCTATTGAGCCACGCCGCCGGCCACATGCTACATCTTTTTAAACTATCTTCTCCTAGACTAGAGCAGTAAGTTCCCTTCTTATTCCGCCATCTTAATCCCCTGAACAAAAGTCCACGTTTTCTTTATCCAGTCATTGGTTGATAGACATCTGAGATAATTCCTTATCTTAGTATTTTAAATTGAGCTGCAGTAAACATGGGCCTACAGATAACTCTTTCATATGCAGATTTCATTTCCTTTTGGTAAATGTCAGGAGTAGGATAGCTGGATCATATGGTAGATCTGCTTTCAGATTTCTGAGGAATCTCCATACATTCTTCCACAGTGATTGTACTGGTTTACATTCTCACCAACAGTGGATAAGGGTACCTTTTTTCCCACATCCTCACCAGTATTTATTGTTTGATGATTTCTGAATGAGAGCTGCTCAAACTGAGGTGAGGTAAAATCTCATTGTGGTTTTTATCTGCATTTCCCTGATGGCCAATGATCTTGAGCATTTTTTCAGGTGTCTATTGGACTTCTGAATTTCCTTTTTTGAAAAATATCTGTTCAAGTCCTTTGTCCATTTCTTAACTGTATTGTTTTGTTGTTGTTGAGTTTCTTGAGCTCTGAATAGATAGATTCTGGATATTAACCCTTTATCAGTGGCATAGTTTGCAAATATTTTCTCCTGTTCTTTTGATTTCCTCTTCATTTTGTTGAGTGTTTCCTTTACAGTGAAGAAGTTTCTTAGCTTCATGTAATGCCATTTGTCTATTTTTGCTTTTATTGCCTGTGCTTCTGGGGTCTTTTCCAAGATATCTTTGCCTCTGGCAATGTCTTGCAGAGTTTCCCCAATGTTCTCTAAGAATTTTTTTTTTTTTTTTTTTTTTTTTTTTTTTTGGTGTTTAAGATTACTTTAGCTATTCAGGGTCTCTTGTGTTTCCATATGAATTTTAGCTTCATTTTTTTTCTAGATCTAAGAAAAATGTCACTGGTATTTTGATTGGGATCATGTTGAATCTGAATTGCTTTCAATATTGTGGACATTTTGATGATACTAATTCATTCAATCCGTGAACATGGAAGATTTTTCCACCCCCCCCCCCCCCTTTCATGAGAGAGTGTGTGTGTTCTCTTCTATTTCATTCTTTAATGTTTTCTAATTTTCATCGTAGTGATATTTCACCTTCTGGTTACACTTATTCCAAGGTATTTAAGTTTTCTTGTAGCTACTGTGAATGACTGATCTTACAAATTCTTTCTCAGCTATAGCATTGTCTGTGTATAGAATAGCTACTGATTTTTGTGTGTTAATTTTATATCCTGCAGCTTTACCAGACTCTTATGTGTTCCAATAGTTTCTTAGTGGAGTCTTTTGAATCCTGTATATTCATGTCATCTGCAAATAGGTATAGTTTGACTTTCTCCTTTTCAACTTGTATCCCTTTGATTTCTTTTTCCTGCCTAATGGCTCTGGCTAAAACTTCCAGAACTATATTGAATAGCAGTGGTGAAAGTGGACATCCTTGTCTAGTTCTGGATCTTAGTGGAAATGCTTCCAAGTTTTCCCCATTCAATATGATGCTGGCTGTGGGTTTGTCAAAGATTGCCTTGAGAGGCCGGCACTGTGGCATAGCAGGTAAATCCACCACCTGCAGCACCAACATCCCACATGGGTGCCGGTTCTAGTCCCAGCTGCTCCACTTTTGATCCGACTCTCTGCTTTGGCCTGGGAAGGCAGTGGTGATGGCTCAAGTGCTTGGACTCCTGCACTTTCGTGAGAGACCAGGAGAAGGCTCCTGGCTCCTGGCTTCAGATTGGCACAGCTGTTGCCATTGTAACCATTTGGGGAGTAAACCAGTGAATTCAAGCTCGCTCACTCTCGCTTGCTCTCTATCGCTCTCTGCCAACTCTGCCTTTCAAATAAATAAATAAATATTTAAAAGAAATTACCTTGATTGTATTGAGGAATGTTCCTTCTATACCCAGTTTACTAAAGGCTTTTATCATGAGAGGATGTTAGATTTTGTCACTTTCTCTACATTTGTTGAGATAATTTTCTTGTTTTTCTTCAATTTGTTAATGTGATGTGTCTGTCACATGTGTAGGTAGATTTGCATATCTTGAACCATTTCTGCATACCAAGGATAGACCCCACTTGGTCTGGGTGAATAATCTTTCTGATGGGTTGTTGGATTCTATCAGCTAGTATTTTTTTTTTTAGGAGTTTTGAATCTATGTTCATGAGGGATACTGGTCTGTAGTTCTGTGTATTTATTTTATCTTTTTCTGATTTTGGAATCATGGTGATGCTGGCATCATAGGAGGTTTGAGAGGATTCCCTTTCCTTCACTTGTTTTGAACAGTTGGAGAAGAATCAAAATTAGTTCTTCTTTGAATGTCTTATAGAATTCAGCAACAAAATCATCTGGTCCTGGGCTTTTTTTGTCCTTGTTGTTATGGTAAGGTGTTTGTTACTGAGTCAATCTCCATCTTGGTTATTGATCTGTTTAGGTTTTCTGTGTCTTCATGACTCAATTTTGGTAGGTGATGTCCTGGAATCTATCCACTTCTGTATTTTCCAATTTATTGGCATATGGCTGTACTAATTCTTGATGAATATTTTTATTTCTGTAGTATCTTTTATTTCCTTTTTTATCTGATTTTCTTGATTAAGGTCGTCTTCTTCCTTTTTTTTTTCTTTTTTTTTTTTGTTACCTGGGCCAGTGGTGTGCCAATTTTGTTTATTTTTCAAAAAAACACAGCTTTTCATTTCATTAATCTTTTTCAATTTTGTTTATTCTCCAATTTTAATTATTTCTTTCCTCCTATGAATGTTGGGTTTGGTTTATTGTTGTTTTTCTAGGTTCTTGAGATGCATTGATAGCTAATTTATTTGATGCCTTTCCAACTGCTTAATGTAGGCACTAGTTGCTATTAACTTTCCTCTTAACACTGTTTTTGCTCTATCCCATAAGTTTTGATATGCTGTATTGTCATCTGTGTTAGTTTACAGGAATTTTGCTATTTCTCTTTTGATTTATTCTATGACTTATTCACTCAAGAGCTTGTTGTTCAGTGTCCATGTCTTTGCATATGTTCTACAGATTCTTATGTTGTTAATTTCCAGCATCATTCTTATGTGGTCAGAAAAGATGCATGATATGATTTTGATTCTTTTTTGAATTTGATGAGACTTGCTTTATGGCCTAGCATGTGTTCTATCCTGGAGAAAGTTCATGCACTTATGAAAAGAATGTATATTCTTCAATTGTGGAATGCAGTATTCTGTAGATATTAGTTAGGTCCATTTGGTCCATGGTGTAGATTAGCTCTGTTTTTTTCTTTGTTGATTTTCTCCCTGGTTGATGTCCATTGCTGAAAGTGGGATTTGTTTTTAAAGATTTATTTATTTTTTTATTTGAAAAGCAGAGTTATAGAGAGGCAGAGAGAGAGAGAAAGAGGTCTTCCATGCGCGAGTTCACTCCCAAAATGGCTGCACAAGCCAGAGCCAGATCTGAAGCCGGGAGCTTTTTCTGAATCTCCCACGTCAGTGTTTTCCTGTGTGGAGTACTTCTTTAACCATGATTTATAAGGCTGGACAAGTGGTGACAAATTCTATCCATTTCTGTTTGTTAAGTCTTTATTTCACCTTCATTCATAGATAAGAGTTTTGCAGGGTATAGTATTCTGGGTTGACAGATTTTTTTTTTTTATTATTAAGACTTGGACTGTGTCTCTGCATTCTCTTCTAGCCTTTTGAGTTTTTGATAAGAAATCAGCTGTGAGTCTAATTGGAGCTCTCTGAAGGTATTCTGTGTTTCTCTCATGAACATTGTAGAGTCTTTATGTTTTCCTTTTGAAAGTTTAAAGTTTTACTGCAATGTGTTGGGCTGAAGATCTTTTCTGGTCATGTCTATTAGAAGTTCTATCTGCTTCTTGTGCTTGGATGTCCCTTTCTTTCTACAAATAAGGGAAGTTTTCTGTAATTATTTCACTCAATAGGTTTTATAATCCATTCTTTCTTTCCACACCTTCAGGAACTCATGTAAAACGCATATGTTGGGTCTTTTGATTGTATCCCATAAATCTCAAATACTCTTTTTAATTTTCTGATTTCATCCTTTTTGGGGATGGGTGTAGGCTAAGATATTTCCAAAAATTTGAATTCTGGCTCAGGTTTTCTTTTCTGCCTCACCAAGTCTCTTGTTAAGGCTTTCCAGTGTATTTTTTATCTGACATACTGAATTCTTCATTTCTAGTATAGTATTTCAGCTTGATTTGTCTTCAAAATCTCTATCTCATGGGAAATCTTTTCATCCATGTTTTGTATGGATTTCTTTAACCCATGAATTTGCTTCTCGTTGCTTCTGAGTAATCTTATCCTCATTCTTTAGAAATCCTTTGCAGGCATTTCATCAATCTCTTCATCTTTACATTCTAATATTGACATGTTGTTATGTTCCTTGGGGAGAGGCATGTTGTCTTCCTTATTCTGGTTTCTTGTATTTCTGCCTTTTTTTTTTTTAAGGCATTTGTGGAAACACTTGTTGGTTTTCTTCACTGATGGGTTTTGTTTTTGAACTGTTCCTCTGTGATTAGTGGAGTGTCTACTCCTTCAGTGATTACCCAGTGGCATGGGCTGGGTAGGGCCAGGGGCTCTCGTCAGTGCTCTAGAGGGAATCAAGAATCCAGGATGACACCAAGTTGGGTGTGGTAGATCTCCTCTATTGTCAGCCTGGGGGATGTGTTAGTCCTGTTGGCATGATCCCCACCTCACCTGCTCTCTTCCAGGGAGATCAGTGCCCAGGGTTAGCCCAGTGGGTACAACTCCCACCCACGCTGGCACATGCCCAAAGGATCTGTGCAGAACTCAGTGTGAGCATGGATCTGTCTGCAGTGACCTACCCCAGGCAGTCAGGGAGCTCTGAGCCTCTGATGACAGACACAGTGATTGCTCAGAGACCCAGCTACACCCCACAGCCTGTCATGTCGACACAGAATTCCCACAGTCACGCAATGCAGAGGATCCCCATTCATCCCCCAGAGCCTGCCACAGGCATGGAGAGAGCAGAGACTTTCCAAGTCAGCTGCCTGTGGGTGCTCCACCTTGGCAGTCTGAGCCCCAGGGCCTGTGATAGGTTGAGAGGATGGGAGCACCTCAAGTCCTGAGTGGGTGCCCAGCCCCCTGTGAACCCTCTTAGCCTCTCTGGTAAAATCCCCTGGTCGCATGTACACAAGAGATGCCACAATCTCTACTGGTGTCATGATGGCACCTTCTGGGGCTGGCACTGGAACCAGCAGGTTCTCTCTCTCTGTCTCATTCTCATTCATTCATTCATTCTCTCTCTCCCTCTCTCTCCCTCTTTCTCCCTCTCCTTTTCCCTCTCCTCCTTCCCTCCCTCCTTCTCTCCCTCTCCCTTCCTCTACCTCTGCCTCCCTCCCTCTCTCTCTCTCTCTGCCTGCTGCCTCTCTCTGTATTTCTGCCTTTCAGGCTCCCTTGTGGAGGGTTGCAGAGAACGAAATGTGCTTTTCGTTTTGCTGAACAAGATGGGTACCCTTCCCCTCTGCCCCCTGCTTGGGCTGCCGGCCAGACTCACAGTCAGCGTGGTTCACAAGGCTCTCCCTCATGCAGTGTGGCCGGTGGCTTAGGTTGCCACAGTCTGCCTCACTTCACTCTCAGAAGCTGGCATCTCCTCCATGGTCTGGCCACAGGCGTCGTGTGTGGTGTCCCTGCTCACTGCTCTGCATGTCAGCTTTCCACACTGCCCCACGGCATCCCTCTTTCTGTAGAATTTCCACTGCAAACTGCTCCCCAACTCACCACTGGGAATACACTTCCTGTGCTTTTCTTCAGATGTCTTAGATGGTCAAAGTCAGCACATCTTCGCCCTATTCAGCCATCCTGGAATCCCAGCCCTTTCCTAAAAGATGAGATGATTTGAATAGGAAAGGGAGATAGGCGGGAACAAATTCCAGGCTAAGGGAAGCACAGGGAGTTTTAGAAATAACTGTTGCCCTGTGTGTAGGTAGCACAGAGTTCCCGTGGCGACTGAAGTGGTGAGGAAAAACTAGGGTGCAGTCCTAAGAGTCTGGACTGCCTTATGTTCTACAGAAAGCATTCAGAGCCTGGACTTCTTTGAAATAGGATATGAATGTTGTGCGCATCTCTCTGAGAGAAGATCACAGTTGCATTGTAAAGGAGATTTTGAAAAGGCCAGAGAAAGCAAACCCACAAGGTAGCCCATTTTACTTGACCCTGTGAGTAAGGAGATGAGAAGGCAAAGGTTGTTCGTGGACTAAGTTAGAGGTAGATGAAGTAGTAACCGATAGAACCGTGTGGGTATGATATGGGTACCTGATGATTCTCTAGGTTTCCAGCCTGGAAAACTGAAGGTGAATGGGGATCCCCTTAGATGAAACAAGGGATGGAGGGGAGGAAACATCCTGCTCAGATGGAGGAAAAAGGCCATGTACCTTTTGGCAGGACAATCCTAGAAATCCCACTTGGTAACTCCAAAGAGGAGTGCAGTGAGATCATTGATGCCAGAGGAACAACAACAAGAATCTCTGGAAGATCTGTCGACCTCCGAGTGAGGGATGGGAGCCCTCTTGGGTGCCGCCCATTGATTGTTAGGTGCTGGGGTGGGCGTTTGGAGCATCAGTTAAGATGGTGTTTGGGATGGCCACATTCCATAGCACAGTGGGCGGTTCAAGTCTCAGCTCCTTGCTTTGGATCCACCTTCCTGCTATTGTGCACCCTGGAAGGCAGTAGGTGAAGGCTCAGCTTCTTGGGTATCTGCTACCCAAATGCAAGACTACAGTGAAGTTCCAGGCTCCTAACTCCAGCCTGGCCACCCAGGCCCAGGCTATCACAAGCATTTGGGGAGTGAACCAGTGGATGGAGGATCTTTCTGTCTTTGTCTCTCTCTGCCTTTCAAATGGCATGAAAATAAAATAAAAAAATAAGTTTTTTTTAAAGTGGGGGCTGCTCGGCAGGGACTCACTGTAGTGAGGACTCTGGGTTTGGATGCAGGCTGCTCAGGGGACCACAAAGAGGCCCCTCTCTTGGAGTAGAGAGATTAGCAGCCTCCACGTATCGTGTGTACAGTCCCCTGTAAGCCAGTTGTGGAGTTCTGCAGCACACACTCCTCCAAGGGTTGTGAAAGACGCACCTGTCACTGGTGAGGACTCAGCAGGGGCCATTGGGCACATTTGCTCCTATGTAAACAGTCCTCCAGACTTGAAAACAGAAGAGAAGCAAATGAAAAGCGAGGGAATCTGCATTTAAGTGGAAGGAAAATGTGGTTAGAAAAGACAGGGAAACACAAGATCTGTAGTATTATAGGAAGGAGAGATTTTAAATACAGAGCAATGGAGGAGAAAGAAACTAGGGTTTTAGGGTACTTGGAATGGAATCAGGAAACTCTGGCCAGTTTGGAAAAATACTGACAGCCTTTAGATGCTAAAGAGTTTTACTGTGTGTCCAGATGGTGGAATTGTCAGTAGTTAGACAGTCAAGGGAAGAAGAGAAATGAATGACATAGGGAAGATTCAAATGATTTGATTATAGAGTTTATCTTTTTTTTTTTTTTTTTTTTCTGTGACAGGCAGAGTAGACAGTGAGAGAGAGAGACAGAGAGGAAGGTCTTCCTTTGCCATTGGTTCACCCTCCAATGGCCGCCACGGCTGGCGCGCTGCAGCCGGGGCACCGCGCTGATCTGAAGGCAGGAGCCAGGTGCTTCTCCTGGTCTCCCATGGGGTGCAGGGCCCAAGCACTTGGGCCATCTTTCACTGCACTCCCTGGCCACAGCAGAGAGCTGGCCTGGAAGAGGGGCAACCGGGACAGAATCCGGCGCCCCGACCGGGACTAGAACCCAGTGTGCCAGCGCTGCAAGGCGGAGGATTAGCCTATTGAGCCGCAGCACCGGCCATATAGAGTTTATCTTTTTTACTTGAAGGTTAATATAGAAATATCTATAACAGATATACATGAATTTAATGTTAGTGTTCCGTAAATAACCATAGACCTAAAAAGGTCTCCACTATATATAAGGGAGCGCTATACAAAAGTTGAATTTGGGGGCCAGTATTGTGGTTAAGTTGCCACCTGTGATGCTAACATCCCATATGGACTACGGTTTGAGTCCCGGCTGTTCCACTTCCAGTCCAGCTCCCTGCTGATGGCTTGGAAAAGCAACAGAGGATGACCATGTGCTTGGGCCCCTGCAACCCACATGGGAGACTGGAAGAAGCGCCTGGCTTCTGCCTGGCCCAGCCCTAGCTGTTGCGGCCGTCTAGAGGTGAACTAACAGATCGAAGATCGATCTCTGTCTCTCCCTCTTTCTGTATCTCTTCCCCATCTCTGTAACTCTCAGATAAATAAATGAATCTTTTTTTAAAAGGACATTTGAATACTAATTCAGCTTTTTTAGAAAAATTATTTATTTATCTGAAAGAGCACAGATTTTCTATCTGCTGGTTCATCTCCCATATGGCCACAGTGGCTGGGGTTGGGATAAGCAGAAGCCAAGAGCTTTATTTGAGCCTCCCATGTGGATGAAAGGGGTTGGAGCATTTAGGCCATCATCCGCTGCTTTTCGCAGGCATATTAGCAGGGAGCTGGATCAGAAGTGGAACAGCCAGGACTGGAACCTCCAGGTGGCAGCTCAAGCTGCTATCCCACAACACTGACCCTGTTCAACTGCTTTATGATGCCCAACTTTTCAGCCCCATTGTTATGCTATACCCTGTGGTAGGTGGGTTTGAGGAAATGTGAGGCATGGTCTCTAAAAGTGAAAGGAAACGATGGGTGTGGTGGGGGTCACAGGAGCTGATTGGTCAATAAAGCATGTGTGCAATGTGTATTCATACAGGAAATTGGGGAAAATGTTGGACGTGACATGTGAGCAGCATCACAAGAGTGGGAGCACTTATGGCTTGTCACCATAAGGCTTTACGATAGTGTTCCTGCTACGTGTAGAATGCTCATTTAGTTAGTCCGGGCTTGTATAACAAAATACCCTTGTCTGGGTAGCTTCTAAACAATAGAAATGTACTTCTCATGGGTCTGGAAGCTGGCAAGTCCAAGGTCAAGGTGCTGGCAGGTTTGGTGCCTGCTGGTCCTGCTTCCTGGTTCGTATATGGCACCATCTTGTGTCCTCCACTGTTGGAAGGGTGACAATGCTTTGGGGTCTCTTTTGTAAGGGCACACAGCAACCCCAGTTGTGATGTCTGCACCCTTGTGACCTGATCACCTCCCAGACACCTCCAACCTTCTAATATTAAAGCCCTGTGGGTTTGATTTTAAACAGGAATTCTGCGGAACCCAACTATTTGGACCATAGCAGTGGGAACTGGAGCAAATCAGGTGGGGAAGAGTAAAGTAGAGGGGATCTCTGGAATCCAGACAGGTAGGCTTGCAACGGATCCACTGAGCAGAGTTTAGGAAATTGAATGGCCCAATAAGCTGATAAAAAGTGTTTAAGATCTGACCCATATAATGTAGCTCGTAATTGTTTAGAGCAAACATAGGATCAAGCTATTAAGTCTTCTTACAGGGGAAAATGAATTGCATGACAAAAAAGATCAAGCAAAGTAATACAGGACCTCAAAAATTTCATGAAAAATGAAATTAAAAGATAAGCTTAGGGACTAGTGTTGTGGTGTAGCAGGTTTGGCTGCTACCTGCATTGCCAGCAACCCCTATAGGTGCCAGTTCGCATCCCAGCTGTTCTGCTTCTGATCCAGCTCCCTGCTGTTGTGCCTGGGAATGCAATAGAAGATAGCCCAAGTGCTTGAGTCTCTGCATCCATGTGGGAGACCCGGATGGAGTTCTAGGTTACTGCCTTGTGCCTGGCCCAGCCCTGGGCGTTGAGGCCATTTGGGGAGTAAACCGGTGATTGGAAGATCTCTCTCTCTCTCTCTTTTTCTTTCTCTGCCTTTCAAATAAACAAAAATCTTGTAAAAGATAAGTTTATTTTGGTGCAAAAAAATTGAAATCCATCCACACATGCTTCATAATACATGCTTTCTAAGCAAAGTTTGAAGACTTCTGTTATTCATGGAATTCAGTGTTTGTTTTTTTAATTTTTATTCATTATTCATTTGAGTGACTGACATCTCTCATGCATTGATTCATTCCTCAGATGCCCACAACAGCTGGGGCTAAGCCAAGACAAAGCTGGGAGCTTGAAACTCAGCATGGGTCTCCTTTGTGGAGCAGGGGCCCAAGTACTTCAGCCATCACTTACTGCCTCCCAGGGTGCACGTGAGCAAGAAGTTGGAATTGGGAGTGGAGTATACTTACCTTTTAATTCCATTTTCCATGAGTACTCCCTCCCATTTGACCCCTATTCTGTAAAGAAAGACCCAGCAGCCTTGTTAACTCACAGTCAGAACCTGTGGAGGTGTTAGTCATTGAAAGTCTCTATTGATAAGACAAAGGGATATACACATTGCTTGCATGTAGATAAAAAATTTCATTGCAAATGTGATATACATCTCTTCACCACGGTTTTCAGTGTAATGCTAAGCTTACTACTTTGAGTCTGTTGATGAGAACACTGTATATTCATTCCTACAGAACTAATACCCATGATATGTCATTCAGAATTTCCAGCGTTGGAGCATTTATTTTTATTTTAAAAGTTGTTGTTGTTGGACTTGGTTTGAGAGAAAGACCCCCCCCTCCCTGCCACTCACACTGTTGCACTCCCCCAATGCATGCAGCAGCTAGGACTGGGATGGGGGCAAAGGCGAGGACCCTTGGAACCCAAAACTCGTCTCCTGACTTAGATGGAGGCACTCGGCTGCTTGGCACTGTCAGCTGCTGCTTTCCAGGATGCACCTTGCCAGGGAGCTGGAGGATACCAGGAGCAGACCAGGACTCAGACCCAGGCACTGACACAGGGCGGGGGCTCAAGCGCTAGGCTAAATAGCCTGCTGCAACTGAGCATTGTGGTATTAACACCCTCACTCTTCCCATATTACCATGTCACCACCAGCAAATTCAAAAGTGGTGATGTTTTTAAAGAAAATGATCGTTTTGTACTCATATTTGGTAGAAATAAGATGTGTTTCCTCTCACAGTCACATTTCCCTCATTGTGTAATACCTAATTGTATTCCATGATTCCAGGAACAAGTATAACAAGGGTCAACACGTTTGGGATCACAGCTACCTCTTGGTACTTGAGCCACGTGGCTGGAACGGAAAAGTGCCCACAGGAAGGTTTATGCCGGGGGCAGGGTTGCCAGTGGAGGTCAATTGAATGAACTTCTTCAGATGTAGTGACTGTCAGGTGTGTCTCTATGACGTTTTCTGTAGATGCCTATTTCTGGGATGCATTTCAAGGGCTGTATGTGTATGCCAGTGTCAAGGAAACCCAGTCCTTACGTACGTGTATTCTGTACACATCACTGAATAGGCTTCAGTTGACCTGGTCTCCTAGAGTCTCATTCTCCACAATACCACTCTGCGTATGTGATTTAACCATGAATTGCTAGCAAAACTGTTATTCCTAGTTTAGAATACCAAACAGCTATTGAAGCCATGCAAGGCCAGAATAGAGTTAAGTGTATGCATTTTAAAAGCTTGGTTGTATGTACCACTGTTCTTCCTTCTTTGTGCTTGAAACGTGGAGATTCAATTGACAGTGTGTTGTATGTTAAATTGTGTTTCCAACATATGTATAGCTTCTAAGCTAACCAAGAATGAAAAATGTGTTTTAATTTTTTTTACTCTATTACAGTAAGGCATTTATATATGACAAATGACCTTATATATACTTAGAAGTGCTATACAGACTAGATCTGAAATTGTACATTTTGAGGTTGGCTTCTCAACTCTAAGTGGAACCAGACATTCCTATAGTGAAGCTATTTATAATTTCCGTGTACATGTATTATATATGTATGTGTACTTGTATGTAACAGATGCAGATACTTCAAGATATGGGAAATAAAAAAATGGAAATGTAAAAATATTTGAAATTGATGCATGTGATGGGTATTCAGAAAATTTGTGAAAAATATATAATGTAATATGAAAAGCTAGGCATAATTTCAGAATTCTTTTGCACCAAAATAAACATCCTTTCATTCCATTTTTCCCACAAACCTTTGAAGTACCTGCATGTGCATGGATGTGTTTCTGAATGTGTGTGTTATCTACATATAGGCCAAGCAAAGATGCATGCGTAGGAAGGCTGTATGTACGGCCTCCCTGCAAACAGCTAGGCTCTTTGTGCCTCACACAGAGTACTCTGTCTCTCCTCTGCTGTCCGGTCCATTCATGGTTTGTATTCACAACATCTGTGGTTTCGGTGCTACTTTGTGACCCTTGCTCAGCTTCAGCTCCCACATCGCCTGGTCATGTTCCTTCACACATGCAGATCGTATTCCAAAGAGAAATGGACTGGTGGCCCAGCCAAGCATACTCACTCTGTGTACCTGCGTGTGCTCATGCCAGGCCTTGCACAAGCCTGGAAGCAGGCCACCTTGAAAATAGGGTGGCCATTCCCAGCCCCACCAGAGAGACCCGGACAGGGAGAACTTACCTGATAGAGAACCTGGCAGATTCTGTGAGCAGAGAAGTTTGCCTTAGGTCACAGGGTGGCATGAGAGACGAAGACTGCCATCACTTATTCAAAAGGGCACATTGGGGCACAGCGAGTTGGGCCACCACCTTTGACCCCTGCATCCCATGTCAGAGAGCCAATTCCTGTCTTGGCTACCCTGCTTCCATTCAAGCTCCCTGCTAATACACTTGGGAAGGCAGCTAAAGATGGCCCAAGTGTTTGGGCCTCTGCCACCCATATTGGGAGACCTGGATGGAGGTCCGGGCTTTTGGCTTTCATGTGGTCCCACCTTCCTGTTGGGCCAACTGGGGAGTGAACCAGTAGATAGAAGATCTCTGTCTCTCCCTCTTTTCTTGTTTTTGCTCTGCCTTTCAAATAAATAAATAAAATATTTTATTTTTTTAAAAAGGATATGTTTATGTATGTATGAGGATCTTTCAAAAAGTTTGTGGAAAATGGAATTAAAAGAGATTTTTGGTGCAAAAATTTTTTAAATTCAGTTTTCTCATGGCACATTCCACAAACTTTTTTTTAAATTAATTTTTAAGGAATACAAATTTCATGTATATAACTTTAGAAATATAGTGATTCTTCTCACCATACCCTCCCTCCCACCCACACT
Organism: Oryctolagus cuniculus; assembly: GCF_964237555.1. Taxonomy (NCBI): domain Eukaryota; kingdom Metazoa; phylum Chordata; class Mammalia; order Lagomorpha; family Leporidae; genus Oryctolagus; species Oryctolagus cuniculus. Next base: position 164,318,707 of record NC_091432.1, read on the forward strand.
CCCACCCCTCCTCCTCCTCCTCCTCCTCTTCCTCTCTCCCCTTGCCAGTCCCATTAAGATTCATTTTCAATTAACTTTGTACTCAGAACAGCAGCTCTATACTAAGTAGATTTCAACAATTTGTACACACAGACACACACACACACACAAACACAAACTGTTTGAGAACTGGGTTTACAGTTAACTCTCAATACAACTCATTGAGGACAAAGGTCCTGCATGGAGAGTTAGTGCACAGTGATTCCTGTTGTTAACTTAGCAATTAACACTCTTATGTATGATGTCAGTGACCACCCGAGGCCCTTGAAATGAGCTGCCTAGGCTATGGAACCCTTTGGAGTCCACAAACTCCGTCAGTATTTAGACGAGGCCATAAGCAAAGTGGAAGTTCTTTCCTCCCTTTAGAGAAAAGTACATTCTTCTTTGATGGCCACTTCCCTCCATTGGGATCTCACTCACAGAGTCTTCATGTAGAACATTTTTTGCCACAATGTCTTGCCTTTCCATGCCTGAAATGCTCTCATGGGCTTTTCAGCCACACCAGGACACCTTAAGGGCTGATTCTGAGGTCAAAGTGTTACTTAAAGCAGTTGTCATTCTATGAGTCCACTGTGTGGACTCCTTCCCATGTTGGAACATTCTCTCCTTTTTAACTCTATTATAATTACCCAACACTTGATCCTATTTATATGGCCACTTTAACAGTTAATCCTATTTATATGTTCACTTTAACAGTTAATATGATCACTTTAACACTTAAGATGACATTTTTTATCACCCAGCTAATGGGATTTGGGGTCCCACAACAAGTTTTTAAACTGTACCCTTAGAAGTTAGTCCTTAGGAATGCATGCAAAACTGTACAGCATTACAGTTAAAAACGTCCTCCTCTCTCTCTTATTCCCACTCTTATTTCTTACTGAGATCCATCGTCAATTGACTTTTTTTTTTTTTTTTTTTTTTTGACAAGCAGAGTGGACAGTGAGAGAGAGAGACAGAGAGAAAGGTCTTCCTTTGCCGTTGGTTCACCCTCCAATGGCCGCCGTGCTGCTGCCGGCGCACTGCGCTGATCCGAAGGCAGGAGCCAGGTGCTTATCCTGGTCTCCCCTGGGGTGCAGGGCCCAAGCACTTGGGCCATCCTCCACTGCACTCCCAGGCCGCAGCAGAGAGCTGGCCTGGAAGAGGGGCAACCGGGACAGAATCCGGAGCTCCGACCGGGACTAGAACCCGGTGTGCTGGCGCCGCAAGGCGGAGGATTAGCCTAGTGAGCCGTGGCGCCAGCCCTCAATTGACTTTTTACACTTATGATTAATTCTATGTTAAGTGATGAGTTCAACAAATACTATGAAGAAAAAAAAATGAAAAATCAAAAAAACCAAAACTGTTCCTCAACAGTCAAGTCAAGGACAGCTCAGGTCATCCCTTCCCAAAGTGTCAGTTTCACTTCTGCAGATTTCATTTTAGGTGCTCTATTCATTCTCACAGATCAGGGAGAACACATGGTATTTGTCCCTTTGGCACTGGCTTGTTTCACTAAGTATGATGTTTTCTAGACTCATCCAGCAAATGACTGGATTTCAATTTTTGTTGCTGCTGTATAGTATTCCATAGTGTACCTATCCCATAATTTCTTTATCCAGTCTTCAGTTGATGGGCATTTAGGTTGCTCCCATATCTTAGCTATTGTGAATTGAGCTATAATAAACATGGGGGTGCAGATAACTCTTATTACTGATTTCATTTCTCTTGGGTAAATTCCCAGGAGTGGGATGGCTGTGTCAAATGTTAGGTTTATATTCAGATTTCTGAGGTATCTTCAGTCTGTCTTCTTTTGTTTTTTCTTTTCTTTTCTTTCTTTTTTAATAGAAAGCTTATTTAATAAATATAAATTTCAGAAGTACAACTTTTGGATTATAGCAGTTCTTCCCCCCCCATACCACCCTCCCACCTGTAAACCATCCCATCTCCTAGTCCCTCTCCCATCCCATTCTTCATTAAGAATCATTTTAAATTATCTTTATATACAGATGAACTGTATACTGAGTAAAGATTTCAACAGTTTGCACCCACATAGACACACAAAATATAAAGTACTTTTTAAAGTAAGATTGGTTTTACTGTTAATTTTCATAATACAACATGTTAAGGACAGAAGTCTTACATGGGGAGCAAGTGTACAGTGACACCTGTTGTTGATTTAACAATTGACACTCTTATTTATGATGTCAGTAATCACCCAAGGCTCTTGTCATGAGCTGCCAAGGTTATGGAAGCCTCTTGAGTTCACCAACTCCAACCTTCTTTAGGCAAGGTCATAATCAAAGTGGAAGTTCTCTCCTCCCTTCAGAGAAAGGTACCTCCTTCTTTGATGGCCCCTTCTTTCCATTGAGATCTCACTCACAGAGATCTTTCATTTAGGTTTTTGTTGGCACAGTGTCTTGGCTTTCCATGCCTGAGATACTCTCATAGGCTTTTTAGCCGTATCTGAATGTCTTAAGGGCTGATTCTGAGTCCAAACTGTCTTCTATAGTGGCTTTACCAGTCAACAATCCCACCAACAGTGAATTAGGTTACCTTTTTCCCCACTTCCTTGCCAGCATTTGTTGTTTGTTGATTTCTGTCTGAAAGCCATTCTAACTGGAATGAGGTAAAACCTCATTGTGGTTTTGATTTGCATTTCTCTGATGGCCAGTGATCTTGAGCATTTTTTCATTTGTTGGCCATTTGGATTTCCTCTTTTGAGAAGAGTCTGTTATAAGTACTTTGCCCATCTCTCAACTGGGTTGGTTGTTTTGTTGTTTTTGAGTTTCTCTCTCTCTTTTTTTTTTTTTTTTTTTTTTTTGACAGGCAGTTAGAGAGAGAGACAGAGAGAATGGTCTTCCTTCCATTGGTTCACCCCCAAACGGCCACTATGGCCAGCGCACTGTGCCGATCCGAAGCCAGTTGCTATAAACTTTCCTCTTGAAACTGCTTTTGCTCTATCTAATGTTTGATATGTTGTATTGTCATCTTCATTAGTTTCCAGAAATTTTTGATTTCTCTTGATTTCTTCTAAGACCAACTGTTCATTCAAGAGCATGTAGTTCAGTCTCCATGTGTTTGCATATGTTCTAGAGATTCCTGAGTTGTTGATTTCCAGCTTCATTCCATTGTGGTCAGAGAAGATGCGTGGTATGATTTCAATTATTTGAATTTGCTGAGACTTGCTTTATGGCCTAGCATGTGGTCAATCCTAGAGAAAGATCCATGCACTGCTGAGAAGAATTTGTATTCTGCACTGAAGGATAAAAAGTTCTGTAGATAATTGTTAGGTCCATTTGGTCTATAGTATCTGCTCTTTCCTTGGTGATTTTCTGTCTGGTTGATCTGTCCATTGCTGAAAGTGGGGTATTGAAGTTCCCCATTACTGTTGTTTTGGAGCTTATGTCTCCCTTTCGATCCATTAACATTTCTTTTAAATAGCCAAGTGCCCTGCATTTATGGTTATTGTAGTTATATCTTCCTGTTGAATTGACCCCTTAATCGTTATATGGTGCCCTTCTTTGCCTATTTTTAACAGTTTTTGTGTTAAAGTCCATTTTGTCTGATGTTAGTATGGCTACAGCAGCTCTGTTTTGGTTTCTGTTAGCATGGAATATCTTTTTCCATCCTTTTACTTTCAGTCAGTGTGCATCTTTGTTGGTGAGATGTGTTTCTTGTAGACAACTAATAGATGAGTTTTGTTTTTCAGTCCATTCAACCATTCTGTGTCTTTTAACTGGCAAGTTGAAGCCATTTATATTCAATTGACTATTGGTAAGTGACAACTTTGCCCTGCCATTTTCCTGAATATATTCCTATTTTTCACTTTGAATTTCCTTTGCACTTTTACTGGGAGTTTCCTTCCTTTACCTTCTTTCATAGTGATGACCATGTTTCTGTGCCTCTGTGTGCAGCACATCCTTAAGCATCTTCTGTTGGACTGGATAGATGGTGACCAATTCTTTCAATTTCTTTTTGTTTTGGAAGGTCTTTATTTCACCATCATTCATAAATGAGAGCTCTGCAGGGTATAATATTCTGGGTTGTCAGTTTTTTTTTTTTTCTTAAACTTGGAATATATCTCCCCATGTTCTCCTATCCTGTAGGGTTTCTGATGAGAAGTCTGCTGTGAATCTCATTGGAGATCCTCTGAAAGTAATCTGACATTTCTCTTACTGCATTTTAAAATCTTTTCTTTATGTTTTACTGTGGAGAGTTTGATTACAGTCTGTTGTTGTGAAGATCTTTTCTGGTTGTGTCTTTTAGGAGTTCTATGTGCTTCCTGTACTTGGGTGCCCCTTTCTTTCTCCAAATTGGGGAAATTTTCTGTTACTATTTCACTAAAAAGGCTTTTTAATCCTTTCTCTCTTTCCATGCCTTCAGAAACTCCTAGAACCCACATATTGGGTTGTTTGATGGTGTCTTGTAGATTCCCAACAGTGTTTTTTAGTTTTCTAATTTCCTCTTCTTGTTCTTGGTTTCACTGTTTAATTTCCTATGCTCTATCTTCTAGGTTGGATATTCTTTCTTCTGCTTCACTGATTTGTTTTTGAGGCTTTCCACTGCGTTTTTTATTTGTTCTATTGAACTCTTCATTTCATTTTGATTTCTCCCACAAAATTGAGATCTTAAAGAGAAATTTTCATTCAGCTCATGTACAGAATTCATTAGTTTGTGCATTTGCTTCTGATTAGTTCTATGCATTCTTATCAGTTGTTTGAATTGCATTTCTGGCATTTCTTCCATCTCATCATCTTCACAATCTAGTATTGAAGTGTTGTATTTTTGGGGGGCCATCATGTTGTCTTCCTTACGGTTTCTTGAATTGGTGTGTTTGTTTTTTGGCATTTGTGGAGATACTCATTGGTTACTTTGTTTTTTTTCTACTGTGGCAGCTTTTATCTTTGTACTATGCTTCTGTAGTTAAGTGGAGTGTCTGCTCTAGGTGAATATCTAGAGGTGTGTGGTAGGTGTGGCCAGGGAGCTCTGGTCCTCCAGGGTGAAGGACATGTTTGAGGTGACACCAAGTGTGGCTTGGTAAATCTCCTCGTCTATATATATATATATATATATATCAGAAGGGAGATTTATTCTGCTCAGCTGAGCTGTACCTGATTGCTAGCCCCAATAGGTGTAAATTTGTCCTCTCTGTCCCAAGGATCTGTGCAGTAAGCTCCAGTTCTCCAGCGATGCCCCTTACCAGCTAACCAGGAAGTCCAGAGTGTATGGAGTCTCCCACAGTGACTGCCCAAAGTCCCAGCCACACTGAGTCCTCTCACCTAGCATCAGTTGTGTTTTTTTTTCCAGTTTGGGCACACAAGCATCCCACAGTCATGAGCACTCAGCCCCCTGTTAGTTCTCCCCACCAGAGTCAGGAGTCTCCACTCGGCTCATTGCTGGGCATGGACACAAGCTGGCACAGCTGTTATGTATGTCCAAAATGGAACCCACTCTTTCGGCTTGTTACAGGACACTGTTGAAAGGAGATCAGGGAGAGAGAAACGTGTTCCTCTAGTTTGGCTGGTACACCATTCCCCATGGCGCTCCAAGCTGGCTTCCCTCTAGGCTCTTCCTACAGCTTTATCACCAGAGGCTTGGGCTGCTGCAGTCTGGTCTCACCGCACTCTCCCATGCTGGTGCAGAGACTCTCAGCTGCTGGAGTCCTGAGCCATGGGCATCCACAGCCTCCACGTAGGTCCATGTATCCCTCTGATTTGTGTAGAATTTCCTCTGCCATATTCTCCCTAAATCTTCCCTGAGACTGCACTCTCTCTACATTTTTTAAGCTATCCTCTCCTAGACTAGAGCAATAAGCTCCCTCCCTATTCTGTCATCTTGGAAACTCTCCCCCACAGACTTTGAAAATACTTTCTCTACACACATTTCAAAAATTTTCCATGCTTTTTTTTTTTAATTTTCATTTATCTTAAAGCAGAGTGACAAAGAGTTTCTGTCTACTGGCTCACTCCCCAAATGCACACAACACCCAAACCTGGGTCAGGCCAAAGCCAGAGGCCTGTAACTCCATCTGGATCTCCCATGTGGGTGGCAGGAACCCAAGTACTTGAGCCATGATCTATGGCCTCCCAGGTTCATTGGCAGGAAGCACAAAGCTGGATTCCAGGTACTCCATTATGGGATACAGGCTTCCCCAGAGGCAGCTTAACACACTGAAGCCCAATACTGCCCCCACTTACCTTTTCTTTTTTTAAAAAAGATTTATTTATTTACTTGAAAGTTAGAGTTATACAGAGAGACAAGGAGAGGCAGAGGGAGAGAGAGAGAGGTCTTCCATCTGCTAATTCACTCCACAGTTGGCCACAATGGCTGAAGCTGCGCCAGTCCGAAGCCAGGAGTCAGGAGCATCTTCCGGGTCTCCTACGTGGGTGCAGGGTGCCAAGTACTTGGGCCATCTTCTACTGCTTTCCCCGACCATAGCAGAGAGCCGGATCAGAAGTGGAGCAGTGAGGACTTGAACCTGTGCCCATGTGGGATGCCAGCACTGCAGGCGGTGGTTTTACCTGCTATGCCACAGCACCCAGCTCCCCACTTATCTTTTAACTATTTTCCTATGAACTTTTTGAGGTATGCTGCACGTATGTGCAGGCTTGCTTTGCACCATTCCAGTGTGTCCAAATTTCGATTCCTTTGATATAGTTAAACCATTCCCACAGCTACAAATTTCAGTTACCATATGTATGAGTTTAAGCATTGCTAATATAACGAAATGTGACATTACTGGTGCCTTCAGCAACCCACATTTTCTCAGTGCTCTCAAGGCTGGAAATCTGAGATCACAGTGTCCCTAGATTTGTCTGCTTCTGAGGCCTGACTCTTTGGCTTGCCGTTGACAGCCTTCTTAGCTTGTCTATACCTAATCGTCCTCCTGTGTGTGTCTTGTGTCCTGATCTTCCTTTCTTAGAAGGAGAGCCATCATATAGGCTTTTGGCCTACCCATGTGACCTTGTGTTACCTTACATTTTCAAAGGCCGTATCTCCAAATCCATTCACATTCTGAGGCATTAGGGGTTAAGGTCTCAACAGAAGGATCTTGGAGGAACACAGTTCACCCCATGCCACCACTGCATAGCAATTTTGAGTAATTGCACATAAAGTGCAGATTTTGCTCCTTACCTCATCAGTCTAAGAGTTGCCATGGAAATAATAGATTCACGTTGCTGTCAGTGCCCAATCATGGCACATCGTTCAGCGTCTGTTGGCCATTAGTATCTGTCAGTCCATGCACAGACAGCGAAGCATGCCATTGTGTTGCCTCCCTGCCTTCTGACGGTCAACCCAATGACATTTTACAAGAAATAACACATTAAGGGAGGGAGTCGGCCACCAAAGATCTGAGTGCCCAGCAGGGGCAATAGATGCAGGAAGTGAAATTGATTGTGAGGAGGAGAGTTGAGAAGGAGCACAGCAAAGTGGGAACAATATGCCTATCAGGGCTGCATTAAGCGCCAGTGTAACTATGCTGAAAAAGTCTGATTAATGAAGTCAAGTCATGTCATGATGGTAAACTCATGTCAGCCTCGTGTGGTTCACTTTGTACCCAAAATAGAAAGCCACTTTTGGTGGAAGTTGAGTGTAATCACCTCTCGGTATCCATGGGGGGTGGGGGGGGGGAGTTCAGTCCAGGACTCCCTGTGGATGCCAAAATCCATGTCCCTTCTAGAAAATGGCATAGCTTTTCTGTGTCACCTGCACACGTCCTTCTGTATAATTTAAGTCACTGATAGATTACTTCTTTTACCTCATACAGTGTATTTGCCATGTAAATAGTTGTGACATTGTAAGGTTTAGGGAGTAATGTCCAAAAACTATACATGTTCAGTAGGGATGGAATTTTTTTTTCCTCAACCATGGTCGGTTGAGCCCCTGGTTGCTGAAGCTCCCCAGCAGGATTTATCTTCTACATGAGGCCGAATTTACTCCTGCTTTAGATGGGAGGTAATAATAATTCCCAGTTAGACTAGTACTTGGGCCAAACTGCTGAGGTAAGTTGCTGTATTGTAAAGAAAAGGGTTATGACAACAGAGACTGGGAGATCATAGTACTGCCAGAAATCGGCAGGAACTGATGAGAGGGAAACCATCCTGTGGTGTCGCTAGTGCAGGTAGATGCATCTGTGAAATTCATACCCAGCATCTGGGGACTAGAAAAGGCAGGCTCAGGATGACCATTGTGTGATGCCAGTGAGATCCCTCCATTGGAAAACCTCCCCATCTAGAACTTAGGTGAAGAAATACGTGAGATTGGGGCTGTCACTGTGGCACAGTGTGTTAAGCGTCCACCTGCAGTGGTGGCATCCCGTATGGGCACTGATTCAAGTCCTGGCTGCTCCACTTCTGATCCAGCTTCCTGCTCATGCATCTGGGAAGGCAGCAGAAGATGACCAAGGTGCTTTGGCCTCTGCCACCCATGTGGGAGACCCAGATGGAGTTCCAGACTCCTGTCACTGGCCTGGCCCAGCTCTGGCCATTGCAGCTATTTAGGAAATGAACTGGTGAATAAAAGATAGATAGAGCTCCGTCTTTCTTCCCCATCTGTAATTGCATTTCAAATAAATAGACAATTCTTTTTAAATAAATAAAGTTAACAGTGACGGCCGGCGCTGCGGCTCACTAGGCTAATCCTCCACCTAAGCAGCACTGGCACACCGGGTTCTAGTCCCGGTCGGGGCGCTGGATTCTTTCCCAGTTGCCCCTCTTCCAGGCCAGCTCTCTGCTGTGGCCCAGGAAGGCAGTGGAGGATGGCCCAAGTCCTTGGGCCCTGCACCCCATGGGAGATCAGGAGAAGCACCTGGCTCCTGCCATCGGATCAGCGCGGTGTACCAGCCGTGGCGGCCATTGGAGGGTGAACCAACAGCAAAAAGGAAGACCTTTCTCTCTGTCTCTCTCTCTCTCATTATCCACTCTGCCTGTCCAAAAAAAAAAAAGTGCCATTTGATGAGGAATCTTTGGAAGTAGGTAAAGATAAAATGAGGTTTTTAGTAGGACTTTGTAACTGATAAAGGTGGAAGCCCTTGGAAGGAGTTACAGGACTCCTCCATAAATTAAAAAAAAAGTTAATTCATTAATTTAAGAAAGTATAAAAACTAGCAGGTGAGATGACAAAGTGGCCGTGAGGAGACATTGACTTGCAGCCAGGGAACTTGGTGACGAGAAAGGTGAAGTGGGCCCAGGAGAAGTGGCACTGGCAGAACAAGTTCACGTTAAAGACCCTCTGAGACATTTCACAGCACCTAGGAGACAGAGCATGGCATTAGGAAGCTAGTCCAAATTCAGGAGGAGGGTAGTGTGCCAAGGTGTCGAGAAGGGGCACTGTCCACGTCGTATGTTACTTCATAGAGTGGAGGCACTGTCCAAAGTACTCTTGGTAAATCCTTCACAAGATTACACACGTTACTGCTCAGTGTTTCTGAGACTTGAGAATGCACGCATGAAGGAAACATGCATTTTACAGGTTTTTCACTTCCTGACACTTGTACAGTTGGTTGACAAGAAGAGAGCTTTTCAGTTTTGCTATATATTTGTAGCTAATGAAACAATCATAATTTTCCCATTGATTATTAAAATGGTTTTGTATAGTGTCAACTTGCATGGTGACGTTTATGGTGTCACACTTCCATGAGGAGGAAGGGCTACGTGTGCGCACCTCTGTCGGGGGGGGGGGGGGGAGGTATCTCTTGCTGGAAGTCTTCCTAAGATGTATTGTCTGACATTGTTACATATGTTATTCAACTAAACTTAGCAAGTGTAAATTAGCCTTTTCTTGATGATTTGGTCGTTATTCAAAACAATAGTTATTGTTTTGTGCTATGCAGTATAAGGGTACTTCAAAAAGTTTGTGGTATAGCAGGTTAAGCTGCCGCCTGCAGTGCTGGAATCCCATGTGGGTGCCAGTTCGAGTCCTGGCTGCTCCACTTCTGATCCAGCTCTCTGCTGTGGCCTGGGAAAGCAGTGGAAGATGGCCCAAGTCCTTGGGGCCCTGCACCCGCATGGGAGACCCAGAAGAAGCTCCTGGCTTTGAATCAGCCCAGCTCTGGCCATTACAGCCATTTGGGGGAGTAAACCAGCAGATGGACTACCTCTCTCTCTCTGCCTCTGCCTCTAATTCTGCCTTTCAAATAAATAAATAAATAAATCTTTAAAAAAATTGTGTGGAAAATGGAGTTAAAGATTATTTTCGTGTAAAATAAATTTGGAAATCCAGGCATAGTATTTTCATAGTATGGACTTTCCATGAACATTTCTAGGCCCTCACATAGAGTAGCCTACTAGGTAAGGACAGATTTGCAGAGCTCAAATGCTGAGTGTGCTTACTTTTGTATAGGCCAGAGCAGCAAGCTGCATTTCTCTAAGCCTCAGCTTTCTCATCTGCAGATAACGAGAATAACGGCATCCACCTCCGTCACAGGTGGTTCTGAGAACTGAGTGAATAAGTGTGTGTAAGGCACTGAGCATCTGGCCCCACAGTACCTGTACACGTTAGACGTGACTGCTGCTGGTGGTGACGGAGGTGATGCCAGTGGCAGTAGCATGGAACTATGAGTGATGCTCTGCTGACATTATTAGTTCTTTCCTGTAGAAGATGGGGCCTCAAGCTTCAAGGCTTTGGATTCTTGCATTGCTTTATGTATGGGTTCTCCTCTCTCGAGACTGGGCTATTAGTCGGCATTCTGCCCGGGCGTCTGCCCGTTTCACCACCCTCTCATTAACTTGATGCCCTAAGCACGAAGAGCCCTGGACCAGAGGCTGTTTTGTTGTAGCACGTGTCCCTGGCTCAGGCCTCAGCTCCCCAGGACGGCCTCCTGCAGGCAAGAGCAGAAGACGAGCACTTACCTGACTCAAGCCTCGTATTCTTTAAGATGCCTCTAATTTGTTGTTTGACACAAGGTGCTGACCTTAAATCATTGTATTTTACCTGCCTGTCTCGAAAGCCTTTGAGCAGTGAAATTATACCACAATCTATTGTGTGCTCTCTCGGGATTTTTTTTTTTCTCATACACTGAGAACCTCCAAGTACTGAAGGACCTAGGCCTCCCAGAGGAGCTCTGCTCCACAGGCAAGCAAGTGGCGGCCCTGGCTGTGTTCTGGGTACATGGCCTCTGCCTAAGAAAGCAGAACTGTTTTCCTTGCAATTCTCTGTTGTTCAAACCTCTTGGATTCGCTCTGATTTTTTTTTTTTTTTTTTTTTTATGAATTACACCCAAGGGAGCTGCAGCAAAGCATGTGCCTACCTTGCAAGATCACAGATGTCAAGACTGTAATTCTATAGGATCTTCGAGGCCAGATATTTGGGGGAGGCCATATTCTAGTAAAGCAAAAAGTCCTTTTCTGAATAGAGCATTTTAAAAATATTTATTTATTTATTTATTTATTTACTTGAAAGAGTTACATAGAGAGAGAAGGAGAGGTACCAAGAGATAGAGGTCTTCCATCTGCTAGTTTACTCCCTGATTGGCCACAGTGGCCGGAGCTGCACCGATCCGATGCCAGGAGCTTCCTCTGGGTCTCCTACATGGGTGCAGGGGCCCAAGGCCTTGGACTATCTTATGCTGCCTTTTTCCAGGCCGTAGCAGAGAGCTGGATCGGAAGTGGAGCAGCTGGGACTTGAAGGAGCGCCCATATGGGATGCCAGCACGGCAGGCAGCGGCTTTACCCGCTAAGCCACAGTGCTGGCCCCTAGAGCATTGTTTAATACAATCTACTTCCAAAAGAAAAAAAAATGGAAAATGCATATTATAAAAAAAAAACTATGCACAGATTTCAAAACTATTTTAGCACAGAAATGAACATACCTCCTGTTTCCATTTTTTTCCACACATTTTTTAATATCCTTGTTCAGCTTAGAGGTACTACACGAGTTCTCAATGGATCTCATGGATAAAATCATTGGGATGCCTTCTATCCTGTGCTCATGTCCCCCGTTCCAGTCCCAGAATGCTGACACTTGAAATCGTGTGTTGGTTCATCTCCGGCGTAAAAGCTGGGCTGTCCTGGTCCCCAGCCTCGCCACTCCCACCCTCCATTTGCCTTGCCCAGCTTTTCTCACACCATAGGGGAAAAGAGAGAGCCTTGGTTCCGTTGCTTGGAAGAAGGGGTCTGAAGTTATGGAACCTGAAAACAGAAAAAGTCACGGTAGCAGCAGTTCAGCTAAACCAAGGCTCAGTTCACGTCCCCTCCGTGTCCAGCAGTGCGCCTGGCTTTCCCAACTCCAGGAGAGCTAGGAGTGCAGACAGCCAAGGAATCGCATGGCCACTGAGTGACGCTAAGACACGAGTGGCTGCTGAAAGAGTGCTGTCACCAGTGTGTTACACCACAGCGGGGCGAACAAAGGTGTGCTGCAGGGTCCTTAGCCTTCAGGTCGAGTTCTCTCTTGAGTATTTGCGGCGGTTTTTACACAGAATTACAGGTATATGAATAGGCATGCCCTGTCGAGGTGTTTACTTACCTTATGGATATTTTCTTAACAATATCAGAACGAGTGAATGGAGATTTTTGAAAAGGATTCCAGCCCTTGGCCTTAGCAGGACTGAACGTGCTAACTACTGAAGTGCTAAAAAGCATGGGTTCTGAAAGAGGGCTAGCAGGATTTCCCTGCCATCCTGGACCCAGCCTTGAGGTGGTAGGAACACATATAAACCTGTGGGTATTGGGGGTTTTATAGAGAACTTGATTGCTTTTTCTCGTGGTAAACCCGTGTAACACAAAGGGTGCTGTTAACCATTTGAAGTGTGCCTGGCAGCAGCTTTCAGTATTTGCACACTGCTGGGCACACATCACCCCCATCCAACTCCAGAACATTTTCACCTTCCCGAGCTGCAACTCTGCTTGTGAAAGACAAACTGCTCATGGCTGTCTTTCCCCTTGGTGCCTGGTAACCGTGGGTCTCCTTTCCCCTAGACATGGAGTCCCAGGGAGTGTCTTTTTTAATGTCGGGCTTATTTCACTGTAGGGAGTTTGATTTGGTGCACACCTTTCTAACAGGCTGCTCTCCGGGAGGGTCGTGACCCACAACGTTACCCATCTTTGAGGAAGTGCCCCGTGTTCCATGGTGTTGCCTTCACTTCCCATTGCTGTGCTAACGAAAGGGCTCCTACACAAAACGTTGAGTTTCCTAAAAATTCTAGGTTTTTTTTTTTTTTTTTGCTGTTGTGGCTGGTGCTCGTCTTATTTTGGGCATCCCTGAATATTGGAGCCACACTTAGCGCCCCGAGTTGTCCTCAGAAGGCTCGGGTGGGACAGGAGTGGTGTGGCTCTGCGACCCCACCCCCGGCAGCACCTTGGGGGCGGGGGGCGGGCCTGTCCTGGGATCCAGCTGGAGTTCCTAGGACGCCCCCTACAGGGAGGAAGCGAGAATGGCGTGTGTGGACCGACACACGATTATGTAAATATCAGTTACTATTGGCATAGTGAATTTCCCAGCTCCCAGGCATTGTCTCCACGTCTTTGGAATCGCTCCTCTCAGGGTTGCTGAGGATGGTTCGTGCCACCGCGAGGGCCGCGCCGCGCCGCCCGCTGGACTGGCAGAGGTGGAAACGTTGCGCGGGAGCGGGCTGGTGGCTTTTTGTTCGCGCGTCCCCCTTTACCTATGCCTGAGCCTGGATCCGCCGTGCCGCGTGATGGCGCGGAGTCGCGTAGCACAGCGGGCTCGAGCAGCGGGAGTCCAGGGCCCAGCCATCCAGGACCAGATCCAGGCGGCGGCGTGTGTCAGGATGACAGAGGGCCACCCCCGGAGCCACGTGTGGCCGAGCCCCGGCTCTGCCATGTGTTCCGCCAGCTGCAAAGTGCTCGCCCTAACGCAGCTCGTCCCGCGCGACCGGCGCCTGCGCTTGCTTTTCCGAACCTACACGCTGCTGTCTCAGGAGCCCATGGAAGAGGGAGCCGGGCTGCATCTCCTCCTTGCACGTCCTGTGTTCTTTTAAGCCCAACTGAAAGAAAGGAACGACAGAGAGGGAGAGAGGGAGAGAGACAGAGAGAGAGAGAATGGTGGGGACGGGGGAAAGGTTGCCATCCAGTGGAGGAAGGAGTAACTCCCAGCTTCATTCAGGAAAAAACGCAGGCTGAAATCTGCTTAACTCTTTTCACTTGGCGGGGGCTTTTTATCTCCAGACGGGGCTGGGTTTTCTCCCTTTCTTTTTTCTTCCCCCGTGGCAGCCGGAGCCCGATGGGTGCAGTGTGCCTTTAAGGAAAGAGGTGCCTCACCAAACTTCGCTGTAGTTGTATGTCGACGGCTCCGGGAGGGAAGGAAAGTGTTAATTTCTTATTTGTACACTTTTTTTCCCCCGACTTCCTTCCTATTCACTTCATTAAATCTAGAGGCAGTTCAGCATGGGAGCCGTCTGTATGTTGAATTAGGGCTCCTACTCTTGCGCAACACGTCACCAGTCGGAAACTGGGGGTTTGCTTCTGTGACTTATTTCATTATTGTGCTGGTAAAAGGTTTGGAAGGGAAATCTTGCTGGGGGTAGTACTTTAGCCTTGTGTAGCAAGTTTTGTGTGTGTGTGTGCCCCCCTTCCCCCACCCCCCTCCACCGCTGAGTTGAGGCAGTTGAGCTAGTTTTAAAAATGATAGTAATTTTTTTAAAAAATAAAAAAAGACCAGTTTAAAATCTCCACGAATAATTGTACTTTCATGCAGGAGAGATCTTCCTCTACTCTCAAGTGCGAAAAGCATTGGGAGATATTTGGTGGAGTTGATTTCCTTTACAAAAAAAAAAAAAAAGACAAAAAAAGGGGCCCTTGGAAATCACAGAACCTTAAGCACTGCCTCTGAGATGCGTTTGGGGTCTTTTCTTTGGGGGGAGGGGAAGATGTTTTGTAGCTCTCTGCATTCCTGCATAAAACCTTAATTTAAGGGGAGTAATGGTCAGGACTTGATGTGTTTCCTTGGCATTCCAGAACCTAAATTTAATAAGAATCTGCACGTATGAAGCGATTGTCATAAAAATTGTTCCCTAGTTTTTTGTGTTTGCAATTCAGTTTGTTTTCGCTTCTTAGCGACTCACAGATTTAGAGATTTAAAAACTCCACATACCACAAGCTTAAAGCTTTGTGTTCCTATTTTCCAAATCTGGAGGGGTGAGAGCAGAAATATTGTCTCCACGAGGCCCCCCTCTTCATTTATCCCCCTGGAAAGAAAAACAATGAAAATTTTACAGTGTGAAACTGAAAGTGAAGTGTCCCAGTTGTTCGGATTTTCTTTAAAGAGAAGAAGAACATATGGTATTAAAATACCTGAACCTGAGAGCCTGCACGTTGCTTTCACTGACATGCACTTAATGGGGTAAAAAAAAAAAATTGACTTCTATTTAAAAAATCAGATTAGACTGCTCCAGGATTATGCTGCTTGTTTTCCAAAAAAAAAAAAAAAAAAAAAAAAAGGCACTAAAATAAGGTGTAAGATACCCCCCCAAACCCCAACATACCTTGTTTCAGTTTTTAAAAATGAATTTGAATATTAATTTGTTTTCCTACTGGCTTAATTGTTAAAGTGAGAGCAAGCAGCAGCCACCTGAGCTAAAATCTCTAATTCTGCTGCCTGGAATAATAAGGGGGGAAAAATATGATAAGTAGTTGTCAATATTAAAACAGGCTGAAGGAGGAAGGCTTCGGGCCTTGTAGTAGGTAGAATGAAACAGCAGATTTGAGTATCCACAATCCTTTCAGTATTAAATTTTCAGTAAAATAAAATTACTTGTATATGAAAACATAGCCTTTCCCAGCTCTCTTTTTTTTCCTGATCAGCTGATGAAGAGACTAGCAGCTCGCTGCTTTGCTGGCTTGTTAATTTTATCCCCACTAACTGTGATTTCCGATAGCCGGCCTGCTGATAGTGGTAAGGTAAATATCCTTTTTCGTTGCCGTCTTGAAGATTCAGTAGAACTGCAGCCCAGGCATGTGTAGGTGTGTAACACATCCGAAGCCGGTGTTCTCCGGGTTTCTGTGTGCAGTTGGATGCTGGAGGACAGCAGTACCATTAACTGTTGACAAGCCTGCATGCTGTATTTATTATTAGCATGTTCAGCCTCCAAGATATGCGGGACAATTTCCTTGTCTTCATTTTCGCTTAGCTGCAGTGTGTTTAGCTGGATAGTGGGTGTCCTGCTTTTTAAGCAAATGAATATTAATGCAATAATGTGGAGCTCTTTTTCTTTTTTTCTCTTTTTTCTTTTTTTTTTTTTTTTTCCCTTTTTCCTCCTAACTCATCAGATCTGAACACTGTAGGATCGTGATGGAAATTGTCTTCATTATTAAGGCCTAGGCTCAGAGCGTCCCTTAGGATTCTGTCTGTGTGCATGTTGCTTCTGTGGATTGGCACGTTGGAGGATGCATAGAAATCCTGTTGTGTGTGGTTTTTTTTAAATCCCATTGGTATTTTTAACATGCCAGGTTGTTTTGTGTTCTCTAGCAGGTTTTTCTTCACCAGACCTTTCTTTTTCAGGAGGCATTGTGTATAAGTGAAAGAAATTATGTCTGAGCTGTAATCACTTTTTATATTGATTGTTATACTCACATGATCATAAATATTAGCCATGTTTGGTGCTGTACAGAAATGAAGGTAATTGCTTTATGATTAGAGCTCTTTGAGCTACGAGAAAGGATTGACTAGCATTTACATACTGGACGAACAAATAACAACATCAGTTATTTTGTGGGAGAAAGCAATCTCAAAATGTAATTTAAAGACCTTTTATTTTTATTTTTTTAAAGAAAATTTCTTCTCCGTGATCAAATTCTCTTTTATCTGTTTTTTTTGTTTTCTTTTCTTTTGCAATCTCCCCACCCACCCCCCTTTATTTCTCTTCTTAAGTTTTGAGTCCTATCAGGAAAAAAAAAAAAAAAAGTTGAAACTTCTGGGTCTGTCACATGGATCTTTGAGCCCTTTCTGAGCAGGTTTCTTTTCTACCTGGTTGTTTTTTATAGCTATTTTATTATCTCTCTGCATTAGTGCTGCTGGCTCTGGTTTAAAGCGAGCGTTTGCAGGTAATTGGAAAAAAGTGTTTGTTTTGTGTGTGTGTGTGTGTTCTTTATCGGATGATTTAAGTGCGTTTACCAAGGAATGTGCCTTTGTACCTCCCAGTTTCCCTGTTTAGCAATTGCTACGGTAGAACAAAATCTGGATGGGATTTTGATTTATGTCGTTCATCATGAATGCATTGATATAAAACCTCAACGAAGAGGAGGTCAGAGCTTGTTGGATTGTGTGGCTGTATTCCTAGGGAGATGTTTTCCTTACCCACCCCTCATTTTTTGTTTACCTTTTGCTCCCTTGTAGTAAGGAGACAATTAGATTCTTTTTCCTCGCATCGAGCTCAGATTGCATTTGGATCCAGTTATCTTCAGACACCTCCATGTACAGATCTTTTAATGTTTGTCGTGTTCTTCTTCACCATGGTTGTTCTGGGCCCTCAGCCTGTATTGCTCATGAAACACACTTGGTTTAAAGATGCATTTGTCATCAATATGGTAGCCTTCCTTTTTCCTTCTGCCTTCACTGATTACTGTTAACTTTGATTTTTTTGTTGTTTATTCCATTTTAATTATTCAAAACTGTGTGTACATATATATTTTTTTTCTTGGTTATTTTCTTACCTTGAATTTTCTCCTTTGTCTCCGATTAACAGGCCATTGAAGACGGCAATTTGGAAGAAATGGAAGAGGAAGTGCGGCTTAAAAAGCGAAAAAGACGAAGAAACGTGGATAAAGATCCCGCAAAAGAAGATGTGGAAAAAGCTAAGAAGAGAAGAGGCCGCCCTCCGGCTGAGAAGCTCTCCCCAAATCCCCCCAAACTGACGAAGCAGATGAACGCGATCATCGATACTGTGATAAACTACAAAGACAGGTGAGTGCTGGCTTCCCTCCCTGGCGCCGCTGGCCCTGAGTCTGTGCAGGCTGCTCCCTGAAGAGCAGGGTGTGCGGGGGAGCTTGACAGTGGGGTCTCAAGGTTGGATTGATCTCTTCCTGTGCAAATGTCTGAGCAGCCTCATGCCTTGTTCAAGGTGGCCTCGTTGTCTCTCTTGCCCGTTGTTTGCCCATTTTTTTGCCCGTGCATTCTGTATTGAAGATCGCTGGAGGTAAGTTTAGATGACACGATGTGGTTTTGAAAGTCTAAGCCGGAGAAGGGCTCTGAAGTTACATCATTGATGTGAGCAGCAGGGTGGGGGTGGTAGAGCGGAGTTATTTTTTGGCTTAAATTTTTAGAAAAAAAGAATCCCGATATATCTGTATATGGTACATACTTTATGTCAAGGTTGCTTTTACAAACAAACAGATGCTTCCTCGGAAGTGCTGTTCCGTCTTTCCTTCCAACGCCTGAATTTCTGAACGCTGCTCTGCGTTGTCCCCTTCTTCCTGATAGTGTTACATGGCCCATGTGGCATTTCAGTGAATGGACATCTCTCCCGTGGAACTCTGGGATGTGAACCTGAGGAGGCTGGGCTGGACACTCCCCCACCCAGGCCTCGTGCTATTTAAGCAATGAGTAATTATGGGAAAACCAAAACGAAGCCTTCAGCGTGCCAGTCAGCCCTGTACAGAGGATGAACGAGTTGGGCCGCGTTTCGCTTGGTTGCCTTTGTTTAATTGATTTGGTTCTGCTTGAGGACCGGGGATGCTGTCCCCTCTGTGATTGTAGTTGGGTGAGGGGCAGGAGACAGATTGGATGTGTGAAGTTCTGAGAATGGCAGGGTGCTACTCTGTTTCAACATTGAGTCCTGCTGCTCGCATGTATACCTGCAAAACTCAAACCTAAGCCAGGTGTGTTAGGCACTTGCATTTGGTGTGTGTATTCTTTCAGGAAGGACAAGGTTGCTAGAAAGGTTAAGGAGTGTAAAAGGCCAGAGACTTGCTACCAAGGGGTTTTGTCTGTCGTTAAGCCTTTCTTGTCTGTAAGGAGTTTTCAGAAGTGCAGAGAGGGGAGTATGAGGAGTTGTTTGTGAATGGGGCCGAATTTCTTGCCCTGCTCTACCTACCTGGTCTCTTAGATTCCATGCCTGTTATTTGCCTGGTTGTCCTTCTTCCCAAAAAGAAAAGTACATCCCTTTAAGGATTCTGAGTTGGGCACCAAGGGCAGCCCCGTCACCCTGGATCTGGACCAGCTGTTCGTTGACTTAGGGGAGTCGACAGCAATCCAGGAAGGAAAAGTTGACCACAGGCCCGTTCCTTGCCCAGAGCGAACACGAAACTTCCTTGTGTAAACCAAGACTCGGTGACTTGGTCCAGTTTCTGTTCACTCGGTCAAGTTTCAGCTCCACTGCTGGATTTGCCGTAGACACAATGCTCGGGTCGTTAGGCTTGGTTTTATTGGCCCCTGGTGGAAAGCAAAATGTGACTACATAGAGCGGAACCCTTTGCCCCTACCTCTGGCTCCTTGGCCTGGGTCTCAGGAGAGGGGAACATCTGTGTCTCTGGCCAGATGTGTCTGGAAGATTTACAGGCAGCGTGTGCATCGCTGGCTGACGGAGTCTGGGGCTGTTGGAACACTGAGAAGGGGCTGCGATGTCCCCAGGGGTTTTAACAGCTGGGCCTGGAATTCCAGTGTCACGGCCACCTCTTTCTTCAGTGACCGGTGGCAGGGGTTGGGGAGACCACATACTGTTGATAGATTAATTTATGTTGGTTTTTTTGGGGAAAAAATAGCAAATACTTTTACGGAAAAAGATTTTGTACTGGGAGTTTCTCCCTACCTCTTGGCTTTTTGAAAACCTAAAAATGTGGCGAGGCTTGGCTGAACTTCGCCCAGGGCACCAAGGGTGGGTGTGAAGAAGTGGCCGCCTGCGTCTAGGGCATCACAGTCTGGGAAGCCGCCAGGCCCCTGTCACTCAGTGTCCCTCTCTGCCATTTATCATCGCCCTGTTCACATCTGGCCCACTTGACTCATTGATATTTCCCACCGGCTCCGTGGCCTCTGGAGTTCCTGCTGCATGAAGCTAGATCCTTTTGCTAATAACCATCCCACACCAGGAACACCAGGAGGCTGCATCCCTGGAACCCCAGTGAGGCACAGTCCAGTGGCTGCGACCGCCCTCCCCCGACACCTGGGCGCTTTCAGCCTCCCTAAGCCTCAGTCTCCCCATTGCAGAGCAGAATCACTGTGGCACCCACTCCTAGAGCCATGTGAGTCACCGACGAGTTAGTATCACTTTGAGCAGCCTCATTATTAATAATCAGCCTCTCAGCCTATTTATAGCTCATCAGGTGGGTGAGTGGACCTCTGGGCACAATGAAGAAAGTGTCCTTGATGATCCTGGTTTCCATGGTTTTGTTCCCATAAAATGCAACTTCCCTGGGACTGATGATTGAGCAAGTCTTTCTTTGTACCGTAGGAAAAGAGATTTAAATATTCCAGCTCACAGAGAGGGAGTACTCATTTCTCTCTTACCTGGCTTTATTGATGTCTCACCTTCATCTACTTTTCCATAAAAAAGCCCACTGTCTCAGTTGCCACGTTGGGGTACGTGGTGGAGAGCATGTATGAAATGTCCCAGCCCTGCGTATCTCACGGTATCGCACGTTGGCAATCCTCTAGAAGAAGCGCGTGCTCTATTTCTATTTTGTATGTCTCCTCCCGAACTTGGTACTCAAGTGGGAGGCACTCAAATTAGGAGGGCCTTAATTAGACGCAGCGGCATATTTTTGGTTTTAGAAAATGGTCCCGGGAAGTGTGCATCTCTCTGCGTTGAAGTATTTGCACCATTAAAGTCAGTTACTAAAAATGTAACTCAAGCTACCTGGGGAAGAAAGACCACCTGTACTAAGCTCCTTCCTGTTTCTTCAGTCAAATGTTAGGGCTCTGCCAGTCGTGTGGATTCGCAGCACATTAAATAAGAGCTGCCATCTATATTTAACTGATACATAAGAAGAATTAATTAGCCCTCGTGAGACAGTTGTTGAGAAGTTCTTGCTTGATTCTGGGACAGATGTGTCTTGATATTTTTATAAAGAATAAGATAATTTAAGCATTTATTTATTCTTTTTGTTAATTTCAGTGCCAGGCTTTGGTTTTTTTATTTTTATTTATTTATTTATTTATTTTGCCTTATATATTTTGTTGTGGTTGTTTTTATTTGACAGGTAGAGACAGCAAGAGAGAGTGCAAGACACAGAGAGCTCTTGCATCCACTGGTTTACTCCCCAAAGGCCCACACCAACCAGGGCTGGCCGGGAGCCCTGAGCCCTACATGTAGTGCAGGTCTCCTATGCGAGAGCCCCCCCTGCCAAGCACCTGAGCCCCCACCTGCCTCCCTAGGTGCACTTCAGCAGGAAGATGGAATCAGAAGCAGAGCTAGGATTGGAACCTAGGTGTGTCCCAACCACTGCACCAAACCCTGCTGCCCTGTTTCATAAGTTTTTTAATTATTTGAGACACACAGAGCGAGCAAACTCCCAGTTGCTGGTTCTGTCACCCAAATGCCTGCAACAGCTAGGGCTGGGCTGCGGCAGGAGCCACGAGCTAGGAACACTGTCCAGGTCTCCTCCACGGGTAGCAGAAACCACATGACTAGAACCATCACCTGCCACTTGCAAGGGTGCGCATCAGCAGCAAACTGCAGTCGAGAGCCAGAGCAGGCACTCCGCCTCGGGACACCGGTATCTTCAAGCGCTAAGCTAAACAAACAGTTGCTTCTGCAGGCCTTGTGTTTTGAAAAGGAGGGTGTGGTAAACACGATGCCCCTAAGGGGCGAGGGATTCTGCGCGATTCTTAAGCATAAGAAGCTTCGGCAGTGGTTGCTGTCAGAGGTAGATTGGGTCTGCTGCTCCTGCTTCCCCTTTTGTCAAGTAGAAAATGAAGTTTCCAAGTGGTACCGAAAGGCTTTGTTTTCTGCTTATTTGGAAAGCTTTGAAAAATCATTCTCAGGGCAGGTGCTGGGCACAGCAGCTTAAGATGCCTGGTGTGAGCCCCAGTTCCTCTGCTTCAGGTAAGGCTTCCTGCTAATGCACATCTGGGGAGGCAGCTGATAATGGCGTAACTCCCTGGGTCCCTGCTGCCAGCCACTTGGGAGAAACAGACTGAGTTGCAGGCTCCTGGCTTCAGCCTGCCCTGGCCCTGGCTGTTACAGGCATTTGGAGAGTGAACCTGCAGGTCAAAGATCTCCCTGCACTCCCCACCCCCATTTTCCTGCCTTTCAAATAAAATGACAATGCATTTTAAACACGTATTCCCAATTTATAGACTAGTTAAGATTAGTTCTTTTGGAAAGGGATTCCTCCTGAATTGTGTTGGTGCCCTTTAAATCTGACCCTGGAATTGATGTAGAATAATACGACTTTGAAAAGGAGGGTCTAATAGAGCTATTCCAAATCTGTAGACGTAGCGTACAGGTACTTGGATGAGGAGAACATTCCGGGGCAGTCTTGAAGCTGGGAGGGACTGTTGGCTGTGCCTGTTCCGATGGCCACAACCCAGATGTTTCTGCCTGCGTCACCCTGACAGGTGGGCACGCAGCGTCCCGTGTATGCGGCAGTGTCAGCTCACTGCCAAAGGGCGCAGTTCGTGACACTGAAGAGCAGGTCTGAACAAGCTGTCCTTAGCTCTCTGACTTCTAGTTGTTCTCGTTGAAGCTGCAGAGAGTAAATGTGTTTCATTCTGAGAAATGCTCTGTAAGATGGTTAGAAGCAAGCCCCAGGCACCTGAGGACCTCCTTCTTCAGGTTGAAGCGCCTTGCTTTGCTCTGCCTAGAGTTTGCCGCCACCTTGGCCACTCTACTTTCATGGTGTCTCATTTCAAACCTGTCCCTCAGGTCCCCCAACGTGTCTGCTGATGCTGACTGGGCAGGGTGGTTCGCTTCCTGACTGTGGACACCAACGTTCTGTTAGTGGAACTCATGGGTGTCTTCAATTTTTCCATCAACCTTGACCCAGAGTGAACTCCTATTGCATGTGTGGCTTACTGAAACCACCTGCTGTCCCGCCCCCTCCCCCCGTCCCCGCCCCCAAACCCAGCCAGCTCCTGCGTCAGATGAGTGGAGCCAAAGTGACCCTCACGTTAAGCATTAATGGCGTTCAACACAGGCCTACCCGTTTTTTTCTTACTCCCATGCAGTCTTGTCTTAACTGCTTTTTGTCCCATCCTTCAGGCCTTTTGACAACAACTTTCAAGTTTTATTCCTCTTTGAAAAATTACATTGACATGTCTTCCTGGGTTGATGTCAACTGAAGATAGGACATAAAAACTACGGCCTCAGAACTTCCAAAGGA
This sequence comes from Oryctolagus cuniculus, assembly GCF_964237555.1. NCBI lineage: Eukaryota > Metazoa > Chordata > Mammalia > Lagomorpha > Leporidae > Oryctolagus > Oryctolagus cuniculus. The sequence continues at coordinate 164,341,938 of NC_091432.1, forward strand.
CAAAAGGCAGGTCTCTGTGACATGTCCCTGAAAACCACTGCGGATTGATGGGAACATGCTAACCGCTATCTCCTAATGTTGATTGACCGTCATTGAACTCACAGGGCCGTGCTGTCATGTCACCCACATTTGTCTATCCTTTGTCAAGGTTATCAAGGGAGGCTCAGACCTGGACCCACCACGTTGCTAGCCTCTCCCATCTATCAACCCAGAAACCCTGCCGCAGAAGTGAAATGAGTTAGCTTGCCCTGGTGCTTTCTAAGAGACTTCCTGCTGGTGCCTAATGATGTTATTTATCTTTTCTAAATAGCCCCATGGCATGGGAATAATTTTTTTCCACGTTTTTACTCGGGGTCAACGTCAAGCATAGCAGTCAGGTTGCCTTTCTCATTTTGAAATGGGGACATTTGGTTATCTCGTCTTCTGATTCCCACGTCTGTTCTCTGTGATTTCCTAAGCGTTATTAGCAGAAGCAATCTACACGGCCTTTGAGGATGTAATTAGTTTGCAACTGTACACTTGAACTCATTTGAAGTGGCTTGATAGGCTGTCTGCTATCAGGAGCTTTTGTTCGGCGTTTATCGTACCTTGCTTTTCCGGTCTTGGCCGTGTTCTTGCCGCCAAACGATCTGAAGACAGAATGTGAGTTGTGCGTCACCCCCTCCGCTTTCCCTGTGGACTGTTTGAAAACACAGGGCTGGCCCGAGCCTTCCATGAGGACTTAGCCTGGCCGTCTGCAGTCTGCAGAGGGCTTGGACACCAGGCCCGACTCTGGCGCTGGGTGTAAGGCAAGGGGGACGCGGGGCAGAGGCCCCGCCTGGGCAGTGTGATGCAGGGGACGTGGCTCTGGTGCACGGGAGGGTGGCAGGGATGGCAGCCATGGCTGCTGCGTGCCGCCTGCCTCCAGACATGCTTCAGGCCCTGCTCTGTTCCCCAAGCCGGGCACATGCTCTGGCCTCGGTTTGTAATGCATCCCGATGGCGTGTCCAGCAACCTGGAGGAACCGCAGCCTTCAGTTCTCATCGCCTTGTGGGCACTGAGCCGTTCATCCTGGAAACGTTTCCAGCACCATTTTGCTGGAAAACTGCTGGAGCTGGCCACCAAGCCGGCGGCCTCACGGGTTAACTGGATGGGCAGCTTGCTTATTGAGGAAGTCAGGGAAGTGGCATCGTGGGACCCCCAGGTGGAGGCTTCAGTGATGCTATCTGGTGTTAATGGCCACTTGGAGGGAAAGAAAAACCTGTGTCATGATTTACCTAGGAAAATAGAGCCCAGATTTTGTCTCCTGATCGCACCTTTCTAAGGATGCCATTCCACCTGAGGGTACTTCATCCCTGGACGGGCTGGAAAGAGATGCGCAGCATTTCTCGTGCTTTGAGTAAGGCTGGGCTCCTGTTCTTGGAGGCCCGCATGCTCTCAGCCCATTCTCCAGAAAGGCTGGTCTCTTCCTGGGAAAGGCTGCCTTGTTCTGAGGCTTTCTCTCCTCCGTGCCCCACCTGAGCCGTGCTGTGGGAGGGGACTCTCTGTCCTGAGGGTGATCCTCGCAAGCCTGCATCCCTCCTGGTGCACTCTCTTCCCACACCCACCTCTGCGGCTGCGGCGCGTCTGTCGGAGCACACCCAACGTCATTTGCTCATTCTTTTCTGCTGTTTGGGTGTATGTCGGTTTGTTTGCTTCTCCCAAGACAATCAGATTACTGGCCTGCACGCGTTCCTTAGCAGAACCACGTGACATCTTTCTGCTGAGATCGCCTCTGTTTGGAACCTGGCCTCTCTGTCCGTATGGGGCTGTGGAGCCCTGCCTGTCTGTCTCTGTTATTTACCGCTCGGCTCCACGTCTCTCCCGCTCCGTCATCACACGTTCTGAGGTGACCCGATTCATCTTGGCGGCCCTGTTGTATGACTCAACACTGGTCACCCGAGGTCCCAGATGTGAATCAGGGACAGTGTCCCCGGTCCTGGGCCTCGCTGCTGACACACACTCAGATGCAAAGTGCCTTCAACCCAGTCCTTAGCCCTGCCTCCTCACACGCTGTCTTCATTAAGCCCTTGCACTGTTGGCCTGGCTCAGGACAGCTGCCGGTTGTGTGTGTGTGTGTGTGTGTGTGAAGCCTGCAGTCTGGTTGCTTTCCTGCATTCTTTCTGAGGCGAGGATCTGATCTTGATCTTGATCTCCTGTGATGCATGAACTTCCCGTAGCTTCCCATCGCCTCCTAGCTTCTACTCAGACTTTGCAGCCTAGGAAAGAGTCTTCCACAGAAAGAACCCAGCAGCCCCCCCCCCCCCCCCCCCCCGTATTTCCCTGCTCTTCTACACGAGACACGCATTCCTCCTGATTCCATAGGAGAGTGGGCTTGAGAAAGTTCATGGACAATGGAATGAAAAGGTCAGTTTATTTTGCTGAAAAAAAATGTTTGTGAAATCCATTTACAGCTTTTTATTTTTTTTTTTAATTTACTTATTTATTTGAAAGGTAGAGTTACAGAGAGGGAGAGAGACATCTTCCATCCCCTGGTCCATTCCCCACATGGCTGCAACCGCTAGGGCTGGGCCCAGCTGAAGCCAGGAGCCTAGAACTCCTTCTGGGTCCCCCATGTGGGTAGGCAGGGGCCCGAGCACTCAAGCCATGTTCCGCTGCTCTCCCAGGCACGTTAGCCGGGAGCTGGATGGGAGACGGAGCAGGTAGGGCTCAATCTGGCAGTTGTCTGGGATGCCGACGTTGCATGCATCAGCTTAACCTGCTGCGGGACAGCAGCCATCGGTGCACGGATTTATGAAACTTTATTTATGTATTTGTAAAGCCTAGACCAAGAGTTCTTCCATCTGCTGATTCATTCCCTAGTGACCCATAATAGCTGGGGTTGAGCCAGGCCAAAGCTGGGAGCCAGATCTCAATCCAGGTCTTCCACATGGGTGCCAGGGGCCCAGTCACTGGAGTCATCACTGCTCTCCCCCAGAGCCTGCATTAGCAGGAGAAAGCCACGCGTGGTGGATGGTAATACCCAATTTCCACGAACTTTTTGAACTGCCATTGTATTTCAGATGCAGCATTGCCCTTTTGCCCGTCCACTGCACGGTTAGTGCCTCCTGCCCTAAGACAGCATGGGGAGTCTGCTCTGAGCAGGGGGGTTTGTTTGTAAGTGGCTGGGAATGGACTGTGTATGCTGCAGAGTGCTGTCTTCCCCCGGAGAAAGAAGTGGAGGGGATGCAGGGTCAGCCTGGCAGCTGCTCCCCTGGGAGCACCCGCATGTGCACGTGCACAGGTGCACACACACACACATACAGGGACACACACGTCGCAGTCTCCAAAGTCCTCCACTGGAGAGGCTTCCCTGGAGGCACAGAGAGCTCAGGTGGTGGTGCATTTTCATTTCCAGCTGAAGGTCATTGAAAGCACTGATGTATGCACACAGAATAGAGTTCTGGGAAGCAGGGCAGACTTCTCTGCTGTCTTGAGAGGTTTGCGACACCCTCCGTGCGCCGACGGCCCCCTACCCCACCCCCTCCACCCCAGCTCTCCAAGGTAAGTTCTATCCCCTTCTGCAAACGAAGGCCTCACTCGGGAGTCGTGTGCTCGGTCGGCCCTAGTGGCTGGTGGCTGCCTGTTCGCCACCACCTCTGGAAGAATGGATGGGACATGCGTGGAGGGAATGGGACCTTGGTGCAGAGGCACTGACATGTTCGCTAAAAGCAGCATTTTAGGAGCAGCTCCATTTTTGGAGCACTGTTTTTCAGAACGAGGCTGCAAACCCTGCCTCATCTTTGCGGTGTGGCAGATGGGTGAGGAGACCGAGGCTTGGAGAGAAGGAAATGAACTCCCCTAGGTTATTCAGCCTGAGGAGAAGGAACCAGGCTGGGATGAGGACCCAGGTCTTCTGACGCTAGTGTTCTTTCTACTCTACCGCAGGTGTAACGCGGAGAAGGTGCCCAGTAATTCTGAGTTGGAAATAGAAGGAAACAGGTCAGGATCTGTCTTGTGTTCCCATGTCTCTAAACGCAGGTATCCCTCGATCCGCGAAACAGCCCGATTCATAGACTCGTCCTTTGGAGGCCCGATAACCCCTAGCTGGAGTGGGCCCCACAGGCTCAGATATTCTTGGACACCTGTCATGGCTTTTGAAGCCGTCTGTGCTATATTTGAAGCTGGCGAAGGTGTCGGGAGCCACCTGGAATCCTGCAGCCCCGGAGATGGGGCCGCCCCTCCCTTCCAGCGTGGGTTCTGGTGTGTGGCCCCTCTGCGTACTCTGCTGCCTTGGCTTAGAAGCTTGGTGCCCAGTGCCTGTGGTGACTTGCTCTCCGGCAGGACCTAAAGTCGCGTGCACGGTCATGCTGGGTCCGCGTCCTCCAGCCGACCGCGGCATGCAGGGGTCAGTTGCCGAGTCGCCTCCTGTTTGTGCACGGGGTTAGGTTTCAGGGTGTGACTGTGGGGCCTCCCGGTTGTGTATGGTCCTACGTGTCCTAAGCCAGTCTGTTGAACTTTTGTGTGCTGTGGCTTCCATGGGGTGGAGAACAGACTGCTTCTAGCCATTGCATGGGAGACATGGATGTAGCTGACGGTTATAACAGGGTCAGGGGGTATTACTGACATCCTGAAAATATTATTTCTTTCCTCCTGCCAGACTGCTTTTCCCTTTTAAGAATATATACACCACTTGGTCATCTGTATTTCGATTTGTTCAGCGGACCCAGTTGTGTTCCCAGCAGTTGAAGAGCTAGCCTAGGGCCAGAGTGACACAGAGCTGAGGCTGCGTCCTGTATTGGAGACTGACTACCGGTCACCACCAGCAGTATTCTGCTTTATGAAAGGGGTTAAATGCAGGGGGTGTTTTGTACCTGCCCAGGTCTGTGTGGAGCGGAAACTGTTGGGCAAGACTGTTGATTTTTGATAGTCCTTACTGCTGCGTGGTAAACAGTGAGTAATCCCTGAAACCAGACACACAGGCTGGAGTGTCTGCTGAGAAGCGTCCAGACTCGCATTCCATAGTTGCCGCTGTGAGGAAGGACTCGAGTCCGGATTTGAACTGGGAGATGGAAAGCACGAACCCTGACTTTACATCTCTGGGCCTTTGCACCCCGGATACCTAGAGAGGAGGCCTGGCGGTCTCGGTGGTGCGATGTGGGCTGAGCTCCGCCCCGCCCTGCCTCCAGCTGGCCACGTGACCATGGAAAGAGGGATTAATAACTTTAAAGGATATTGCAAGCCCCCAGTGTCACGCCTGTGCTTTCTGAGGGGAGATGATAGGACTGTCTGTGGCAAGGACCCAGCTAAATCCATTTTCACTAAGGACACGTTTCAGCTGTCATTGCCAGAGGCGTAGCGAGGAGCTCAGTGTTTTGCTCCCTCGAGGCTCTTTGGAGTCTGGGCCGCCCCCTTACTGTCCCGTATGCTTGCTTTCTCCATAAGCCTCAGCCGGTGCCATGGGGCTGGCAGGCTGTATGATGATGGAGTCTTCCTTTCAGATTCATTTTCGTTTTGAACCCCATCTGTACATGTCCACAAGCACTGAGCATTTTCTGTGTGTCCATCTGTGCATAGTATTGCACATGGAGAACGTGTACGCAATGGGGTGCCTTCACGTTGGCAAGCACCATCCATGCAAATCATGCAAGTACCTGGCATGAATTGGGTGCCCGTTTGGGGTGGGGTCAGGAGGAACTTCCAGACCAGGATCCGAGGAGAGGAGGGTGCCATGAGCAAGGCGTCCATGCCCTGTGGCATGGCTGGGCAGCATTGGGAGTTCAGGAAGGAGAGCTCCCTTTGAGTGTGGCTAAGGGGTCAGGCCCCCAGGGGCATGGGAGGCTGGAGAAGCCGCAGCACAGACCCCGGAGGCCCTCGACCCCGACTTGAAGTTTGGGGTTAGCCTCTTTGGACTGGGGTCTTGAAGGCCGGCTCTCATCACTTGCAGTGACTGTTAGTGTCCGTGTAATGAGGAGACAGACAAGTTCTGCACAAGCAGGTGCTAGGGCCAGCCTGTGATGTCCATCTTGCAGGGGTTGGGGGAGGGCAGGCAGTGCCCCGCAGCCCATGGGGGCTCTGCAGAGGAAAAAAAGCAAGCCCCAGGCACCTGGTCCGAATCTTGTCCAGAGACCGTGGCTTGATGGATCGAAGGCGGCCTCACTCAGGGAGCAGCTGTTAGGGGGCGGGAGGGCACATCATTAAAATAGGTGTGTGACAGTGGGTAGGAAGAGCAGGGATCAATATCCCGATGTGTGATTGGCAAGATATGGGGCAGCCTGGATGGGAGAGGGGAGGAGGTGGAGGACTTGGCTGGGTAACTGTTGGATGTCTGCCCTGAGTGAAGTGCATGGTGGTGCCATCTACAGAGATGCAGAGGACAAACTGGTAGGTGTTGGGGCTCGGCCCCCGCATGCTCGCGTATGGTGACCCAGCCGCACACGTTGCAGCACAGACACGTAAATTCTCTCCTCCACGGCCATTCCCCGCCCTTGATGTTGTAGTGAACTCATTAGTCTTGTGCACCCCTCAGGGCCAGCCAGCGTGCTCTTTCAGACAAAGTGTAACGTTAGCATCCTTGGCACCAGATACTACGCATTTCTTTCAGCAGGGGAGGGAGGCAGTCACAGCGGCTCTCAAACCCAAGCACCTTTGCGTGTGTTGTGTGGCTCAACTTGGGTTTAGAGAGCGGTCCTGTGAAAGGAGTGTGACTGAGTGGATCCATTGCGAGGAGATGCTGGTGACAGGTGCAGTATCCGCCTTGGTTCCTGCTCTTGTCAGAGCCTGTGGAGCCTGCATAGGGTTGACACTGAGCTGGTGGAATGGCCGCCTTGAGAGGTCCTGGCCCTGGGCACCTCCTAGAACAATGCCTTGCGGAGCGTGGTGTTCTGCTGCAGCCCGTTCTCGGAGACCCCAGTTTGGTTAGAGATGCTGGGACGTCCTACTGTAAGGAAAGCTGTTGAACATGCTGTTTCCAACACTGTCCTGACCAACCACGCCCCTTTTCAGAGAACACCTAGTAACCCATGAGGTGGGTATTCTGTGGAGCACACTTTGGGAAAGGCTGAAGTGCGTGTGGTCCCCAGAGAGTAGGCTCAGGGAAATGTGGACGCCAGTGCTTTATTTTGTCCTCGTTACAAATATTGATACTTTCAGTGTTTACTGGAACAGGCTGCCTGGATTCCTGGCGACGTGACACTTACTGATGGGGCCGAGCCAGTTGTACCCACATGCAGCAGGTGCACAGCCCACACATGAACTTCGCCCGTCTGCTCTCTGAGACGCAGAAGGCTTGCCCTAGCTTCCAGCATCAGCCTGGCGTGGAGCCACCATCCCCGGGGTCTCTCCCTGTGATACTGCAGTGACCCACCCCCCCACCCCTGCCCCAAGGGAAGAAAGGAGTCCCAGCTGGGTGGTTTTTTTTTTTTGTAACTAGAGATTTATTTCTATTTGAAAGTTAGAGATCTTCCATCCACCAGTTCACTCTCCAAATGGCTGCAGTGTGAGGGCTGGGCCAGGCCAGGAGCTTCATACAGGTCTCCCAGGAGGGTGGCAAGGGCCCAAGCACTTGAGCCCCGTTCCTCTGCTTTTCCCTGACCCCTAGCAGGGAGCTGGGTTGGAAGTGGAGCAGCCGGAACCTGCACTTGTGCCTATATGGGATGCTGGTATTGCAGGTGGCAGTTTTACCTGTTACGCTACAGTGCGCAGCCCCACAAAATGGACTTTCCTACCCTGCTGATAAACCGTTTTCAGAACTGCCCTAGATCAAACATGGATTGCTCTGGAGATGGCAGTTAGCTGGATATATGAATGGGAAACGTCCTTTCCCGTATGATCACATCTCGTGCATGTTCGTTAAGTTTGCCAAAGCAGCACCACCTCTGGGCTGCTCCACGCCACCCAGGTAAGCCAGCAGTGTTCAAGACTTGGGCACAGATGGAAACTTAAGCGGGCTCGGCTGAATTATGACCAAGCTTAAGCGTATTCACCGTGATGCAAGGGAGGCGCAGAGCAGGCTCTAAGGACAGAATGTTCTGTGGAAGGGAAGCTCAGGCCCTTAATTTTGAAAGGAGGGCATTCTTTTGGCGAAAGCTGATGGATTGGCTGGCCTGGGAAGCAGCACACAGACAGATGGACAGCGAGTTCAGAAAGGTACAGTGAGAAAGCACACAAGATGTTTCTGGGTCCATACTTGTGAAAGTCAGGCGATATGGGGGTAACTGTCCAAAGCCTGTGCTCAGACAGCTCGCCTGGAAGCCACACTCTCAGGGCCTGCTGCGAAGACCCTGGGGTTTGTAGCAATAAACGCATTGAAGCCGTTCTGAGGAAGTGCATGGGACCGTTCCACGGTAGATTCCGGTGGCTGCAATGTCACACACAATTTTGGGGTAATTAACTATATGGGAGAATTAAAAGGTGCCAATTAGGGAAACAGTGTTTAGGGTGATATAAACAGGTGGATATAGGATCTGTAGACATTTCTCCGGGAAAAATTAGATTTTTGACAGATAGCATATTTTCAGTGAAAGTAGCCCAGTAAGTGTGTGTTGCAAGCTGTTTTTATTTATGAGTGATTTTAAATTACATTCGATTATAAATCTTCATTCTGTTGAACAAGAGAACATTGTTATTGATGTCTAGTAATGCTTGGGTGTAGGTCCTCTGCATTTTCTATCCCTCTCTGAAAACCTGGCTGAGGCTGTACTGTACTTAAACTTCCTTATCCTGTTGGTTTTCACATTTAATGTCCTAAGTTCCGTTTTTGTCTTTCTTTATCCGCATGTAGTTTCAGACCCTGGCTTTGCATCACCTGTCCTATCCCGAGTTGTGAAGCCTTTTCAGTCAGCTTGTGGTGCACACCGTTCAAGGGTCACGTTTGAGGCTGGAGCACCAGATGGAAGCATGTCACGGAGCGCGGTTGTGTTTAGGACTCTGGGGAAGCCCTGGGTGCTTTCCGTGTTTTCTTACTGTGGAAACTCAGGGCCGTGGCTGCAGCCCTTCATGACAGCTGGCCGTCCCTCTGTGCTGGGCCAGTGCTGCTCTCCTGCTTCCAGGGGCTAGGAGATCACATATCCGAGCTGGATGTGAGCGTGGAGTGCAGGTGCCGGTGATAACTCTCCCAGGATTGCCTCAAGGTTCTGGGGGCCTGTGGGTAAAGGGGCCTGCTACTATGGGCACACCCATTTCTCTGTAGTATGTTGAACTGCACAGGAACCTGACCTTGAAAAGGCAGAGTTTGCTTTCCCCTGCTGCCTTGGGACCCTGTTTGGGCTGTTTCCTTCCAAATGATTACCTCTGGCTCCATGAGGGTCTTAAGAACTTCACTGTAAAATCCTTCCAACCTCAAGTAATGCATCGTTTTCTCACAGAGGCAAAATAGTTAGTTTACCTTCGTTAATGAACAAAGCACCTTTACTTATCATTTTTTTTTTAGAAATATATATTAGGAATTCTTGTCAACAGATCAGCTTGGGAAAGTGAAAAGAAAAAGAAAAAAACCTTACACAGTATCAATCTTCTTGATTTAGAGTTATGTGAAAAGCAGAAAGCTACAGAAAGATAATTTCCCTCTGGGTCACTCCTCAGATGCCCACAAGAGTTGAGGGCCTGGGCCAGAAAACCAAGAGCCTAAAATTCATAGGAGTGGCCGGAACCCTAACACTTGGGCCATCCTCTAGCAGAGCTGGGACTCAGTACCAGCCAGTGCGATGTAGAATGCAGCAGCTTAACCCACTGTGCCACAGCACCTGCCCCTTATGCCCAGTTTTAAAGGGGTGTTGCTTAGCTGATATTATGGCCTGCATCATGCCCCCAACTATACCTACAATGTAATAAAACATAATGTTATTTAAAATGTATACTGCATGCAGTCACCATTGTAGAGCCAAAGGAAGATGGTATGTGGAGCTGATAGGAAAAAAGTTGGTTCCCAATGGATGGAATCCCCTTCGTGTGTGTATGTATGTGAGTCAGGCATGCAAGGTTTACAAGCAGCATTTGAAATCTTGATACCCAGGACTTTGCTACCACACAGGCTGTGCCATCATGGCCATGCCACAGAGAGGTAAGGTGCTTACCCACCTGCACCTGGGGACTCCAAGTCCAGTGTGTGCCTTTAACTTTCTGCGGTCGGTTCCACACCTTCCCGGCCCTGTGTCTTATCAGAGGCATGCTTCTTAGTTTGAGATCATTGCACAGGTGGCCTGCAACCTTGGAGGGTGGGGTAACATTTTGGGCATGGGAAATGGTGCACTTTGAAGTAGTGCTTTATACTGAGCACTGGGAGTGTGTACAGTGACATCATGGAAAGTACCATGGAGTAGGATAAGCCTTTCAACAGAAGCAGATCACCTTTTACAAACATTTGTACAATTACTCCATTGTTCTGCACTTGAAAAAAGAATCCAAAAAGGTATATTTAAAAAGCTGCTTCTCAGCTCAGGTTTGAGAAAGAAATACCAGACATTCCAAACTCTAGCAGGCTTCTTCACTTCTGTTCTGTTTCACGCCTGTAATAAAATCCAAGTTCCTACTGCAGTACCATAGCAAACTGTCCACAGTGCTTGCTTGCTGTAGGGTAATGCCAACACCTCCATCCTCAGCTGGCCAGTGCTCAGACAGAGGGGAAGGCATGTGACTGCAGGCTGCTTATGTGTGGGGAAGACAGACAAGGAAGTTCTAAGCAGTGACACACTCGCAGTAAGTGTAAGTGATATTTAAGAGATTTCCCTGCTTTCATGGAGAATGGATTCTTGATTCTGGATGGATCCTAAAGTATTTGAAGAGCGAGCGAGCATCAAGAATCCTGGAGACCTGTAATGGGATTGGCCACGGTACTTGGGTACGCTTCGGAGAGAGGCTAGTCAGTCGCACAGAGTGGGCTAGCAGAGAGCGAGTACATAACCCTGCAGACTTGGAAACACAGACTGTGGTGGGCTAGTGACGATGGAGGCAGGGTAGTCCCAATAAGGCCTTTGTAGATGGCCTTCAGGTCCTCCTGTTGTCCACGTCCTCTCTTGGTGGAAGGGGCGGGGAGGACTATGGCACGCAGTGAGGCTTTACCCTGGAAACGAAACCCTTGTGTTCATTTCACAGCATTGGCCCCGGGGTCAGAACATGTAGTGCACTCGTTTATGAGCACAAACAACTACAGGGTCTAGGATGTCTAAGGCCTGACTGAGGACAGAGACGGGGCTGGTTTAGGTGTAGGTCTTTTGCCCCTCTGAGAAAGAGCTGGATGGCGAAGACCACTTCTTTCTTACTGCAGCAGTAGCAACAGTTGAAACGAGGAGTATGGCTGTGACAGGTGCACAAAGCAAGAAGGTGCTTTGTGATCTGTCAATAGAAAAATGACACCATCTGTTGGCAGTGTAGCGAATGACAGGGTGAAAATGTCATGGGGGGTGGTCAGGGGTTACCTACGTGATGACAGAGAGGGACGACTCCTGGGTTGATACTAGGTCATAAAGTGCTACATATAAAAAGAGAACCATTGTTATCCATAATGTCGTCTTTCCTGCCTTCCAAACAGGTAAAATGGTGGATTACACATCAGTCTCAGAATTGTAGAAAAAGCAGAGTGGCAATCAGGACCCCGGGGTGAAGGAGACCATAAATACAATAGTCTCTGTCACAGGCTCCTCCATAGTGCAACTGAGGGAAGTACAAATGCATTTCTCCACTCAGGGAGGGGGTGGAGGTGGTGGGGAGGGAACACCTTGGTTCTTGCCACAGTCATCTAAAAATCCAATTCCCTAGTAAACTGCAGCCGCTGCCATCGTCCTTGTAAACCTTTTGTGTTCAGTCCCGATTTTAGTATTCATGAGGCCCCTATATGCATTAAAAAATAAAACAAAACAGTGACCCAGTACCGCAGAAAAACGCACCCCTCCCTTTGACAGAGGATTTTCGGTTAATTTATGCAGGCCCCTTTGCACTTCAGCATTTTCCCCACTGGTTGCTAGGCAACCGTTTGAGTTACTGCGCATGCCTTTTTTATGATAACTGTCATTATGATTATTTTTTAATTACACAACTGGGACTGTGGATTAAAACAGCATATTGTCACTCGCGCTCTGCCGCTGCTTTCTCGCGTTCGCACACACACTCTCCTGGAATCACCATCTGAAATTTACAGGGCAGAGATTTATGATCCTTTTGTGATGTTTTCTGGCTTCACAAAAGGAAGCGGAGAGGGGAGAAAGATTTTTGTGAATGGCGACGAAAGCGCACCTCGCAAGCTGTTCTTGATCTGGGTGGGCCAAGTCAGACATTAGGCTCTTGGACCTGAATGATGCCTATCGTTTTTTTTCCCTGCAGCCAGTCGCACGTCCAGTGACTGACAGTGATGTGAAAACCTTGCACGGCTTGGCTGCGTGTTTTTCCAAATGATAAAGTGTGCAGTGCTGGTTGGTTCCCCCCACCCCATCCTCCCACGACCCCGGGGAGGGCTCAGCACGCGTCTTAGGAGCAGGAGGCAGCCACACTTGCTGAGCTTCGTCTTGCCCAGTTAGGCAGCGAGGAGGAGCTCCCCGGGCAAACAATGATAACGACACGGGTGGCACACGGGGGAAGGGAGTCAGTCCCCAGGTGCACACGCAGCCTTTTCCTCCACGTTTCCACAGGGGGTTCTTACACAGTATCTCACGCTGGGTTCTAAACATAAAGTGAATATGGAGATGTTTTTCTTTACCAAAAAAAAAAAAAAAAATGGAAGTTTGGCTCCAATAGATTATTCTAAATATTTCTGTCCAGTTGAGGAGTTGGATTTGCTCTGGAAGAACACCCCATGGTGCACTTCCCCCATGGAGTATGTGTGGGATGAAAGTGGGACTGCATTTGTGTCGTGGTTTTGAGGCTGGTCCAAGGGGCGTGAAGCTCCAGGGAGGCCGCGAGGTGCTCCTTGCCTTGACCTAGGACGCAGTGCGCGTTGTTGACGTTTTGTGGTGTGCAGCGACTCTGTCCTCAGTGGCGCCTGACCTGCCTTGTCTCTGTCTGTTTCACCCATCCTACAGTTCAGGGCGGCAGCTCAGCGAAGTCTTCATTCAGTTACCTTCCAGGAAAGAATTACCAGAATACTATGAACTGATTAGGAAGCCAGTGGATTTCAAAAAAATAAAGGTAGGCATTGTGCTGACCCACGTTACTGTGTAAGTAAATCGAGGAGCCAGGGTGAGAACTGTACCTCGGGCGCCCACTCAGGGCACGCCTTGCCACCAGGAGGCGCCGGCCTAGTGCCTTTCCCTGCAAGGACCCTCCGATTTCACTGAGACTACTCAGTTCCCATCGTGGGGTCTCTGGGCAGGTGCCCCCGGGGTTGAGTGTTCTCACCCTCCTGGCAGGGCCCTAAGAGCTCTGGAGCCCAAGGGAAAATCAGGCTTTGTGCAGCCACCGCTGACTGTTGGATCCACCGTTTCCTTCAGGAGAGAATCCGCAACCACAAGTACCGGAGCCTGGGCGACCTGGAGAAGGATGTCATGCTCCTCTGCCACAACGCTCAGACGTTCAACCTGGAGGGCTCTCAGGTCAGCAACAGCTCGCGCTGGGCCTGGGGTTCGTTCGTGGCGTCTACAAGTAACATGCTAGTGTCTGTGAGACCTGGGTATGTCTGAATTATCTTTGTGCCACGGCCGTGCCAGCTCCTACTCACACTTCCCTTCAAGGCGTGGCCCCTGACCAAGGGAGGAATTCAAGTCAGTCATGTAGCGTGAGACTGAGAGGCTGGTAGTACTGCTTCTGCTTTTTCTGAAGCTGGGTATTGGATTGTATTCTCCTGACTGTAAACTACTGATTGAATAAAAACAGAAAAGTTCATAGCTGCCTCTAATTGCTCTGTAAAAAGGCCTTTTCCTCAGCTGAATTGTGATGCTTTACTTCCTCCCTCCATCGTCAGCAAATCTCCGAGTACAAATTAACAAAGGGGCAGACACTTTGACTTCAAGGATACCTCAGTTACCTGTTCCTCTTTTTGGCCTAACGCTCTCATATTCATGGAGATGAAGGAGCAAGACAGCAGGTCACCATGTCTGCCAGTCAACATGCTGTCAGATGGCCATTAAATCCGTTAAGCCTCTTTCCTCCCTATCAGTTCCAGGCGTCGCATTAGTGAGCCTAGGAATGCTCAGGACGTGCCTTGACCAGACTGTGCGCTTACAGGTTAACAGTAGAGCTGCCTGAGCCCAAAACCATAGAGTTCAAGAAGTAGGGAGCGAGGAGGAGACGCAACCCAGAAAGGCTTGTGAGTGACAACGGACTTTAGTGCCTGGATAGATTTGGATTCTTTTTGTCAGTGTTGCACTAGGAATTATGAAATTCACTCAGTCTCTGTCCCACACCTGAAGTGGACTGATAGTTTCTTGGCTGGTTTCCCTCTGGATACCGGTGTGGCTTATTCCAGCCCATGCTGTATACCGTGGGCGTGTCCCGGCCCCCGAGCACTCTGGAGTGCTTCCTAAGGTCTCCTTAGACTGGGCCCATCACCACCTGCTTCCCCAGAAGCACGGAACTTAGAAACAGGGTGAGTCTGTGTGTCTTTCACATCTGCACCAGATGGTACCATCTCTGACGCAGTCCCTGACACCTCCCTGTTTTCTCCTTTCCTCTCTCATGTCTCAGCCCTGATGGAACCCTCCTTCCCTTTAAGATTCAACCTGAGTCCAGTATCCCTGGTCCTTTGTCTTCCTCATGCTTAGCCCCAAATCAATCATATAGGCAGCAGATAGAAGGATCCCCATTGCTTTTTTGAGTGTGTGGTTATCATTACCCAAAAGGAGTATATTCCTTGGATAAAGGACTTCAAAAAGCACTTTTTAACATTGCGGTAAAAAGACGCAGCATAAACTTTGTTGCCTGACCCATCTTATGCACAGATGGCTAGAACTTGTCCACCTTGCAAAACTCAAAGTCTGCCTGGGAAAACTCTCCCCACCCTGCCCCTGGCTACCATGTTTCTATAAATGGGACTTCACGTTCTACAGAACTTTGTCTTTTTAGTGGGGGGCTTGTCATTTCAGTTAGTGGAATGCCCTCAAGTTCCATCTTTTTGATCTATCGGAAGGATTGCTGTGTTGCTCTTAGTTTTGAGGAAACAAACCCATTTTTGAACTTCCTGTCTCTTCACCTACATAGGCTATGCTCAGGTATGTACATACCCCAAGGATTGACAAATGAGTACTGCCTAGTACCCATCAACTCAGTAACAGAGAGCAGCTCTCATTTTGCTAAAGTATTTATATCTTAAAGAAGATTGCTTTACATAGTACGACTACAATATTTGATGGAATGTCGCTCCCCCATTCGTGGAGGAACGACACAGGACCCTGCGCTGTTCTTTTGTCTGCTTGGCCCTTCCCGGGTTGGCTGCCGACCCCTCCACGGAGGTGGAGGGGTCGGCACCCCCTGCCACTTTCCCCGCTTCCGCGGAGGAGCTGCACACACCACCGGCCAGCTCTCTCGGGGGCTGCTCAGATGTTCCTTCAGATGTTCCTGGTGCACGTTGTCTCTCTCCTCCTTTATAGTCCTCTTCCACCAATCCCAACTCTGCTACCCAGACGCTGAGCACACTGCTCTCCTCCAATCAGGAGCAGGATCAGCTCCTGCAGCTTATCAGTCAAATTGGTGAGAGGCAGCTGTGTAGAAGTTTACTCCTCCCCAGCGCCATATTGTGGGAGAGCAGATGCATAGAATAAGTCTTAATTCCAGTAACTTAGTCTAGTCTCAGTTGCTCCCCACAATGGAACAACTGTGGTTTGTTTTGTTTTTGAGAAGCACAGCAAATTCCCTGGCCAGGCCAGAAATGCAGTCCAGGTCCATTACCTGAGTGGCAGGAAACCCAATTACTTGAGCCTTCCCCCGCCACCTCCCAAGGTCTGCACTGGTGGGAAGCTGGAGTGAGGGGTAGGGAATGAACCTGGGTACTATGATGCAAGACAAAGGGGTTTCCACAGCTGGGCTAAAACCCTCCAGATTTGTGACTTTTGTTAAATACTATTTTTGTGGATGAAGATAACATTTTATCTAGCCTGTATGCCCCAGCAGCCACTGGACTTGGTGCCATCATGAATTTGGTGCCTTGCTCTTGGATTTTCATGGAGGTATAAAAGCTAAAAATCACATACCATCAAACTGTGCATTGGGTCCTGGAAGCACACAGTGCCAGGTGAGTCTTGGGCCCTCAGCTTTTAACAGATGCCCCTTTGACCTTTTAGATCTACGAAGACTCCATCGTCTTACAGTCAGTGTTCAAGAGTGCTCGGCAGAAAATTGCCAAAGAGGAGGAGAGTGAGGATGAGAGCAATGAAGAGGAGGAGGAGGAAGAGGAGGAGGAGTCCGAGTCTGAAGGTGAGCCTGGCCCTGGGGCTCCTCCACCTGCCGCTGTGCCCCAGGCTGAGGCTCATGGCGAGCGCACTGGCAGTGCATCAACCCAGGAGGGTTGCGTGGTGTGGACTGCCGAGCTGCCTCCCCAAGAGATACAGGCTACCACTGATGAGGACCGTGCTTTGACCATTATCTGCAGACTGCATTATGTCCTCTAGCCCCCAAGAAACTGTTTTGCATCACTTTGGAGTTTTTAAAACTTGCATATTTAGAATATTTGGTGTCCCCGTAAACTTGACACCCTAGGGAAGTTCTGCCATTTTCTCACCCACATTCAAGCCGTGTGGATAACCTTAGATTTTGAAAGACTGCTTTGGAAGTCTGAAATTCCTGTCTAATCATGTTTTTGCCCCAAACCTCCTAAGACATTCCATTCATTGCAGTCTGATTGTAAAATAGTACAGACATGCTTTTGAAAAAAATATCAGATTTCTAATTGTATACTCATGACTTTTTTTCATTTAAAAGCATTGTCTAAAGTATCTCTATTACCAAATATATATTTAACACTTTGACAAGGTGCCTTCCATTGCCTTTCCACACAAAAATGTTTATCGCAGTTTGGAATGCCGTTTTGCAACCTAACTTTGCGGCCGCTTATGACCCTTTCCCCTAATTGGGTATATGAACTCATAGGAGACTACTTCTATAGAATACAAAGAAAAATAGGATGCAAAGAACCCTTTTAAAACCCCTGTGTAGTTTTTCCATGAACCGATTGGAAACTTCTGGGATTGGACATGAATATCATATGAATGTATATGAGATATCCATCGTGAAACCTGTCTTTAGGACTCACCTGCTGGCCCGCAGCCACCGACTCCCAGACAAGCCTGATCGTCTCACCTCCTGATTCGGGCTGCATTCCCTTAGCTTCATTACCAGCCGTCTGCCTTTCCATGGGTCACATGGATTTCCAGTACTTCCATCTCAGAAAGGGCGCCACCTGCGTAGACAGACATCTTAGCAAAGCCCAGTAGGACCGGCTGCTGGCATCAGTTTCTTTATTCGAGGCCCTGCATCTTTCTGCATCCCCACTAGCAGGAAGGCCTCCTTTCATCTCTAAGTTACTGCACCCACAGCAGAACTCTCTGTGCCTGCCCTACAGTTTAAGCTGCAGCCATGCCTGAGCTAGGAGGACTGGCTTGGGACTACAATTTGCCCTGGTTCAGATGCGGGGAAAGCATTCACACCATCCCTGCTCTTGTTTGCTTACATTTCCTCGGAAGGCTGCACTTTGGCATAAGTTCTGTAAGTCGCTTGACAAAAGGAGTCTGAAAATGTTCATCTCGAAGATTCCTTCTGGGGGCTGGAGCTGTGGTGAAGCAGGTTGAGCCACCACCTGCTATGCGGGCGTCCCATAAGGGTGCCGCTTTGAGTCCTGACAGCTCCCTGGTAATGCATCTTTGCGAGCAGGGGAAGATGGCCCAAGTCCTTGGGTCCCAGCACCCATGTGGGAGACCTGGAGGAAGCTCCTGGTAACAGGATCTTTCTCTCTCCGTTTCAAACAAATTAAATACTTAGATTCCTTCTGGATGTAGGATTCCAATTTCTACAATGGTACTTACCAGGGTTCATTGAAAAGTACACATTAAAAGCATGCATTTATTGCATTGCATTTTCAAAAAATTTGCACTAGAATAAAGTCATGCTTTCAATTCTATTTTCTAAAAACTTGTTGAAGTCCTCTGTTTCTTGGCCCTTCGCTGCCAACAAACATGATTTCCTAACAAAGCCTTTTGGAATGGGAGACCCGCATAGACTTCATCATCAAATCTTATTCCAGAACAAGGCCATTTTGTTGATTCCTTGAGATAACTCCTGCACGTGTTGTTATTTCTGTCCCCAGTCTAGCTCTGTGAGAACACAACTGGGTACAGTCTTCCTGAAGGCTACTGTAGCAGAGCACTGTTGGAAATGGGCCAAGGGCTGCGTTCACCACACCACCTCCAGCTACTGACGAGAGCTTTACAGCAGTTTGTTCATAGAGGCAAAAACCAGCTGGCCACTCCAGCCCGAGGGGACCGGTTGAGTACATGATAGCATGTCATACAAGGGGGTCTTTTCAGGTGGTACAAACATTGAGGAAGGTAGGCATGAGCTGATGGGTACACTCATCCCACATATGTGAAATATAACCAGCTACAAAGATCCTATTGGGATAAGTACATAAGTAATTCAGGTATAGGAGAGGTCTTCAGAAAGTGTGCAGAAAAATGCATGCATTTCACAGATTTTTATCCTTTAATGCCTTGTTCCATGAACTGGCTGAAGCACCTTTGTCACACATTCCCCACCGCCCTAGAAATAATAGGCTGAGGGAGAGGAGTGTTTACTCTCTTACTTCCTGTGGTAAAAGTATTATTCAACTATTGGTATTTTCCTTCTGCTTCCATCTGCTAGAGTGATCTGCACGCATCCTCTGCAGCCTTCCCCCCATTAAATGCATCCTGAACACTTCCCTGAAATAGGAAAGGCGCTTCCCATTCCCGCCGTCTGCCTGCAGGAGCCCGGAAAGAAGGACCCTGCCTGGGAGGCCACCTTCCCTCGCGTGGCCTGTGTACTGTGACAGCGTTCATCTGCCAAAGAGAGGCGTGCGTGTGTGGGGCCACCGACTGGACAGGACGGCAGGAGCTGGGAAGTTCCTAGGCACCCTGACCATGTGGCCAGTCATCGGTGGCTGCTCGCCTCGTCACTGGTTCGTGAAAAGCATTGCTGCGTGTCTCCTCACTGATGGCTCTTTCGTTTGTTCTTGCATAGCGAAATCGGTTAAGGTGAAAATCAAGCTCAATAAAAAAGATGAGAAAAGCCGAGACAAAGGAAAAGGGAAGAAAAGGCCAAATCGAGGAAAAGCCAAGCCTGTCGTGAGCGACTTTGACAGCGACGAGGAGCAGGATGAGAACGTGAGTGCAGTGCTGGCATCTTGCTCCCTCTCACCTGTGGGTGACAAAGTCGATGGGCGAGATGCCATCCCTGAAGGACGGGAACACAGCGGCAGGACTTCGACCACAGATCTGGGGGCTCTGTGCATTGCT
The DNA here is from genome assembly GCF_964237555.1 of Oryctolagus cuniculus. Taxonomy (NCBI): domain Eukaryota; kingdom Metazoa; phylum Chordata; class Mammalia; order Lagomorpha; family Leporidae; genus Oryctolagus; species Oryctolagus cuniculus. The sequence goes on from NC_091432.1 coordinate 164,361,302, forward strand.
TCAGTAGTCTGCAGAAAATAAAGGGGAGAAGAGAACTCGATTTTGTAGTTTTTCATCTTAGAAATTGAGTTTTCTCCATGGCCGATTCATATTTTGTATATCACGCCTGTCGTGCTGCCTTGTATATAGTAGATGGAAGAATGAGAAAAGGTGTTGGGATGTCGGAGTTTTGGACTTGAGTTGCTCAGTAAGGTGCCATATGAAAACCCAAATGACTTTTTAAGCACCTAAGGGTTTTTTTTTTTTTTAATATTTGAAAAACCTCAGGGAGCATTGATTGAGGCCTGGAAATAGGTGCCTTCCTGTATTGGTACATATTTATCCCAGCATCGTGTGCTGCCACTCTCAAAACATGAGAGTGATTTAGCCATTTTGCTGCAGGTCATCTAGCAAGTGACCAGCAGAGCTGAAATCAGACCAAGTCTGCACAGCACAGGACAGTGGCATTTGAACCTGCCCTACCTTCCTTCTACTTTCCCTGCCAATTTTTTTTTTTCTTTCTGGGAACTCATGTCCATGTTAGTATGATGGTAAGTTTCAGAGTCATCATCTTACACCAGCCTTAACCACTGGGCACAGTTGTTTTCAAATGCATTGAAAGCCCTGTGTTTTCCTCATACCACTTACGAGTGGAGCAGACAGGAAATACATGATGTTTTTCCTTCCCATGTATCTTCCAAGGCATAGGGCTAAAAACACAGAGTACTTAGCCACAAACCTGTAAACCCAGACTGAAGGGGAGCACCCACTAGCAAAAGTGGGGGTGCGTGTGGCATTGGGATTTTAATGACAAGCCCTCTTCTTGGCCTTACTGCTGTCAGTGCCTCTTGGGTGTGCTTCTGTCTTCCTGCAGAAAGATGTGGAGCCTCCGCTGTTTCTCAAAGGCCGTTTGTTCTTTCTCTGCCTGCCCATGGCTTATTAAGGTGTCTCCTCTCGTTCCTGGGATTTTATTTCATTTCCTCTTGTTTTTCCTTCTAGGAACAGTCGGAAGCAAGCGGGACTGATGATGAATGAACAGTCTGGACCTTTTTTCCTTGGTAAAACTGACTTCCTTCCTTCCCCTCTCTGCCCAGTGAACCTACTTGTCATAGTGGCACTGGGCCCTGTCATCATCCTCATCTATAAACTAGCTTTAGGATAGTGCCAGACAAACATATGATATCATGGTGTAAAAACACACACACACAACATTTGTAACATATTGTGACCAAATGGGCCTCAAAGATTCAAAGATTAAAAACAAACCAATCTTTTGATGGAAAATATGTGGGTGGATAGTATATTTCTATGGGTGGGTCTAATTTGGTAATAGTTTGATTGTGCCTGGTTTTATCACCCGTTCAGATGAGAAGATTTTTGTCTTTTGTAGCACTGATAACCAGGAGAAGCCATTAAAAGCCACTGGTTATTTTATTTTTCATCAGGCAATTTTCCAGGTTTTTATTTGTTCGGTATTTTTTTTTACACTGTGGTACATATAAGCAACTTTAATAGGTGATAAATGTACAGTAGTCACATTTCACCTGCATAGACATTTTTCCATTTTATGCTCTATGATCTGAAAACAATGCTTTTTGAATTGTATAAGATTTATGTCTACTGTAAACATTGCTTAAATTTTTTTTTTGCTCTTGATTTCAAAAAAAGTTTTGTTGAAAACGCTATTGAATATTGCAATCTATATAGTGTACTGGATGGCTTTTTTGGTCAACCTGATCTCCTATGTTACCGATGTGTATCGTCTCCTTCTCCCTAAAGTGTACTTAATCTTTGCTTTCTTTGCACAATGTCTTTGGTTGCAAGTCATAAGCCTGAGGCAAATAAAATTCCAGTAATTTCAAAACCGTGGCGTTGGTGCTTTCCTAGTAACGAGACACCATAGCTCTCCAGTGTTGCCTGTTACTCCTGAGTCCTAAGGGAGTGACCCCCTCATGCTTGAGGGGACTGTTTCCTGAAGGGGGCCAGGGAGGCTCCTTGGAAGGGACGAGAGAGAGAGAATGAGAATTCAGGTGTGTGTGCACCACGAGGGAGGCGCCATGGGCCAGGCCACACAAAGGCACTGCTCAGCCTTTCCTCAGGCATTAAATAGGCCTAGTTCTTTCCCAGGTGCCAGCGTAGTACTGTCTGTCGGTCGCATTGCTTCAGAGCCTTCTGAAGGCACTTCCCGTTCCCATTTTACAAACAGGAATACAGCAGTGGAGACGGTGTGGGCTGAGCACACCAAAGGTGGATTCGGGAGGTAAGCTCGCTCCAGAGCCCTTTCCCACCTCCCCAGCGGTAAGGCCTGGGACAGAACTTTCGGATATGCCTCAGGTCACGTGCCAGGCACTTGCTGGCACAGTAGGCATGTAACATGTAACAAAGGCCTGGCTAAGTCGTCTGGGTCCATGGCTGAGAACGGAACGTTCCTCTGAGGTCCAGCGTTGGCTGAGCCCTGCTGCCCTGGCTCTGCTCTCACAAGCTGCTTCCTAATAGCCAGCCGTGGGAGCCTAAATGCTCCCGAGAGCCTGCCTTGTTGATCACTACTGCAGTGGCTCACCCATCCACTAGGGGCCAGTCGTGAGTACAGGAAGAGCCCAGAGGGCCTCCACAGGCACCTGGCAGGGTTTGCTCACTGCACAATTTTAGCTTCACACCGAGTCCTCCAGGTCCACATCCAACCAGACGTCCTAAGCACTACTTCTCACAGGGAAATTCTGGAACCAACACCAGTCCCGACACTAAGGACAGACTCCAGACTGCCCAGACGCTGCCTGGCCTCTCAACCAAGTCAGTGCCGCAGCTCCAGTCTAAGTCTCTCTCTGGGCCCCCTGTTTGGCACGTGACCATAGCTGCGTCAGCCTGAGCCACACTGTGTGTGTTCACAGCACTAGTGACATGATCTTAAATGAAACTATTTGTAGATCTGACCCTTTCAGTGCATTGCTCTACATACAGACCTCTTCGTTTCCAATAGAAGATACCACATAACCAATATTCCCCGGAACCAGAAATTGCAGTAGGGATGAAGGGTCTCTCACGACCTCCTTTTCGGAGGCTGCTTACTGAACTGTAATTTTTCAGATGAGAGATTGTGCCCATGGCTTTGAACGGGAGTTTGCCACAGACTTGAGCGTCAGTTTCCTCTACAACTGGGAAGATGGAGGGGCATGTCCTATAATTCTAAGCCTTGTAGTTGTGATATGCATTAATGTCATCAAAGGTTTCCATTACGTAAGAAAAAAATGCCTTGTGAATTCATTGTCATCGACAGAAAAGACCAGAGAGGTTCCCAAAACCAGATCTATCTGAGATGGCGCCCAAGGGCCCTTCTAAGCGTGGCTGGTTGCAGAATCAGTGTTTCTCAAACTGTGGTCCCTGGACTAGCAGTAACAGCTGCACACATGGAAACCTTGGAAATGCAGACTGCCTTATCCCAGACCTGCAGCTCCAGCAATACTTACGCATATGGTTGTCAGCACTAAGAATGTTTGCATTGTAAAACACCAGTTTTTGCTAGGTACAAGAGTGAGGCCTCTCTGTCTGTGAACCCAAGAACAGCTATGAGGCAAGACTCATTGTGTGAGTATAAACCTCAAAGAGAACGGACTCCAGGTTTCTCAGGTAAATATATGTGGTTTTCAATGCACTTGTAAAAATTCTAATTAAATTCTTCCTTCAGGATTATCAAATGGACATGTGTCCACCATAACCAGTGAAATAACACAAAATTAATTTAGAACGCACCTCCCACCAGGCAATCGGCTTTAATAGGCTATGTGATTACATCTGCGCCTTTCTGGCCAGAGAATCGCATGCAAACACACATACTTCCAAGTGCCAGTTCCTCAAACGTCACCATAGAACCTATTTATAACATGAAGCCGAATGTGTGAATCACTATGATAAGGGAGAATGCGACCTGGATGGAGCTCTGATAGTTTCTTTGAAGAAAAAGATCAACGTCAGACTTCATTGACATTTGATTGAAAAATATCTCTTACAATGTCAGAATTCCGCAAAGGTCACACTACAGTTTAGGATCGGTGAAAAGAGCCAGGTGAGCAATCGGAGGGCATATTAAAGAATGGGGGGGGGGGTAACTCCCAGTTGATACTTTCTGCTGAAGAGTTGTGTCTTTCAGGAAGTCTCTGTAAGGAACACTAGTTGCCCAGGCAAGCGTCTACATTTGTGCCAGTGAAGACGGTGGAAAGTCATCTGAATGTAACAAGCCCTGTGGGCGGACATGGCTTTAGTTCTCAGCCTAGCCGTAAGGATATTGCAGGTTTTGCTCTTTTATATAAAGCACTGTACTACTGTCTCTAACTTGTCTTCCGCACTTACCTAAAAATTAAGTATTTTTCCTCCAAGTCAACAGACTCAAATTGAACTTTTTATTGTCCTCTATTATAAAGAAGACTTGTTTTCTTCTTTTCCACCATAAAATAGAATATATGCCTCTGGCAGAACAGAGAGAGAGTAGGAAAATGCAAAGTATCCTATTACTATCCAGAAAAAAGCACTAGAGAGTACAAATTTCTGGTGTGGCTCAAGGAACTTAAGATGCGCTCTCTCCCGAACAAAAGAGAAAAGTTGAGCTGACAAAGTCAGCAACTCTTAGATGCCTCAGACCACTATGATCACAGGCAAGCTACTGCCCCCAAATCTATCTATCTATCTATCTATCTATCTATCTATTTATTTATTTATTGGACAGTGAGAGAGAGAGAGACAGACAGAAAGGTCTTCCTTTTGCCGTTGGTTCACCCTCCAATGGCCGCCACGGCCAGCGCACTGCAGCTGGCGCACCACGCTGATCCGATGGCAGGAGCCAGGTGCTTCTGGTCTCCCATGCAGGTGCAGGGCCCAAGTACTTGGGCCATCCTCCACTGCCTTCCTGGGCCACAGCTGAGAGCTGGCCTGGAAGAGGGGCAACCGGGACAGAATCCGGCGCCCCGACTGGGACTAGAACCCGGTGTGCCGGCGCCGCAAGGCAGAGGATTAGCCTAGTGAGCCGCGGCGCCGGCCCCTTTTTTTTTTTTTTTTTTTTGACATGCCCCCAAATTTAAGAAAGAGTCCTATTCTGTAATTCATACAGGGGTGATGGGCCAGTGTGGACACATTGACAGAGAATAACTCTAGGGAGAGCCTGTCATTAGGGGAGTACTACAGTGCCATGAGTTTTACCCCCGAAAGCACTATCAGCTTCTCAAGGTGGAGGTCAGACACAACATTGTCCCTCCACAAGAGGGAGCATGACATATTAGGCAGGTATAAAAACACCCCAGGCATCGTCCTTAAAAAACCCTATCCCCAGGACAAAATATTTACCAGACCTTAACCAACCTGGAGGAGGAGAAATACCCAACTCCAGTACCTTTAGTTTTCCTGTCTTCTGCAGGGCAAGTGAGAGGGTAAAAATAAAACCTAGAATGACACTGAGCCTCCATGTAGTACGTCGAATGCAGACGCTAGATACCGCCAGGTCCTGGTCTCCGGTAGTCTCCCATCCTCCCTTCTTCCAGTTTCCTCTCCGTTTCAGGATTACAAACTGACCTCTTGGTAAAATTAGCTCACTGAACTGAGGGAGTGGTGCCACTGGCCCTACAAGACCTTAATCATGAGACTCATGAGGTCATTCATTTCTAGAGATAACATCTTGCTGTCAAGTCTTGTCCTAAGGGAAACAGGAACCCCAGGCCCAGAGCAAACAGTAACTACCACCTGCCCATGGCCCACTCTGCCATCATCAACACTCTGTCAAGGGCCCAAGAACACTGACTGTCTCAGGAGGGCCTCAAGTACTGGAGACCGACCAGGGGCTTGAACATGATCTGACATATACCTTCCAGTCCAACTTCAATCTGTGAGAACCTTTACTCCTAGCCTCACTCAGGGAGCCCAGGAATTAAGTGATAGCAGCCCCCCCCCCCCCGATTGTTCTCTGCTTTACAATAGACACCTCATTTCTTCTGCCACTCTGCTGTCTGTGTCGATGGCCTTCTGCACACAGAACAAGCAGACCAGTGTTAGGGGTTCCACATTAACCCCTTCAACCAGTTTTGGGGTATTCAATACCAAGAGGCACCTAAAGTTCACATAGTGGGGGTAGACTCACCGAAGAACCAAAACCTAATCATAGGACTACAGACTGCTTCTCCTCCCTGATAACCTCATCACCACATTACTAGGGGTCTGTGTAGTAACAGGGCACCCAATTAGGAAAACTGCATCTAAGGGGATATTCAGGGAATAGCTGGGGAAATCAAAGGGCAACATGGGAGAAGAAAACAAGGATAGTTCAGCCTGTAACAACTACAGCGAATGATAAACAGCCCAAACCTTACCCAGATAAACAAAGAACTACACACTAAGATCTGTTCATCTCAATTTTTTTTTACCCTGCATATCATGTCTGGCTTGTGACAAAAAATGACAAGGTACACTGAACAGAAACACATTTTGAAATGACCAAGTCGTCATCAGAACTAGATGTACAAGAATACTCCCATGCTCGCTCGCTCGATCTCATTCATTCTCCTCCGCCTTCTCCCCTTCCCTGTCTCTGTAACGCTGCCTCTCCAATAAATATATAATCCATTAAAAAGTGAAAAAAAAATACTCTGATGGATTTGTGGAAAATAGAATAAGAAAATACATTTATTCTGGTGCAAAAAAATGAAATCCATGCATAGTTTTCTCACAATTGTATTTTTCATGACATTTGGGGATCTCAAAAAATTTTTCACCAAAATAAACTTCTTTTAATTGAATTCTCTCCAAACTTTTAAAAATACCCTTGCATATAGCAGAGGTATTGGTATTATAATACTCAGAAGAATTAAAACAGCTGTGATTAAATTTACTAAGGGATAGTGGGAGAAATAGGTGACATATAAGAATAGGTGAGTAATGTGAGCATAGAGATGGAAAATACCAAATAAGAATCAAAAGGAAATGCTAGAAATCAAAACACCATAACAGAAATGATAAACGCCTTTGATGAACCCATTAGCAGGCTAGATGCAGCCAAAAAAAAAAAAAAAAAAAAAATTAGCCTCCCTACAAAGAAAAGCCCAGGTCCAGATGACTTTACTGCTGAGTTAAATCAGACATTTAAGGAAGAACCAGCATTGTTTTTGTTCAAATTATTCCAAAGAAATGAAAAGGAATGATTTCTACCAAACTCATTCTACCAGACCAGCATCACCTTGATACCACAAACCAGAAAAGAACACAACAAAACTATTTTGTTCACGCTCCCTAATAAACATAGATGTGAAAATTCTCAAAAAAAAAAAAAAAAACTGAATCCAACAGCACATCAAAAATATCTTTCATCATGATCACATATGATTCAATATATGCAGATCAATCAACATGATACATCACATGATGTATTGAAAATCACATGATCATCTTAAAAGATGCAGGAAAATGTTATGATAAAATTCAACACCCTGGGGCTGGTATGGTGGTTCAATGGGCTAAGCTGCTGCTTGTGACACCAGTATCCCACACTGGAGTGCCAACCTGAGTCCTTGCTGCTCCACTTCTGATCCAGCTTCCTGCTAATGTGCCTGGGAAAGCAGCAGAAGATAGTTCAAATGCCTGCGTTCCTGCCACCCATATAGGAGACTCAGATGGGCTCCTGGCTTTGGCCTGGCCCAGCCCCAGCAATTTAGGAAGTGAACCAGAGGATGGAAAATACCTCTCTTTCCCCATCTCTCTGCCTTTCAAATAAACAAACAAACAAACATATCTTTTTTAAAAACTCCAACATCGCTCCATAGTAAAAACATTCAAAACATAGGTACAGAAGGATTATAACTCAGTATAATAAAGGGTATATGATGGATTTTAAAAAACTTCATGGAAAATGTGCATGAGAAAACGATTTCAAAATATTTGCACCAAAATAAACTTGTGTTTAATTGTATTTTTCACAGACTTCTTGAAGCAGCCTCAAACACAACAACCCTACAACCAATATCAGACTGCATGGGGACAAGTTCAAAGTGTTTCCTGTGATATCTGGAACAAGACAAGGATGTCCACGCTTACTGCTCTTAGACAATATAGCACTGGAAGTTTTAGCTAGAAAAGTTAGGCAAGAGAAAGAAATAAGAGGCATATAAATATTAAAGGAGACAGTCAAATTATCCCTATTTGCAGATGATATGATTCAATATTTGGAAAACCCTAAAGACTCTACCAAAAGGCTATTAGAAATCATCAATGAATTTGGTAGTTTCAGAACACAAAATCAGCTTACAACAATCAGTAGCATTCTATACAACAATAACAAACTTGCTGAGAAAGAAACCTTATTAATAATTACCAAAAAAAAAATGAAGTATGTAGGAATAGACTTAACCAAGCAAGTGAAATAGTTTTGATGAAACAATAGTGTTAATAAAAAAATTAGAGACTGTAGAAAAAACAGATATCCTACATATTCATGGATTAGAAAGACTAATATTGTTACAATGTCCATACTACCCTAAGTGATTAACAAATGCAATGCAACCTCCATCAAAACGTCTATTACAGTCTTCACAGAGCCAGAAAAAGTAATCCTAACATTCATGTGAAAACAAAAAAGACCCCAAATAGCCAAAGTAATCATTAACAGAAAGAGCAAAGCTGGAGACATAAAAATGCCTGACTGGGAGACATACTACAAAATTATAGTAACCAAAGCAGCATGGTTCTGGCATAAGAACAGGCATATAAACTGATGGCAATAAAGAAAGATCCCAGAAATAAGCCTATACCTCTACAGCCACTTGATTCTCGAGAAAGGTGCCAAAGTAAAGTGCAGTAAGAAAGGTGTCTTCAACAAACGGTGCTGAGAGATTGAATCCCCATCTGCAGAAGGTTGAATCTTAACCTGTAGCTCCGATGCTATACAAAAATAAACTCACTTTTAATAAAATGCCTAAATGTAAGACCTGAGACTCTGAAACTAATAGAGCAAGCCACAGGGGAAATACTTTAACACAATGACTTTTTTTTTTTTTGATATGATTCCAAAAACACAGGCAACAAAAGCAAAGCCAGACAAATGGGATTCTATCAAACTAACAAGCTTCTGTGCAAGAAAGGAAACAATCAACACAGTGGAGAGGAAACTGACAGAATTCACGAATATATATGCAAACTATTCAACTGACAAAGGAATAATACACAAATATAGAAGTAAGAACATCACAACATAAACAGTCTAGTTAAGAATGGGCAAAGAATCTAAATAAACATTTCTCGAAAGAATAAACAGAAATGGCCCATAAACAGGAAAAAATGCTCAGTATCATTACCCATTAGGGAAATGCAAATCAAAAGCATAATGAGATATCATCTCATCCCAGTAAGAATTGCTGTTATTAACAAGACAAAAGTGTCAAACACTGGTGAGGGTATGGAGAGAAGGGAACCGTTATACACTGTTGGGAGGAATGTCAATTAGTCCAGCCGGTTGGAAAACCATCAGGAAGTTCTTCAAGAAAACAGAAAAGCTCTCCCATTTCTGGGTGCACATCCATCCTAAGGAAACAAAATCGGCAGATCAAAAAGATAGCTGCACTCCTCTGTTCATTGGGCCAGTAGCCACAACAGCCAAGACTGGGCATCAACTTAGATGCCTGCTATGGTTTGAACCTGATCTCACACAGGACTTTAAACTCCAAAGTCATGAGTTACTGGTTCAAAGGGCGTGTAGACTTCTTTCTATGTTGTACTCAGGAGGTGGGCCTTGAGTGAGGCCCTTAGTTCACTGAGTACGTGCCCACAAAGCTGGTTCTTGCAGGGTGCGCACTATGACACAGCATGTTATGCTACTACTTGGGAAGCCCACATCCCACACTGGAAAGGCAGTTTGAGTCCCAGCCTCTCCACACTTCCAATGCAGCTTTCTGCTACTGTGCCAGGGAGGCAGCAGGTGATGGCTCCAGTACTTGGCTTTCTGCCATTGAAGTAGGAGACCCAAATGGAGTTCCCGGCTTCTGGCTTTGACTTGGCCTTGTCCTGGCTATTGCAGGCATTTTGAGAAGGAAGCAGAAGATGGAAGATCTGTCTCTCCCTCTATGCCCTTTAAATGAGTGAATGAATGAATGAACGAACAGATCTTTTCTTTACAGAAGGCAGTTCTAGCAAGATGGTTGGTTATAAAGGCACAGGGGGCCCAGCCTCTCTGCTTCCTCGCTCTCCATGTGATCCTTGCTCTGCACACCTGCTGTGCTGTTGCCACTCACCTACCACCCCCAGCAGGGGACAAGCCATTGGGGTCATGTGCTCTTAGATCTGAACCTCCAAAACTGTAACCTCATTCATTCATTCATATTCTCTCTCTCTCTCTCCATTTCCTCTTTAAAAAATTAGCTTCCTCAACTATTTCATTGTAGTAACAAAACTACCATAGTACCCCTTGAAGGATAAAGAAAATGTAGCATATTTACACCATGAAATACTATTCAGCCATCAGGAAAAATGAAATTGGGGCCAGTGCTGTGGCACAGTGGATTAAGCATTTGCCTGCAGTGCCAGAATCCCATATGGGTTCCAGTTCAAGTCCTGCCTGCTTCACTTCCAAACCAGCTCCCTGCTGGGAGCCTGGGAAAGCAATAGAAGACAGCCCAAGTGCTTGGGACCTTGCATCCAAGTCGGAGACTCAGAAGAAGCTCCTGGCTTCAGATCAGCACAGCTCCAGCCATTGTAGCCCACTGGGGAGTGAGCCAGTGGATGGAAGACCTCTCTATCTATCCCTCTCTCTGTCTGTAACCCTGTCTCTAGTAGTAAATAAATACGTTTTTTTTTGTTTGTTTGTTTGTTTTAAACTTTTATTTAACGCATATAATTTTCCAAAGTACGACTTATGGATTACAATGGCTTCCCCCCCATACCGTCCCTCCCACCCACAACCCTCCCCTTTCCCACTCCCTCTCCCCTTCCATTCACATCATGATTCATTTTCGATTATCTTAATATACAGAAGATCAGCTTAGTATACATTAAGTATGGATTTCAACAGTTTGCTCCCACACAGAAACATAAAGTGAAAAATAATAGATGATTTTTTTAAATGATGATGAAATCAGAGCAGACCTATTGTCATGTTTAATCCCAGTGAGAGTCAAGTTGGGAATTGATAATTTCTTTTTTTTTTTTTTTTTTTTTTTTACAGAGGATCAGTTTAGTATGCATTAAGTAAGGATTAAAACAGTTTGCACCCCCATAGAAACACAAAGTGAAATATATTGTTTGAGTACTCGTTATAGCATTAAATCTCAATGTACAGCACATTAAGGATAGAGATCCTACATGAGGAGTAAGTGCACAGTGACTCCTGTTGTTGACTTTACCAATTGACACTCCTGTCTATGGCATCAGTAATCTCCCTATGCTCCAGTCATGAGTTTCCAAGGCTATGGAAGCCTTCTGAGTTCTCCGACTCTTATCTTGTTTAGACAAGGTCATAGTCAAAGTGGAGGTTCTCTCCTCCCTTCAGAGAAAGGTACCTCCTTCTTTGATGACCTGTTCTTTCCACTGGGATCTCACTCGCAGAGATCTTTTGCCAGAGTGTCTTGGCTTTCCATGCCTGGAGTAAATAAATACGTTTTTAAAAAAGGTTTATTTACTTGAAAGGCAGAGTCACAGAGAGAGAGAGAGAGGTCTTTCATCTGCTGGCTCACTCCCCAAATGGCTGCAGTGGCTGGAGCTGGGTTGATCCTAAGCCGGGAGTCCGGAGCTTCTTTAGACTTCCCCAGGTGGGTGCAGGGGCCCAAGGACTTGGGCCATCTTCTGTTGCTTTCCCAGGTACAAAACAGGGAGCTGGATTGGAAATGGAGCAGCAGAGACTCGAACTGTTCTCACATGGGATGCTGGTTCTGCAGGTGGTGACTTTACCCACTATACCTCAGCACCGGCTTCAATAAATAAATCTTTTTTTGTTTTTTGACAGGCAGAGTGGACAGTGAGAGAGAGAGACAAAGGTCACCCTCCAATGGCCGCCGTGGCCAGCGCACTGTGGCCGGCACACGGCACTGATCCAAAGCCAGGAGCCAGGTGCTTCTCCTGGTCTCCCATGGGGTGCAGGGCCCAAGCACTTGGGCCATCCTCCACTGCCCTCCCAGGCCACAGCAGAGAGCTGGCCTGGAAGAGGGGCAACCGGGACAGAACCCAGCGCCCCAACCAGAACTAGAGACCAGGGTACCGGCACCCCAGGCAGAGGATTAGCCTACTGAGCCACGGCGCCGACCCAATAAATAAATCTTAAAAAAGAAAAATGAAACCGTGTCATTTGCAGCAACATAGATGGAACTGGAGGACGTTACTGTTAAGTGAAATGAATCAGACACAGAAAGGCAAATACTTCATGTTCTCTCACATGTGGAAGCTCAAACCAAGTCTGTCAGCGCAGAATAGTCATTACTAGAAGGTGGAAAAAGGTGGAGGGGGAAGGAAGAGGGTGGGTGATGGGCACCAAAACACAGTTGGAGAGAAGGAAGAAGAAGTTCTAGTGTTCAACAGCATAATGGAGTGACTATCACCAATGACAACCTATTGCATATTTTATGAAGAAGTAGGAGACAGAAGCTTGGAAACTGCAAACATAAAGAAATGCTAAGCTGGGGTGGGCATCTGGCATGGTGGCTAAGACAACAACATCCCACATCACCGTGCCTGGGCTTGAGTCCAATTCCAGCTTCCTGCTAATGTGCATCCCAGGAGGGAGCAGGTGATGGCCCCAGTACTTGGGATCCCTACCACCCATGTGGGAGACATAGGTTGAAGTCTAGGCTCCTAGATTTGGACTAGCCTAGCTAACTAGCCATAGCTTTTGCAGGCATTTGGGGAGTAAACAACGGATGGAAGATCTCTCTCTCTCTCTCTCTCTCAAATAAAAATAATTTAAAAAAATGCTGGGCCTGATGTTGTGGTGCAGTGAGTTAAGCCTCTGCCTGCAACACCAGCATCCCATATGACAACCAGTTTGATGCCCAGCTGCTCCACTTCCAATTGAGTCCCCTGCTAATGTGCATCCCACATGACAGCCAGTTCAAGACCTAGGTCCACTTCTAATCCACTTCCCTGCTAATGTGCCCAGGAAAACAGTCCAAGATGCTCCAAGTACCTGTGTCCCTGCCACCCACGTGGGAGACCACATGGCACTCTAGGCTCTTGGCTTTGGACTGGCCTAGCTGCCGTCATCACAGCCATTTGGGGAATGAATCAGTAGGTGGAAGATCTTCCTCTCCTTCCCTCTTTCTCCAATTCTTCCTTTCAAATAAAGAAGTCTTTAAAAATGCTAAGAATAGGGAAATGCTAATTATCATGATTTCACCAGCTCATACTGTATAATGTAATGACATATCACACTGTATCTCATAAGTATGTACAATTAATAGCTGTTAATTTCTTAAATATATATAATAAAAAATCTGGGGATAAGGCAAAATGGCCTTATAGAAGTGGGAGGGTAAGAATTACATTGGTTTCTCTTCAGAAATTATGCAAGCAGAAAGAGAATGGAAGACAGCATTTACTGTGGAAACAATAGTCAACCCAAGGTTCTATGCCCCGAGAAATCATTCTTCAAAGGTGGAGGAGAAATGAACACAATCTCAGACAAGCAAGTGAAGTATTTTTGTCCTCAATAGACCTGCCTTGCCATTAACGTCCAAGTTCTTCAGAGAAAAGGCCAATGACATAGGTCAGAAGCTCAAATCTACATAAACAAAGGGAAAGTATCAAAGACAGAGTGAATGCAAATCTGTTCTTTCTCATTCTTAATTGATCTAACAGGTAACAATCTGTTCAAAATAATACCAGCCATGTATTCCAGGATTATAGCTTAGGGGTAACTGACAGGAAGAACAACAATGTGATAAAGGATTGATGGGCGGAATTGGGAATGTGTGGTTATTAGGTACTTGCATGTGCAGGTAGTGGTACAGTATTATTTGCAAGTAAGGTTTGCAATGGTTGTGAGGGTATATTGTAAACTGTAGAACAATCCTTACACAAATTTAAAAAGCATAACTGATATGGCAAGAGAGGAGGAAATAATACAATCATGCAGAAATATAAAAATAAGAGGTAGAATAAGAGCAGAAGACAAAAAAAGAAAAAGAAACTGAAAGCAAGGCTAAGAAACAGAAGACAGTAGCACATAGGGCAGGTAGGAAGCTGACTCTATCAATAATCACTTTGTATGACCAGGCTCTAAATATACCAGGCTAAGAGACAGATACCGTTAGAGTGGACCAAAAGCAAGACTCAACTCCATGTTGTCTCAAAGGTACCCATTTTCAGTATAAGGCTGAGAATAGACTAAAAGGATGAAGGATGATCTGCCATGCTAACAGGAATCAATATCAGACAAGGCAGACTTCAGAGCAACGGATATGATCAGGGATGCAGAGGACACTGTATTCTGATAAAAGGATCAATTCTCCCCACAAAAACAACTCTTTAAATTTCAATTTACTTCCTGTCTGTTCTCTCCTGTTTATGTGCCTTTCTTGCACATTTATTGAGCTATAACTTACATGCAATAAGATTTGTCCATTTGGGGGCTAGTGTCATGGCACAGCAGGTAAAGCCATTGCCTACCATGTCAGCAGACAATATGAGCACAAGTTCAAATCTTGGTTGCTCCAGTTCTAAAGGAGCTTCCTGCTAATGTGCTTGGGAAACCAGTGAAAGATGTTCCCAAGAGCTTAGGCCATCCTGTCACCCACATGGGAGACTGAGATGGAGTTTCTGACACCTGGCTTCAGCAAAGCTCAGCCCTGGGCATCACAGCCATTTGAGGAGTGAGCCAACTGATAGAGAAGATCTTTGTTTCTCTTTCTCTCTGTAATTCTGCCTTTCCAATAAACAAAATAAATCTTTGTAAAACAGACTTATCCATCTTAGAGTTGAATGCAGTAATGCAAACACCTCCTTTGTCACAATGCAGAGCCCTGTCACCCATCCTAACAGCTTTTCTCACAGCTTTTCTTCCCCTGACCTCACCCTTAGGCAACCACCAATCTGCTTTTTCCCCCATCTAAAAAAATGCTTTATTTAAAATGATGATTTTTTTTAAAAAAGAGACAACTTTTATATATACTGGGTTTAGAAACCATCAAAAACACAATAAAAGAACTGCAGATTTAGAAATTGTGATTCATAACATACTATACTGGTGGCAAACAAGACAGTGCAAATAATTTTTTGTCCCACCACATTTTGATAATTCATATTTGTTAAAACTAACTAAGAGTCAGGTCTTGTCTGAATCTTTTCCTTTTCACAAACTTTCCTGGTAAGTAGGTGGGCAGTGTGTTTGCATTTCTTTGGGTGCCTGTGTGTCAAAAAATTCATCTACTCCACGTTTATTTCCTTTTCTATTTCCCTCATTGAAATGTATTTATATATGTCTACAGGTAGAGGTCATATATACCAGGCCTTTTTAAACTTTGATTTTTAAAACTGGAAGTGCTCTCAAGGCAAGGACCGTGCCTGCTATGACAAGCCGAAGACTCAGCCCTCAATGTTTTCAACACTCAACCTGACTTTGATGTCCAAGCCAGCATTCTGAACAGCTACCAATCAACCCTTTTTGGAAATATTTCAAACCACATTTGAACACCCAAAGTATATTTGTAATAAAACAGGAGAAAGAAGATTCCCAGTTTGAGAAGTGACTATGGTAGTCACTTTAAAGTTTAAAAACTTGAGACTATGAAATCAGTAGAGCCTCCTCACTACAGTAGCTGATAGCACTGATCTGCTTTTTGTCACCATAATTCTGCATTTTCCAGAATCCAATATAAACAAAATCATAAACTGTGCAGTCTTTTAAGTTGCTTTTGATCACTTACCAATGTTCTTGAGGTTTATTCATTTTACACTATTGTTGTGCTTTTCACTGCTGAATAGTATTCTACACCACGAGAATTCCACAGTTTGTTTATCCATCCAACAGCAGGAGGACACTTGGTTTATTTCCAGTTTTTGGCTCTTATAAATAAAGACACTATCATCATCAATGTTCCAATCTTTGCACATATTTTCAAAACCTCATAGGTGAATATTACAGAGTGAGGTTGCTAGGTTGTGTGGTAAGGATATTATAAGATAATATGAACTAGAATCTGTATAACAAAACAAAACAAACAAAAAAAACAAAAACAAAACCTCAACACTTACTTCAAACCACACACAAAAATGTACTCAGCAAATCAAAGGAGATAAAACATTACATTTTTAAAACAAAACAGAATATCTTTGTGTTACTGATTTAGAAAAAGAATTCTTAAATAGGATACAAAAACATGATTCATTAAAACATTGCTAAAATGAACTTATTCCCAAAAAAAACCCAAACTTTTGCTCATTGAATGTTATGAAAATCACCAAGCCAGCCATAAATAAATCTTAGTAAGCATTTACCTGTGAAAGAGCTTGTTTTAAGAATGTGTGTGTCTGGGGCTGGCGCCGTGGCTCACTTGGCTAATCCTCCACCTGCGGCGCCAGCATCCCATATGGGCACCGGGTTCTAGTCCTGGTTGGGGTGCCGGATTCTGTCCTGGCTGCTCCTCTTCCAGTCCAGCTCTCTGCCGTGGCCCTGGAGTGCAGTGGAGAGTGGCCCAAGTGCTTGGGCACCTGCACCCATGTGGGAGACCAGAAGCACCTGGCTCCTGGCTTCAGATTGGCATAGCTCCGGCCATAGCAGCCATTTGAGGGGTGAACCAACGGAAAAAGGAAGACCTTTCTCCCTGTCTCTCTCTCTCATTAGCTCTGTCAAAAAAAAAAAAAATGTGTGTGTCTGACAATTCACTAAAAAGACAAACTATTCACTAAGACAGTAAGCAAAGGATCTGAACAGATAAATATGGCCAGACGCTTAATATTCCTCCTCATGAGAGATAGCTAAAACACAACCACAAAGAGCGATCACCAAACACCAAGTCAAAGACTGACCACAGGAAGGGCTGACAGGGGTTGCACACAGCTGAATGGCAGGCACCACATGTGAGAAAGCCAAGTGGCATACACACTTTGAAATTCTTTAATAGCTGCATTAGATTTTTTTTTTTTTTAAACAGGCAGAGTGGACAGTGAGAGAGACAGAGAGAAAGGTCTTCCTTTTGCTGTTGGTTCACCCTCCAATGGCCACTGCCGCGGCCGGTGCGCTGCGGCCAGTGCACCGTGCTGATCCGAAGGCAGGAGCCAGGTGCTTCTCCTGGTCTCTCATGGGGTGCAGGGCCCAAGCACCTGGGCCATCCTCCACTGCACTCCCTGGCCACAGCAGAGGGCTGGCCTGGAAGAGGGGCAACTGGGACAGAATCCGGCGCCCTGACTGGGACTAGAACCCGGTGTGCCGGCGCCGCAAGGCGAAGGATTAGCCTAGTGAGCCCGCGGCACCAGCCGGGATGTGAGTATCTTAACTGCTAAACTGAACAGCCATTCCTCTCAGACCCCGAATTTTTTTTTTTTTTTTTTTAGTAAAGATCATAAGTTTCCTCTCTACTGCTTAAGCTCTGAAACATAGTACCACTCAGAGTCTCTTCAGAAAGCAAAGGTATTATATTGGCACTTCCAAGAACCCTTGGAGCATGCTCAGAACTGGTTTGGGGGGTCCCAGGCAGGCAAGCTGTGGGAACCACAGGGCCTGGAAGCTTGTTCTTTGCCAGCCCAGGAGACGGGAGAGCTCTCAGTCCAAGCTTAGCTTCTGTCCCTGGATTTCTAAAGACATTTTCTCAGACTGGCAGCTCTTGGGGTGATGCCAGGGTCAACTGCCTCTCCATGGAGCAGTTACAAGTTTGATGTCTGCTGAAGTACAGAAGATATACCACTGTTTCTCTCTCTCTCTTTTTTTTTTTTTTTTTTGTATGTTTGGCTCATGGAATATTTGGAGGAGCTGAGACTCAAAGGGCAAAATCCACCTGGAGAGGAACAGCACAATAGTAAAAATTCACATTGAAAAACTTCCAGAGAATTCATACTCATTACAACATATTTGAAGGCTGCAATCATCCTTCTATTTGGAGAAATAGAACTATACTTAAGCTCAATACTGGACAGATCCAAGCATGCACACTATGTTAATAAATACCTTCAAGAAAGGACTAGTCTAACAGAAATGTCCTAAGGCGTGACATATTTTCTCTGTCCTGTAACAGTATTAGGAAGTGACTGCACTACAAGGGAACTTCAAAAGGATTGTGGAAAATGGAATTAAGAGATCAATTTATTATGGTGCAAAAAAGTGTTTGAAATCTATGCATGGCATTTTTAGGATACATACTTTCCATGAACTTTTTGAAGACCTCTCATATATATTTGCTAGGCACAGTGTACTCAGGGTCTCTGGTTTCCAGCATACTTTCTTGCTTTGAGTGTTTGAATCAGCCATATGACCTTCCAGAAATATCTACAAGCTCCCTGGGAACATTTCTTGGGAGTCTTAAGTCCCCAGTAAACAATCTAAATTTCCCTAGAGTAGAATACTGGTTTGCCTTATTTATAAGTCTGTTCTCAGTTTTCAACTCACTTCTTTCCTTTGACAATCATCCTTTAGAGAACTTACTGAGGTCATCCCACATCAGGTCCCTGTAGCCCACACTGGGTAAAACACCAAGGAGAACACACTCCAGCGACTGCTCACATCTGAGTTATGAGGGGTTTCTCCCTGCCCACCCCACTGCCTGCCTCCCTTCTCCAAGGCCAGTGAGCTTACCAAAAGAAACCCTGATCCATCACCCAGCTTAAGTCTCTTGCAGTGGTTCTCATCACCCGAGGTGTGCCAGTCGCTTCTGCCTAAAGCACAGTGGCTAGTCTTGGATCCCAAATGCATAGCTGGATTTCCTTTGCAGTTGTTTCTCTGTGGTTGACTTCCAAACCAGCAAGCAAGCAGTGTAAAGGCTGTATACCAGGTAAGGATCCTAGTCAGTCAACACACCAGTCACAGATACCGCACTAATATATGAACAGACAACTGCATGGCCTCCCTCGCCAGTGTACGGAGGTGCGCTTACATGGGGTCAACACAGCCCATGCAGAGAAAGGAACCCACAGGGTCAGAGCAGCTGGGTCCCCAAAGGGCCTGTAGGATGTAATAGGAACTGGAGAAATCGCATGCACATTCAAACACAAATAAACTAAACCCACATGTTTCCTACATCTTTCAAAGATAAAAGCTAGAGGTGTGTCAGGCCCAAACCACAGCCAAGGAATTCCATCTGGGTCTCCTAGGAGTGCGTGCAAACAACCCACACACTTGAGTTACCAACTGCTCCCCCGCAGGGTGTGCACTAGAGGAGGGACCCGAAGCCAGACACCTCAGCATGGTGTGTGGGTATGCCAAGCTTTGTCTTAACTGCACCACAACATCTTCCCCTCACAATGTTTTTTGCACCAAATGAACTTACCTTTAAATTCCACTTATATATACTTTCCCAAGTTCCCTCATTGGTAGATAGCAAACTATGCACAGTACCTAACACTTTCTTTGTTCCTCATTTTCCTTATTTTAGCATTAGTACATCAAGACGGCCTCAGCCTTTCTAATCAATTTGTAGGATCATACCTTATCTAAACAGTCTATGTTGATGGGACATTCCGGTTATCTCTAGTCTGTGTTTATTTACTGCTGCTAAAAATGATGAGTAGTCAGAATCAGTCCTTAAGGCACTCATATCCGGCTGAAAAGCCCATGAGAGTATTTCACTCATGGAAAGCCAAGACACTCTGTCAAAAAAAAAAAAAAAAAAAGACCTACATGAAAGATCTCCACGAGTGAGATCCCAGTGGAAAGAACAGGTAATCAAAGAAGGAGGTACCTTTCTCTGAAGGGAGGAGAGAACTTCCACTTTGACTATGACCTTGTCTAAATATGATCAGAGTCTGTGAACTCAAAAGGCTTCCATAGCCTTGGCAACTCATGACAAGAGCCCAGGGTGATTACTGATGCCATAAACAAGAGTGTCAATTTGTTAAGTCAACAACAGGAGTCACTGTGCACTTACTCCTCATGTAGGATCTCTGTCCTTAGTGTGCTGTTCATTGTGATTTAATGTTCTAACTAGTACTCAAACAGTATTTTTCACTTTGTGTTTCTGTGTGGGTGCAAACTGTTGAAATCTTTACTTAATATATGCTAAACTGACCTTCTGTATATAAAGAGAATTGAAAATGAATCTTGATGTGAATGGAAGGGGAGAGAGAGCGGGAAAGGGGAGGGTTGTGGGTGGGAGGGAAGTTATGGGGGGGAAGCCATTGCAATCCATATTCTGTACTTTGGAAATTTATATTTATTAAATAAAAGTTTAAAAAAAAATGATGAGTAGTGTGAGTAGAGTGAAAGCCAAGTACTGTGTGAACAGAGAGACTGGAGAGATTGTCTCTGGTGTTTGGGTGAGGGGACATGAAGGGTCTATGGAAAAGAGGAGGTTAGGTTTGACACCAGAGCGAAGGGAAGTCAAACTCTTCAAGAGAGGAGAGGGAGGGAAGGAGAGGGAGAGGGAGGAAGAGGGAGGGAGGGAGAGGGAAAGGGAGAGGGAGAGGGAAAGGGAGAGGGAGAGGGAGGGAGAGGGAGGGGGAGGGGGAGGGAGAGAGAGGGAGAGGGAGGGAGAGGGAGGGAGAGGGAGGGAGAGGGAGGGAGAGAGGGAGAGGGAGGGGAGGGAGAGGGAAAGAGAGGGAGGGAGGGAGTGAGAGTGAAAATCTTTGACATACTGGTTTACTCGGCCAAGACTGGGCCAGGACAAAGCCAGGAGCCCAGAACTCACTCCATGTTCCCGACATGGGTGGCAGAGATACAAGTACCTGAGCCTTTTCCTGCCACCTCCAGGATGCCTCAGCAGGGGACTGCATCAGAAGTGCATAGACTGGACTTGAACCAGGCACTACATGGGGCATGGGCATCCCAAGGGGTGACTCGAGCCGCTGTGGCAAATGCCAGCCCCCACCAGCAGAGTTTGTGGTTCACGGGGTCTGGGCTGAGGTCAGAGTATTTCCACTTCCTGCAGGTTTGACAGCCTTGGTGATGCTGGCCTCTGGAGCTCACTCTCAGGATAATTTGTCTGGAGGTTTTGGACTGGTAGTTCTGGTTGGATCCAGCCAGCAGATCATTTTATTGGATGGCACAGTGCTTCAAAAATTTTTGAGCCTATTTATCAAAATTTAAAAACAGGCCAGTTTCTCAGAAAAATCCAGACTCCAAGTCTCTGAAGGGAGATTTATAAATATAGTACCTAGTAGGAGGCTGTATTTCTGCCTGGCAAGAAGCAATGGGAGTCAAATCTCAGGTGTCCATTCTTGAGAGATTATAAAGCCCCACCTCACTAATTCACAATGCTGGGGCCCCTCTTGGTATTTAGCTGCCATTCTAGACCCTCGAGTTTATGCACTCCTATCACCACCTAACACACGTCCTCTGGGAAACTGCACAGTGATTCTCTGGAAGACTCTTACCAGCACCAACACGGCAGCCTGGCTCACTCTCAATTGGCCCTCTGGCTTCAGCCAAAACGCGAGCTCTGCAGAAACCCGCACCTGCCATCCTCATCACTGAGGCTAAGTGTTGCTCTGTGTGCTTCAGAGGAACCTGTGCTTCTCCCACCAAAGGAGTCAAAGTCTCACAAGCTCAAAGGTCCCAGCCAGCAGTCTGAGTCTCACCTGTTACCATGCACTCCCTAAAGTAGGCGAACCCACTTCTTCCTCTTTGACTACTGTATCCACAGTGCCTAGCCCCGTGCTGTCAGACTGGGCATGGCAGATTTTTAATAAACGTTTGTGGACCAAATAAACGAATCAACACATAAAAGAGCTAGAAGATGTCTTTCCATAATACCATCCAAACTCTGACCTTCTTCTAGGTGACTGCAATAGAGTCATAGTTGTATTCCTAATTCTGGAAGCAACAACAACAAGAAATTAAACTCTAAACTTTAGTTAAAAGTCCCTTTAAACCATAGTGTAGAAAGAAACTTCTCAATTATCTGTAATCATCCACTGCCTAGAGGTTTGTTAAAATAAAAAACGTTTATTTATGTGAAAGCAGAGTGAAGAGAGAAGGAGGGAGAAATGGAGTAAGAGAGACTGTCCATCTGTGGGCTCATTCCCCAAGTGGCCTCAGCGTCCAGGGCTGGGCCACACTGAAGTTAGGATTCCAGCACCCCATTTAGCTCTCCCACTTGGGCCATCAGCCGCTGCTGTCCCAGGTGCGCTAGCAGGGAATAGAGTGGCTGAGACTCCAATACGGGACGTTGGCATCACAAGCAGCAGCTTTACCCACTGCAGCACAGCGCCAGCCCCAGCCCCAGCTTTCACTGGAGCCCTATTTCAACCTGGTTGAATTTAATGAAAGCCTTAAGAAAGTACATCATTCATTATCAGGTGGCACCTCCTTGTCATCTGTAGTGTACTATCAATTTATCAGTTAAACAGAAAATCCTTATAATAAATGAGGTACTATCATTTAGAGACTTAGCACTCAGCACTCAAAGTTTAAAGGGGTCGGGGGAAGCTACAGAGGAGAAAGAACTGGGCAGAAAGAAGCTGAGATTCCATATCCACCCTAGCGCAGGCAGAGGCATCACACCGTGATGGGCATTTAGGTCACAGTGGAGTTGAAAGGTCAAAAACAAAACAAAACTGTTTGCTCTTAAGGAGCTCATCATCTGGTGGAGAAGAGAAGACAAGGACACACCAAAGGAAGATAGGGAGAGGCAAGCATCCCACAACAGGTTAAGGATGTCCCTGGGGGCCATTGCTGTGACGCCAGCATCCCATACGGGTGCCGGTTCTAGTTCCGGCTTCTCCTCTTCCGATCCAGCTCTCTGCTGTGGCCTGGGAAAGCAGTAGAAGATGGCCCAAGTCCTTGGGCCCCTGCACCCATGTGGGAGACCTAGAAGAAGCTCCAGGCTCCTGGCTTCGGATCAGCGCAGCTCCAGCCGTTGCGGCCAATTAGGGAGTGAACCATTGGATGGAAGACCTATATCTCTGTAACTCTTTCAAATAAATAAAATAAATCTTTTTAAAAAATTGTCCCTGGGAACTCACAGAGAAAACCTCTTCCAGCTAGGGGATAGGGAAATCTTGGGGCTGTAGATGGCTTTCAGTGCAATTCTGCAATAAGATTCAAAAAACATAGATGAGCAGCTAGGCCCTGCGTGGACAAGGCTGAAGCCAGGAGCTGGGAATTCAGATAGGGTCTCCTATGTAGGTAGCAGGACCCCAACTACTTGAGCCCCAACCAGCTGTCGCTAGGCTGCAGAATGGCAGAAACCCTCAATCGGAAGCAGACCCAGAGCTAAAATGAGGCTGCAGGTGTCCTAAGCGGCATCTTGACCCGACGCCGGGGGCCCACCCATCAGTCAACTTTTGAAGTACCCTCAGATGTTCTTCAGGAAATTAAATTTCTCTTCAAGGACATTTGAAAAGATTTCTTCACTCTCTTGAGGGACACGAAACGTCTGAGATAGTAGGTTAGTTTAAGAAAAAGAAGGCCTGGGTAAAGGCCCTGGGAAGCAGGGTTTCAGACGTGGCGGTGCCAGGAGCTAGCCTGTGACCTTGAGAAGCTTCTTAATCTTTCTGAACTCAGGAGTTTCCTCCTCTGTCAGCTGAGAGGATAATACATGCTCTCTAAAGTCCTTTCTGGCACCCCCATTCAATGAGTGTCTATATTCTAATTTTTTATGCTGATTAGACTTTTGTAGCTAAATGCAATTAGTTTTGCTATGTGCTTCACAATACATTCAGGCTTTGGACTCCTTCATTATGCAGAGAGGTAGTCATGTCTTACTGCTTAGGAGACAAATGAATTGTCAACTTCATTTTCAAGGAGATGATTAGAGATTATGTGTCTGCAGGGAAAGAGTAACTCTTACTCAAAAGTGAAATAATAACTTCAGAAGGTCCTGAAAAGGCTATTGAAATGTTCTTTGGAGTCAGATAATTAAAGAAGGAAGACTGCATGACGAGCTTCCCAGATGCGATGGAAGGAGGCAATGCATACGCTGTAAAGGAAAGGGGACTTCATTAGTACCGACTGGTTGGGGGGGGAGAGGAAGAAAGAACACGCTGAGATATTTTGTCTAATTTATTACACCCTGAGTATTCCAAGAAAAGCCTCTGTTAATGATCTTGACCTGAATTTGCATGCTGCCTTGTTTACTTAACACCTACTGTCACTAGTGAGGATATTTACTTGTAAGCTATGTGTAAACAAATGCAATTAAATATCACAGGAGCAGGTGGCAGTTAAACCCTATAGAAAGCTTCTGGGTGCTGTTACAAGCATCATTTTGCTTAACCTTGGCTATATATCTGGTAGTATTTAGTGACACGTACGAACGAAGATGGCCTCGCTCTCCAGAGCTCTGTCAAGAGGACTCGCTGGATCAGGCATTTCATTAAGTGGTTCAGGTGCTATTTGGGATGCCTACATTCCATATTGGAACGCCTGGGTTTGAATACTGGCTCTTTCCTCCGTTCCAGCTTCCTGTTCCAGCTTCCTGCTGACACAGACCCTGGGAGGCAGCAGGAGGTGAGACCAGATGGGAGTACTTGAGTTTCTGCCACCCACACGGAACACCTGGACTGAATTTTGGGCTCCTTGCTTGGGCCTTTTCCAGCCCATTTGTGGGTATTTGGTGGAGCATTTGAATAACATGTTCTCTTTCCTTTTTAAATAAAAATTTTTGAAAAAAGAAAAAAAAAAGATACTCTAAAAGGCAAGTCAATGGATGAAAGGAAGCTTCTATTGATTTGTTACTTTTAAAACTGAGTTGCTTGGCTGAAATTTTAGAGTACAGGAAAGATTCCCACGCAGTGAGAAACCCAATTCAGTACTGATACTTCAGTATCTCCTATGGAGCTACAGTAAAAATAGTCTTCTGTCTGATCCATGCATGAATACAAGTCAAAGGCAAGAGGAAATATACAGTTTAGGATACACACAGAGCCTTGACTCCCTGTTCATCCAACCTCAGGCATGGGTTTCACTGCTCACAATGGTAGTTGAAGCACTCACGGGCCAGAGGGTAGAACCCCAGGGACAAAACAGGGCAAATAGCACCAGGATACTGAGAGGCCTCAGTGGTCAGCAGCAGATAAAATTGAATTTGCTTATAAGGCAAGAACAAAACCTATGGTGGAAAATAAGTGCTAGGGTCACAGAAGTCACCCCCAGTCACCAGGATGATCCTATTGTCTTCCACAGCTCACAGGAGCAAGATCGGGCAGGTATCTTGTTTTACTGGGGAGAGAGCATGGCATAGCGAGATTTGCAGCCGCACAGATCTGAAGTGAATATCGATGAACGAGGTGAGTAAATGAGGCAGTGCCCACCAAGTTCTGGGAATACAGATGACACTCCAGGGTGTTATCTTTCTGCTTTCACACCCTCATTCCAGTATCTATGTCTAATGGCAAACCTTATTCATAAATATCTTCCATGTTCACTGC
Source organism: Oryctolagus cuniculus (assembly GCF_964237555.1). Taxonomy (NCBI): domain Eukaryota; kingdom Metazoa; phylum Chordata; class Mammalia; order Lagomorpha; family Leporidae; genus Oryctolagus; species Oryctolagus cuniculus. The sequence goes on from NC_091432.1 coordinate 164,386,739, forward strand.
AATGTTAAGAATTACTTTGACAATATGTAAACACACAAAAAAGACAGTCAATGTTTCCTAGACAATGCTACATGTTTTAGGCATTTCACTACTATTAAATGGTAGTAATACTTTTTTTTTTAAAAAAAGATTTATTTATTGGCCAGCGTCGTGGCTCACTAGGCTAATCCTCTGCCTGCGGGGCCAGCACCCCGGGTTCTAGTCCCGGTTGGGGCACCGGATTCTGTCCTGGTTGCTCCTCTTCCAGTCCAGCTCTCTGCTGTGGCCCGGGAAGGCAGTGGAGGATGGCCCAAGTGCTTGGGCCCTGTACCCCATGGGAGACCAGGAGAAGCACCTGGCTCCTGGCTTCGGATCAGCGCGGTGCGCCAGCCACAGCGGCCATTGAGGGGTAACCAACGGAAAAAAGGAAGACCTTTCTCTCTCTCACTGTCACTCTGCCTGTCAAAAAAAATTATTTATTTATTTGAAAGGCAGAGTTACAGACAGAAAGGGAGACACAGGGAGAGAGGTCTTCCATACTCTGGTTCACTCCTCAAATGGACATAGGACCAGGGCTGGGCCAGGCTGAAGTCAAGAGTCAGGAGCTTCATATTTGTCTCCCTCATGGGGGAAGGGGCCCAAGTACTGGGGTTATCCTCCACTGCTTTCCCAGGTTCATCAGCAGGGAGTTCAATCAGAAGTGGAACAGCTGGGAAATGAACAAGTGCCCATATGTGATGCCAGCATTGCAGGCAGTGGCTTACCCTGCCATGCCACAGCGCTGCCAATAATACTGTCTAATTTCATTATGACTTAGCACAAGTCCAAGTGCTATTCTAGCAACAATCCTCAAAATGAGTCTACACGGCATAGCACATTATGATTCCTATTTTACTCATGAAGATAGCAGGCATGGAAGGTTAAATAACTTGCCCAAGCTCACTCAGTAAGAGGCTGTGCCAGGATTTAGGTAGACAGTGTGGTGCCACAGCCCTTCCTTGTTTTCAATCCTTCTGCAAGGCAGCCACCCAAGTTGTACATGTTATTCTTTATTTAGTGCCTAGCATCCAGATCTAAGACATTAATCAGGCTAGACTCAACAGAACACCAAAATGCCTAAGCTCATTTATTATCAACCTTAGAGACAAAACTTATCCTGAGGAAAGAATAGTTCAGAATGTTGCAAATTCTTAACAATACAATAAATTAACTGGCCCGGAGCTGTTCAAGTCCTGCTTTCACCCTACAATGCTTAAGTTTCTATAATTAAGCTTCAAAAGAAGCCACAATTTAGAGAATTCCATGTTATCCTACATACCATTATTTCATTCTGCAAGCTTCTGAGCTCCTAATAGAAACAGAGTATTTTATAGGGCATGCAAACACATTATTAAATAAGCAGGAGGTCGCTGGCCTGAGACCATCTCTGGACCCTGAGCTCCTAAGTAACAAATTTCAACCTAATTTAGTATATCAACAAGCCGAAACTGAACTTAGAAGTACATTTTTTTAATAACAAATAGCCATGTTTCAGCCAATCACAAACACTCAGGCCTCTACCAATCACGGACAGCCAACTCATCATTTCAACCCCAAATGAGGAGGTGCCTAACTGTAGCAAATCAGGCAATTTCCGGACTTTGCTTCCTGGTTTGCTTCTAACAGCTCACTATTCATACTGCAGCATGGGGCTTTCCCAATCTCCCCTGCTTTCCATTTTCAACGCAAAGTTGAAGAATCATCTTTCTTGACTGTATGCAAGCACATGGGAAAGACAGCATATGTTTTTAGATAGTGATGTATTGGTTTTTAGGTTTTTCATCTACTTTTTACTAAATGATGACACTTGCAAACTTTACTGTAACTTGTATGAGTGCTGCCCAATTCATTAATTCTTCTTTTCTCAAAAAACCTTTGGTAAATGGGTGTGTCTTTCTTTAAATATTTAGAGAATGAACAAAAACAAAAAACAGCAAAAGGAAATCCAATGGAGAAACCCCTGAAAATTATTACAGCCACATGGTAAAAGACGCAAAATTAAATACCACAAATGATTACTTTTGGTTCAGTTCAGCACAGCAATTACTTGCCAAGGAAGACCCTAAAGATAACAATATTGAAGCAGCCTCTAGTTTCTTAGGAGCATCGTCATCAGCCCATACGACAGATATTCTGGGTAACAGATGATTGCTAACAATTCTATATTTTAGGTGTCTTGCTAGCCCAATATCTTGGAACATCATTTTTTACCTGATAACCCCCCTCCTTGCATTGAGCCAAGAAAACTGCCTTTCCCTTGGAAACTGAGTGAAGACACAGAGAACAGATGGAGGCATTTTTGGGTTTAGGATAGCAGCAGAAGCAACAAAAGGGGACCAAGAGAATGTAAAGTAGGAGAAAAGAGCAGAAGTCCACCAAAGGCCAGGGACCAGAGGTCAGACAGACTCTGAAAAGTCTCAGGAATTCCTGACTTCATAGTTCGAGTCCCTGTGTGACCTGTTTAAGGAAACAAAAGATCAGACTCATCATTTAAAAATAACAGTTGGTCATTTATAAGAATTACATCGCTATTCTCAGATCACTGTGTGATCAGTGGGATGAAGGGCCCAGAGATGTTGAAGTAGAGGAGAGGAGAACTGATATTACCCTGTTCAGGTGGGGGAGGCGGGCCTTCCGGTCACACACCAGGACATTTCAGAAGGTTATTTAGGAAAGGCTGCAGCGTTTGTCATTAAAACATTATAGAGCCATGGCCAGTGCCACGGCTCACTAGGCTAATCCTCCGCCTTGTAGCGCCGGCACACCGGGTTCTAGTCCCGGTCGGGGCGCTGGATTCTGTCCCGGTTGCCCCTCTTCCAGGCCAGCTCTCTGCTGTGGCCCGGGAGTGCAGTGGAGGATGGCCCAAGTGATTGGGCCCTGCACCCCATGGGAGACCAGGAGAAGTACCTGGCTCCTGCCATCGGATCAGCGTGGTGCGCACCAGCCGCGGTGGCCATTGGAGGATGAACCAACGGCAAAAGGAAGACCTTTCTCTCTGTCTCTCTCTCTCACTGTCCACTCTGCCTGTCAAAAAAAAAAAAAAACATTATAGAACCATTATTATGTTGAGAATTTCGGTTTCTCTAACTACCCACATGGAATGCCAATGTCATTTATCACCATCAGGTTAATTTCTTCATCTTCCTGGCTGAACCCAGTTCCTGGTCCTTAGATGTTCAGTAAGTGTACCTCTTGCACTGCCATCCCTTTCATTCCTGTCTTCGTATGATTCCTCCAGAAATAAACTGAGACAAGGACTTGAGTGTGAGTGGTGTGCTTGGCAGGTGACCCCGAGCATCACTGGCTGAGGAATCAGAACTGGGAACAAGAAAGGAAAGCCAGCCAGTGCCCTATGTGCTGGTGAGAAGGTTACTGTTGCAGGCCACTGGAGTGCCGTCCCACCGGGGAGCTGGAACACATTGGGGAGAACACAAGCCAGAGTTGTCCCACCCGAATGGCAAGGAGTTAAGATATTCATACCCCAACTCCTGCTTTCCAGTGTTCGAGATGACTAACTTCCCAATACTGGGCTTCCATGCTCCAACAGCCAGAAATAGCCTTGACGTGCCTCCACCTTGGAAGGCAGAGAACTGACAATAGCTGCTACCCACACTCAAGAGACCTTTTCTTAAGCCAGACCGAGTCCGTTTTCCAACCAAGCAATCTCCGACTAGAACAGTTACAGTGTAAATGTCTTTGGCAGCAGAACTTAATTCATGATGCTTCTTTAAATAAATAAATCTTCACTTGAAAAAACATATTTTTCCCTCATTCTATTCCCCCCTCCCAAGCCCCCATTGACAGAATTAGTGACATTTTATTACATTACTAAAAGTTGATTCTATGTTGTAAAAATTTCAATAAAAAGTTGCAGGAAAGGAACTGAAATGGGACTTAAATCTAATGGGCCTGACAGTTTCTTTCACTAGACAAGTACTTTTTCATTAGTTATTTATAGGCTAATGACAGTACTGTATCATGACTTAGGATAGCTGTGCAGGCCATCCATCTCAGGAAACAAGAATTAGTGACAAAGCAAGACCAGTCACAGATAACTAGACATGTGATACACAAAGTCTCTTAATGTTGACTATAAAAAAAAAAAAAAAAAAACAAGAAAGATCGAAGTCAATGAGAATAAAAAACCTTTTTTTGGATATTGAAAAATGGAACTGACTAGAAAGACCAAGGCTCAAGCAGTGTTAATTTATAGTCCTATCGCTACATTACTCTCCTACAAGAATGCGAGTTGCCACTGACACTACTGAGTGTTATTAAAGAAGATTATCAACCCAACTATTGAGTCTAGGGGTAGACTTTACTAACTTACAGAATAAGGACACAATGCAAAGGTCATGCAACAGTGGGCATTTAGCCCAGCAGTCAGGATGTTCAGTTTGATTCCCGTCTCTGGCTCCTGACTCCAGGTTCCTGCTAATGCAAACCCTGAGAGACAGCAAGTGATGGCTTAAGTAAGAGGGTTCCTGCCACCCCCGTAGGAGAACTGAGTTGCACTCCCATCTCCTGCTGTGAGCATTCGGGGAGTGAAATTAGTAGATGGGAGTTCTGTCTCTCAAATACATTTTCAAAAATTATTTTCAAAAAACATGCAGGAGGAATTATTAGTGAATAGGATAAAGAGTTGACCATCCATCTCTTATGACTCTGGATTATTCTGTCTGTTATTATTAGTAATACCCTTGAGCCAGTCTAACTTCAGACAACCTGGAGAAAGACCTTCCATGACTTCCTGCCAAGTGCCTCTCCTTCATTGTCTGATTTCAGCGCACTACATCCTTTAAGCTGTGTGCATGGTAGACTCTCTATATATTGCTCATCATTTATGTCCCAGGATCTAGACTAGTGTTTGGAAAGGAAAGAACAATGATATATTTGTTGACTGACTGAACTAACGTCTTTTCATGGATGACAGCTTATTTTTTTACACTAATTAATATTGCATTATTTAGTTGTACCTCAGCTTATCCAGTCACACATGAAGGACATCTTGGTTATTTCCAAGTGTTGGAAATTATAAGAAAAGATGTTGTAATTACCTGTGTACAGGGATTTTATTTTATTTTAGGATTTATTTATTTGAAAGGCAGAGTTACAGACAGGCAGAGGCAGAGAGAGGGAGAGAAGTCCTCTATTCTCTGGTTCACTCCCCTGAAATGGCAGCAATGGCCAGAGCTGCGCCGATTCAAAGCCAGGAACCAGGAGCTTCCTCTGGGTCTCCCACTTGGGTGCAGGGGCCCAAGGACTTGGGCCATCTTCTACTGCTCTCCCAGGCCATAGCAGAGAGCTGGATTGGAAGTGGAGCAGCTGGGACTTGAACAGGCATCCACATGGGATGTTGGCACTGCAGGCAGGCAGCGGCCCTACCCACTATGCCACAGTGCCAGCCCCATACAGGGTTTTGTATGGACATAAGTTTTTTTTTTTTTTTCTGACAGGCAGAGTGGACAGTGAGAGAGAGAGAGAGAGAGAGAGAGAGAGAAAGGTCTTCTGTTTGCCGTTGGTTCACCCTCCAATGGCCGCCACGGCCGGCGCACTGCGGCCGGCGCACCGCACTGATCCGAAGGCAGGAGCCAGGTGCTTCTCCTGGTCTCCCATGGGGTGCAGGGCTCAAGCACTTGGGCCATCCTCCACTGCACTCCCTGGCCATAGCAGAGGGCTGGCCTGGAAGAGGGGCAACTGGAACAGAATCCGGCGCCCCGACCGGGACTAGAACCCGGTGTGCTGGTGCCACTAGGTGGAGGATTAGCCTATTGAGCCGCAGCGCCGGCCTCGACATAAGTTCTTAACTCCAATGAATAAATACTAATGAAGGCAATTGCTAGGTCATATGACAAGACTGTTGCATTCTATAATAAACTCCCAAAGTATTTGTACCATTTGCCACTTCCATCAGCAATAAATGAGAGTTCCTGCTGCTCCACATGCTCACAACATTTGCTTTTGTCAGTATTCTGGATTTTGGCTATTCTTTTTTCAATATTTATTTGTTTATTTGAAAGTCAGAGTTACATAAAGAGAGAAAGGGAGAGAAAGGCGTGTGTATGTATGTGTGGAGAGAGAGAGAGAGAGAGAGAGAGAGATTGATTTTCCACAGGTGGGCTCACTCTCCAAATGGCCACAATCACAATGCCCAGAGCTGGACCAATCTGAAGCCAGGAGCCAGGAGCTTCCTCCAGTTCTCCCACATAGGTGCAGGCATCCAAGCAGTTGGGCCATCTTCGTTGCTTTCTTAAGCACACTAGCAGGGAGCTGGATTGGAAGTGGCACAGCCAGGACTGGAACTGGTGCCCATACGGGGTGTCAGCGCTGTAGGCAGTGGCCTTATCTACTATGTCACAGCACCAGTATCTGGATTTGGGCCCTTCTAATACATGTGCAGGGATAGCAGTGCTGTTTTAATTCCCTAACAACAACAGAAGGGCAATTTTCATTTGTTTATCTTCCTTGGTGACATACAGTTTAAGGTCTCTGGCCTATTTTTTAAATCTAGTACTCTCTTACTTTTGAGTTTGGAGATTTTTTTCTATGTTTTATATAACAATCCTTTAGCAGATAATTTTTTTTTTGACAGGCAGAGTTAGACAGTGAGAGAGAGAGACAGAGAGAAAGGTTTTCCTTCCGTTGGTTCACCCCCAAAATGGCCGCTACGGCCGGCATGCTATGCCGATCCGAAGCCAGGAGCCAGGTGCTTCTTCCCGGTCTCCCATGTGGGTGCAGGGCCCAAGCACTTGGGCCATCCTCCACTGCCTTCCCAGGCCACAACAGAGAGCTGGACTGGAAGAGGAGCAACTGGAACAGAACCGGCGCCCCAACTGGGACTAGAACCCGGAGTACCAGCGCCACAGGTGGAGGATTAGCCTAGTGAGCTGAGGCACTGGCTGGCAGATAAATCTTTTGCAAATGTTTTCTATTACTTGCTTTCTCATTTTCTCTTTTAAAAAGGTTTATTTATTTAAAGGCAGAGGAACAGAGGGAGAGCAAGATGGAGAGGGAGAGATCCTCGATCCGCTGGTTCACTCCCCAGATGGTCTCAATAGCCAGGTCTGGGTCAAGCTAAGACAGGAGCCAGGAACTCCATCCCAGTCTCCCACGTGAGTGCCAGTGTTCTAAATACTTGGGCCATTTTCTGCTATATTTCTGGGCTCAGTTCAGAAAGCAAGATTGTAAACAGTATAGCTGGGACTTGAACTAGGACTCTGATATGGAATGCTGGTGTCACAAGCTGTAGCTTAACCAGTTGTGCCACAGTGTTGGCATATCACCTCTCATTCTCTTGACTGACTCTCATAGAACAGAAATTTTAAATGTTAGTGATGCCCAACTAATCAATTTTTTCTTCAATGAATTTGTGCCTTTGGTATTGTATTTAAAAACTCATCTACAAACACAATGTCAACTTGATTTTCACCTGCGTTTTATCTACTAGGAGCTTTATAGTTTTATGCTTTATAGTTAGGCTTATGATATAATTTTTAAAAGATTGTAAGGACTGCATCTACATTCACTTTTTTTTCATGTTACTGTCCAGTTGTTCCAGTACTATTTGTTGAAAAGACTATCTTTTCTTCACTGTATTACCTTCGTTCCTTATTCAAAGATTAGTTGAAGATATTTGAGTCCATTTCTGGTTTTTTCTTCTGTTCCATTGATCTACTTGTCTACTCTTTCACCTGTATCACATTGCCTTGATTGCTGTAGCTTAGGGATGGGGAACACAGGGCCCATGAACAGTTGAAGTTGTATGAAATCATTTGGTTTGGCACTGCCAAGGCACCCACAGGCAAGGCATGAAATTTAATAAGTCTATTGCAGGCTAATTCTTAAGCTGATAATGTTCTATGGCCCATGAATGATGTTAAAAATATTCAAATGACCCTTGGCAGAAAACAGGTTCCCCACAACTGTGTGTAGATGTATAGTAAGTCTTCAAGAAGGGTAGAGTCAGTTTTCCAATTTTCTTGTTCTGGATCAACTTTGTGTCGGCTATTCTTGGCCTCTTACCTCTCCACATAAACTTTACAATTCATCAACCAATACCCACAGAGTAACTTATTTGGATTTTATTATGATCAAGTTGAGAAGCACCGACATCTTGAAAATATTGTCTTCCTAAAATGAATATTAAATATCTCCTCATTTTTAAGTTCTTCTTTAATCAGAATTTTAGAGTTCTCATCATATAGATTATGTGCATATTTGGACAGATTCACACCATTATGAATGAATAGAAATTGTATTCTGCTTTAATTTTCAAATTTCACTTGTTTATATTTATATAAGAAAATGATTGGCTTTTGTATCTTTCAACATGGTCAAAAATCACTCATTAGTGACAGGGATTGAGAAGAAAAAACAGACTTTCAGAGGTCAAGCGAAATGAGGCTTCAGATTCATGCCCTCTGGAAATTTAAGGGGAAGAAATGTGACCCCACAAAGCTAGCCTGCCCTCCTCAACCACTTCCCTAGCCTGTTTCTTCTCACCACAGCCTCTTCCCGCAGCTCTACTGGCCGCCCGCGCCTTCTCAGATCTTCCTCTCAGACTCCCCAGCACACTGTGCTCTCCAAGATCTTAGAAAAATTCCCTCAGGTTCTCTTCTCTTCCCAAGAACCCAAACAGCCATAGGCTATTTTGCTTATAAGGCGATGTAAAAGCGGGATCTCATAACTGCTGAATTTTACCAAACTTTTAAAGAAGGACCCCAGTTCTTCTCAAACCACACCACAGAACTGAAAATGAGGGAACACTTTCAAACTCAATCTCTAAGGGAAGCATTGCACTGACAACAAAATCAGACAAAGACATACCACAAAAGAAACTGACAAATCATCCCTGATAAACATGATTGCAAAAATTTTCAACATGATAGAAAACTGAGTCTACTATGATAACAGTGAATAAAGTGATCAGGTGGGATTTATCTCAGAGGTGCAAAGATGGTCCAACATACATCAACCAATGTAATGTATCATACCAACAGAATGAAGGACAAAAGTCACATGATTATCTCAATAAGTGAAGAAAAATCATTCAATAACACTCAATATCCTTTGATGAGAAAAACTAAAAAAAAAAATTAGGTACAGAAGGAATGTACTTCAACACAATAAAGTCTTTATGCCATAAACCCACAGCCGACATCATCTAGAAAGAGGAAAAACTGAAATTGTCAAGGATGTCCACTTATATTGCTCTTAATTAATATAGTATTGAAAGTATTGGCCAGCGCCGCAGCTCAATAGGCTAATCCTCCACCTTGCGGCACCGGCACCCCGGGTTCTAGTCCCAGTTGGGGTGTCGGATTCTGTCCCGGTTGCTCCCCTTCCAGGCCAGTTTTCTGCTGTGGCCCAGGAGTGCAGTGGAGGATGGCCCAAGTGCTTGGGCCCTGCACTCGCATGGGAGACCAAGAGAAGCACCTGGCTCCTGGCTTCGGATCAGCATGGTGCACCAGCCAAAGCGGCCATTGGGGGGTGAACCAATGGAAAAGGAAGACCTTTCTCTCTGTCTCTCTCTCTCTCTCTCTCACTGTCACTCTGCTTGTCAAAAAAAAAAAAAAAAAAAAAAAAAAAAAAGAAAGAAAGAAAGAAAGAAGAAAGTATTAGCCAGAGTTAAAAAAGCAAGAGAAAGAAATGAAGGGTATCCAAAAAGAAAGAGATGACATTATTCCTGATTGCAGATGACATAACTTCACATAAAGGAAAACCTAAAGGCTGTTAGAACTGATAAATGAACTCGGTGAAGGATACAAAAATCAGTAGCATTTATAGACCTCAATAACGAAATTGCCGAGAAAGAAATAAACAAAAACAATCCCATTTGCAATTACTACCAAAAAAATTCCTAGGAATAAATTTAACCCAAAAAATCCTTAATTATCTCTACAATAAAAATTACAAAGCATAGATGAAAGGAATTGTACAGGACACACAACACAATTAACAGAAAAAATTCTATGCTTACACGTTGGGAATTAATTCTCCCAACATACCCAAAGAAATCTATAGACTTAATGTAATTCCTATGAAAAAAGCAATGATATTCCTCACAGAGGTAGAAAAAGAATCAAAACTATAGAATCACAAAAGAACCCAAATAGTCAAAGCCATCCAGAGCAAAAAGAATAAATGTAGTGCCATGATAACACTTGACTTCAAAACATACTGCAAGGGGCTGGCATTGTGACACCATAGGCTAACCTGCTGCCTGGGATGCCAGCAATCCATATGGGCACCAGTTTGAGTCCTGTCTGATCCCCTTCCAATCCGGTTCCCTGAAAATGTGCTTGGGAAACCAACAGAAGATGGCCCAAGTGCCTGGGCTCCCGCCACCCATGTGGGAGACCCAGATGGAGTTCCTAGTTCTTGGCTTCAGCCTGGCTCAGCCCTGGATGTTTAGACACAGGAAATGGACCAAGTGAACCAATGGATGGCAAGTATTTCTCACAAATCTATAGTAACCAAAATAGAAAAGGGCTGATATAAAAACAGAAATACACAACAGAATAAGATACAGGACACAGAAATAAACTCATGGTTGTGTAGCCAATTGATTTTTTTTTTAACTTTTATTTAATGCATATAAATTTCCAAAGTACGACTTACGGATTACAATGTCTTCCCCCCCATACCGTCCCTCCCACCCACAACCCTCTTTTTTTAAGGAATTACTTATTTATTTGAAAGTCAAAATTATACACAGAGAAGGAGAGGCAGAGAGAGAGAGAGGCTCTTCCATCCGCTGGTTCCCTCCCCAATTGGCCACAATGGATGGAGCTGTGCCAATCTGAATCAGGAGCTTCTTCCGGGTCTCCCACATGGGTGCAGGATCCCAAGGACTTGGGCCATCTTCTACTGCTTTCCCAGGCCACAGCACAAAGCTGCATCGGAAGTGGAGCAGCCAGGACTCAAACCGGTGCCCATGTGGGATGTTGGCACTGCAGGCAGTGGCTTTAGCGGCTATGCCATGGCGCTGGCTCCAACCAATTGATTTTTAAGAAAACATTTATTTATTTGAAAGGCAGAGTGACAGAGAGGGCAAGACAGAGGTATCTTCCATCTGCTGCTTCACTCACCACATGGTTACAATAGCTGTGGCTGGACCAGTCTGAAGCCAGGAAGCAGAAACAGCATCTGAGTCTCCCATATGAGGATCAGGGACTCAATTACTTGGGTCATCTTCCTCTGTCTTCCCAGGACCATCTGCGGGGAGCTGGATCAGAACTGGAGCAGCCAGGGCTCCAGCTGGCACTCCAATATGGGATGCTGGTGCCTCGGGTGGTGACATTTTACCCTGTTGTGCCACAACGTTGGCCCCCTCAGCCAATTTTTTTTTTTTTTTTTTTTTTACAAAGGCAGTAAGAACATAAATTCAAGAAAACAAAGTTTCTTAAATAACAGTACTGGGGAAAAGGGGCATTCACATTGAGAAAATAGAAAGGAGGCCCCTGCCCCTTGCCGTCTAAAATACAAACTGAAAATGGATCAGCAATTTAAATTTAAGACCTGGAACTATGAAAAACTATAAGAAAAACATATAGGGAAACACTTCAGGATATTAGTCTGGGCAAAGACTTTGTTGGGTAGATTCTAAAAGTGCAGGCAATAAAACAAGAATAAATAAATGGGGTAACATAAAACTAATAAGCTTCTGCACAGCAAAGAAAATAATAGCATGGAGAGACCACCTACAGAATGGAAGAAGAGATTTGCAAGCTAATCAGTCCATAAGAGATTAATATCCAGAGCATATAAAAAGCAAACTCAAACAACTTAATAGCAAAGACACAGATAATGTAATTGTAAAGTGGGTAAATGACCTGAAAAGGTATTTTTTGAAAGAAGATATACAAACGGCCAACAAGCATATGAAAAATTGCTCACCATCACTAATCATCTGTGAAATGAATATCAAAACCACAATGAGATGCCAACTCGCTCCGGTTAGAATGACGATTATCAAAAAGACAAAAAGCACTAAATGGTGAGGATGCACAGAAAGGGGGACTCTCTTTTTTTTTTTTTTTTTTTTTTTTTTTTTTTGACAGGCAGAGTGGACAGTGAGAGAGAGAGAGACAGAGAGAAAGGTCTCCCGTTGCTGTTGATTCACCTCCAATGGCTGCGGCTGGCGTGCTGCAGCCGGCACATCGCGCTGATCCAAAGCAGGAGCCAGGTGCTTCTCCTGGTCTCCCATGCGGGTGCAGGGCCCAAGCACTTGGGCCATCCTCCACTGCACTCCCTGGCCACAGCAGAGAGCTGGCCTGGAAGAGGGGCAACCGGGACAGAATCTGGTGCCCCAACCGGGACTAGAACCCGGTGTGCCGGCGCCGCTAGGTGGAGGATTAGCCTATTGAGCCGCGGTGCTGGCCAGAAAGGGGAACTCTTACACACAACTGGTGAGAATGTAAACGAGTACAGCCATTATACAAAACAGTATGAAGGCCCCCAAGAAAACCCCAGAACCAGAGCACTACTACTGTCTATATACCCAAAAGAATGAAATGAGTATATGGAAGAGACATCTACACTTGCACGTACAACACATCAGTATTCAGGAGAGGCACGCTACACAGTCAAGCTAGGTGTTCATCTAAATATGAAGAACATGGAGGCCAGAGCCATTGCTCACTTGGTTAATCCTCCGCCTGCGGCACCGGCATCCCATGTGAGCACTGGGTTCTAGTCCCAGTTGCTCCTCTTCCAGTCCAGCTCTCTGCTGTGGCCCAGGAAGGCAATGGAGGATGGCCCAAGTGTTTGGGCACCTATAACCACGTCGGAGACCAGGAAGAAGCTCCTGGCTTTGGATCGGCACAGCTCCGGCCGTGGCAGCCATTTGGGGGGCGAATCAACAGAAAGAAGACCTTTCTCTCTGTCTCTCTCACTAACTCTACCTGACACATAAATAAATAGAAAATATTGCACACTTACACAATGGATAGTTATTCAGCCATCAGAAGGAATGAAATCCTGTCATTTACAGCAACAAGGATGAAACTGGAAAACACTACACTGAGTGAAATAATCCAAGCACAGAAAGGCAAATACCCTGTGTCCTCATTTATATGACAAGTGAAAAAGTTGACAAAGTAGAGAACAGAACAGTAGCTACAGGGCCCTGGAGAAGTTATAAGGGAAGGAGGGATGGAGAGAGAATACGTAATGTGTACAGGTACTAGTGGACAGGAGAAATAACTTCTAATGTCCCATTGCACAGGACAATCATAGTTAGAATATAGAATATTCTGAAATAGCTCACAAAAAGGATTTTTAAAAATGTTTTTTAGTTATTTGAAAGGCAGAGAGAGAGAGAGAGAGGGAAAGATAGAGAGGTCTTCCATCTGCTGGTTCACTCCCCAGGTGGCTGCAATGGCCAAAGCTGAGCCAGGCACTTCATCTGGGTCTTCCATGTGGGTGGGAGGGACCCAAACAGTTGGGACATCTTCCACTGCTTTTCCATGCCCCATCCGTCTCCACTGGGCCCTGCCCTTTTGTCAGATGCCCCTGGGTGTACAACCGTCGGTGAGGTTGTCTTTCTGCCTTGATCCTACAAGGCTCAACACATTTTCTAGAATGAGCTAATAATACAACTGTGGCAGAAAGGGCTTAGGAAGGCGCAGACACGGGTTCAAGTCCTAATCTGTTCTGGGTAACCCTGGGCAAATCACACTACATGACTAGGTCAAAGTTTCCACTTCTATCAAATGAGCAGCTGGACCAACAAAAGCTCCGAGGTCCTTTCAGCTCTCCAATCCTGCAATTGGTATGATGGAAATTACCAACGCCTGAGAGCAGACAGCTCATTTTTCTGTAGATGGCCTCTGTCCCAGGGATGATTTAGTTACCCCAAGAAGGCGTGACACTGCTGAAGTTCTGTTTGGTTTTTCATTACACAGGCCAGTCTCACCGGAGCCTTCCATGGGGGGTAAGACACACTGCAAATAACAGTGGTGGAAGGGAGACAAACAGTTCTCTAGAAGACTTGACATGGATGATCAATAACATCCTTGTAAAAATACCAGCAAGTTCAGGCATTTAATTTAAAAAACAAACAAACAAACAAAACCTCTCCTTTAGAAAACTGTCTTTAAAAATATTATGACCTGATTTTCAGGACAGAACCAATTACACTGCCTGGAGTTTCTGGCCAAGGGGCTAGTCTTTGACTCCCACTTGCTGATTAAAGACTAAGGGGAAAAGAAAAAACAAGAGCCTCATATTCTTATCTGATTGGATCATAGTGAGATGAGATCCACAGGAAAAAATCTGCTGTCTGGGGAACAGGCCGGAGAATGAGCATACACTTGTCATCAGCAGACTACAGGGCCCCCAAATGTCATACGTGGGCCACTTGGTGCCTAGCAACCCACAGACCCTCTTCTCTTAAAACTTCCACGTGCCTCAGGCTGCTGCAGTTCTGGGGGTGAGGAATGACTTCCTAGGAGTGGAAACGGCTCAGTCTCAATGCCCTTCACTCCTCAAAACACGCAGGACCCTCCAAGGATGAAAAACATGGGTCATTCTGAGCTTCTCGGAGCCATCTTGAAGCCAACCTCTAAATCATTGTCCAATTACAGTCTAACAGAAGCACCTGTTTTAGGCATTGCTTTCTGTCGCTCCCTGTCTTCGTGGAGGAACGACACAGGACCCTGAGCTGTTCTTTTGTCTGCTCGGCCCTCCCCGGGTTTGCTGCTGGTTCTTCCCGGGTTGGCTACCGTCCCTTCCACCTCCGTGGAAGGGCGGTTCCCCCTAGCCACTTTCCCCACTTCCGCGGGGGAGCGGCACACCGCTGGCCGGCTCTCTCGGGGGCTGCACAGGTGTTCCTTCAGATAGATGTTCCTCTTAGATGTTCCTGGTGCATGTTGTCTCTCTCCTCCTTTATAGTCCTCTTCCACCAATCCCAACTCTGCTACCCACACGCTGAGTACGCTGCTCTCCTCCAATCAGGAGCAAGATCAGCTCCTGCAGCTCAGTCAATCAAGTTGGCGAGAGGCAGCTGCATAGAAGTTGTTGCTCCCTTCTCAGCGCCATATTGTGGGAGAGCAGATGCATAGAATAAGTCTTAATTCCAGTAACTTAGTCTAGTCCGAGTTGCTCCCCACAGCTTTCTCTACAGATGAAGCAGCCTAAGTCGCTTTTCTAATGTCACAGGGCTGGGACACAACACAATTAGGTTTCAGGACTCTAAGCTTCATGACGTCAGTTACGCCAAGAAATTCCAGAAGTTGCAGCCTCCCATCCCCCCAGCCACTCATTTTAAAAATGTCCAGGGCACACTACAAAGTCTCACTGTGATTCAGGCTGGGGGGATTGACTGCCCCTCAGCTCCCCTTAACCATCACTGAACCAGAACGGGCCGCTGGGAGCCCCTGGGGGGCGCCAAATCATCAGCCTCCTCTGACTTTGCCCAAGGCAGGAAACAGGCTGCAGCAGCACTTCCTCTGACCTTTGCCTCCAACACAGAGGGGGAGGGAGTTGCCAAGACCTGGCTTCCGGTGAAGGTGAGCAGGAGGCACAAGCACACAAGGAAATGGCTCATGGGTAGGAGGTGTGGGAGTGCGGGAGAAGTTCAGGGAAGAAGGGAGGGAGACTAGAGAGCTTGTTTTTTTTTATTTTATTTTTTTAAATTTTTTTATTTTATTTTTATTTTTTTTTTATTTATTTATTTTTTGGTAGGGGGCATAAATTTGTTCCAGAACCCAGCACATGGTAACAAGCCTGGGAGAAACCCCTAAACCAACATGTGAATGTATGAACACATCACATGGGGAGAAGCACCTTGAAAGACCTCGAGTTTTCCCTCATCTCACATATGGCTCCTAATATCTCAGACCCTTATCGTCAAACACAAATGCTAAGTCAGTCCTGTGTCAGGGCACCAGCTTCAATTCAGGCTACTCTTCCTGTATCATTGAACTTTTGGACAAGAGCGGTTTTACAATCAGCACACCTGGATTCCTCTTTAACCTCTTGAAGTGTGACTCAAAGAGGATCCTACTTAGTTATTTGTTCATTCGCAGAACCTGGAACGTTATCTGATGACATGGAGGGCCCCTTACTTTGAGGGTAATTTCTGCATTTTCTCCACGTTCCTCACACCACACAAGGGCCAGCTACCTGGCCCTGCAGTCTCTGTATTCACAGGTCCTGGCAAGCACCTTCTGCATAACCCACTGGGATTATACAAGAGTATGCAATGGTAGAGTTTTCCACAGTCCTCTGAAGGAAGTAGGGATAGCCCGGAAAGCTCAACTTGTGCAATTTCTGCTTCTAACCCCCCTCCCCAGGGTATTGGGGCCAGGGAAAGTCTAAAGATCCAGTGAAAATGATGTCAGAATCCCTCAGCCCAACATATATTCTCTGCACCAAACTGCAGACTTTACTGCCCTCTCCTTCTCAGCTCTTCCATGCATATCACAGATCTGGGAAAGCTCATGGTTTCAAAGAACAACTACAGAGGACTGCATCAAACAAGAAGCTTCTGCACAGCAAAGGAAGCAATCAACAGAGTAAAGAGGGGCTGGCGCTGTGGTGCAGTGGGTTAACACCCTGGCCTGAAGCAATGGTATCATATAGGGGCACTGGTTTGAGACCTGTCTGCTCCACTTCCAATACAGCTCTCTGCTATGGCCTGGGGAAACAGTACAAGATGGTCCAAGTCCTTGGGCCCCTGAACCTACATGGGAGACCCAGAAGAAGCTCCTGGTTCCTGGCTTTGGATCGGCACAGCTCCGGCCATTGCCGCCAATTGGGGAGTGAACCATCGGAACCAAGCTTCTTCCAAGTCTCCCATGTGGGTGCAGGGCCCAAGCACTTGGGTCATTTTCTACTGCCTTCCCAGGCTACAGCAGAGAGCTGAATTAGAAGTGGAGTGGCCAGTTCTTGAACCGGTACCCATATGGGATGCCGGCACTGCAGGTGGCGGCCTCACCCTCTATGCCACAGTGCCGGCCCCAACTGCACCTCTTCTGATCCAGCTCTCTGCTAGTGGCCTGGGAAAGCCATGGAAAATGGCCCAAGTGCTTGGGCCCCTGCACCCATGTGGGAGACCTGGGTGGGCTTTAGACCCTTTCAACACACTTTACAATGTTAAACCTCTGAGGAGAGGAGGTTCCTCCTTCTTAATTTTCCAATAAAATTCCCCATAACCCAGTCTCACTGACCTGGTGGAAACACATGAATGTCCTAAACTATGTGCCCATGACCAGGTTGGGGTCATAATTGGGATCAATAAATTGCTGTTTGGCCAGAATGGGTCATATCCTCACCCCTGCAATCGGTGAGCACTGGGTAAACTCCACACTCAAATCACACAACCAAAGGAGGAGGCAAGAAATACTGAGTAAAATCTGGGTATGCAAAAAAGGGCTATGGATGGTGGGCAGGTGAAACCAGCAGCTCTCCATTCCATCTGGTTCTGCCACTATTTTAGGATCAGGAGTAGGTCACCTCCTTCTCCAGTGCTCAGCTTCTTATTTAGACAGTGAGAGATTTGGGCTAACAGATCAAAACCCTTCAAATATGAGTGTCCAAGAATCCTGCAGAGGGCTTGGTAAAGGGGGCTTCTTGGTGCCCACCCCTGGAAATTCTACTTCAGTAGGTATGGGTGGGGCCCAGGGATTTGACTATCGGGTTCCCATTCTTAGAGTAACACTGACCTGGGTGATGGCTCAGTTCTTCAGCACACAATAGTGATTTGAGCAACAGAGTCTTCATTCTGAGACTCACACTAAAAAAACCGCTTCTGCCCCCACCATGGGAATTATCACAAACCTGCAACAGAAACCTAAGAGTAGCAGCACTGGATTCTGATTCAGGCTCAAGCACTGGACAAACTTGGACATGACACATCCACCACTGCAGTATTTACCCATTTTGGGGAGCTTGCA
This sequence comes from Oryctolagus cuniculus, assembly GCF_964237555.1. Classification (NCBI taxonomy): domain Eukaryota; kingdom Metazoa; phylum Chordata; class Mammalia; order Lagomorpha; family Leporidae; genus Oryctolagus; species Oryctolagus cuniculus. The sequence continues at coordinate 164,404,657 of NC_091432.1, forward strand.
AGGCTGGGTTGGGGGAGGGGTGGTGGCATAGGAGGCATCTTTGTCTTCTCAGTTCCAGCGTTCCATGGGGACGACTTCTGTCTTCCTGATCCATATTCATCCTAGTTCAAATCTCTGCTGAGGGAGCCCTGAGGATAAGACAGTTCTGGGGGGAAGCAAAAGAGCTTTCTGGTTGGCTGGCGCCACTGCTCAATAGGCTAATCCTCCACCTGCGGCGCCGGCACACCAGGTTCTAGTTCCGGTTGGGGCACCGGATTCTGTCCTGGTTGCCCCTCTTCCAGGCCAGCTCTCTGCTATGGCGTGGGAGTGCAGTGGAGGATGGCCCAAGTCCTTGGGCTCTGCACCCGAATGGGAGACCAGGAGAAGCACCTGGCTCCTGGCTTTGGATCAGCGCGGTGCGCTGGCTGCAGCGGCCATTGGAGGATGAACCAACAGTAAAAGGAAGACCTTTCTCTCTCTCTCTCTCTCTCTCTCTCACTGTCCACTCTGCCTGTTAAAAAAAAAGAGCTTTCTGGTTAAGGACACAGACCCCACCCCCAGCCTGTGTCAGGAAGACCTGGACACTAGTATTCACTTTCACTCTTTCAAGATGGGTTAATCTCTTTCCTGTATTACAGGATGAAGTATATTTAAGACCGACCTTATAAGGTTGCTGTGAGGAATACGATAAAGGAGGTAACATACAGGTAAAGGAGCCAGTGCAGGCCTGCCACATGCCAGCTGAGTCGGTGCAGCCATGGAACATTACATACTAGTGTGCCCCTTCACACGCCAATGCTGGACTTAAGCAGGTGGACTTGCACCCATCTGCTAGGGTTAACGTCTTCCTAGGGATGTCTTATTTCCCTGGTAGAGTCGCATTTTCTCAGCCTAACTGAATGAAAGCTGTTCTGGGATCAAACATGCTTGGACAATGCTAGGTAAAAGAAAGTTTCTTCCCCAGTGGGACTTCTTAGGGTCTCACTGTGGTACGTCATACTGAGCAACTCCAAAGCCTATGCCTGGAAAGTGGTAGCTTCCAAATCTATTTGACTACAGAGCCCTTTGTGATGAACTCCTAGAAACATGTATTAACATCATCTGACGTGCTCCTGAACTTGGCTTGGGAACAGCTCTGGAGCTCAACTCTACCGGAAGGGCTCCGGCATGCTGGCGCACACGCGTGTTCCTGTGACTCAACACTGAACATTGGGCTCCGGAACGTAGCCGCTGGGTAGATGTCAGACATGCTGATAGAGAGAAAACTTCTCTGCTAGAGGAGACAGACATTTTGTAATTGAAAGCCAATGTTCCTGTCTCTGTTGTGATTCAGGTGTGGGGAAGGAGATGGGTGTGGGGAGCAACTCGGACTAGACTAAGTTACTGGAATTAAGACTTATTCTATGCATCTGCTCTCCCACAATATGGCACTGGGAGAGGAGTAAACAACTTTTACACAGCTGCCTCCAGTTCGACCAGTAACCTGCAGGAGCTGATTCTGCTCCTGATTGGAGGAGAGCAGCATACTCGGCGTGTGGGTAGCAGAGTTGGGATTGGTGGAAGAGGACTATAAAGGAGGAGAGAGACAACATGCACCAGGAACATCTATCTGAAGGAACACCTGTGCAGCCCCCGAGAGAGCCAGCCGGCGGTGTGCCGCTCCCCCGCGGAAGTGGGGAAAGTGGCAGGGGGCACCGCCCTTCCACGGAGGTGGGAGGGATCGGCAGCCAACCCGGGAAGAACCAGCAGCAAACCCGGGAAGGGCCGAGCAGACAAAAGAACAGCGCAGGGTTTAGTGCCGTTCCTCCACGAAGAGGGGGAGTGACAGATGGGAAGCAGTGTGTCAACATCCTCCTTCTCAACAGAGGAGAAGGTGGACAGTTCTGGGAAAGTGAAGAAACCCACTGGGCACAGGGAGCAGATTGTGGCAGAGTTGAGATGGGGTGCCTCAGATGAGCTTGTGTGTAGGTAACAGATGTCACCGCGGATTCCTGCTGTGCATACCTGCCCATACCAGGGGGTCTGTAACTCCAACGTTATTCATGTGCTCTAGGTCAATGGCCAGTCTTAATGACAGTAAATACTATGTTATATTTGGCTACATCATAAAAATGTTACATTGATGATTAAATAAAGATATTTTATCTCTTTAGAGATGCTTATCTACTTGAAAGGCAGAACAACACACATACAGAGATGTATCTTCCACCTGCTGGTTTGCTTTCCAAATGGTTGCAACAGCCAGGTCCAGGGCAGGTGGAAGCCAGGAGGCAGGAGCCAGGAATTTCATTCAGGTCTCCCAAGTGGGTGGTTTGAGCGCTGGTTTTGTTACAGACTCCCTCCTGCATGCTATTAAGGAACCAATTAGAGGGGATGCTACAGACAGACACACACACACACCCCGCTCATTATCAAAGGGCCCGCTGGCTCCTAAGCAAACCAGTACTGACTTAGAAACCAGTTTGGTTCCCCACCTACCACAAAGGCCTGGTCTCATATCTGTGATAAGATAGTTGTGTGCCTCCTAATTTACTCACTCCTGTACAGTAAAACTATCTTGCCTTGCAGTTGTGATTTGTTAATGCCTGGTAATTAAGCCACTATGGAAGTCAGCCTGGAGATTCCTCAGAAACCTGAATATAACCCTACCATTCAACCCAGCCATCCCACTCCTTGGAATTTACCCAAAGGAAATTAAATTGGCAAACAAAAAAGCAGTCTGCACATTAATGTTTATTGCAGCTCAATTCACAATAGCTAAGACCTGGAACCAACACAAATGCCCATCAACAGACTGGATAAAGAAATTATGGGACATGTACTCTATAGAATACTATACAGCAGTCAAAAACAATGAAACCCGGTCATTTGCAACAAGATGGAGGAACTTGGAAAACATCATGCTGAGTGAATTAAGCCAGTCCCAAAGGGACAAATATATGTTCTCCCTGATTGGCGACAACTAACTGAGCACCAAAGGGGAAACTTGTTGAAGTGAAATGGACACTATGAGAAACAGTGACTTGATCAGCTCTTGTCCTGACGGTTGATGTACAATGTAATACTTTATCCATTTTAGTATTTTTTTTGTTCTAGTACCATTGGTTGAACTCTGTAATTAACACACAATTATTCTTAGGTGTTTAAATTTTAACTGAAAAGTGATCCCTGTTAGGAATTTGGAAAACATTATGCTGAGTGAAATAAGCCAATCCCAAAGGGACAAATACCACTTGTTCTCCTTGATAGGTGACAACTAACTGAGCACCAAAAAGGAAACCTGTTAAAGTGAAATGAACACTATGAGAAATGGTGACTTGATCAGCCCTCACCCTGACTGTTGATGAGCAGCTTAATATGTTATCCCTCTTAGTATTTTTTTTTTGTTTGTTCTACTTAATACTTTTGGTTGAATACTGTAATCAATACACAATCTTCTTAAGTGCTGAAACTTAACTGAAAAGTGATCGCTGTTAAATATAAGAGTGGGAATAAGAGAGGGAAGAGATGTGCAATTTGGGACATGCTCAAGCTGACTTACCTCAAATGGTAGAGTTAGAAACATACCAGGGGATTCCAATTCAATCCCATCGAGGTGGCATGTACCAATGCCATCTCACTAGTCCCAGTGATCAATTTCTGTTCACAATTGATCATAATGATAGGGCTAAGAACCAAAGGGATCACATAAACAAGAATAGTGTCTGAAAATACTAGCTGATAAAAAAGGGAGAGAACGATCCAACATGGGAAGTGAGATACACAGCAGACCCATAGAATGGCAGATGTCCTAAACAGCACTCTGGCCTCAGAATCAGCCCTTAAGGCATGCAGATCCGGCTGAAATGCCCATGAGAGTATTTCAGGCATGGAAAGCCAAGACACTCTGGGGGAAAAAAAAACTAAATGAAAGATCTCCGTGAGTGAGATCCCAGTGGAAAGAATGGGTCATCAAAGAAGGAGGTACCTTTCTCTGAAGGGAGGAGAGAACTTCCACTTTGACCATGGCCTTGTCTAAATATGATCAGAGTCAGTGAACTCAGGGGGCTTCCATAGCCTTGGCAGCTCATGACAAGAGCCTAGGGTGATTACTGAGGCCATAAACAAGAGTGTCAATTTGTTGTCAACAAAAGGAGTCACTGTGTACTTACTTACTCCTCATGTAGGATCTTTGTCCTTAGTGTGCTGTACATTGTGATTTAATGCTAAAACTAGTACTCAAACAGTATTTTTCACTTTATGTTTCTGTGTGGGAGCAAACTGTTGAAATCTTTACTTAATGTATGCTAAACTGATCTTCTGTATATAAAGAGAATCGAAAATGAATCTTGATGTGAATGGAAGGGGAGAGGGAGTGGAAAAGGGGAGGGTTGTGGGTTGGAGGGATGTTATGGGGGGGAAAGCCATTGTAATCCATATTCTGTACTTTGGAAATTTATATTCATTAAATAAAAGTTAAAAAAAAAATAAATAAAAAACAAACAAAAAAAAAGAAAAAAAATGCCTGGTAAGAAAACAGTGAGCTCCCCGAAGCTGCCTTCTTATTGCCTTGCTGACTTTAGGTTGTAAAAGTAGGGGAAGGCAGAGGATCGGACTTGACTCTTGAGATGCGAGTCAGTGGCAATACACAGACACACACACATGCATACACACAAATATGCACACACATGTACATGTGTGCACATACACAAACACACACACACATGCATACATAAACCATGTGCTTTTCCTCCCAACGCTTTGGTTTCTTTGGTCATTGCCCCTAACACTTTGAGTTCTGATAACTCCACTTTTCACCCAGCTCCCTCCTGATGGGCTTAGGAAGCAGTGGATGATGGCTCAAATGCTTGAGTTTCTGCTTCCCTCGGGGAGACTCAAATGGAATTCCTGGCTCTGGGCTTCAGCCTGGTTCAATCCTGGCTGTCATGCCATTTGGGAAGTGAACTGGTGGTTCAAAGATTTCCCTCTCTTTCTTTGTAACTCTCCTTCCAAATAAATTAAAAAAATAGTGCATGATGCAACTGGGACCTGTGAAATATGGAATGTAGGGGACACTTGGGCCATTGCTCGGGCTCGAAGGACCTGTGAGAACACTGAAATTGATCTGCCAGTGTACCTTCCTCGGATTGTGTGCGACTTGCTGAACTCTCCCAAGCACATAAAACAAAGTAAATTAAAACTGCAATACCCACTACCACAAACTTTCTGTTCTGTACTTCAGGGGTTTGGCTATCTTACCCAATTAAGAGGAGCTGAACTTGAAGGAGGCTTTGACTATAGAAAACAGGCTGGGTATGAAAAAATACACATGCTGGTCCTGCTGCCAGTCCCAGGGCAGGGACGTCCCTGCCACATCTAACCAGCTGGCCTGGGTCACCTCTCCATGAGTGCAGGGTTGGAAAAGCTCTACCCCAGACACAGATGGGCTGGGGAGCAACAACTTGAGTTCACTGAAATGCACTGCTTGCGCTTCTCAGAGTGTGGCACACAAAGACGCTGCTCTTTAGTGGCAAGGAGGGGAAAGTGTTCTCAAGGCAGCTGGTCCAGCCCATGGGGGCCCAGAACAGGGAGTCCCCTAGGGCCAACTTCATCGACCCCAAGGCAGGGGTGACTCCTACAGGCCTTTATGAAGCCACTCTTTCAGCTGGTCCCTTCTCTGCCTCTGGCTTCCAGTTCTTTGTCACGCTTTGAGACTGTGCACAGAATGCCTCCCCCCGCCCCCGCCCTCAGCAGACCGGGCTATCTGTAACTGGATCCAGGTGGCAGATTGTCCTAAGTGGTGGGGAAATCTTCAGTGTAAGGTGACAGCAGGCTCAGCTCAGGCCCTTTCTGCCTGTCACTAAATGGGAGCCTGAAGTTCTGTTGTCATGGGGCTTCTGGGAGAAGAAGAATGGGGACTGGGGAGGAGAGTAAACAAACACTGAGATGCCACATTGGAAGGTGCCCAACCTGCTCCTCCGGCTCTCAGCCAATTTTCCAGGCAGACCAGGGAAGTGGTCATTTCAGATGAGGGCTTAAGACTGGTGTCCAGTTGTGGATCCCTTAAGGACAGGGCTAAATTCTGAGAAGCACATCATTAGGCAATCGTATTGTTGTGTAAGCATCACAGCGTGTGCTCACACAAATGAGGATGCTTATGACATAACTAGGTGATGTAATCTTAAATCTTGATTCTCATCTGCCGGACTGTCCATCTCTTCTCTTCTCTTGGGGACCAGAATCTTCAAGTAGTAAAACCACCCCTAGGAAGGCTGTCAGTGGGATTTCGCTGAGGGCAGGGTGTCTAATTCATCTTTGGGCTCCAAATCTCAGAGGTTGTGAGTGGAACTCAGGTGACCAGTCAATACTTTCTAAATGGCACTGCGCCAGGATTACCTGGGGAGCACCTTACCACTTTTGCAAATAGCTTTGTGTGTTTATTCTCACTCAGAAGCCAGTATGACAGAGCAGGTATTTTTCAATTCTTTAAATTGAAGGTGAAACCATGGCCATGATGGGTTGAGTGTCATGGTTGGCCAAGGTGGGGGAGAGGACACGGAAGGAACTGGAAGACAACAAAGAGATCTTCCAGGTTCTGCATTTGCATCCCATACCCTACTCACAAGGTTTTACACTGGTATTATTTGAAGCATCTTAACAATACTGATGCCACTTTCAGTTGCAGAATGGAAGTTGAAAAGCATGATGATAAAGACCACTCATAGGTCATGGAGAATAAATGTCCCCTTCTAGGTTAGAACCCATGCTAAGACTTTTATTAAGCTGCTGAGTAATAATAAACTGATCAGACACCACCATAAGGCACAAAGCACCATCAGAAAAAAAAAAACAATATCAATTTCCTTAATAATGGAAAGTAGAAATAATGATGGTGTAATTGAGAATTATTTACCAGACAGACAGTATCTTGGGCTAGGAAAGTAAACATTTCCATCTCTCCTCATTAGTTATCTAGCAGCAGGAGACCATGGCATCGGAGAAAGCCCTGTTCAATTAACATTATCCCTTAATTATTTCTAGAAACTATTAACAACCTAAGTGGCTGCATCAGCGGCCACAGCGCGTCATTTTTCACCCCCACTGTTATGCTTACAGTGGCATTTTTGCCTTCACTGCGTACATTATTAACACTCCCGAATCTCAAACGGCACCAAGTGTGATTTTTGTCATTATAAACAACTCTCTGAAAAACGATTTCTTAATCTCTGAATCATATATTCACAATAGGACCAGGGTCACCCCCGAGGGGGTGAAAAGTGATTAAGGGTGGCAGGTGAGATGATGGGGGAGACGGAAAGTGTCAGAGCCTCACTCTTTGATGTATAAAGCACGGATACACAAACAGTACAGAACTACACACACAGTGTTCCCTCGGCGTGCTTGGGGGATGGGTCCAAGGATGCCCAAAGGACACCAAAAGCCCAAGATGTTCCAATTTCTTGTATCAAATGGAGCTGCACTATTGCATGTAACCTAGGCACATGCTTCCAACTACATTAAATCATCTCTAGATTACTAACAATATGCAATGTAATCTAAGTGCTATCCATATGATATATGATCCTATATTGTTTAGGGAACAATGAGAAGGGGAAAATGTCTGAACACGTTCAGTGGAAAAACAATTTTTCCCCCAAAATTTTGACTGTGGGTGGCTGAGTCCGCAGAGGCAGAACCCACCGACACTGGGGACCAGCCGTGGTGCTACCTCAGGGAGGCTGCTGCTAAGGAACAGAAGCGTGGTTAAGGCTCCTGCAAAGGGGGACACCATGAAGGCAGGGTTAAGTGACACTGCCTGACTCCAGCGCTTCAGAAACCTGCCTGCCCACTGCAACTCCCTTGCTTTTGTATTTCTAAATAGTTATCTATTTATTTGAAAGTCAGAATTGAAGAGGGGGGAGACAGAGAGAGAGATCCTCCATCCGCTGGTTCACTCTCTGGATGGCCTCAACAAGTGGGGCTGGACCAGGCTGAAGCCAGGAGCTTCTTCCGGGTCTCTCACGTAGGGTGCAAGGGCTCAAGCACTTGGGCCATCTTCTACTGCTTTCCCAGACCACTAGCAGGGAGCTGGGTTGGAAGTGGAGCAGCCGGGACTCCTAACAGATGCCCACATGGGATGCCAGCATCACACGCGGTGGTCTACCCACTATGCCACAGCACCGTCCCCTCCATGGGGGTTTTAATGATAGGAGTACTAGCACGGACACCTGGACCAGCCCTGGAGGTTCTGATGCCATTGGGCTTGGTCTGTGTAAATGCTCCCAAGACGATTGTTCCTTAGGGGAGCAAAGTTTGAGAACCACTACTCAGCAGGGCAGCTGACAGCAGTCTGCACCCACGCAGGAACAGCCATGACTAAGCTATATGACATACTGTCCCCCAGAGCCGGGCTGTGACTGTGGCACTTCCCCCTTATGTGACTTCAATCCACTGGGGCTAACGAGTAAATAAATGCTATTTGCCCTCCCTGTATTAGGAGGTCCCCTGGGCTTCATCAGAATCCCAAACTCAAAATGTGTAAGCACCAAGCAGTTTCTCATTCAGCTCGATTCCACCTTGTACTTCCTCATTGCCTGGTTATTGATCAAGGAGAGAGAGAGAGCCTGGGACAAACACTTGGTAGCAGGAGACAAGAGGAGGAAGTCTGCAGAACATTTCAATATCGTTGCGCAAAGATATGTTTGGCTGCATCTTGGCAGGGCTGGTTCACATTCCATTAGTATAAATTTAAAGAGCTAAACTGGCCTTTTTGGATGTGAGCGGACAGATCTCCCAGGCCAAGGGGTACTTCCAACAGGTTTTACTTCACTGCAGGCTTCTTTTGGGGGACAATCGCTCAAGTCTTCGCTAGCATCTGTGGTTAAAATGCAGACTGGGCCAGGCACATGGTGCAGCAGTGAAGTTGCCGCCTGACATGCCTGCATCCCATATTGGAGTCTCTGGGTTTGAGTCCAGGCTTCATTTCCAATTCCATCTGACTGCTGTGTGCATCCTTGGAGGGACAGGGTGATCGCTCAAATGCTTGGGTCTCTGCCATCTACATGGAGACTAGAAAGAATTTCTCAGCTCCTGGCTTCAGCCTGGTCCAACCTTGACTGCTACAGGCATTTGGGATAGTGAACCAGCAGATGGAGTATCTTTATCTTTCTCTCTCTCCTTCCCTCTCTTTCAAATTAAATAAATAAAATTTTTTAAAAAGAAATACAAAGAATGCGATTGTATGGTAACTTCCTCTTTATTAAAAATATGCTATCATTTAGTAGGCATAAAGTGAGCAGTCATTTCCAAAGCAGGGATTAACATCAAGTTCCAGTGACATAAGGCAGATTTTCAAGTGGAAAGTCAAACTGAAACAATTTCAAGAATAAGAGATTCTAATAACCCTCCACAAGTATTAAAAAATTATGCCTGAGATAAACAAAGATTAAACAAAAAATGTATTCAGTAAGAAAATTTGGACACAATTTCCCTTGAATATGATGGGTGAACAAAAACACAAAATTGGATATATTTATTCTGATCCTTTAAACTTCATGCATACGTTTGTGTTATGTGAGAAATAGTAATTAGTTTTGGAAGCAGAATGGCCAATAACAGTACAGAAAGGTGCATACTCATCAGTTATCTGTAAATTATAACAAAAACAGTCACCAGATGGGTCAAAGTTCAAAAGTAGAAAATGCCAAGTTTGGAGAAGATGTGAAGTAATGGAATTTCCCATATAGTGTAGCTTGCAATATAAACCAATTCCAATCCTTCAGAAAAATACTTTGGGCATTATCTCACAAAGGCTAAGATATGAAAGTACTTCAAAATGTTTGTGCAGGCCGGCGCCGCGGCTCACTGGGCTAATCCTCCGCCTAGCGGCGCCGGCACACCGGGTTCTAGTCCCGGTCGGGGCGCCGGATTCTGTCCCGGTTGCCCCTCTTCCAGGCCAGCCCTCTGCTGTGGCCAGGGAGTGCAGTGGAGGATGGCCCAGGTGCTTGGGCCCTGCACCCCATGGGAGACCAGGATAAGCACCTGGCTCCTGGCTCCTGCCATCGGATCAGCGCGGTGCGCCGGCCGCAGCGCGCCGGCCGCGCGGCCATTGGAGGGTGAACCAACGGCAAAGGAAGACCTTTCTCTCTGTCTCTCTCTCTCTCACTGTCCACTCTGCCTGTCAAAAAAATAAAAAAAAAAAAAAAAAAAAAATGTTTGTGCAAAAGCCAATTAAAAGAAATTTATTTAAGAGGCTGGTACTGTGGTGTAGTGAGGTAAGCTGCCGCCTATAGTACCAGCATCCCATATGGGCGCTGGTTTGAGACCCAGCTGCTTCACTTCCGATCCAGCTCTCTGCTATGGCCTGGGGAAGCAGTAGAAGATGGCCCAAGCCTTTGGGCCCCTGCACCTGCGTGGGAGACCTGGAAGAAGATTCTGCTTCCTTGCTTCAAATTGGCACAGCTCCGGCCATTGCGGTCAATTGGGTAGTGAACCAACAGATGGAAGACCTTTCTCTCACTCTCTGCCTCTCCTCTCTCTGTGTACCTCTTTCAAATAAATAAGTAAATCTTTTAAAAAAATGTTTATCTTAGTAAAAAAATTCTGAAATCTATGTGCAGTTTTTTCATAATATTTTCTATAAACTTTTTGAAGATACTTGTATGCATGGATTTCAAAATTGTTCATCCCAAATAAACTTATCTTTTAATCTCATTTTCCATTAAGTTTTTGGAGTACTCTCACACATGGTGTTCACTTCATATTTCTTGGTAATGAATTCTTAAAATTGTATACCTCACAGGGGCTGGCACTGTGGCATAGCAGGTAAAGCCGCCACCTGCAGTGCTGGCATCCCAATATGAGCGCTGGTTTGAGACCTGGTTGCTCTACTTCCAATACAGTTCTCTGCTATGGGCTGGGAAAGCAGTGGCAGATGACCCAAGTGCTTGGGCCCCTGCACCCATGTGGGAGTCCTGGAAGAACCTGCTGGCTTCAGAAAGGCACAGCTCCAGCTGTTATGGCCATTTGAGGAGTGAATCAGCGGATGGAAGACGTCTCTCTCTGCCTCTGCCTCTCTGTAACTCTTTCAAATAAATAAATCTTTAAAAACAATTTTTTACTTCACAATGCACAATATTTGCCCCAATAAATAATGTAGTGAGAAAGAAATTGTAAGAGCAATCCCATTCATAATAGCTGCAAAAAATACTGTGTAATAAATTTAGGCATTGATGTCTAACATTACAACTCAAATTTCAAAACACTAGTGGAAGAAATGAAAGAAGACACACATGCACACATAAAAAATGGGAGATAAGCCCATGTTCACAGATTAAGAGAATTAGGATTATTAAAATGTCTATACTACCACAATTTATAGATTGAATGCAATCTCCATCAAAATACTAGTGACATTCTTCAAAGAACTAGGAAAAAAACTCCTAAAATCCACGTGTAAGCACTGAAGTCTCCATATAGTCACAGCAATCTTGACCAAAAAGAATTAACCTGGAGATCAGTACAATACCTGATTTCAATACAGACTACAGAGGTATAGGAACCAAAATGGCATGGCATCAGCCTAAAAACACAGGCATACACCAACAAAATTGAACACAGAATCCCAAATAAATCCATGTATCCTCAGCCAAGTGATTTTTTTGTTTTCTTAACAAAGGCAGCAGGTGCGTACATCAGAGAAAGCAAAGTCTATGCAACAGATGGCGCTGGGAAGACTGGGTATCTACGTGCAGGAGAAGAAAGTGGAGCTCCCTTCCATCTGTACACAACTGTCAAGTCAAAAGGAAGCAAAGGGACCTGAGCAGCTTCTAAAGCAAATTACAGAGCACACGGAGCTCCAGGAACGTGTGAGGTCAGAATCCCAAGTGGGGGCAAGACTAAGGGGCTTGCCTTCAGGTGAACCGCTCTTGAGGAGTACATGTAACAACAGGAGAGCAGCTCATTTGCCATATCCTATTGGTTCCCAGGACAGGGCTGTATTATGGGAAAATGGCTAACCCTAGCAAAGGATCAGATTCTCTGCATGGTACTCTAATTCAACATATCCCCTCTGCCTAGACACGCATGTCAACCAAAAATGGTCACTTGGAGCACTTTTCTTCAGAAAACTAGACCTCAACCATCCTTTCTGGTCTTTTCTTGAAACCAAGTTCTGTGTGTTGCTTTGAATGCCAATGCTGGAAACCATCAGGCCCCGTCTCCCAGCTTCCCTCCCATCCGGTAACATGTCCCTGTCCTGCCTTTCGGCTAGCTAGCCAGCATCACTCACTGAACGGAGGAAGTGGCACAGCCAGTCTCCAGACTTGCGAGGTCACTTAGCACCAGGCTTGTTTGTCTCATCATCTTGAGGGGTTTCTTTTTGAGGAATCCCAGGTCTGGGTCAGAAACTACAACCTCATGCAGCCCTTAGACTAACTCAAGCCCACTTAGCCATGGTAACAATTCCCTAAAGAACACCGTGTCGATGACCAATAAAAGGAGGGCCACAGGCACTGCCGACCAGCGAGGATCGGGATCTGTGCTGACCATGCATCTCTCATCCCCACCTCCAGTCTCTAAGAAGCATCCACCCTGACCTCTTACTCAGGGAGAGGGGGAATTAAGGACAGCTGCCTGGTTGGCTCCTTACTCTGCGCCCTACAACAAATGCCTTTTTCTCTATGTTGGGCAGACAGACCCAATTGTGTGGGTTCAAGAGCAACTTCCATCTTTAAATTTTTAAAATTATTATTTGAAAGAGAGAGAGACAGAGAGAGAAAGCTCCCAACTGCTGATTCACTTTCTAAATGCCCAAAGCAGCAGGAGCTGGATCAGGCCCAAGCCAGGATCCTTGAACTCAGATCGGTCTCCTTACTGAGTGGCTGGGAGTCATCACCTGCTGCCTTCCCAGGGTGTGGATTAGTTCGAGCCAGTACTTGAGCCCAGGCACTGGGCTACAGGGTGCAGGTGTCCTAAGTGGCATCGTACCCCCCATCCCCACCCCACTGCAGAAATCCTGACCATCTTGACATAGTTCCTCCCTTCCCTGCATTTTTTCTGAACACATACATGTGTGTGTGCAAACACCCTTCCCACAGCCCAACCTGAGACAACGAAAGGGCTCCTGATGAAAAGTGGGACAGACCCAGGTAAACAGGGCATTCACGAATCACAATGAGCTGCCTCCGCTCCAGAAACCACTTGGGACACTGGGATGTAATAAGATTTAAAGTAAGCGTGCATATCTTTATGCATGAGTCTGGATTCCTAAGAGTCAGGAGCCAGGGACTCCCTTCTGATTTCATCGGACCGTGGTACTCATCACAAAAATACTGAATCCCATATTTGGTCTGCCATTTGCACTTTTTCCTCCAGAGCCCTAAGCAGCTCATGACCCTTAGCTCGTTAGCATTAATAAGCAAGCATCTTATCACAGGGTCCCTTACTGATGACTTCTGTGAATGTCGTAAACACATGGCTTCCCTCATCTGATCTGTGAGGTCAGATCCACTCACCCTGGCCTCCTCTCTGTCCTCCATCCTCCCGCCACACAACCGCAACTGTCTCACTGCTTCCCTGCTTGGACACTGGGTTTTGTCTGGGCTTGGCTCAGCGAGCCTGCTTAAGGACCAATGCCCAGGTTCCCTGGTGCAGGCTGGCGCCCCCTCCTCGCGGCAGGGCGCGCGGCGGGGGGGGGGGGGGGGGGGGGCACTTCATGACGTGACCTCCTCCTGTCAGGGGCCATTTGTCTTGAAGGCTTCACTTGGAGCTTTCAGCGTGAGGCTCCAAGTCGGCCCCAGCGCTCAGCCAGACAAGCCCCTCGATTGTTGCTGGAGACCCCAGGTCACTGCGGGGGCGGGGCGCGCCTTTCGGGCCTCAGGGAGGCTGGGGCGAGCATGCCGATGAGGAGGAGGGGGGAACGTGCTGGGGAGGAGGCAGGCCTTGATGTATGCCCTGGTGGACAAAAGCTCCTAGTGTCAACTTGATTTGCAAGATCAACATTCATGAGTTCCACCGCTTAGAAAGGGGGATTATCTGCAAACCCGGGTCTGAATGGAAGCCATAAATAAGTGATTTCACACTACCAAGCGGGAAGAATATTCTGCCTCCTAAATTATTCTGAACAGCATGTTCGACCCCTCCCAGGTTCCCACCGCTGGAGAGCGCTCCGGGGTGTGTTGGAGCCCGAGCCCGAGTTTACACTAGAGCCCCGGGCTGAGCTTCCAAAGATCCATTCCGGGTTTTGCCTGGTGCTGCTCCGGAGGGCCCTTCCAGGCTAGGAGTGTTCCAGTCAAGATTTTCCCTCTCTCCCTCCCCAGCCTGCTCGGAGCGGCTGGGGCTCCCAGGCAGAACCAACCACTGGTGTACCTTTCAAAACAAGCTCCCCTACGCATCCTGCCTCAGAGGCCCTGGGAGGCTCTTTCATCAGCTGCCTAAGCAGGGACAGGCTTCCAGCTACCCTCATCTAGAGCTGGGTTTACTGTGAAATGGAAACGCACCTCCTGACGCACAGAGGAGGGATGGAAGGCGTTTTTCTCCCCCACTCCTTACAAACGGAGGTCTTTTTGCCTCACCCTCTTCAATCCTTTGTGTCTGCTTGGCTGTGTTAACCCTGTGAAGACCTCCGTGCCTTTGCCTTGCTCTTTGCCCTTTTTTTTTTTTTTTTTTTTTGATAGGCAGAGTGGACAGTGAGAGAGAGAGAGAGACAGAGAGAAAGGTCTTCCTTTTCCACTGGTTCACCCTGCAATGGCTGCTGCAGCTGGCGCACCGCTCTGATCCGAAGCCAGGAGCCAGGTGCTTCTCCTGGTCTCCCATGGGGTGCAGGGCCCAAGCACTTGGGCCATCCTCGTTGAGATTCTCCTTTGATTTGTAGCCAAACGCCTTAGATCTGTCACGTACCTCTTCCTTCCCTCTGCTTTCCCAGAAGCAGTTTTGTGCAGGGACCGACATTGGCAGAATTTACAGTGTGCATGGGAAAGTGCTAACTGCAACCAGAGTACCTGGCCCAGCAACCCACGTTGTCCTTGGGGTCATTGTGCCAAGCCTCCTGGGGCCTCAGCTTTGAGTAGCTGGCCCTACACCCCCCTACCCAGCTGTGGATCTGCCAGGGAGGCAAGCTTCCCCCAAAGGCTGGGACAGGAGCTGCAGAGTGCAGTGAAGGGCTTAGGTAGTGCCACCCCCTCCTGGCATGGTGCACTAGTGTTTCATCATGAACAATCCCCAGCAGGCAACTGACTATTTTTAAAACAATTGCCCCCTTTTCATAGGAGCCTCCCACTGGGATGGAAGAATTCAAGCCTTCAAACCTTTCAAAGTGTGTGTGTGTGTGTGTGTGTGCGCGCGCGCGCACGTGTGTTTGTGCATGCGCGCCAGCGGCAGGGAGAAAGAAGAGATGGCAGATAGTTGTGGTACATTGTGAACTGGAGGAGAGAGGCAGGAGTTGCGACCCAGGCTGCAGCACAGCAGGAAGTTTGGCCCCTGCAGAGCTGATTTTGCCAGGGAAAGCAGAACTGAGCAACACTGAAAAGCTAGGCAAGGCTGTGGGGTCCTGGGTACAGAGGAGGGACTGCAAGGATCTTCTAAGCAGCTGGAGGACAAGGTCTACAGTTCAAACTGTGCGGGAGAGAGCAGGGCCAGGAAGCAAATGGATGGTGGCCCCCAGCCCTGCAGTAGCGCATACCCAAGAAAGATCTATACCACAAACCTAGCTTGGACCTAGCCCATGGAGACATGGGACTCGCTGTTCAGCACTGGGTCTCTCTGGAGACACTCAGAGGTTTGCTGAGTTAACATGAGATTGTTGAAAAGCCTGCTAGTCTCCAAAGCTCAAGAAAAATTTTCCATCCTAAAAATGGACAAAAGACCATATATAATATGCTACCTTTGTGGGAAAATGACAAAAATGAACATGGTTGCATCAGAGAGAGCGAGTGAGTGAGCCGAAAACCAGAAAATCATGACATGCGATGAAGCACATCACTGGCAAAGAGTGGGTAGCAATCAGGATGGAAGAGATGTGAGAGGGAGTAATACTTCCCCGAGATAGCTTTTGTGCACTTTGGTTTTTGGAAGCTTGTTGTAGCTTTATATATGAGAGGTCTACTAAAAGTCCATGGAAAATAAGTAATATCTAAAACCTATGCAGAGATTTCAATTTTCTTTTGCTCTAAAATACATCTATCTTTAAAATTCCATTTTCCCATGAACTTTTTGAGGTTTCTTTGCCTTTACAAAATGGAAGTACAGGAAAGAAGGAAAAATACTAGAATTAAAAGAGAACACAAGAAAATGAACCCAATTGGAGAGCTAATGAGTAATTACACTGAAAGGGGAAAAAAAAAAGAAACCCAAGTAACTGCTAAACAAGCACTGGGCTACCCCCTGTTAAACTTAGGGTGAGAACTGGCAAGAGCTGCCAACACTAAGGTGTTTTTTTTTTTTCTTTTTTTTAAGTTTGTCTTTGCAGCAGCATGGACAGAGGGATTCTGAGATGATCTGGGGTGCTTTAAGTACTGAGCAAGTGAGTAATGAGCAAGTCAGTGAACACACTGATGTCCGGGGCCAGGGTTCTCACTGTGCAGGCTAGAGTCGCACACACGGATGGGGGAGCCGTGGCTGGGGCAGGAATCACTGTGACTGCGGGTAGAGATACCGACTCAGGACTTCCGGACGGACTACACACGCCAACGAGTGTGTCTGTGTGTGCTGCAGGGGGTGTGCACAGGAGGTCACTTCAAAAAGCCCATGGGAAATGGATGAAAAGCGAAGTTCATTTGGACGCAAAAAGTTTTTGGGGTCCTCAAAAAGTTCTTGGAAAAGTGTATTAGGAAAAAACTGTGCGTGGATTTTCAGTCTTACTACACCACAGTAAATGAAATGTTTAATCCCACTTTCCATGAACTTTTAAAAGTGCCTTCACTCTTAGATGGACAGATGGCCAGACAGACAGGAAGATCTCTCTAGGCCGAGGCCACAACAGTGGTGAGGACAGGCTATAGTCAGATGGTACCCTTTGGTGCACAGCTCTAACTAAAGGGGCCAAGGGTTGCCAGAGAAAGGACTATTTCTAGGCCTGAGGCAGGAAAGGAGCAAAACAAGCCTGAAATTGTCAGTGAGGTGAAAGTCGCCTGAGAAAATGAACCGTGGTAGAGCAGACGATTCTGTCGCGTTTACTACGGTCACCATGTGGTACAGCCACCATGCCTATCTAGTGAGAACCTGAGACATCTAGTCGCCCCAGGATGTTGGTGGGGGCGGGTTACAGGGACAGAGGGGTCAGCCTCGAGGGGCTTCGGATGTCCAGGTGGTAATAAATGATAAACCATTGAAAAAAAAAGAAAAAAAGAAAAACAAAATGGGAATCCATTCTTTATGTTAATAAGCAGAGAAATAAATGTCTGGGAAGGGATGGCTGCCTTTTTTTGGGGGGGGGGGACACAGGGGAATACTGCTATAGACTAAATTCTTTCCAAGTTTATTTGTTGGGGGCCTAAATCCCAATGTGACCATTTTTGGAGATGGGACCTTAAAGGCGGTTATTAAGATTAAATGAGTTCAGAAGGGTGAGGCCCTAATCCAGCAGGATTGGCATCCTCAGAAGATGAAGAGAGACCAGGGATGTGTGCGCACAGGGACAGGGCATGTGAGGACACAGCAAGAAGGCTGCCGTCTGCAAGCCTAGGACAGAGGCCTACAGAGAAGCCTGGCCTGCCAGCTCCGAAACCCTGGGTTTCCAGCCTCCCCGACTTTGAGAAAGGTGTCTGTTGCTGGGAGCACCTAGTCCATGGTTTGCAGTTCTGGCAGCCTGAGTGGGCTAACACAGGAGTTGCAAAAAAAATTTTAAAAGCACTTTACTGCCACAGTATAGCAAAGATTGTTTCATACAAGGGTAGTACCGTGTTGGGGTGCAGTAGGTGAGACCACTGCCTGTGATGCTGGCATCCCATGTGAGTGACGGCTCGAGTCCCAGTGACTGTTCCACATCTGTTCCAGCTCCCTGCTAACGGGCCTGGGCAAGCATGGGAAGATGGCTGAGCATCCAGACCCCTGCCATGAGACCTGGGTGGAGTTCCAGGCTCCTGCTGTCAGTCTGGCGCAGTCCCGTAGCCATCTGGGGTGTGAACCCGTAGATGGAAGATTTTTGTCTCTCCCTCTCACTCTTTCAAGTCAATAAAGAAATTTAAAAAATCCTTTAGATGCTCAATCTAGGAGAAACTTTGGGCAAGGTTCAGTCTATTTGTGTGGTCTTTGTGTCTACCCATAGAGAGCCTTTGAGTTGTAATGAAAAAAATAATTATACAGTGGAGAAATCACAGAACGCCTTGATCAGTGATCAAAGTTAACATCACCAATGGAAAACAGGTGGACGTCCTGATACCCCAGGGTAGAGACAATGCTATTCCTAACATTTGGCCCAGATCATTGGTGAAGGACTGGAGGAGGCCCTGGCTAACAGGCAGCAAGGCACTAGATCCTGCCAACAGCCACACGACTGAGCCTGCAAGTAGATCATCATCCAGCTGACATCATAGGTGTATTTTCAATTGCTAAGTATCAGAGTAATTTTTTTTTGACAGGCAGAGTGGACAGTGAGAGAGAGAGAGAGAGAGAGAGAGAGAGAGAGAGAGAAGGTCTTCCTTTTACTGTTGGTTCACTCCCCAGTGGCTGCTGCAGCTGGTGCACCGCGCTGATCCGAAGCCAGGAGCCAGGTGCTTTTCCTGGTCTCCCATGGGGTGCAGGGCCCAAGCACCTGGGCCATCCTCCACTGCCCTCCCGGGCCACAGCAGAGAGCTGGCCTGGAAGAGGAGCAACCAGGACAGAATCCGGCGCCCCGACTGGGACTAGAACCTGGTGTGCTGGCGCCTCAGGTGGAGGATTAGCCTAGTGAGCCAAGGCGCCGACCCAGAGTAATTTTTGATGCAGCATGTTGGTTAATGAAGTTGGCGTATGGACTGGAAATCGTATAGAAGTACTATATCAATACTAAATTTACTGAAATTGGTTACTTTAATCTGGATATAAAAGACAGATAATATCTTTATTCTTAGGAGATTTGCATTGTACAGTGATGTATTCGGGAAAGAGATGTGATGATGTAACAGTCTCACATATCAAATTTTATATGTTTAGAACGTATTAAATTTTAGATACATACACCTAAGAGTGTGTGTGTGTGTGTGTGTGTGTATAAATGTTAATATAGAGAGGGGATGGGGGTTGGCACCGAGGCACAGGTTAATCCTCTGCCTGCAGTGCTGGAATCCCATAAGGGTGCCAGCCGGTTCTAGTCCTGGCTGCTCCACTTCCCATCCAGCTCTCTGCTGTGGCCTGGGAAAGCAGTGGAAAATGGCCCAAGTGTTTGGGCCCCTGCACCCATGTGGGAGATTGGGAAGAAGCACCTGGCTCTTGGCTTTGGATTGGCGCAGCTCTGGCTGTTGTGGCCATTTGGGGAGTGAACCAACGGAAGGAAGACCTTTCTGTCTCTCCCTCTCACTGTCTGTAATTCTACCTCTCAAATGAATAAATAAAATCTTAAAAAAAAAAAATAGACGGGAGAGGGGAGAGGGGAGAGGAAGAGAGGGATCACGGCACAAATGCTAAATTCAATGGAGTAAATGTTATCAATGTGAAGTTGATCTAGGTAAGGGCTATGGGTGTTCTCTGTTGGATTCATATACATTTTCTGTATGTTTGCAATTATTTCTCAGTAGTGTTTAATAGGTATGAGATCACTGTGGAATCAAAAACTGATTTCCTGCCTTTAGGTTATCACTGTAAAAAATGTCTCACTTCTCTCTCGCCCTTTAGGTACACTGAATAAGATTTATTTTTATTGCCTCCTAACCCCATAAGAGAAACAAAGCTCTTGTCTCTGATTCTCCTGTATCTTATCTATGCCTTTTCTTCATTTCTAAGGGGTGTGTGTATGTGTGTGTTGTAATTTCACTCTAAGAGCTAATATTCTTAGCAACTTTCCAAGAGTTATCCTTTCCAGACTTTTCTTTAAATAACACCTTTACCTAGGCATAATTGTTTTTCCACAAAATTCAGCTTGTATAAGTGTGAAGTTTATCAGTTATTTTTCTTTTAGTTGAGTACCAAGTTGTGCAACCATCACCACCATGTAGTCTAATATTTTCTTCATCTTCCTCCAACAAACCCTCATCTGCACCTACAGTCACTGCCCACTGCCTGCTCTCTCTAGCCATCAAAACCACTCATTTTCCTTCTGTCTTTACAGACTTATCTACCATGTATGTTTTATATATAAATACAATTCTGTACCATGTCAACTTCTTTGTGTGGCTTTTTCTCACAGCATAACATGTTCAGGGTTCATCCATATTAAAGCAGGTATCAGTACCTTTTTATTACGATATTTCATTGTATGAATAGAACAAGTGACTTTTTACATTCATCAGTTGATATACATTGGGATGGGTTCCACATTTTGGCTATTGTGAATAATACCACTATCAACATTCCCATACAATTTTTTTTGTGCCATACAATTTTTATACCTAGGAGTGCAATGGCTGTGTCATAAGGTAACATTCTCGCAGTATTCTGAAGTTAATACCAAGTTTTTATATATGCTTTTAGGCTATGTTGTTGTTCTGGAAGTTCCTTCACACATCTATCACTGTGGTTCTATGTATGCTCGCTTATCTGAATTTCTCTGCTTGAATTTCTAGTACCCACATTTCATAATGAGTTAAAATGGTAATCAGCAAAGACACTGAAAGACCAAGTCAAGTTCTTCCTCACCATTAGATCCCACCCTGCCTTTCTCTTCCAACGAGCAATGATTTGGATTCCATGCCAACCATCCTGGTATTTAACATTTCCTACCTAGGATCACATTTTAAATATTTCAAGTACTTAACTTCTGTTGCTCACAAATCCATAACCTACTGGAAGGCAAGGCAATGTCTTTTAATATGTTTCACTGCGGAACTGAGACACTTCAAGATTAAAGCAGGGACTATCTCCTGTACATACTCCTATCTAGTCACTCACAGTATGTCAACTGAGTATTAAGCATGTAGAAGATGTGTATTTAATGCTAAATAAATGGGCCTCCAGGTCATAACATTTCACCTGAAAAATTATTCATGATTTCATGCTTTGAAGCATGAATCCCACTTCACAAAAATAATTAAAGCAACGAGCATGTCCATTGTCCCTTGTTACCAAGAAAGATTTCCTTTTCTCTACAAAGATGCTGCCAATACACTTGATATCAATCTTCTAGTGTGCTTGGGGGGTATTAGAGAAAAAATACTAGAGAGAAAAATAGGAAAGCCATTTCCTTCTTTACTCCTGCCCCGTAACAACTTTGCTGCGACACATTTGCCTCCTCCTTTCTCAACTTTCCTTTCTAGTACCATCTCTTATCAACACATTCAGTCTTTCTGGCTACTCAAAGATCAGAGGAGAGAGCTTCCTCTGATGATGCCTGGAGACCAAGAGACATTGACTTTAGCACTAACACACCAAAGACAGATGGGCTCTCACAGAATTCTTTTCCTACCTTTTTCAAATGAAAGTATCTCACTTTTACCTCTAGGAATGGAACCACTGCAACATAAATAAAAAGCTTATCTGAATAATTCTTCTTTCTACAGCATAGTTGGGGCATGGTTAATAATCATTATGAGTATTCAAGACTTAAAACACCTGGGTCATTGTGTTTTAAAGAACTAGAACACTCATCCTCAGGACCACAGCTGCTCGGGGGTATAATTTCAATCTCTTTTGAAAATTTGGAAAGTATTCTAGAATTCTCAGAGCATATAATTAGTCTACTACATATGCAAAGGGTGTTGGGGAACAGAGCATTGTGGAGAATAGAATTCCAGACCACAGGATTAACATTTTCAAACATGATACCCATTCTATATTCCTTACTTTTCATGAAGATATAGATAAAAGAAAATCAGAAAATGCAACTGAGTCTGTAAGATTGTCACAAAACACACCAAACACCAGAGTAAGGGAAAGGGTTCATTGGGGAAAACTCAGCAGGCCGGAGGGAAGGGGTGAGGAAGGAAAAGAGAGAGAGAGAGAGAAGAGAGTGAGCAAGCTGAGAGGAGAGAGGAGGGGGGGATAAGAGAGGACGAGAGAAGAGAGAGCACAGAGAGAGTGAGAGAGCGAGCAAGAGAGAGCCACGTATTC
Source organism: Oryctolagus cuniculus (assembly GCF_964237555.1). Classification (NCBI taxonomy): domain Eukaryota; kingdom Metazoa; phylum Chordata; class Mammalia; order Lagomorpha; family Leporidae; genus Oryctolagus; species Oryctolagus cuniculus. The sequence goes on from NC_091432.1 coordinate 164,426,791, forward strand.
AGGAACAGGTCCTTTTAAAACTCTGCCGGAGGGCGGGCAAAGAAGTAGGAGCAGCGAATCCCATTAGGATGGGGGTGGAGCTTGACACCGGTGGTTGGGCCATGTGGCCACCTGGCTTCCACTGATGGCGGTGGGGGCTAGAGCCAAGGATGGTGTCAGGGTGTAGATCGCGCCATAGATAAGACTGCACCATTTTCCTAACAGAGTCTGCTCTTAACAATCACCACCATTAAAAGTCATACCTTTCTCCTGCAGGATCATCCAGTTCTCCTCAGTATGGGATGTCGTTCTGTCTGTAAGATAAAAAGAAGTGACCATTGGTTTGTTCACTGAAACTACCTACAGTGAAAAAATGCAGGAGTGTCTTCTTTTGATTTCACGATTTACAGTTAGAGTGATTCTTCACATTCACCTTTGCTAGCATCCTTCTGCTGGACTCCCTTGCTGCTCTTGAGAACTGCAGGACATCAAGCCAAGCCTCATCTGCACATTCCAAAGTCTAACAGAAAACCGACTGTTTTGACAGATTCTTCCCCATAGGATGATCATTTAGACAGAAATTGTTCCCCTGCTGTCCCGTCCAGGAATGTGGAACACAAAGACTATTCAGAGAGTGAACTTTGTCTCAGTCTGCCCTGAACTTGCTTTGTTCTTTTCGCAAATGCACCTGTTTACATTTCCGTAATTTTTTTCGTGTCTTTAAGGGAACTATGAGGATGCAACAATGTGTTATGACTGGATTGGAATTCTTTATCATTCCAAAACGTCTTGTTCCCTAGGGGGTAGTGTTTGTTGAAGAAGGTAACGTGCCATCAGAGTGCCTGGTCACCAGCACTGCTCTCCATTCTAGTTTCTAATGCAGAGCCTGGGAGGAAGCAAGTGATAGTCCAAGTATTTGGGTCCGTGCCATCCACCTGAGAGACCCACACTGAGTTCTAGGCTCCCATCTTCAGGCCTTGCTTTAGCTGTTGTGGGCACTTGTGGCTGTTGTGGGCACCTCTAAGAACATGGAGGATACATTTCTGTCTCTCTGCCTTTCAAATAAATGAAACAGAGGGAGGGCACTTGGAACAGCAGCTAAGATGCCTCTTGGGATATCTGCATCCCATATTCAGAGAGCCTAGGTTTGAGTCCCTACTCTGCTTCAGATCCAGCTTCCTGCTATTGTACAGCCTAGGAAGCAGCAGGTGATGACTCCCACCTGTGTGGGAGACCCAAGTGAAGTTCCAGGCTTTTGACGTTGGCCTGGCCCGGTTCTGGTTATTGTATTTAGAGAGTGAACCGGAGGATGGAAGATCTGTCTCTGTCTGCCTCACTCTGTCACTCTGCCTTTCAAATAAATAAAAATACATAAAAATTAAAAATTTGAAGAAGGTTTAAAGAGAAGTTATCTGCTATTCAAGAAATCCAATCTCATGTAAATCTGGCTGTTGATGTCATTAAGCAGCTGGAGTATTTAGGTCATCTTTGCAAACTGGTCTGCCTGGCTTGCTCCTGGCATCATTCGACTCTTGGCTGAAATGCCACTTCCTCTCAGAGGCCTGCCTTCACATCACACGTGGTTCTCTTATCCTGCTTCAGCGTTCTTTCTAGCACTTATCACCACCTAATGTAAAAGCATATACGTATTGGTTTATCTGTGATATTTATCTTCCCAAATGGAATCATCCTGAATGAAGGGACTCAATTCACTGCTTGCTGACAATCATTAGAGCCCAGAATACAGTAAATAGTTGCTGAATAAGCAAATAGTGATTTTAGCCTCATTAATAAAATACAAAGGTAACCTAAATTTTACAAATTGCTATTTGCCATAAGAAGCATTTTTCTTGAATATTTAATTAAAAACAAATATTGGCTACTGGAAGTAGATAGGCTGTGACACACAGATTGAGTTCCTCACACAGTAAAGCAGAATGTTGAATTCGGGACATAAGATAGTCATATGTGATCAACAGAGAAGTCAGGAACCATTTTCCAAGTACCACAAGAGTTACAGATAAGGTGTATATACTCTTTGTAGTCAGAGGAACATTTTTTTGAGAACTGGGAAGGCAGGGTGGAATTACATCATGAAGGTGTAAAAATCAGCTAAGTGCACACAGAAACACCTTACTTCTGATACCAACTACGAGTTCGAAGCATTCCCCCAAACCACCCTTAGTTTTGATAACTCGCAAGAAGACCCACAGAACTGAATGAAAGTGTTATAGAAGGGAACTTAGAAAAGTTCACAGAAAATGAAATTCAAGGATAAAAGTGTTATTCGCCACACAGCATCAGTGTGTGACAAAGCAGTGTGGAACGCTGTGCACCCGGTCAGTCCAGGAGCTCTAACACCCCAAGTCTGTATTGGGGCTCCGTCGTATCAGAGCAGCTGACCGCCCCAGGTGACTGGTCTCAACCGCCAGCCCCTCCGCCCGACATCACAGTGTTACTAAAGAGCTGAGCCAAGATTCTCAGGCGACCCACAGCTACCCCATCGTCTCTGTAGGCTAGAAGTTCTCCACGGCAAAGGAAGGGAGAATGGAGATAAACCTATGATTGCATACTAATGAGTCATTCAACAATGGGTGCTCAACAAGTTTGTGGCTACTCTGTACCAAGAAAAGAATGACCCAGTTTTGCAGATAATTTTTATAAAAATATATGCTTTAGAGAAGCGGAGGTATTTAGGATGAGCTTGTATGAGGGAATCAAATTGATTGGATGCTTACTTTTTCAAATTAGTTTCTTCAGTTCTAATCTACTGTCTATAAAATTTATTTTTTAAAAATATTTATTTATTTGAAAGTCAGATTTACAGAGAGAGGAGAAGCAGAGAGAGAGAGAGAGAGAGAGAGAGAGAGAGGTCTTCCATCTGATGGTTTACTCTCCAGTTGGCTGCAATGGCCGGAGCTGTGCTGATCCAAAGCCAGGAGCCAGGAGCCTCTTCCGGGTCTCCCACGTGGGTGCAGGGGCCCAAGGACTACTTCTTACTGCTTTCCCAGGCCATAGCAGAGAGCTGGATCGGAAGTGGAGCAGCTGGGTCTTGAACCGGCACCCATATGGGATGCCGGCGCTTTAGGCCAGGGCGTTAACCCACTGTGCCATAGTGCGGGCCCCTATAACATTTAGTAACCAAAAATACCCCACTAATTACTTTCTATAATTCAATGTGATGTTTTATCAGATAAATCAAGCAATAAAACACAAAAAAAGTTCTGTGGCCACTATCTATTTTGCAGTTAACAGACCTCTATGAAATTGAATGACTTGAAACTATCATCTTTTTTTCTAATTTCTTTTTGCCATTTATTTATTTGAAAGGCCTAAATACAGAGACAGAAGGAGAAAGGTGGTGGGGCAGGGGGGTGGGGGAGAGGGAGAGATTTTTCATCTGTTGGTTTACTCCCCAAATGGCCACAATGGCCTGGGCTGGGCCAGGCTGAAGCCGGGAGCTTCTTCAGGGTCTCCCACATGGGTGCAGGGGCCCAAGGACTTGCTCCATCTTTAGCTGCTTTTCTAGGCCTATCAGCAGGGAGCTGAATTTGAAGTGGAGCAGTGGACTCAAACTGGCGTCCATATGGGAAGTGGGCACTGCAGATGGAGGCTTAACCCTTACCCCACAGTGCTGGCCCCTGAAACTACCATCTCATTTGTTCATGATTTTGCTGGTCTACACATAGTGGTGGGGGTGGGAGGCACAGGTAGATGGTTCCGCTGCCACTGTAGCCTGGCAGGCAGAGGAGTCCCCGACTCAGCAGGCTTTCCCACTGTCACAGGAATGCCCTAGCCACCATGGCTCCATGTGGCCCCCAGCTGCTCCTGTGTTGGAAGCTGAAATCCCCAAATTCATATGTTCATGCTGTTTGGAGGTGAAGCTTCTAAGAGATCACTAGGTTTCAGCGAGGTCATGGAGGGTGGGGCTCCCCTGAGGACATTAGCGAGTTCGTTAAGAAGAGGAAGAAGGACCTGAGCCAGCACACGGACTCTGGCTCCTCGGGTGATACCTTCCATGTCAGGCTTTTGGAAGTCCCAGCCTCCCGACTGTGAGCCAAATAGACTTCTATTTACAAATTACACAGTCTTACATCATTTGTTACAGCAACGGGAAATGGACTACGACACTATATGAAAGACTAAATAAAAAATTCTCTACTAGTTAGGAGCAAACCAGAAAATGCCTCTACAAATGGACGTCATTCAAATGTACCTGAAAACATTCTTACATGGGAACCTAGAGAAGCTAAACCAATACTGTCTTCAACTTATGAAGAAGCATAAAGCTCAGCTTTCCCAAGGGGAACTAGGGCCCAGCTATCAACTTACAAAGCCATATTGGAGATAAGAACAAAGCAGTTGGCCGGCGCCATGGCTCACAAGGCTAATCCTCCATCTGTGGCGCAGGCACCCTGGGTTCTAGTCCTGGTTGGGGCGCCAGAGTCTGTCCCGGTTGTTCCTCTTCCAGTCCAGCTCTCTGCTGTGGCCCAGGAAAGCAGTGGAGTTTGGCCCAAGTGCTTGGGCCCTGCACCTGCATGGGAGACCAGGAGGATGCACCTGGCTCCTGGCTTCAGATTGGTGCAGCTCACCAGTGGTAGTGGCCATTTGGGGAGTGAACCAACGGAAGGAAGACGTTTCTCTCTCTCTCTCTCTCTCTCACTGTCTAACTCTGCCTGTCAAAAATAATAATTAAAAAAAGGCAGTTAGAATTAGGATTTGATTCTTTTTATCCATTATAAACTTAATTTTGTTTGAAAGACAGCTCCCAATTGATGGGTCACTTCCCAAATGCCTGTAAAGGCTGGGGCTGGAAAAAGGCCCATCCAGGTCTCTGACATCGGCGGCAGGGACCCAAGTCCTTTAGCCATCATCTGCTGCCTTCCAGGATACATTAGCAGGAAGCAGCAATCGGGAGTGGAGCTAAGACTGCAACCCAGCATGGGCTGCAGATGTCCAATGGAGCTTAAACACAGAACCAAATTCTGTCTCTGTGATACTTTTTAATGGACACAGATTCTTTGCAGGAGCTCCTGAAAGAGGTGGATCCTGTTCCCCCTTCTCTTGAATCTGGACTGAGGATCGCTTTGGCCAACCAAATGTGTTGAAAGTGAAGTTTTGAAACCTCTCTGGCTTGGCTTCAAAAATCCTGTCACTTCTGTGCTCACCCTCTTGGTCGTTGCTCCGTGTGAACAATTCCGATCTGCTCTGCTGCGGAGGCCACACAGGAGAGAACAGAGGCACCATAGCTAACATCTGCCAATCACTGGTAAACTGAAGGAGGCTGTCGTAGACCATGTAGCTCCTGGCAAGTCCCCAGATGACTGCAGTGGCATGAGCGATGCCACGCACTTCCACAGCAGAGCTCAGGAGGCGGCCCTGGACTACTCAGCACCTGCGGGGAGGCTGCTTCCATCGAAACAAGCCACAGAAAGAAATCCCTTCCGCTGCTGGAAAGGCTTCTGGGGAGCAACTGGAGCCACCTTTAGAGGGAAGAACAAATCAATATACTGCAGCCAGGCTGCCGGAGGAGTTTAATTCTGAACACTGGAGCATTGATTTGAGGATGAAACGCACGCGTGCTCCGGCGCAGGTGGACACCCAGTGGAGCTGGGTGCTGGGTTGCACTGTGGCTTTTACCCAAGCTTGTGAACTGTGATTTCTCCCAGGGATCTGGGGCTTGCCTTTCCGGGGAAGTAAACATCAGTCCCTGAGAGAGTAGAACCACAGTTTCAAACAGTGTAAACTCTTTGCAGTGAACTTTATCAATGCAGACCCGAGTCTCATAATGAAATGCTTTATTGCCTGTGTGATTATTAAAATTTTATTTCTCCGAGTGACACTTCCCTTTTTTAGGCTCCCCTGGGAAATCAGCTGTACTTGCCTTCACAGTCAGCGGTCAGCCATCTGGCTGTGCTTTCTCATTTCCACTTGTTCAGTTTTCTCTCCTGCCTGAAAATGGGCCGCAGCCCTCGAATGATTTGTCTTGGGGAGGCAGAAGTGATTAGGAAGGTGGAGGAATCACTCTGCTCACATCAGCAGTGAACTGTTTTCCAGGAATTGACCCTGGAGTCTCTGCCAGATGGAAACCATGGTAACCACTGCATGCCCCTGGAAAATTATTTTTCTTTACAGAGTCCCTGTCTGTCAGTCAGTGCCTGCTTCCCGCAACTTCGAAAGCTGTGATCCTTAAATAGGACATGACAGCTAAAATCTATCACCTCGAATATGGGGATGACTGTTGGCACCTGAGACTCAAGGAAGGCTTAGCTTTCATGCTCAGCCCGGAGTCCCTAGGCAAACAGTAACTAGTATTTATACGGCACTTAACATCTGCCAGGAACCTTTAAAAACATTCTACGTGTACTGGATTAGCTCATTTAATGCTTACAACCCCGTAAAAAAGGGATTATTATCTTCATTTCATGTGTGAGGAAAAGATATGCATGGACATCATTGAACCAGGCTTCCTCACCCAGGCAGTGCACCCTGGAATCCATCTGCGAACCCCCGTGTCGCCTCTCATTAAAGATAGAACTGCTTTTTGGTGAGAGGGGACTTTGCAACCTTTTGCCAGTAAAGGTCTCCCCTTGGAACTATGTCACTGTCACCTCAGTGCTGTGGCTTTCACAGTCCCACGTGTTCATCTGAGTCTAAGCAGAAGAATGGCAAACATTTTAAGTATTCATGAAGGAGAGAACTTGCTGTAGGGCATTGCTTACGCAGGTGCTATAATTGTGACAGCATGGATAAACCTCAGGGACATTATGTTAAGTGAAGTACGCCAAGCACGGAGAGACAAATACTGCATGATCTCACTCATATGGGGAATATAAAAGAAGCTGATCTCACAGAAGCACAAAGTCAAAGAGTGGTTACCGGGGTTGGAGGAGAGCTAGACCAGGGGTACAATGACACAGGTGTCCAGGAAGCCCAAGTTCTGATGTTCTAGGGCACAGCTGGGGAATACAGCTAGCAATAATGTGGTATTTCTTAAGAGCTGGAATTTTAAATGTTTTTACCAGGAAGAAATGATCAATATTTAAGGTGATGGGCATGCTACTTACCACACTTTAATCATCACACATGTGTACAAATATTGAAATATCATATCATACCCCTTAAATATGTTCTATTATGTGTCAATCCAAACTAAAATTAAAAAAAATCACAACCAGCCAACTAAAATCTTTCCTGGATAAGAGTATCTAGACTTAATTATGAACATTATTCACTATAACTGGCTTTATATTTTCAAAAGCAAGCCTCCAATAGAGACAATTTTTACTGTCCCTCTCTAAGGGGAAGATAACAGTGCCTGAAGATTTCTTGTTCCACCTCTTCCAGTAGTTTTAGGTGCTGGGATATGTGGAGTGGTTTGGTAAAGCCATGCCTTCTGCTCTAGGGCAGGATCTGTTCAAAGCCAACCTAGGTTTTGACTGAAAATGAAAGCTCCATAGACCAGCACGCAGATACACGGCCACGTGGCAGCCTGACCATCTTCTCTGAGGAAAGGGATTTAGAGCAAGTGTGAATCTGTTTTCCTGACACTGCCACCTCACATAAAAATTCCAGTCTCTCTTGTCTGCACTCACCAGGCCAGATGACTAACGAGGGCAAATTATGCACTTATTCCCAACGTGAGGCAGGTAGCTTTGTGTTTATAGATTGAAAATTTCTCAGCTAGAAGGGATCTCAGAGGTCATCTAATTCAATTCCTCCATTTTATAAATTGGAAAAAAAAAAAAAAAAACCACCTCCAAATGAAAGTCAGAGAGGTTAAGTGACTAGCTCCTTGGTGTAATTACCTCTACAGCTCGTTTTTAACCCCAGATGCTCACACGCCCCGCTCCATTTTGGAACAAAGAATTAGCAAGGCATATTCTCTAATGGTGTGCATCTGATGTCACACCCTTGGGGGAGAAGGCTGACACAGGGCTCTGGGCTAAGGTTTGAAGGACCCACTTGCAACAGGAAGATGTGCCATGGTGACATTCTGATCACACACTTTCTCCTGACCCCTACATCTCAGCACTTCAGTGTGCTGGCAAGTCAATGTGTTCAGAACCCCCTCCTACTGTTGACCTTTAGTGCCTGGCTTTAAGCGCCAACAAACACGTGATGCCATGGCTGTTCTGAGTGCACACTGGACTGAGAACTGTTCCACCATCAGCAAGATTGTCCCTTTCCTACACCTGCTGACAACCTCCAGGAGCATCGGTGTGCTGAGGGATGCTAAGATCCACAGAGAATGCCTGAGAATTATTCGAGCTACAGAGCGACATGGTAAGCTGGTCGACATCATTAAAGCTATCCATACGCGTTGTCTTAAGAGGAGATTAATGAGAGAAGAGAGGAAAGAAAGAGAGGGAAGGAAAATGACAACTGGGTATTTTACTGTCCCGGTTTTGTCAACTCTGTCCTTTTCAGAATTGAAGTGATTTGTGTCTCAGTTTCTCTGTACAGCAAGACATCTTGAAATATGGGCAATTTGGGCCCTTTCTTTACTCTAAGAGCTTGTACTCTTCTTTGAGAATAAGAGTAGCAGCCGCTCTGAGTCTCTTCCATGGTTGCCTTGATGACTACAGAAGGAAGAGGTTTTGACTGGCCCCCCCATTGTAAAGAATGGAACTGCAGTTATTCTGCAGCCCTTGCTCACCTCTCTCAGCCACATCCCATATGCGCACGTGTACTTATTTTTGTTACTGTTTTAAGGCTTTCCTCATATGAGAAGAGCTTACAAGTTGATAGAACAAGGGTGACCTGCAGAAAAACACACTTCAAAAAACCAATGTCAAGCTCCATACTTTGGACTGCTTTGCCTTGTATGAGGGGGTATTCCAACAGTTTATTGAAAACTGCCTATTGCTTTCAAAAATGTTTTGCACCTGTCGAAAGTTATTTAATTGTGCTTTTCCAAAAGGTGCTTGTCATCTCACTCGCCATGCAGGTTTTAGCAGTTGAAATTAGCTGGCCTTTTTCCATAGAATACTTCTATTTCTCTCTCGTCTTGGCAAGTTCAAACTACTTCGAGAGAGTTAGAGTTGGGTATCTCTTCATGTTACCAGAACTCTTTGCATTTATTTCTGTCCATGAAGACTCCTGGTCTTTGGGTAAAGAGAAAGGAAGTGTTCTGAGGCAGGGGTACCTCGGGAAGCAGAGGAGAGGACATGGGAAATACCTTTCTGCACCTGCCCCCACACTGCGGGAAAGATGAAGAGTTAGGTAAGGAGGCTACAAAAGACTTGGGCCCCAAGCGCTGCTGCACCAAGGCCTGGAGTGAAATGTAGTGAAGAGTTGGGGAAAGGCATGTTTTGCCTTTGGACGACATGTGTTCCAGCAGCCTATGGCAGAGAATGACCTTAAATAAGAGAACAGCAGTGATTCTGCCAGGCACGAAAGCAGCTACGAGACCCAGTGTACCCAGCAGATCAAAGGACACGGGCACGTTTGCCCCAGGGCTACAGAGGTACTGCCTATGTGCAGGCTTTGCAGCAAGACTGCAATACTGCTGCTAAAAGGATGGAGGCTCAGAATGAGTCAAACCTGGCTACTACCATGACTGCGTCCATACACGTGTGCTGGCTCCTGCGCACACAACAGTCCACATAGTCCCCTGTTTTCCTAGCTTCCTTTGCATTTAAGTGGCAACATGTGACTACCTCAGGCCAATGACCTGTGGGCAGCTCAAAGACTGAGCGCTGGGGTCCTCCTTTTCTCTTTCTTCCTCGCCTATGGGGAATCCTAGAAGTCACGTGCTACAGCAGCAAAGGCAGTAGGCAGAGGAGGAACCGCCCTGCTCGGGTCATGTGGACTTAATAGGAACCCCAAATACACCTCTATTGTAGTAAACCATTGAGAATTTGGGGTTGTTACAGGGTGTGCTACGAAATAAAGAACTATAGCCAGGTGCTGGGCATGTAAAGGGAAGGGCCTCTTTCTCTCTTTGGAATATAACCACCTGAGGATGTCACCAGTCCCAGGCTCCATTCTCACTGCACTGCGTGATGGGAGGTACCCAGTACATCAAGGTCCTAACTGTTCTGTCCTCAGCATGCCTGCCATGATTTATCCCATTACTGGAGTTCTCGTTGTAAAACCTTGTCTGTAGTGTGAACTACAGACTTATTAGGTCTTTTGAGTCACCTAGGAAGAACCCAGGACCCAGGCCAACAGGAAAACCAAACAGAAAGGTTCTCCCAGCCACCCAACGTTTGTTACCATCCTCTGTGGGTCTCTGCTGGGCGAGCTGCCTTCTTGCTGTTGAAGTGACTTTTTGTTCTCAGCAGATGTGAAGAGTTTTAATGAGCTCATAGATGGGAAGTCAAAATCCCAATTAAGTCAATCAAGATAACCTTAGGCTCTAACTCCATGAAACTATTTTTAAAATAGCTTCAACTCTGTCTTTTCTTTACATGAAGGTTTTTCTCACTGAAGAAAATTGCATTTGTGTTCAATGCTTAAGCTTGTTTAAAAAATTGTTTATAGAGTGATTTTTGGTTTTAACCCCAGCATTCAATGATATATACATTTGAGCAGCTAATGTATATATAAGGCAGTTTAAAAAAAGGCCTATATGTAGATGTCTGTGTGCATGAATATATATGTAATGTGTATGTGTGTGTACACAGATTATATATACAGATGCATTCATGAACTTTTGCCCAAAATGAGCATCATTTTGTCCCATGCATCTCACCTAATTAAGACTCCAGCTTGCTGAGCCCACAGGCATCTTACTCCTCTACATACAGCTCACTGTCCTACCACTGGGATCCTCCTAATATACATTTAAGATCAGATAAGTCAACTTCCTGTGGTTCTTCGAACAGTGCAAATGTGGGTGGCCTGCCTCTGTATAGTGCTCCTGGGTGGCATTTATGGACCCTCACTGGACTTGTCATGCTGCCTTTTTGTCCCCTAGGGCTTCTGATGCTTTGCCTCCCAATGGCTGAAGGCCAGCTGAGCCAGTCCACCATTGTCCCTCCTCAGCTGTCTGCAGCCACAGCTACTTGTCATGTTGCTGAGTGTTCTACTTCGTTGGCTCCTTGGACTCCCTGTTCACCCCCTTTGGCTTGGCAGTGACTGGCTGTATTTTATCAATTAAATGTAGCAGGATTTTACACAGCACTTTCCCCTCTGAGTCACCCTGCATGAAAGAAAGACATGAATCAGAGATGACAGCACACTTTAAGGCAGCAGCTGACTGGCACAGAACAAAGGGACCACGCCATACTTGAGGGAGGTCTCTCTTGCCTGGCGATTTGGCCCCTTGGGGACAGGCTGGTTCCTGTTTCTGAGTCAGTGACAGTTATTTTTGTTGAACTAGAGGTGTTCTATTCAGTCCCCAGTGACGTGAAATCAATGAATCCCAAGATTTGGGGCAGGTCTAGGGCTTGCCACATCAGAAGAAAACACTGATTAAGGATTAATGTGATCTGGGGAACACCCAAGTCCAAATAGTGGCATTGACCTGATGCCAACATGTGGTTGGGCTAACCCAGCAGCATTCTGGAATCCACTGACAGCTGGGCCTCTTTGATTTCTAACATTTGAAGGCAGGGAGGAAAGACTTGCTGGAAAGCCTTGATTCATGCTGTGGTGGTGGTATGAAGTTCAGGATCAAATGACCACTTCATCTTCAAAGACTCCAGATGCCTCACAGCACTGACACTGGAGTCGGGAGTATTATTTTAATAGACATTTGATCAAGGGCCCAAGGAACTTGTAGTATGAGCCTGTGCCAAGTGGAAGGGGGACGTGTCTTTTCTGAAATGTTCTGCTGGAGAGGTTACAACCAAACTCATGAAGAATTGTCTTAGGACTTGCTCAAGAAGTCCCTATCGGATGTGACTGCTTTGTGGCACCCCCATGGATAACAGGTATTCAAACATGCATCATCTGCACCAAAGGTGTGAGCTCACAAGCCAAGGGGCTATCTTCTTCCTTCCAGGTATTCTTGAGATGATGTCTGATTCATTGGAGATCCCTAATCTCATCTTGGACTTTTAAGCAGCTCCAAGTGGACCGCAGGAGTCCAAGAAATGGTCCTGAGGTGGCATCCAGGACACCTTCTCATTCTCAGATGTGTCCAAGACCGTAGCAGAAGATAATTCATGTGATATGGCCTTTTTCAGTTGTCTGTTTTCTTTACAGAAGATTCCCGGGGCTGTTGCAATTCTTGATATGACAGGAAGAAAACATCAGATTGGTGCCTATGATATTTTTATGTTAAAATATTTGGAAGGCAAAGAGACAGACACAGAGATTTTCATTCTACTAGCTCATTCTCTAAATACCAACATCAACCAGGGTTGAGCTAGACCAGAGGCAGGACCTGGGGACAACTTCCAGATCACCTGCATAGGTGACTGGGTCCCAAGTAATTAAGCCATTACCTGTTGCCTCCCAAGATGGGAAGCTGAAACTGGGAGTGGAGCCAGGATTTGAAGTCAGGCAAAGCACTCTGATATGGGATGTGGGCATCCCAAGTGGCATCTTAACTATTGCACCAAAAGATGGCTCCAGATGCCTTTGGCAGTTAACATCTGTCTCTGATCACCTGCTAATCTCTTTCCCCAGCTCAGAAGGGTCTGTGCACATCAAAGAATGGAAATAATAAACACTGAGATCTGGTAGTCCCATCTCCTGTGCACCCAGGGGCCTCAAGGAACATTTCAGAATGCACTGAAGGATGTTCAACCTCTTTGTCTACCTTCATTATTTTGGAAAAGTCTATTTCTTTGGCTCAGTTTTCTCATCAGCAAGATGGACTGGTTGGGTTGAAAGGTCCCAGAATGCTCTTCCAGTTCTAAATATTCTTAGCATTTTCTTCTTCTCTTTACTTATCTATTGTCACTTTCTGCAATGTTAAGGTAAATCATGAAAATTGAGATTATCCTAAGGACATTTGCATGTACAAAACTTTTTGGGATGTTCATTTGCCCTTGTGGTTAAAAGTGCTGCTAAGATGCCTACACCCCATATTGGAATGCCTGGGTTTTATAATTGGCTCCAGCTACCATATGCTTATGCTCTTAGGGGCAGCAGATGATGGCCCAAGTACTTGGGTTCCTGCCACCCATGAGGGAAACCTGGATTGAGGTCAGGTTCCCAGTGTCAGCCTGGCCCACACCTGGCCATGGTGGGCATTTAGGGAAGTGAACCAGTGGTTGGGTACTTTCTGTCTCTCAAATAAATTTTTAAAGCTTATTTATAAACACTATTTCATGTGTTCTCCCTCCCCAAACCAACCAAACCACTTAAAGCAGGATGTGTAAGTCTGATTATCTTTCTCACTTGCAGATGGGGGAAGTGAGACTGAAAGAAGTTGAGTCATTGACCCCCATGAAGCAGAATTGAGACTGGAATCACGCAATCTAATGGCAAAACCTAAGCTCTTTCTTCTCTGTGCAGCTGCCTCTCAGCTGACAGAATATGCCTCTATCAATCATGTTGATTGCTCAACTTGGTGAGAAAGCTGTGCAACCCGCTTGATCATTTTGCACATAAACTAAAACTTGATTTTGAAAGGGTCTGGGAGATTAAAAAGGGCTGCTAGAATATTCCATATCATAAATACACTGTAGAGCCCACCAACCCCAGCTCTTTTTGGTTTTGTTAGGGAATGGAGGTGGGGGAAAAAGCTGAACCCATCATCTTACTTCCTCCCCTTTAGCAATTCCCTGCAGTCTCTTGGGCTTTCCTTTTAAAAACAAAATCATCCACAAGGCAGAAGCAATTTGTCAGCTTAAGACCTTTGGAAGAACTGTTTGGAAAATGAACTTGGACAGCTCTGCAGACACACTCCTGCCACAGGCGGCCATACCGTTCCCCTCCATCTACCTTGCTTTATTCCAGAACAAAGCCTCAACAGTTGGAGGGAGAAGGGCTTGAGCCAACATAAATAACCATGACCCAAGCACAGGCCTCAGAGGTCACTCTAGGTTTCCCAAAGCATTGCCACTTAGAGGTGGATACTTAGGGAAGAGGGGAGGCAAGTGGTTACACCAGGGCTTGGATAAGCATTGGGTCCCGGGTGGGTGAGCATGCAGAGAATTGGCCTGGGCTCACACTCTCAAAACGAAGCCTTGGGTTTTATTCTCCTGTACGCTTGTTGAATGGCAAGTAGTCTAAAATGTCACGAGTCCAGAAGTGGGCTCAGTGTAAAGCTAGATGCTGAAAAAGAAAAATGAATGCTTTTCCTGGAAGTCAGCACCAACAACACTGGTCTGCAAAAAAGACCAGGGAGCTGGGCAGAGCTCGGCTGTTAAATTCATGTCTTTTAGTCTTCGCTTCCCTCCCTCTTCTGTACGAGCAGGGTCTTCAGCTAGCATTCAACCAACCACTCCATGGCACTCGCACCACTCGGCCAGACATTTGTGATGCAGATGGGCACGAAACAAGCCATTTGTTGCTGCATTCATTGCTACCACTTCTGCTTATTATTGTCGGACATTTTCAGTCCCTGTGTTTTAAACATCACCACGCTTTTTCTAGTTTTAAATAGCCTACTAATTTAAAAATATCCATGTATTTTTATTTTCATTGCCTGGATTCTGGCCTGTGTTTCTGTAATTCTTCTAGGCTGATCTTCCCTCTCCCTAAAAATCCTCATTATTTTCCCTTTTCTCCCCTTTCCTCTCTTTTTTAAGAGCAGTTAAGTAAGGGATGAAATTGTTTTTTGTTTGACTGAAAAGTCTTCATTTTACTTTCATTTTTGGAGACTATTTTCCCAGGATATAGATTCTAGGGTGGCAGGCATTTTCTCTCCATATTTTAATTGCATTATTTTCTTTTTTAGATTCCACTGTTTCTATTGGCAAGGTCATGTGTCTTCTGCTAAGATTTCTGCAGCTGTTATGATTCCCTCTGCCCTTAGGGTTCAGCAGTTTGATGGTGATGCATCTAGAGTGGTTTTCTTTTTATTTAGTTCATTCACATTTAGTTTATAGAACTTCTTGAGTCTGTGGCTTGATATTACTCAAAAAATTTGGAAGATTATCAGACATATCCCCTCCAGATACTGTTTCTTTTCCATCCCCTCACTTCCTTCTGGTATTCAAATTACATCAGACATTGTCCATGTTTGCATTTGATGCGTGCTCTCTTCTGTATTTTACATTCTTCAATCTGTCTCTGGTTGAGCTTGGTTACTTGCAGTTAAGTAAACTTCTAATTAACCTGCTGTGTCGATCATGTTAAGTCATAATAATATAGATTTTTAATTGGATCATTTAAAAATAATTCCAGTTCTTGGTACAACTTTCCTTCTATCTTCTTGAACGTGATCAAGCCAAAGTGTGATGATTCTAACATGCGATTCTCCTGTGAGTGTGCTCCTATGCTTTTGTCTCTTTGTCCTGTGGGGTGTGTTGCATTAGTAGACTTTGATTTCTTGCTCGACAGATCATGTGTGAAACACTGAAGAGGACTGGCATGTTACCTTCTTCCCCAGAGAGTTTACCTTGTCTTCCTGCAGGCAGCAGATCAGGAAGACCTCCCCTAATCCACTTAGGGGTTCAGTGAGCCTCAGTTTACTTCTGATTTTCCCTTGACCCTAGGTAGTGTCCTTCAGAGTGCTCCGATGAGATCCTAATTTGTTTCATATGACCTCTTCCGAACTCTAATTTTTGTCTCTCCATGACTAAGATTGCTGAAAAAACTCCACTCTGATTTTCAGATGGTACTAACTTAGCTGTTAAGACTTTCAACCCAAGCAATGAATACCTTAAAGGGGAACAACCTGTGGGGCCAGTGCTGTAGTACAGCGGTTTAGGCCACCTCCTGTGATGCCAACACCCCATATGGATGCCAGTTCTAGACCTGGATCTCCACTTCCATTGCCAGCTCCCTCCTAATGTGTCTGGGAAAGCAGCAGAGGATGGCCCAAGTGCTTGGGCCCATGTCACCCAAGTTCCAGGCTTGTAGCTTCAGCCTGGCTTAGCTATGGCTGTTGCAGCCATTTGAAGAGTGAACCAGCAGATGAAATCTCTCTTACCCTCTCCTCTCTTTCATTCTCTCTGGAACTCTGATTTTGAAATAAGTAAATAGTAATTTTTTTTAAAAAAGTGGGGGAGAAGGGAAAACCTCTGTTGGGCCCACTTCTCTGCATGTCCCTTCAGGGCTCTGGGCTACTTAAGTCCTGGATATATTGTCAGTGCTAAACTTCAATTTTTTTTTTTTTTTAACCTTGGCCCTGAAAGATGGCCAAAGGCTTGGCTAGTACCTCTACCTCATGGATGCCACCGACTGCCTGGCTTCTCCGCCTCTCACACCATGCTAAAACCATGCACATACTTTGGGGAGAAGTGTCAGTGTAGAATGTTGGCGTCACACAAAAGAATTCTGCTTTGGGGGATCTTGGCCCCTCGAGCCCCGATTCCCGTGGTTGCTCTCTGATGCTTTCAAGCAGGTGAGCTTTCTGAACAGCATCATTCTTGAGCATTCATCTGCCATAAGCTACATTATAACAGGAAGACAAGTGGAAAATACGGTAGCACCTAGAACCTTCCAAAGTGAATCAAGAATTAGGAATGCATGTGTGTCGTAGTGAAAACTAGGCATGTTGTTACATGTTTCTGGAAAGGTCACTTTAAGAAAACTGACTTTAGGGGCTGGCATTGTGGCATAGCAGGTTAGGTCACCACCTGCCATGACAGTATTCCGTGTGGGTGCATGTGCAGGTCCTGTCTGCTCCACTTCTGATCCAGCTCCCTGCTAATGTGCCTGGGAAAGCAGTGGGAAACCACCCAAGAACTTGGGCCCCTGCCACTCACATAGGGACCCAGATGCAGTTCCAGACCTGACCCAACCCTGGCTGTGGTGGCCACTTTGGGGGTAAACCAACAGATGGAAGATCTTTCCATCTCTAACTCTGCCTTTGAAGTAGATAAATATTTTAAAATGTGACTTTAAAGAAATCTTTTAGCCAAAGTTGCAGGACTAGTAAGTAGACATAAATATGAATAAATCCTTTTCATTCATTTTTTTCCAGGAAGTATATATAAGAGCTTGCCATAAACCATGCACTGCAGGGCTGGTACTGTGGTGTAGTAGGCTAAGTCTCTGCCTGCAGCACCAACATCCTATATGGGTGCCAGCTCATGTCGTGGCTGCTTCTCTTCCACCCAGCTCCCTACTCATGTGCCTGGGAAAGCAGCAGAAGATGGTCCAAGTGCTTGGGCCCCTGCACCAATGTGGGAGAGTCAGAAGAAGCTCCTGGCTCCTGAGATCCTCACTCCCGATTTCAGATTGGTCCAGTTCTGGCTGTTGCAGCCGTTTGGGAAGTGAACCCGCAGATGGAAGACATTTCTCCATCTTTTCCACTCTGTGCAGAGCTGTGCCTCTCAAATACATAGAATTTTAGAAATATAAATCATGCACCGGGATAGGTGTTGTTGATGAAACAATAAACCTTCTGGGATTGATAGGATATAAAGAATATAGAGATAAGAAATGATAATTAAAAGTAGATAAGATCTGTTTAGTTGAGGCAATGGGTCAAGGTAGACTAAAATTCCAGAAATGGGAAACGAGGTTTATAAAGTGTTGGAGAGAGCAAGACAGCAAGAAAGGAGGTGGGACAGAGGAGATGAGTGGTGGAGACTCAGGCTGGAGGAGCTACGCGCAGATCTGCATGGCCAGCAGTCGAGTTTCACTCTGTGTGCAGCTGGGGCGTGTCGTGGGATCATAGCACCTAAGGAAGACAGCCTGTAAGACAGTTTCTAGACAGATTGGGACACAGATGGAAAGACTGTAGGAATGGGGCCTTCGTCATCAGCATACAGCAAAGGCACAGTCTATCTCACAACTCACCCTGCCTAGAATTGTCTCAACACTATTTGAGACCACACTCTAGTTTCAAATGATGCTTCAAGGTCCAGGACAAGCAGGCTTCTGGCCCACTGTGGCTACCGTCCCTGACCTTCCTCGTCCTTCACTTCTTCCCTTTCTCTTCTACTCTCCCCTCTCACTTTCACTCTGTCTTCACCCCTTTCCTCTCTGTGTTACATTCTTCTTTCCCTGCCTTACCTCTTTTATTACAGTCATCACCAGTTGAGTAATTTGGAAACCTCCAAGAAAATGAATTCCGGGAAACTGCTCACCATGCCAGATCTCTACCAGCAATGCAGGCACATTATTTGCAGTTCCCAGGACATTACTGCCTTGTACATTCCATTTTGCTGCTTGGCTAAAGTTGCATTAGTCTTGTGGTATGGATTTCCCCTTGCTCCACTGTCCTATGGCCCTAAAAGGACACAGGGGGTCAGATATTCAAGGCCACACTGTGGTCCCATCCAAGGACTGTGACTGGAGCTGGGTTTTAAGAACCTATCCTCCTGGATCTGTGTCAGCAGCCAGTCAGCTGTGCGGGAGAGGGCTCACCAGGGTCATTCCCTGTGCATTAACCTCCGTGCCTCGCCCTCTCCATCTCTCAACAGCTATTTCTTTACCATGGAAAGCACACACAGTTCAGATAATTAAACACTGGAGGGGCATTTTACATTTTCATGAATCAATCAGCAGTGAATGATTTTTGAATGGTCTCATACACTATCCTCCAAGCCTCTGCCATGTTTTGCAGATGAGCAGGAGTGGATTTATTATGAAGCACACGAGGCTCAAGCTGCCCCTCTTCCTTGCTGGGGCCCCCCTTCCAAGGCCCCAACAGAGGAGTTCTGATAATTTTGTGTTTGCAATTTCAATTTTTTCTCCGGGAACATCTCCTTCATACCTGACATCAATCCTACAAGCCTGAGATCCCACAATGACTCCAACTATTTCTGGGGGATACCAAGGTAGTCTCATGTGCAGAACTACAATGTGAGAGGCAGCAAGGCTTCCCTGCTTGTTTCTGAGCTGGGTCTAGCTTCCTGTGCAGAGACACTGCTCTGGTCTTCTCACTGACTTCAGACGTCCGACTCCAGGTTTGGAGGTGTTTGTTCTTCACGTGTGGGCAAGCTTGCTTTTTTTATATAAAAGATTGGTGGTGGTGATGAGCATGTGCCCAGCTGAATTCCAGCCACACAGGGAGTTTAATTGATCAAGAAGCCAGCAAGAGAGCTCTCAAAATCCATCACCACTTGTGTGCTAAGGCTGTGCTGCGCATGGACTACTCTGCAGCAAGAATGTGAAGGCAAAGCTACTGCCCGGAGACACAGCATTCTTTGGAGGCTGGATTTTGTGCTAGACTCCCCGACGGTACCTTTCAAACTTCCTCAGGCTTCACAGCATTTAAGGGTGCTTCCGCCAACTTCCCTTTCCTGTCTCCATTCGCTTCTGTCAGACTTGCATAATAATCTGATGGTTTTCCCTGGTTTCTCCCATTTTCTGTCACACAGGAATTTCTCTTAAATCCTTGAACGCTGAATCTTGTCTTAGCATATGCTTTAGAGTATACAAACTAGTGCACTAAATAGAAAAAAAAGGGACTTAATGTTGGAATTCATTAATTAAAGTGCCACTGAATTTTTAGGGATCTGAATTCAGAAAATACCTTTCTGTCATGTACCTCCCTGCCTTTTGCTTTTGTCCACACTTGAAATTTCCTTTTGTTCCTTTTACCTAAAACTTGCCCATCATCTGAAGCTCACCTCCATAGAACCCTCCCGATTCTCCCTCTTATGAATTCTTATGGTCCTGGTTCTAGGAGCGTCAACATTGACAACTCCCAAACTACTGGAGGTGCAAACTCTAGAAGAGCTAGCTCAGCTAACACCTCTACATGCCTTTCTCCTACAAAGCTTATAGACCCACATGCCCTGAGTTACGTTCTAGTGGCCTAAGAGATAACGCATATTTTACACAAGAGATAGTCAGTGGTCAAATGCATTTAGAAGAAAACCTGCTGTGTACTACGGCCATCTCTCAGGTATTTTAATACACACCAGTCCTCTACAGGCTTACAAACTACATGAATGGCCTTAGCTCCGAATTCACCAAACCTCTTCACCACTGCAACATTCACCTATTAAACTTCTATTAAGAGCCACAGGGTTTATTTCAACTATTTTATAACATCATTAGAGAAACAAGACTGAAGGCAGCACTACGACAGGTTCTTTGTTCTTCATCACAGCAAGCATGGAGACATTGTGTGCAGGGAACACCCTTCGAGGACCACCTTGACCTTCTGATGTACTGCTGTGATCAGCAGGCTGGCTTAGCACACATGCAGTTGGCTCCACTGCCAGGTTTTGAACCAAGACCAGGGGTGACGTCTTAGTGTTCTGTAATTTGCTTTAGCATTTAATACTTACTCATCCTTCCAATAAGGATTGGTTATGCCCCTACTACATGCCAAACACTGTTCTTGGTGGTGGAGAGGCAGCAGTGAACAAACCCCAACAAGCTTTCTGTCCTCATGGAACTATATTCTGACTGGGCCAACAGATAATAACCCAAACCAATCAACCGAAAATAACAGTATGAGTAGCAAGTGTTACAAAGAAAATCCAGCAGGATTAAGGACCAGAGAGTGCACTAGCCCGAGAGGAAATGTCTAAGAAACACTGATCGATGAGGCACGGCCTTTTGATGGTTGCAGTGACTTCTGCAGCCTTCAAAGACATTCAAAGAGAATGGCACAAGATGAAAGTGGTATCTTGGCTTGCCCGAGTGTAATCATTTTCTAAAAGATGAGAAAACGTCACAGTGGGCAATATGTGGATGCCCCCTATAACCTTACTCTTGCTCTTCATCAGCAGGCAATCATTCAAACATCCATCTGCAACGGTCAGAGCTATGCAGTCGTATTTAGCCCACTTCCTTTCAATGCAAGCATCTTTAAACACACTGGTCAGCCTTCCCACGTCCTCCACCCATTACCCCGTAGTAATTACTACAATGATTTCAGATTAAGATGTTCAAGTCTAAAATGTTTCCGAAAGAAATTGGCAAGCTGTCACTTCTGAACACCCAACTGAATTGCCAAATGAATAATAACGCGAAGATGCAGGCTGCAAAGAATAAATAAAGGCTCACTATTGTGCAATAAATCCTTCCCTGTAAAGTACCATAGAGGAAAGTGGCTCTGGCCTTATCACATTTCCCTCCAAGTATTCAGGCCATTTTATTTCATTCTTTTTCTGCACGTTATTCTTTTCCAGAAGCTGGTACGTGGGCCTACCCTATTGTTCCTCATGAAATATTAATGCTCCAGCAGAGTTTGGGGAGAAATGCCAGCTACATGGCTGTTGATAGGAGCTGCCAGTGACTAGAATGACTGATTAGCTCAGAAAGTAGCAGTCGCAAGGGAAGTATGCCTGGTGGGCGTAGAGTTATGCCAGTATCCTTTAGCTATAAGAAAAGTCCCCCCACCACACACTTTTTTTTAACCCAAATGAGCTAGTTATGGCTGTATCTGTATTGCCCACAGCAGGGCAGCTGTGTTCATGTGAAAGGGTAAGGCTGTGGGAAGCCATCATGTCTATCTGCTACAACACCCACTTGAGTTGGATTTGGTTCTCTTTGGAAGCCTCCACAGTGGCTGTCATGCTTGGGGCAGACACTGGGCAAAGCTGCCAACTAGAAATCATTGTTACAACTGAGGAATGACACGGCACAACAGGAAATTAGACAGCACTACCATTTCCCATATTCTACATTGTCTACGTATGTAAGATGGCACATACGTTGTAACCTCATTTCATGTCTCAAATAATCCTCAGAAGTAGGATGAGTCTTCTCGTAATGACAAGGAATCTGAAGCTCAGAGACATTAAGTGACATGCCCAAAGTTACACAGCCAGCAGGGCAGAGGGCAAGTTCAAGTTGAGGTCTCCCTCACCCCTGGTTGGGGCTTCTGCCAGTCTTCACTGCTATGCCTCCTGTTCTTACCCAGGCTCATACCGCTCCTGAGGAAGACCCTGAACAACTTTCAATGCTGCAGCTGCTGACAATGGAGCTCTGCTCATGTGCACAGCAAGTTCATGTACAGCTATGGCGCTGGCATCCTCAGACACACAAAACACCAGGGTAACACCAGGATGAAGAACTAGGAAAGTTTATTGTCTCAGAAAAGCAAATGCCAGGAAAACCTTGGGAAGGCTGGGTTGACTCTAAGGAGTATTTGGGTGGTAACTTGGAAACCAAGCCCTTGGTACCTTTAAAGCCAACAGGAGACACCATCAGACTTGTCTCCTAGTCTACCCTCCTTAGCTTAAAATGTCCTTTCCTGTGCTGTGGCGTAGTAAGCTAAGCCTCCACCTGTGCTATGTGAGAGCCGGTTTGTGTCCCGGCTGCTTCTCTTCCCATCCAGCTCTTTGCTGTGGCCTGGGAAAGCAGTGGAAGATGGCTCAAGTCCTTGGGTCTCTGTACATGTGTGGGAGATGCAGAAAAAGCTCCTGGCTCTTGGTTTCAGATCAGCCCAGCTCTGGCTGTTGCAGCTATCTGGGGAGTGACCCAGTGAATAGAAGAGCTTTCTGTCTCTCCCTCTGTCAGTAACTCTCTCAAAATAAACAAAATCTTTTAAAAATGTCCTCACCTGCCTTCTGGTAGCACTACAATAAACTCTGAATTGAAGAAGTAGCGCAGCCTGCCTGCCCTACACGTGCATTGTTGACCAGCCAGGAGCTCAGACAGGAGTTCACAGTGCATTTCTCAGCCCCAACCTCAATCTTCTAAGAACCTTCACTCCTGGCCCCGAGAGGAACCTGGGAATTTAGCCACAGCTGCCTAGCTTCTTGCTCTGCTCTTTGTAGTAAAAGCCTCTTTCTTCCATCACCTGGACACCGTGATTGTCTTGCTTTGTGTCGGCTGAGGAGCCCAGGTTTGGGGGATGTTTCATATCAATTAGGATGGGAACAAAGGATGTGGTTAGGGACCAGTCCTAGAAGAACAGTTTATGATGGTTGATTGGAAGAGCAACTTTGCAGAGCGTCCAAAAATTATACTTTAAAATGTGGTATACCCAACCGGAACCAAAGAATCCATATCCAAAGCACATCATGTTGTGACAACTGTGACTAGAGCGTAAAAAATAGCAAGTTTAGAATTCTGAAATGAAGGCTAAAGTCAGAACTAGGCTGGCAGCAAAGGGGAAGGAAGCCGAGCCACCCAGGTGGAACCTCAGAGGCTTCCGCCCCACCTGCCTCCCATCTGATTGGGCCTTGTGTGGATGTGGGTGGGACTAAGTCGGCTGTTGGGTGTCATTCTGCCTGCATGGGAACCAACCAAAAACTGTCTTGAGGCATATTCCCTCCCTCCCTGCCTTGCTCCCATTTAACTCTGCTCCAACTCCATCTAAGCGCTCCATTCTCCAGAACCCTCACAGATCTTTTCCACCTGAGTGTTAAAAAAAGTAATAAAATCACCCTTTTCCCAGACCTAATGCTAGAACGCCTGCTTCTGCATCCCAACAACTTCCTTCCATTTTAACAGGAACCAAACATCTGATCACGAACTCATCGTGATGGAGGAGGGATTCCGTACGCATGTTAAACTCCCAGCAATTTATCTTCATGTTTTCAAGGGAAGCTTGCCAGAGCAGAGGAATGCGTTGCTGACAGTGGGATTACAGGAGAGGAGTTTTCTGAGTGCAGTGGTGGAGAAGGAGTCACCCTTCAGGGTGTTCCCCGAGCGGCCTCGTCTCTATTCACATTTCCATCCACCTCTGTCAATCCTTAATAAGAGCCAAGCCAAGTCCCTTCCCCACCCTCCAGCCACCAAGGACTTAAGGAAAGAGGTACCCTCTTGGAAGAGAAAATCTTGTGTTCAACAAGATCAAATTAGGGGAAAATTTTTTATATTCTGTTCAGTGATTTCTACAGAGTTGGCAATTACATGCTTTTTATGTCCTTGGCCTCTCCTATGGAAGCTGCCTACTCATTCCAGTTGCCTGGTGTTTGCTAATTAAGCATCTTTAAAGCAAGGAAATTAACCCATTTGCTAAGTGCCACCTATGTTTTTCTATACATCCAGAAGAACCATTAACTCCAACCTTGTGACTTTGATTGCAATTTAATTCAAACCCTTGTTTGCTTTAAGGATTGAAATAGGTTTTAATAATACCAGCATCAACAATAATTATGCTAATAGCAAATGATGACCACGGCAGCAGCCATGGTGCTTAAAGCTTGTCTTCCAACTGAGGTTTTCTCATCATTTCCAAAACTACCAAAGTTTGTCGACATTTTCAGAAGTCTTTTATTGACTTATCTCAAGTGGTGTAATTTCTGATCAAATAGATCCACTGCTGAGATGTTCACACTTTACTGTCTGTGCAAGAAGCAAAAAAAGTAAATGATATAGACAAGTGCCTAATAAAAACTCAGAATGACTTTTTTTAATTGAGAAAAGAATCAAAAAGCCTTTTATTTGATGCACATCTGTTTGCAAATCTATTCACCATATTTGTCATGCCTCCTTTTCCCTCAACTCTTCCTACTATGGTTCCATTGTTATTTCGTCCTCTTCCTATTTTTTTTCCTTTTGGGGCAGGGGGCAGGCATCTGTCTCTCATCTTTCACTGCCCTTTTCAACAAACCCAACAGTGAGACAAACAGCCTCTTGCATAATGAATTGCATTTTCACTCTGGGTTTTTTTTTTTTTTTTTTTTTTTTTTTTTCAGGAATACTAGTTCTGACTGAATGTATTAAGTGAAGCCCCAGGATTTAATGGAGGCTAAGAGGCCCCCTCCACAGGTGAGTAAGCTGGACTGACCAATGTGTGGGAGATGGGCATTAGGGATGTTTGGTCCAAGCTCTTTCACAAGGACATAAAATGAAAATGCTCTGCTCTGAGTTCAGAAGGCACACCCTGGTGATAACAGGGACTGCAGGAGCTTTCCTGATCTACTCTGTTGAGCTGTCAGAATCTAGAGTCATTTGTACTCTTGGACAATGGGGAGCATATTAATTGACCAGAAACAGGCCACAGGATTGTCTCAGAAGCGTGGTACCTCCTTCTGAAATGTCTGAACCTGACCTGGGCTCTTGACCTTGCCTCCTTGATCCTAGCTTTTATGAGACAGGATGGATCTGCTGCCCAGGGTCCATGGTGCCAGTCTGAAAGGCTTTATCAATTCCAGCACCTCACAGAGCACCTCCTGTAAGGTCACAAGACACACCGAACACCCCAACACCCGAGTTACAGCAGAGGCTTATGGCCAGGTGGGAGAAGCCTGACGGGCTGGTGGGGAGAGGGCAAGAGTAAGAGGGAGAGGGAGAGGAATCAGGAGGACATGTGTGCGGGAAGCAGGTCCTATCATAACTTTGCAGGGGACAGGGAAAGAGGAGCAACAAATCCCATTAGGGTGGAGGTGGAGCTGACACCTGTGGTTGGGCCATCTGGTCACCTGGCTTGTAACAATGGTGATGGGGGCCAGAGCTGAAGATGACATCTGGGGCATAGATGGCACCACAGATAAGATGGCACCATTTTACTAGCACCTCCCACTAGGAAGTTTGAATGAGGATATCTTGGGTAGCATTTCTAATGCACACTTGTGCAATTCTGCCTGTAATTCAAAGTAAATAGGAAAAAAAAATTATTCCCACTGTGTTGCAAAAATTGAAATGGAATAAGAACTGTTGATTCTAATCCCTCAGCCCAGGACTTCAGATGCCAGTAATGATTGCCAGGAATCAACACCCACGGAGTACATCCCAGAAACTTAATTATTGTCTAGTTATTTAATATTTACAATGCTAAGCATGTGCTGGCAGTGCTGGGCTCATTTAAAGAATCATGCCTGGAGTCTTCAGTGCACCCAGGATGATGGCTACAGGTGTGTGAAAGGCAAGGCAATCCAGAGACACTAACACACAGAGTCAATTACTTTTCCTGTTGCTTTTCTTTGCTACTTGCACAGATCTGAGTCCTCCTGGCCTTCCAGGTAAGCACACTGGCTACCATTCTTTTTGGGTCATGAACATGAACTGTGAAAAAATGAAGAGGTTTTGATGACAGGGGATATTGAAAGGGGGAACCACATCAGGGGAACGGGGGATCTCCACAGGTGAAGGGTGGTTAGAAGAGAGGGAGAGAGTTGTAACAAGGGGTGGACCTGAAGGGAAAACCCTGAATTGGGAAGCGATTCCAGGTCACTCAAATAGGGAGAGAATTATTATCTTAAAAAACATTGGGTGGGTGAACCTGCCAAGAGTCTCCTAGAGGGCACTTGTTTGAGCATTTGAAGCCACCAGCACGCTCAATCTTTTCTAAGAAGGAACTCGTTCACCCCACTGGCCTGTGCCTAGAACTATGTAATAAAGGACTTTATTGCACTGACAGCCTATACCACACCTGAGATGCCATCAAGAGAATGGCCTTGGCCATGCCCTGGGACTTCTGCCAGGCCCCTTGGAATTTATACCTTGTGCACATGATCCATCCTCCCCACATCCAGGTTTTTGCAGCCTATTTAGAAAGCCAGGAAAAGGAAAGGAGTCCTAAACAGAAGGGGTCTATGTGTGCACGCAGTGCGATGGGTTGAGGGATGCTCTGTGCTGATTACACCCATGTAGAAGGATCAGTAGATAATGACACCCACAAACACACAGATTGTCAGCCAGTGGCTTGCTCTACTTGCCCCTTTTGTTCAGAGGGTATTAAATGCTGCTTGTTTAAAGCCAATGGTAGCCACACAACCAGCCCTGCATGTTCCTTGACCCCTTGATCACCTCAATGCCCCCTTGGACTTCAACCCAATTGGCTTAGTGAGGCCAGAGCTGAGTGGCCACGAGGCTGCTGCGAATGTGGCAATCACAGAAGGCAACGTGTGCTCCGGCAGAGAGGCAGAGATGCAGCACACACTCAGAGGCCACCTTGCAGTGTCTTAGAAAGTTACAGGACCAGTGATTTATTTTCAGTGCAGTCATTTGGAAATGGGCAGACAGGCTATCAACAAGGGAACTGGCAAAGAGCTTTTCTTCATAGTGGTATTAGATGACCACTTTTAGATTTAGGTTTTTAAGGCTAGGGTTCCTGAGATGTTTTATTTCTTCCCAGAAACTCTGCCTTTAAATGCTACCTGGGGTATGGCCTCCTGGGCAGCTCCAGCCTTTCCCTGGCTAATATGAGACAGCGATGAATTTTCCATGTCTGATAGTACCCACACTATTTTCAGCCCTCAACCTGCAGGTGGAATTTGCTGCCGCCCAAAAATCTCACTTGTTCTAGAGCTAAGGTACCTGCTGGGAGGATGGAGCCAGGCAAGACAGGGTCTGCCCTTA
Organism: Oryctolagus cuniculus; assembly: GCF_964237555.1. NCBI lineage: Eukaryota > Metazoa > Chordata > Mammalia > Lagomorpha > Leporidae > Oryctolagus > Oryctolagus cuniculus. Next base: position 164,453,947 of record NC_091432.1, read on the forward strand.
TCCCACAGGGGAACCCCTTGCAAGCAGCACCAGGCAGCCCTTCGGAGAATGTGCAGGTGAGTGGTCTATGTTGAGGCCTCTTTAATTATTTCAACTAGAGCACAAACTGAGAACCTACGGCAACAACCACCTACAGCACCTGTTCTTATCTGAGAATGACGGCCATCCTTTTTGTTAATCTTTGATAGAAACATCACAAAAAGCAAAATTCTCCAAGAGGTTCAACAAAGAACCCTCAGAAAGACTAAAATGATCCAAAAGCAACTTTCATCATAGGGACTTTTAACAATGCAGAGTAGTTCTTCCTTAGTCAGGCAAGCTGGGAAGCTGCAAGAGCTCCGGGCCTCGTTGGTTTTTGCTTATAACAGACAAAACGTCTCTGTGATCCAAGCTGCTTCCACTGGAGGAGGCACATTCTTAGATGGGAATGTGGGGCACAGGCCACAGGGTTCCCTGTTACTCCCATCCTGGACGTCTTTAATTTAGTGCTGGAGCAATCTCGTGTATTACCACCCATGCACTCGGAGCTCTGCGTGCACAACCTTCTCAGGAAATCATTAGGGCAAGTACTGATTCAGTGAGAGACTGAAGCTATAAAGCTAAGTGCCATGGAAGAATTCAAGGCTTTTCTTGCCCAGGGTTCAAGTGTGTAAGTCACATTCCAATGTTTTGTTCACTTGGAGGGAAAAAAAAAGAAAAGAAAGATTGAGGCTTGTCTAAGAAGTTGGAGGGAGGAAGTATTAGATATGGCCTAAGGCCTTTTTTTAATCAAATGTGATTAGGTTCAGCTGCATAGAGTAGAAAACCCAAAGAGCAGTGTTTCAACAAGATAAGGGTTTGATTTTTTTTTTCCTTTCTCAGGAAAAGGAAATTTGGGCAGGCAGCATGACTGTCAGCTGAACTCAGAAACCAGATTCCTCTTATCTTCATTTTCTGCAGTTCTTAGGCCTGGCTTCCCTCCTGAAGGTCATATTTTGGTCACAAAACGGCCGCTCTGGCTCCAGCTCTGGAGCAGAGGTTTTCCAGTGTGGTCTCACAGCCAGCAGTGTCGGCAGCACCCAGGAACTCCTTAGACACTGGGCTCCTTGGACCACACCCCAGTCTGACTGCCTCAGAAACTGGGTGGGGCCCATTGATTAGGGTTTAACAAGTCATCCAGGAGATTCTGCTACACCCTCAGGCCGACGCCCGTGAATCCAGCAAGCCCCAGTAGGAAGACCGGGAGGAAAGGCCGAGAAGTATGGCACCAGCTGAGTCACATCCCGAGCAACAGGCTTCCCAGAGCCCCACGCAGAGGTTTCCAGCACCTTCTCCCTAGCCCTCCTGCAGCCTCCCCCAAATCAGGAAATGTCGGCGTTGGCTGGGCGAGCTGTCACCCTGCCCAGTGTGGAGATTCCCTTAGTAATGGAAAGCAACGTGGCTTCCCGGCCTTTTGGCTAAGATTAGGCATAAAAAAGGAACACTAGCTACTTGGCTGGCAGCTAGTAGAAGAATATTACCAACCAGCAGCTGGGAGCATTTTGGTTACTGTTTTGCACCTGGTATTTCGGTGCTCAAATTCACCCAATTGTTTCAGTGGGTAAAATTGTTTCAGTAACTCTTATACTTTTAAGAGTTACTTTTGTAATGTAGTGGAATCAAATAAGCCTTAGTGTGCTCTGTATCCCCTTATGAACTAGTGGATTGACACAGAAGAATGAAAAGAAACAGAGTAACATCAGCATCCCATCAGAAGACTCGCCACCTCCTCTATCTTTATCAGTGCGCCACTCTTAGACAAAGGAACCCAAAGACTTGCGGCCAACCCACATGGAGAATCCACTCAGAATCTTACCTCACTGGGTGCGTCAACCGGCCAGAACAGATGCCTTGCCCTCTTGTCCAACCTCAGCGACAGATCTGTAAACCGTGATTCCATGTTCAGAAGAGCCTTTGGCTGAGTTGACCGGGGCCGAGTCTCTGCTGTTCTCAGAGCCGTCTCCAGGAGTTTTATGCAATATTCTCAGGACCGGCAACTGGGTGGTGTGAGGCTTGGGGAGCCGGGCAGAGGGAGGTGTTGACTCCAATGCCACTGCAGCAAGAGGCTCAGTCCACGTGACAGAAAGCTCGGATGCTGGTCTGACCCCACCAGTCTCCCCAGGTGAGGCTAGGAGGTGGAGTCGGGCTGACCCATGCATCAGTCATTGGCTATCCCCAACTGTGGGAGGGTGTATGAGCTTGGGGGAGGCAGCTCCTTTAAAGCCCGCCATTTCTATCTATACGACCCACAGCAGGGGGAATGAGCATGTAGGTCCTGAAGGGAATTGGGATATTTGGGTGCTTCTGCCCAGCATCTAGAACCTTTCTAGATTTTATTCTTGACAATATCTGTAGTCATCAAAGATATTGAGTAGAATGGAAGTCCTCACCAAGGCTTACAGACCCCACGTGAGCTGGCTGCTGAGCGCTTCTTGGTGTTGCCTCCCAAACTCACTCCTCTCCACCCTTGCTTTCTGCTCCCTGAGCATGGTGAGGGCCTCAGGGCCTTTGCACTTGCTATTCCTACCCTGGACCATGCTTCTTTGTAGATAACCATGTGGCAGGCTTCCCTGTTGTGCTTGTATATCTGCTCAGACATCACTGTGCTGCAGCTGCCGTTATGAGCACCCTGTCTGCAGTATCTTCACCCCATCTCCCTCACTTTTTTTTCACAACACTTTGCACTTTCTGACAACATTGTATATGTCCACCGCCTTTTTCCTGTCTGTCCCTTAACTATAAAAAGAAAACCTGTGAAGTGAGGGTCTGGTCTGCTTGTCAACAATGTATAAAACCTCTAAAATAGAGCCTGGCACATGGTGGACATGCAGTAACATGTGGTGAAGGCATAAATGAATTCATTTGGATCACTTGTCTCTGAGGAACTTACTGGAGTGGAAGAGGTTAATTTTAAGCAGAAATGAACAAGATGAATGATGATCTTTAGCTAAGCAGATAGTTTTAACCAGTACATCACAACCCTCCCGACCAGTCCTCCGAAGCAATTGTTCCCATGATAAGTCATTGCTTGCATCGGTTTGTGATACATTTTTATGAACTTAATTTCCCTGTGGTGCACATTCTGCCCTTCCCATTTGGTATAGTACATCCTTCATCATTTTTAAAGCCCCTGTCACTTTAACCGGGTCCTCGAGGAACACCTGTGATGTGCTTGCAGGTGTGAGCTGTAATCCCAGCGGACTCCAGCATCCCCGACTAATCCAAACTTGGAACACAATCAAGGTGTTATTTTAGTTTTTTTCCTTACAAGTTAATGAAAACCTTATTTGAGGTTTCTGGTCCACCCAGGTCAGGCCAGTGACATCAGTAGCCTAGGAAGCAGCGGAATGGGGATTTTCGCTGATGGGGCTGGAGTTCATTTCCTGCTGGGGCAGCTGTACCCAGCCAGAATCTGTCTAATTCTGTCCAGAGGGCTCTTTTCAAGACCTGGGACGGTGGAAGGAGTGTCCAGGGGATTTCAGAAAGTTTGTAGAGAAATGCACTGAAAAGATTATATGCATTTGCCATGAACTTCTGGAAGTTCCCTTTTTTCCTGGTCTGGGGTGGCTGAGAAGCAGGGAGACGAAGACCTGGGAAAGGATGGCCCAGGCTCTCTGCGCTGTCACAGCAGCTAAGTGCCTTGGTGGCCTTGCCAGCCAAGGCCAGAAGGTGACAGAGTCCATCTCATGAGGAGTTCTGTGAGACTCCTGACCATGCAGAGTGGCTGCTGCCCCTGATGACAACGTGCAGCCTCAGTATTGAGGGCGACCCCTGAAATCGCCTCTGCAGGGCTCTCACCGTGACTCTGACCTTGCCTCCGCCAGAACGGACAGTTCTGGGGCCGCAGCAGCAGCAGGGCCAGTGGGGAGGTTCCTGTATAGACCACTAACTGGGTCAGGTGCTGTGGGGCTGGGGAGAAAAAACGAGGAGAAGGGTGTGTGTGGCAGCCACCATTGCACAGAGGTCCCCCTCATTGCCTTCCAGCTGTATCCAGGGCAAGGGCAGGGACAATGAGCTTGAGTGCTCTGGGCTTCAGAGGCTCTGTAATTTTGGCTTCCATTTAGATGTGACTCTGTTTGTAGCCACAGCCAGGTGGCTTTTGGGTTAAACAGTGGTTGACCTTGAGTTATGGAAAAGCTACCTCTTGAAAGCTGTTTAAAAGCTTTCATTCACTCTCCAAATAGAATCCACCTGCTTTTCAGATTCTGATTTTTTTTTTAAACTTTGTTTCTGTAAAAGACGATTTCCACAGCTTGAATACTTGAAAAATTCAAGTTTTAACTCTATGGGATTGAACCAGTATAGAATTAAAGGAAACTAAATTCTGTTTGCTTGTAAAGCATTGCTCTCAGCAGGTGTCCAGAGCTAGAATTCATACAACTCTGATTCTTCAAATGACCAGAAGTTCAAGGTTCCTTCTTTTTGCCTGGGCATCTCTCTCTCTCTCTCTCTCTCTCTCTGTCTCTCTTTCTCTCAAAGATTTGTGTATTTATTTGAAAGGCAGAGCTACAGAGAGAGAGAGGGAGATTCTGTCTCCTGATTCAACACCTCAAATGGCTGCAATGGCTGAGGCTGGGTCTGGTAGAAGCCAGAAGCCAGGAGCCAGAAGCTTTAGCCAGGTATCCCACACAGGTGGCAGGCCCCAGATACTTGGGCCATATTCTGCTGCTTTCTCAGTTGCATGATTAGGGAGCTGGACTAGAAGTGGAGCAGCTGAGACTTGAACCAGTGTCTGTCTGTGATGCCGGCTTTGTAGGCAGTGGCTTAATCTGCTGTGCCACAATGTTGCCCCCCATCACCACTTCACAAAAGATACCTAGAAGCCTACATTTTGCACTTGTTATAATGATGAATTTTCTTTGAGTCTAATGCTTTATGTTTACCTCTTTTCATCCTTTTTCACTTAATTTTATCCATTCAATAGAGAATAGTTTTTATCCAATTTTATAAAAGAAAAAAACTGGGAGACAGGGACCAAAATTGTAGTGCTAATGATTGACAAACTGGGGCAAAAAAAATCTCTCTATAACCACCACTCTACTGCATCCCAACACTGCCAAACTTAAATCCTCCTTGACCCTTTTAGTAGCCACCCCATCTTCTAGTCCATCCTTGGGGTATTTTTTTAATGAGTTACAGAGAGGGAGAGACACAGAGAGATCACCCACCCACTGGTTTACTCCCCACATGGCCACAAGGGCCAGTCTGAATCCAGGAGCCGGGAACTTCTCTGGGGTCTCCCACATCCATGACAGGGGCCCAAACATTTGAGCTATCTCCTACTGCTTTTCCAGGCCACTCGCAGGGAGCTGGATTGGAAGAGGAGCAGCCAGGACATGTGGGATGCCGGGGTCCGAGGTGGTGGCTTAACCCTCTACACCACGACACAGGCCTCCATCCAAGGTTTGAAAGTGAGCCCCTAGCCAGTGTCTTGAATGCAGATGCCACATGCCACCAGGTCCTGGGCTCCAGGCTCTCCCCAGGAGCTCAGCGTGCCCTTGCCCTGCCTTTGGATAGCAAATCAACCACTTAGTGAAATTAACTCTCTGACTTGAGGGAGTGGTGCAGCTGGCCCAGTGAGGTTCTCATCACGGACGCAGGAGGTCTTCGTTTCTCTGATGGATTTCAGGAGATTCTTTTTCTAGAAATTCCAGGCCCCCAGCAAGAAGTAATAACTCCCAGAGTGGCCGCAGCCTGCCCTGTATGCCTCAAAATCCCCTACAAGAACACCACTGAGCAGTCAAAGGTGGGCCCTGAGCACCACACACCTGCCAGGAAGCTGGACACTCACCTCCCAGCCCCAACTTCCAGCTACAAGAACCTGGACTCCAGACACCCACGCGAGCCCAGAATGAAGCCGTAGCTGGCCAGCTCCAAGGTCTGCACACTACGATAAACACCTCCTTTCTTTCACCATTCCTGACGTTGTGATTGGTTTTATGCTCTTCAGGGTGAGCGAACCTAGATTTGGGGTTCCACAGCATCTCCTCCAGCCAGTTTTGGGGGTTCTGTGTCATCAGATTCCACTCCTGAGCAAACACAGTGGCCAGTCGGGGAGCTCTGGTTGTGAGGTCTGTCAGGAGCTTAAGGAAATGAGTGAGAGCTCCTTTTCTGAGTGCCATCAGCAAATGTCTCCCGAAAATATCACTGGCAAGCATCATCAGGAGCCCAGAGGAATGCGGCAGGCCGGCCTGGCGCCCTGCCGAGTGCCCACCTGGGCTCTGCAGGAATGATTTCACACTTCTTCCCCGAGGCTACAGCTATTGAAGCCCACAGCAGGGTCCTTTTCCCAGCAGTCCCCAGCCTGCCTGCTGTCTGACAGGCAATTTGATTTATCCCTGGGCTTTTATGTTGGCACTGTCTGGAGTAAAAGTGGCAAGGCAGAAAGACAGTCAAGAGTCGCAATTGCTTTTATTGCGCAAGGGAGAGCCATCGGAACTGATTCTTTTAATTAACATGGTAGAGGCTGGCCAGGGAGGTAGCTGGTTCAAACAGCCTGGTTTAGAAGAACTTGGTTCCTGACGTCTAGTGCAACGCAGGTGTCTTAACTGTTAGGCTAATGCCGACTCCCTCCCTTTTCCTATGTGGAGGAGGGCGAAGAATGGGGGAAAATCAAAGAAATAGTAAAGGATTTTTAGGGGAACTCAGTGGGCTCGGGAACCTACAATGGCCTGGGACAAAGTCCATGGGGCCCACAGCACAGATAATGGCTTGTAAATAACTCTCTATGGGACCTAAATAGGGGACAATGGTGTGTGACAACAACCTGTCCAGGCTTGTAGATAGAGTTCAAACAAATGAGTTTAGTCTTCTGTGGTTAATGAGGGTTCAACAGGAAGACAGAGAGCTGTTTCCCCATTGGTCAGGTAGATAAGAGAACTTTCCCAAAGGCCTCTCTCTGCTCTGGGAAGGGAGAAGCCCAGCAGGGTCAGGATGACCTTGATGCTGAGGTGGGTTCTAGGGCCACTAAGAGCATCGGTCTGTTGGGTTTGCTGAGCCCCAGTGCAGCTCATGTTTTCCTATTAGCCTGGAGTATGCTCGCTTTGTTCCTTCTTATTTCATGCCCACCTTTCATCACACAACCAAGTGTTTGCCTCGGAAATCTGCCATATCCTACTCATTGTTCACTTTACTTACTCTATCCTTAAAAATCAGATACCGGGGCCTGCACTGTGGCATAGTACATTAAGCCTCCACCTGTGGGTTCCTCCATTCATGAGGGTACTGGTTCATGTCCTGGTTGTTCCACTTTCAATCCAGCTCCTTGCTAATGCACCTGTTAAAGCAGTGGAAGATGGCCCAAGTGCTTGGGCCTCTGCACCCATGTGGGAGACCCAGAGGAAGCTCCTGGCTCCTGGCTTTGGATCGGCCCAGCTCTGGCTGTCGTAGCTTTAGGGAGTGAACCAATGGATGGAAGACTTCTCTTTCTCTCTCTCTGTCTTTAACTTTGCCTTCAAATGAATAAATAAATCTTCAAAAAAAAAAAAAAAAAAGATGTCTTCTAGTACTAATTCGTGGGCACTTCCAAGAATTTTCTGAAAAATGAAATTAGAAGATAAGTTTGTTTTGGTGAAAAAAATCTTGAAATTCTTCATATAATGGAGTCTTCAAAAAAGCTCATGGAAAAGGCATCTTATGAAAAAATGGTGCATGAATTTCAAAATTATTTTATATCAAAATAAACTTATCTGTAATACTGTGTTCCCACAAACTTTTTAAAAAAAGGTTTTTTTTTTCATTGGAAAGTCAGAGTTATAGAAAGGGAAAGGGAGAGGGAGAGACAGAGATCTTCCATCCACGGGTTCACTACCCAGATCACCAATAGCCAGTGCTGGGTCAGGCCAAAGCCAGGAGCCAAGAGCTTCCTCTGGTTCTCCCCTATGGGTGGCAGGGGCCTAAACACTGGGCTATTTTCCAAAGCTTTCTCAGGCTATTAGCAGGGAGCTGGATCACAGGCCGTGGTTTTTTACCTGCTATGTAACAATGCTGGCTCTTCCCACAAACTTTTTGAAAAACCCTTGTATGTATGTAGTTAGTACAAATTGATCAGCTGGCTGGCTGGAGACCAAGCTGGTGGTAAAATTCTGTTAGGTGAAAATCTTGGGAAACAAATGAGAACTTCAACTCATAAAAGAGACACGATGGTTTCTAAAAAAGAAAAAGAGCCTTTTATACACGTTGTGATTTTTTCCCCTCCAGGACCTTTTTATGTCCTAACTTCCTAGCTGGAGATGACCAAGGTAACTTTATTTTATTTTTTTTTAACTTTTATTTAATGAATGCAAATTTCCAAAGTACAGCTTATGGATTACAATGGCTTCCCCCCCATAACATCCCTCCCACCCGCAACCCTCCCCTTATCCACTCCCTCTCCCCTTCCATTCACATCAAGATTCATTTTCGATTCTCTTTATATACAAAAGATCAGTTTAGCATACATTAAGTAAAGATTTCAACAGTTTGCTCCCACACAGAAACATAAAGTGAAAAATACTGTTTGAGTACTAGTTATAGCATTAAATCTCAATGTACAGCACACTAAGGACAAAGATCCTACATGAGAAGTAAGTGCACAGTGACTCCTGTTGTTGACTTAACAAATTGACACTCTTGTTTATGGCATCAGTAATCACCCTAGGCTCTTGTCATGAGTTTCCAAGGCTACGGAAGCCCCCTGAGTTCACTGACTCTGATCATATTTAGACAAGGCCATGGTCAAAGTGGAAGTTCTCTCCTCCCTTCAGAGAAAGGTACCTCCTTCTTTGATGACCCATTCTTTCCACTGGGATCTCACTCGCGGAGATCTTTCATTTAGGTTTTTTTTTTCCCCAGAGTGTCTTGGCTTTCCATGCCTGAAATACTCTCATGGGCATTTCAGCTGGATCCGCACACCTTAAGGGCTGATTCTGAGGCTGTTTAGGACATCTGCCATTCTATGGGTCTGCTGTGTGTCTCACTTCCCATGTTGGATCATTCTCTCCCTTTTTTATTCTATCAGCCAGTATTTGCAGACACTATTCTTGTTTATGTGATCCCTTTGGTTCTTAGTCCTATCATTACGATCAATTGTGAACAGAAATTGATCACTGGGACTAGTGAGATGGCATTGGTACATGCCACCTTGATGGGATTGAATTGGAATCCCCTGGTATGTTTCTAACTCTACTGTTTGAGGTAAGTCAGCTTGAGCATGTCCCGAATTGCACATCTCTTCCCTCTCTTATTCCCACTCTTATATTTAACAGCGATCACTTTTCAGGTAAGTTTCAGCACTTAAGAAGAATTGTGTATTGATTACAGTATTCAACCAAAAGTATTAAGTAGAAAAAACAAAAAAATACTAAGAGGGATAACATATTAAGTTGCTCATCAACAGTCAGGGTGAGGGCTGATCAAGTCACCATTTCTCATAGTGTTCATTTCACTTTAACAGGTTTCCTTTTTGGTGCTCAGTTAGTTGTCACCTATCAAGGAGAACAAGTGGTATTTGTCCCTTTGGGATTGGCTTATTTCACTAAGCATAATGTTTTCCAAATTCCTAACAGGGATCACTTTTCAGTTAAAATTTAAACACCTAAGAATAATTGTGTGTTAATTACAGAGTTCAACCAATGGTACTAGAACAAAAAAAATACTAAAATGGATAAAGTATTACATTGTACATCAACCGTCAGGACAAGAGCTGATCAAGTCACTGTTTCTCATAGTGTCCATTTCACTTCAACAAGTTTCCCCTTTGGTGCTCAGTTAGTTGTCGCCAATCAGGGAGAACATATGATATTTGTCCCTTTGGGACTGGCTTAATTCACTCAGCATGATGTTTAAAACCTTAAAGAAAGAAATAGAAGAGGATACCAAGAAATGGAAAAATCTTCCATGCTCATGGATTGGAAGAATCAATATCATCAAAATGTCCATTCTCCCAAAAGCAATTTATAGATTCAATGCAATACCAATCAAGATACCGAAGACCTTCTCAGATCTGGAAAAAATGATCCTAAATTCATATGGAGACACAGGAGACCTCGAATAGCTAAAGCAATCTTGTACAACAAAAACAAAGCTGGAGGCATCACAATACTAGATTTCAGGACATACTACAGGGCAGTTGTAATCAAAACAGCATGGTACTGGTACAGAAACAGATGGATAGACCAATGGAACAGAATTGAAACACCAGAAATCAATCCAAACATCTACAGCCAACTCATATTTGATCAAGGATCCAAAACCAATCCCTGGAGTAAGGACAGTCTAGTCAATAAATGGTGCTGGGAAAATTGGATTTCCATGTGCAGAATCATGAAGCAAGACCCCTACCTTTCACCTTACACCAAAATTCACTCAACATGGATTAAAGACTTAAATCTACAACCTGACACCATCAAATTATTAGAGAGCATTGGAAAAACCCTGCAAGATATAGGTACCGGCAATGACTTCTTGGAAAACACCCCAGAAGCACAGGCAGTCAAAGCCAAAATTAACATTTGGGATTGCATCAAATTGAGAAGTTTCTGTACTGCAAAAGAAACAGTCAGGAAAGTGAAGAGGCAATCAACAGAATAGGAAAATATATTTGCAAACCATGCAACTGATAAAGGGTTGATAACCAGAATCTACAATGAAATCAAGAAACCCCACAACATCAAAACAAACAACCCACTTAAGAGATGGACCAAGGACCTCAATAGACATTTTTCAAAAGAGAAAATCCAAATGGCCAACAGACACATGAAAAAATGTTCAAGGTCATTAGCAATCAGGGAAATGCAAATCAAAACCACAATGAGGTTTCACCTCACCCCGGTTAGAATGGCTCACATTCAGAAATCTACCAACAATAGATGCTGGAGAGGATGTGGGGAAAAAGGGACACTAACCCACTGTTGGTGGGAATGCAAACTGGTGAAGCCACTATGGAAGTCAGTCTGGAGATTCCTCAGAAACCTGAATATAACCCTACTATTCAACCCAGCCATCCCACTCCTTGGAATTTACCCAAAGGAAATGAAATTGGCAAACAAAAAAGCAGTCTGCACATTAATGTTTATTGCAGCTCAATTCACAATAGCTAAGACCTGGAACCAATCCAAATGCCCATCAACAGTAGACTGGATAAAGAAATTATGGGACATGTACTCTATAGAATACTATACAGCAGTCAAAAACAACAAAATCCAGTCATTTGCAACAAGATGGAGGAATTTGGACCAAGGTAACTTTAGAAGGTTCCATGGGGCTCTGTGACTGTGGTGTAGGAAGGGATGGACGTGGCGCCAGCCCAAACCGTCCCTTTGCCTGGAGTAGGGGATGAAAAAGGAGGCAAGCCATGGGAAGGCCTGGTTCTCAGTGCAACTGTAGGTGGGCCCATTGCCTGTAGCCTTTTTGCCCCTAGGCTGGGTGTCAGCAGAAGGGGCGGGCAGAAGCAGAGAGCTGTGGCCGCTGCCGGCCCTGCATTCCTGCCAGTCAGCCCTGGAGGTGACTGCCACCAGGATGGCCCTTGCGGGCTCCTGCCATCCTCATCTCGGCTCATAATCCCTCAGAGTGGACACACGGCCTCCCCAGGCACTCTGTGCTGGGGGCTCACACACTCCAGTCCCTCCCCAGTGCAGGAACACACTCACAGGGCTGCCGCACCACTGCGTGCCTCAGCCCGAGCGGCCCTTAGCTGGCTTTCCTTTTAACTTGTGATTTTAATGGCACAGATAATACATTCAGGTTGTAAAGCTGCAGAATCTAAGCATAAAAATAAAGCTCAATCTGTCTTGACTGTAGGATCTCCCCAAGCTTCCCGTATGGAGAGGTGGTGTCACCATGTATGAAAATACAGGAAAAAAAAAATGGTTTTGTTTCCTAGTTTTCCTACTGGAGCCTTCTATTAAGAATGATACTCAGTAAATGGCTTTATTTAATAATTTTTTTCTTGCTCATGTTTGTAGAGTGACCTTGTTCCTCCTAACTGCTGCATGTGGAGTGGCTGTGGGTATATCACACATATGGTCCTCACCGTATTTGCAGCCATTTAGACATTTTACAGTTTTTTGCTGCCAGAGATGTCACAGCCTCGAAGATCCTTGTGCCTGTGGTTTGTGACTGAGTGTGAGAGAGAGAGCATGGAGGGGTGTATTCAATTTCAAATCACACCAGCAACTTGTCCTTGAAGAGAACTGAGTCAACTACCACCCCGAGTATCATCGGTACAGCCTGAAGAACGCTAGATAGCATCATACACTGAAATGTACATATTTGGCCCATCTTCATTTTTGCTACTCATGTAGTCGTTCATCAGCTTATTCAACAAACACGTGCTGGGGCTTAGCCGCATGTCGCCCACCAGGCAACAGGATCCACCTGCAGGAAGGGCTATGAAATTAGCAGCTTTGCAAGCAGCAACCTGCACGAGTGATTTCAGCATCAGCAAAGCTTGGAGAGCAGCCCAGCCCTCTTCTACCAGCTGTGGATACCGAGAAGGCTCTAAATGGGGACCTCGGCTCCCCATGCCCAGTGAGCCGTCACGTTGTCGGTGCAGAGCCACTGGGAGCGAGCGGTCACGGTCACTGGAATGGCTCGTGCATGCTCAGGCCCGTGCAATTATTCCTGCCAGGGGTCTTGGTGGGAGGATTTGGGGAGGGTGGAAAGCAGAACTGCCTATGGTGGGCAGGCTGAAGGCAAGGGAGGATTTGCCTACTTCAAAACTTGCCCTAGGGTCAGCTGGGTGCTACTAGTACAGGCTTGGTGAGACTTTGATTTTGTTCTTCACATTCTGAGGATAATTCCAAGGACCATTATAAAGAATCACAATGATGATGACAATAATAATAATACTTAATGTTTCATCGACTCAACACTACATTGATTGCAACATGAGCCACTGCTTTGTAAGCCACTGAAGAAAAAAATGCTGCCAATTCTAATAGCAAAATGCTATTGATTGTAAGTCACACCCTGGGTTCATAGATGTACAAATATTTGGAAAGTCCTAGAATCTATGACATACGGCAGTAATTCTCAAGCGACTACTGAGGGTCAGACACTGAGAAGCTCTGTGAGTCGTCTCATTTCATCTTCCAACACATGCTTGCCTGGCCTTTTTTTTCACTTCTGTAGGTGAAGTCATTGAACTCAGAGCTGGGAAGAGAAGCAGCCGATCGGCTCTGGCAAGCCCATGAGCGCAGGCTGCAGCGTGTTGCTGGAGAGGTCCTGTTAGGTTCCCATTTTACAGATGGGGAAACTGAGGCTTTGAGAGATTGGGTAATTTTCTCAGGACTACACAGCTAGGAAACAGTAAAACTTCAGCACTGTATCCTTACAAAGCCCTCACTAATGGCAGACCTGGAATTGTCTTACAATAACCTGCCCTAGGGATCAGCCCACTGCAGCTGACCCCTAACTGCCATCATGTGGGGCTGGAGCGTTTTGGGAGAGATAGGAACAATTGCATTCCTTTTCCCTGCAGTACCTGGCCTCTTTCCTTTGTGGATAGATGAGAGTACCTAAAAAACGTCATGCAAAATGCATATAATGAAAAAGCTGCATGGATTTCTAACTTCCCTGTACCAAAATACACTTACCTTTAATTCCAGTTTTCCACAAACTGCTGGAAGTACCCTCACATTTATTATTTTGTTTTAATTTGATGTGGGTGATGTTTATTGAGCACTTACTATAGGCAAAAGCATTGCCCTAAGCACCACTCACTTGGCTTCCAAAGGTCTTGAGACAGTACCTCTCCCACACCAACTTCCTAGCAGAAGAGGGGAATCTGCCTAATATATATTAGAACTGTGTCAGAAATCGCCAATGAAAACTGGGAAACATAAATCAGGATTCTATTCATGTTGAAACAGAATAATAAATCATTTTTAGCCTACAAAGAAAATTAAAACCCACTTCTCCCGTATACCCTCCTCCTTCCCTCCAAACGTTTTAATTAAGCTCTCCAGTGGAGGTCACCAGGATGAAGCTATAGCGGCGCTGACTTTTCTCATTATCCATCTTCTAGAGATTAGCAGGTGATTAGACTGACGGAAACTTTCAAGCCCTGGGAAGCATCGTGAACTTTGTGGTGTCCCTGAGAAGTCGTTATCATTAGGTGGTGAATATTTCAAATACAGAACATGCTACAGAATCCAAACTGTACAAGTTGACTGATGTGGGATAAAAGTCCCTACATCTGTGCATCTGCCACTTCTTGTGTCTGACTTGGCTTCCAAGACGTGGATTATATCCCGATGGGCTTCTGTCACCGGCTACAGCAACAGCATGTACCATGTTTAATTTATCTCTTTGCAGCCATGTTCTGTGCTCTGTGGCTTTGCCTGGCTCTTTCCCGCATAGCCCACAGTCAGGTGTCACGTTCCTGGTGCCCTGATCTCTTTGTAAGGACACCACCAGCACACCAGGCCATGACTGCCTGGGCAGCTGCCAGATGGGGAAATGCTCAATGGAAAGAGTCACATGTTGGAACAGCGCCAGGTAGCAGGCAGCCTTGCAAACCAATGTGGCTTTGGGGACACGATGCTGCTGATGACTGAGAGGCCCAGTGGTATTCGTGGAACCCCAGCTGTCGCAGATGAGAGCGTTAACTTGCCCAGCTTTGGCAACCCGCGTCGGAGTTTGGGATCACTGAACCTTAATATAGAATTTTTTTTGGGTCCCTACTATATTTTGCTGGGAACCCATGGCCTTGGGTCTCAGCTGCAGCTGTATAGTTCTGCAGACACACTTTCCCAGTTCCATTAGCATGACTGTATTAAATCACAAGGCTGTGTGTTCACTGCCCGACTGGAAATTCGGCTTTAGCTGGGAACTGGCCTAACAAAGAACAAAGGCCATGTAAAAGCTGCAGGGCAGAGGAAATGATTCTTTCCATGGCTGGGGACCCATTCAGCAATGCATGCAGATGGTGAGATTCAGTGAGAAGGCAGAACGCAAACAGAAACCTCGGGCTGCTCTAGCGGTCACTTAGAACAGAGAGGCCTAAAGCAGGGCTACGAAGGGGCTGGAGACTGAGCTCTGGGGTTCTGGACAACGCTACACCCACCCTTACACCCAAGTTTAAGGAAGACTGATTATCCGTTCCATTTCTCTAGTTCCCTTATTTGCTTCATTTTTTTAATGGAAAAATGAGTTTTCCTTTCAACTCCCTTTCCAGCCTCATGACTATACAGTTTATTGGCTATTTCTCCCTGAGCCCAGCCAGGCACTGGGAGTAGTGAGCAAACAGGACTTCTGTTTATAAGAAGGGATCTGGACCGTGCACCGTCCAACAGCTTTACTAAGGGCGAGGGAGCCAGAGGAGGCTCATCCGAGGGCAGTCTGGGTTTATGGCTGTAGCAGGTGGCAGGCTCTGACCAGCTTTGTTTTCTTCTGTTTCTCCACCAGGGAGGAGCAAGAATTAGCTGGCTGACATGAGGAGGATCGAGAGTCCACCGAGAGACCGAATGGTCTGAGCTGCAGTGGCTTGCTTGGCCAAGGTGGTCCGATGTTCAAGTTGGCCCTGCAATTCCAAACCAAGGAGTCCAAGGGGAGGCAGCGCCACACGAGCCTGTGGTTGCCACTGTCGTGTCTGTGTGTGTGTGTCTTCTGGCTCTGCCAGCCCCTGACTCCCAAGCCCTTTCTCCTGGATGTCCATTGTGCACATGCTGTCTCCTGGCTCTCCAGAATCCCTGCTCTACTGAGCTCGGGGGTCTCCCTGTGGCACGTGGCTACTCCAAGACTTTCCAGAGAAGCCATAGTGTTAACCCCATGTCTAAGGAGAGCAAAGTACGTAGGAGGGGACGCCAAACAGGTTGTGCAAACATAAAGTTAAAAGACAAGTTTATTTTGGTGCACAAAAGTGAAAATCCAAGCACATAGATTATACATAAAACCTACTTTCCATGAACTCTTTGCAGACCGCACCCTGGTACTCGGCCTGGGCATCCAGCGGATAGTAGAGTCTCCAAGCAAACTCAGGTTTGTCTGTTCACGGAGCCTGTGCTCCTTTTGGGTGGGAGTTTATACAATGCGGGCTTCTGTGATGTGGAGGATAACTAATGCTAACACACACCCGGGGCACAGGTGGGACCTTGCTGGGGCAGCCTATTAGGATGCCAGGCTTCCTTTCTGGCAGTTTCCATAGATCTCAAATGCCCCCAGCTGTAAAATCAGTGGGAATAGATAGGACGATCCCACTCTAACTTCTTAGGGTTCTCATGAGCTCAGGACACAGCTGCCTTGTCTCCATTCATCCTGGGAACTCCACCTCTGAGGCTGGAATCCTGGGGATCTGAGAGAAACCCAGTCTAGCCAACAAGCCCTATGAATAAAAGCTTTCTAGATCACATCAGGGTCTTTTAGCCCTTTATCCTCACGAATACATGTATGCATGGCTGTCCGGGAGACCTGATCTCGGCTTTGGAAAAGATTCTATCTGCTATTCAAGTAAGCAATTCCTTGTATCTGGAAAAGTCAAATGACCAAACTCAGGGAACACCCTAGGGGAAATGGATTTGCAGAGGCGAGTTTGTTACAGGGTTTTATAGGACGAATGAAATCCAGGCAGTCCATGTAGATGAGTTCTCAGGCACTATTGAAATCTAAGTTTAAGGAGGAAAAAAAAGAAAGATTTCATCTGATCATACGGAACAGAGGTAAAAGCAGCTGCACTTTTACTGCCAAGACAGGTGACAGGGACGATGAGAAAAAAGCCAAGGGCATATTACAGTAGGCTTGATGAATGTCATCCTGAAATCTAACTCAATATGTGAACGCTATAAATTGTGTTAAGAAATCTGAGGCCAAATAAACCTTTGGGGCTGTTTGTGACTGGTTCGAGACGACGGAGCTTAAACTGCTGCTGATGAAATGGATGAGAGTAGAATAACGGTATTAGCAATTTGACAAAATCCTAATAAATCAGGGACGAAATCTGATTTAAGTTGTACAGAAAGTCTTGCCGGGGCCTCAGTTTGGCTGAAGTCGGTGCTTAAGATGGGAGGGAAGCTGGGGAGTGGAGCTGCCGCTACCTTGCGCTCACGCTCATGTCCCAAGGAGACTCCGTCAAGAGATCCAGGGAGGGCATCACTGTGACACTACCCACAGCGTTCTCAGGCCTCAGGTTTTCCTAATGCGCTAACCTCACATGTGCACTCATTTCACCAGCTCTCTCGATTTGGGACCATCTCATCCATCAGTTAATTCCAAGGTACCGTATTCTGGGGAGGGGTGGGTGGGAGCACTAGACACACACTCACCAACGAACATTCACACCAAAATATCCATTGCAGGAACATCTGCAGTTACCAAAAGTTTGCAGCAACACATATCACCAACAGTAGTGTGGATAAATCACTTTGATATATTCACATGATACGATTCCAAAAGCAGTGAAAATGAGCAAAATACTGCCATGTTGAAAAGGATGATTCTCACAAAAATTATCTTGAGCCAAAGCAACAAGATGCTGTAACATTCCGCTTCTGTGCAGCTCAAAAGCAGCCCGATGAACCCATTGTTTTAGGAGAATGATTGAACCCATTGTTTTAGGAGAATGATAATGTTTAGGGAGCAGGGAGGAGACAGAGCAGAGGGAGAATGGAAAGAAAATTCTGGAAGAGTGATGTTCTACAAGGGTCTTATAAAAGCTCATGAACGGGTGAGCATTTGGTGTAGCAGGTAAGACGCCCCTTGGGACACCACATACCATATCAGGGTCCCTGGGTTTGAGTTCCAGCTCTGCTTCTGATCCAGCTTCCTGTTAATGCACTCTCTGAGAGGCAGCAAGTGAGGCTCAAATACTCGGGCCCATGTTACCCACATGAGAGATCCAGAATGAGGCTCTGGCTTTGACCTAGCTCAGCTATTGTAGGCATTTGGAGAGTGAACCAGTGGATCAAAAATCTCTCCCTTTCAAATACATGAATAAATAAACTCATGGAAAATAGAATTAAAAGATGTTTATTTTGGTACAATTTTTTTTTAAATTCAAGCATAATTTTTTTCATAATATGCATTTTCTGTGAACTTGTTGAAAACTCTTCTGTGTCCTAACCCGGGTAGTAACACAAGCATGCTCATTGTGAGACAGTCCATTAAGCTATACGTGTATGAACTGTCTACTTTTCTATCTATACCTTATGTTTATATTAAAGTTTAACAAAGAAGGGCATTGTGCCAAGTGATGTAGTGTGGATCCTACTCAGGCCTTGGAAGTAGTAGTTTATCAGGGTGCCAATCGGTATCCATCCAATTCAGACACCACCATCCTGAAAAGTTTCCTTATGCAATAAAATTCTCCTCTCATTTGTACTCCATTTGAATGTGTTACAATTTGTTTGCAACAGCAAACTCTTTGCAAATTGTTTTTCCCACTGAATTTATCTTTCTTGATGCAAAAACCAAGATTTATTTATCTCCATATCCCTTAGAGCACTGAACACACTGACTGGTACATGCTTAGTAATCATCTGTGGATTCAGATGGATCCTTCCGCACCATGTATGTTACAGCCATAAATTGTGTCATATAGCCACAATTAAGACAAACGACATTGACATGGACCTCTGATTTTCTAAGGAAATTATCTTCATTTTATTTGAAAGGCAGAGAGAGAGAGGCAGGCAAAGATCTTCCATCCACTGGTTCACTCTCCAAATATTTGCAACAGTCATGGCTTTGGAAGGCCAAAGTCAGGAGCCAGGCACTCCATTCCGTTAAACCATATGGGTTTCCGTGACCCCAGGACTTGAGTCATAACTTGCTGCCTTCCAGAGTGACCATCAACAAGAAACTGGAATCAAGAGTGGAGCCAGGTGGCCGGCGCCACGGCTCACTAGGCTAATCCTCCGCCTTGCGGCACCAGCACACCGGGTTCTAGTCCCGGTCAGGGCGCTGGATTCTGTCCCGGTTGCCCCTCTTCCAGGCCAGCTCTCTGCTGTGGCCAGGGAGTGCAGTGGAGGATGGCCCAAGTACTTGGGCCCTGCACCCCATGGGAGATCAGGAGAAGTACCTGGCTCCTGCCATCGGATCAGCGCGGTGCGCAGGCCGCGGCAGCCATTGGAGGGTGAACCAACGGCAAAGAAAGACCTTTCTCTCTGTTTCTCTCTCTCACTGTCCACTCTGCCTGTCAAAAAAAAAAAAAAAGAGTGGAGCCAGGAATCAAACCCAGGATCCCGGCTATGAAACACAGGCGTCCCAAGCTGTAACAAGTGCTGTGCCCAATGCCCACCCCTGGGCCTGGAACTTTAAGAGACCAGTATGCACAGAAAGTACTAGATGCTCTAGTTCTATCTCAGAAAATTCTTTATTCCCATAAACATGTCTTCACGTAGGAGACTGAAGAATAGCAAATGAGAAGGCTGGTATGCCTCAAGTTTTCTCAATCCCAAAGCTGCTTCTTCTTTTTTTTTTTTTTTAAGAATAAAGGAATACAGATTAGTAGGAAAAAATCTCATTGGCTTGTTAATCCCTGAACCCCCTGGCGGCATTGTTGTTGCGGATACACAGGTAGGTAGTTTACAGAGGAGACAGGGGTCAGGCCTGCGCCTCTCCTCCTGGGTACTGGCTCTTGCATCCTCATCCTCCACCTCTTGGTTCTGGCCTCAACCTCTGCTGTGCCTGGGCCTTCAGCACCTGCTCTCTCGGTGGAGGAGAGGAGCTGGGGCCAGCCTTGGTGGGGCATCACTTACTCATTTCCATTTTGAAAACAACACTCCCACAGTCACATTGTTCAAGGACCAAATACCAAGCAGGGGCTGGATTCAACAGGATTCTGCCTGGGAGGTAAATAAAGAGGTTTTCAAAGAGCTCACAGAAAATGCGTAGTATGGAGAAGACGATGCAAGGATTTCAAAATTTACTTGCATTCACTCCAACTCCCTGCTAATCACTTAATTCCATTTTTCCACAAACTTTTTGAAGTTGTCTTGTTTAAGATGACCCATCCCTCTGCAGGTCTCAGGACTAGGTATCAAAAGACAACTTCTACAGTTGGGTTAAACCAAGCTTGCTCAACTGCAGTGCTATTGAACTTTGGGACTGGGTAACTCTTAGCTGCGGGGGAGCCGTCTTGTGCACGACAGGATGATCAACAGCATGCCTGGCTCTCCCCCTCGGATGCCAGCAGCACCTTCTCAAGATGTGACAGCCCAAAGTGCCCGCAGAAAGTGCCACATGTCCCCTGGGATGACATCGCCACAGGCTGAGAATGGGAGACCTTGAGGGACCATAGCCACAGGGTTCTATTGAATGAATCAGTAACTATAAATATAACAATAATAATTGCTAGTCATGCTAAGTGTGAATATATTATTAGGATTCAGTGGCATACTTTTTCTCTTGGCACAGGGTGGGATGAAGACAGCTAAAGGGAGGGAAGCTGACCCTCACAGGACTTGGCCCAGGCTGCCCTAGTGAATCTCAGATGTGCGTAAAAAGGAACTAATTTAGATGAAATCCATTGAGTTTGGAAAAGGCTTGGTTTGTATGTCACCTTTTAATTTGAAAAGAGGTTGGTATAAGACAGTGGCAAGGGAATATTAAGACTTGGAGTTGCATTCACATCGTGGCTTTGTCTTTTATTACATATTTTATGTTTCAAACAATTTGCCCTGATTCTCTGAGGTTCATCTCGGTCATCTGCCAAGCGGGGCTCCCACCACAGACCTCAATGTGTGTTTGTAGGATTGTGTGAGTGAAAGCAGGCTGGCTAACAGTGTGTCTGCCACACGGAGAAGGATCAGCCCTGGGGCTCCTTGGTCCTACTGCTGTAGTTGGTCCTGAGCTGTGCACTCTGGGAGTCATCACCATCCATAGATATGTTTTCCTGGTTCTCTGGAAGGACCGAGCCAGGATAGTCTCAAGGACCTGGTTATACATGAAAGATAAAGCTCAAAAAAGACAGAGTACAGGGCTGGTGGGTTAATCACAGATATTAAAAGAAAACAAAAGGAAACCCCAAACCAGAGAAGATATTTGATCTTTTGTAAACTATAAAATGAAACTGTCTCCTGCCAACAGGCACTCTGGAGGCAACATGATTTCATCACTCTTCAGCTGTGAAAAGGGATAGAAAAGATATATCCCTAAACCACCTGCTGTTTTCATAAACGTTTTCTGGTCAGGTCTCCCCACACCCCCCAGATGCGAGTCTCCTTCATCTGGAAGGGCCGTTCCCTTTGACCGTGACTGTTAATCCCCAGAGAAGATCTTGCATAGCAGGCACCGCAGGGCTACTGGGTGATGAGCTGGGAAGACACACAGCATTGGTTCTGCCATCCACAGAAAAAACAACGGGAAAAGTCACATCTCATGTCCTTTAGCCTCAATAAGAGAACTGACAAATCTTGGCCTAGTTAGAGAATTCAGGTTTTCTGCAAGATTCCTACATGTGGTCACCCTATGAATTAAGCTCTGGTACTCATAAAATAAACATAATTCAATGAAAAGGAACAAGCAATTTCTAAGCCTCCATGGTACATGACATTTCCTAAAAGCTCTGCAGGGAATCTTAACTTTCAATAGGTCTCTGATGATTCAAACAAACAAAAAAAGAAAAATCAAAATCCTAATTGTAGAGGAGCAACTAACAACCCAAGAGTTGAGATTATCCCCATACCTAGATGATGCAAATAGAACATACATACAAACATACACATGAAAGTAAACGAATAAATACCAGCCGAGTTTTCAAGGAGATCATGAGACTTGGGGAAACTGCCCAGTTTTTAATTACGCTGGATGTGAAAGCTGAGTGTTTGCCAATAAATCCCGGCACAGGAAGCTTCACACTTGCCAGATTGAATTTCCAGAGAGGTACATGCAAATTTTTCCTCTTTCCTCTTGAGACTTAATGATAAAAGCCAATCACATTTTATCCAAATGTGATATCACATTTTTTATCACATTTTATGAGCCAAAGCATTCTTTTATGCATGAACTATGGAAAAATAAAATTAATATTCTTCCACTTCTTCTAAGAAGTGTGTCCCATGGGTGAGTCTTTTCAAAGAAGTCTTAGATACTCACAAGTGCTCTATAGACACGCTACACCACTTACCCAGAGCCTTAAAGTGATCTCAGGACCCTCCTGAGACAGAAAGTCCACACAGAAATGACGGGCACAGATTTGTGTGAACTAATACCATCACTGGACGTGTCCTGAAAACCTACTCTAACCAGACAGATCTGGGGAACCGTGAGGCATAATGCAAGCCCGTCCCCTCTAAATAGATCGTGATGACATTCTGTAGCAAGTGCAGGTTGCATGCAGGGCATTATGGGTCTACTAAGGTCAGAAGAGAAGTCTGGAGAGCCACAGAGGGGGAGGAGGACTGGGAAGATTTCCAGAAGGTGACCCAGGACTTGAGCGTGGAAGAATGAGTCGGCACTGGATAGTCCAGACACTGACCAAGTAATCGCGGGGAACAACAAAACGGTGCACGCCAGTTCGAGTTCATGCAAGCCAGGAGGTCTGCTGAGATCAGCTGTCTCCCTTGACAGAGAAGACATGGGAGCCCTGGGGGCGAAGGGACACTCTCGGTCCAACAGCTGCTTAGTCACAGCTGCAGCTGGAGGCAGGGCATTTCCCACTGAACCGCGCTGGCCCAAAGGGCGACGAGGAGGAGCTTCGTTCCGTCGCTTCAGCTACAAACCCCAGGGCGCTTAGAGAACCCAGGGAGAAGGCCGTAGGGAGTAGCAGAAGGAAAAGCAGCTCTTGGCCTAGCAGGGATCTGCAAAAAGTTTGTGGAAAATGCATATTCCATAACTATGTGTGGACTCGCCATGCTTTTCCATGAAAATAACGTTTAATTCCATTTTCTATGACTTTTCTGAAGTTCCCTCCTATTTTTAAATCTTGAGATCCCTGTACCACCACTGTAAAAACAGGAAAACCATGTTTGTGGGATGATTATTCAAAACAAAAGTCCTAAAGTATCCCATCTCCTAGAATGACTGCTGCTCTGGGCCTCCTTATCCCATTGAAGCAATGGATTTAAGGTCTTCAGGGAAATGGTGGAGACCAACTGTATGTAACATTGAAGGCATTTTTCAGCTATGGCTGCTAAATAGGATTTTTGAATCAGTAACAAGACAATAGTCAGGCTTTGGTGAGAAGAACTGAATTTCCCAATTCCTGGAGCTCCCAGTAACATATTAGGAGACAGAGTTGGTGAACTAGAGTCTCCATAAACTTGAGAAAACTTAGGATTTAATGGAAGAGAAGTTGGGCAAGCACAGGGAATGCAGGGAGAAATAGGGCCTCTTTTGGCTTGAGGAATTGTGGTCAGAAGAAGCCGGAAGTCAGGGAAGGGCTAAAGAATCAACCACATGCACTCATGGTTTCTCCTCTTTTGGAGAACTTTGAGAAAGTCCAGTGCTGACGTTGCTGGCCTGTAGCCCTGAGTAGGACCTCGGTTTACCAACTCCTCGGGCACTAGGTATCTTGTATTTGTTGTGAACAGCCGTTCCTGGAATTGGGCAGTGCTGCATGTGGTGTGAAATCTGGTAGGAAGAGACCGTGCAGCACTGGTAGAGTTCGAAGTGGCCATAAAATGGAGCTGAGGGAGTTCCCTTGGTTCTGCAGAACCCTGGCATGTTGGGTAAAGGTCTAACGCTTGCTTTAGGCCTGGCAACCACTCATCACGATGCAACGAGGAGCGCCAGACTGGCCTCCATGGCACAGAACCTGCCATGAGCAGCTGAGGATACCATTTCAGGCCTCAGGGCCAGATGGCATCCTAGCTCATCCAGAGATGAGATCGGCACAGCGACCCGGGCCCAGGTCTGCAGAGAGGTTCCTTACCTGGGAGAGCTCTCATGGCTTCAAACACCCTCTTACACTCCCCTCCTCTGCCCCCTACCTCTCAGTGACCAGAAATATTCTCAAATTCATGAAGAAGAGAGGGAAAACAGCTGTTTCAAGAGTTTAAATTTAAATTACAAGGATATTTGTCCAAAAGATTCATTTTAATATGGAGACACGATTACCCTATACCCCACTGTCTGGTAGATCTGAGAGAGAGGCTGGTACAAGGGAAGATCAGATCAGTGAAAAACTATAAAGAAACTTTTAATTTTCCTGCATAGTGAAGGATGTATACATTTGCCATCTTATTTTCAGGTTGATTCATAGTTCTCAGTCCTTTAGATAAACAACTCTTAAAATATTCTGTTATGGGGCCAGGAATTTAACATGCACATTCCATATTGGAATACCTGGCTATGAGTCCTGGCTCTGATCCCAATTCCAGGTTCTTGCTAATGAAGACTTGGGAGGCAGCAGGTGATGGCTCAAGTAGTTGGGGTCCTGACACCCATGTGGGGGGTCCGGATGGAGTTGCTGGCTCTAGGCATCTGGGAATGAGCTAGTTTAGGGTGGGTGTCTGTGTCTCTTTCTTCCTCTCAAACAAAAAAATCAATCTATTGTAACTTATCTGAAATCCCTAGAAGTCTTCAATTTTCCAAGCAAAGAAGGAATTAATAATTGAACACAGGCACTCTAAGACAGTTAAAGTGTGGGACTCTGAGGCTTGAGGCCATCTGGGCAACTCTTATTTAATCTCACATTTTTATTTTCAGAGAGCAAACTGCAGTCCCTGAAGCTTCCCCTTGTTGCTGCTCCCAACTCTCTGGGAGCTCTGAGTTGCTAGAAACAAAGTCTGACCAGTCACCTACCCATTCTGGAGGTCCCAGGTAGGTGTCCACACGACAGCCTCCACTAAACCCACCCTTACACCATTCATTACCACCAACATGCCAACCACGCAGTGGGCTCTCAGCCCACACTTTCTCAGTCATCCAATGAATTCTACTTCAGGACTTTAGTTCCCGTGATGTGGAGCAGAAAGCCTGCCATGCTGAGCCTCGCCCAAACACCCGATCTTGTCATGTCGAAAGAAGATGTTCATGTTGACTCCGGAGATCTCCGGCATGGCACAGTTGAGGTGAAAGGACAGCCTTGAAGGTGGGCAGGCTTGACCAGTAGGAATTTAGACAGGCAGAGGGAGGGTGCTCCAACGACAGGGAGGAGAGTCAGGACCTGGTGCACAGAGAAATGTTCTAAGCTTATCCATAGTGGCTGGCCTGGGTAGAGACCACAGCAAGAAGAGATTAAAGGAAAGTTACTGGTTAACGTCAGGGCAACGTGTGAACTTGAGGATGCTTACTGCCGCTAAGAAACTGAGTTTAAGATGACAGCCTTGCTTCTGGTGATGGCTTCATTGTCCCAGGCTGTCTACTACAATATGCTGTGGTGAAACAAATAGGTTCACTGGTCCAGCCTAGAGTCTGATGCAGGTTTTCTTTCTCCAGTGAGAGAGTTCCAAGATGTAGCTTGCATTAAATTAATCTCAGCTTTGGGTGGTTCCCTGGTCATGAATTAAAACTGAAATATACATCCTCAAGGCTCCCAGGGGAGAATCTGATTGACTGTGTGGTCTACCATGCAGAACAACCACCCCCACCCCAGGTATGTGTGCAATTCTGAAGTCCTTTTCTTTATATTTATACTCCTTTTCAACGTTCAGAATCCCCCTATTAAAGCACAATCATTCTGCTCATTCATTTGTTCACTGCATATTTCTCTAGAGCTCTCTATTGTATACCACCAGTGCTAGGCCCTTCCCAACACTGAGTGAGACAGACCAGGCCCACATCCTGGGATGCTTCCTTTGTAATGGGGAACTCCGATGGTAAACAAATAAACAAACAAGGTCATGGCTGGAGCCATAAGAAAAGAAGCCAGGGCATGTCACAAACAGTGATACAAGGTAGGGGATATTGTTTGATAAGTGGTCATAGTAAGCCAGTCTGGGAATATGCAATGTGTAAGTAGCAACTTGAATCCTACCGAAGAACCAGCCGTGTGGGAGCTGAGTGAAAGGCTCCCGGGCAGGTGAACAGCTGGTGCAAAGACCTACAGGCTGGGACGCACTCCAAGTCAGAACAGAGAGCAAGAGCCTGCCACAGGCAGTGAAAGAGTGAGAGGGTGAGGACCAGGTCGGGGGTCGGGTGGTGCCCATCACAGAACACTCCCTACGGCCTGGCAAGGAGCTGGCTTCCCTTTGGAGGGCCGTGGCAAGCAGCAGGGGAGCCCCTAAGTTGGTTTATTTTTTAAACAGCTCTTTGGCAGAAGAGATGAGTTATCAGTATCCGCTATGAAGTTACTAGGGATTGGATCAGGGGGTGGCAAACCTTTTCTGGAAATGGCCAGAAGAGGAAAACTGGAGGCCTTGGAACAATTTAGTCTCTTTTCTGCCTCACAAAAGCAGCCATAAACAAAACGAGTGTTGCTATATTCCCATGAAAGTTAATTTACAAAAACAAGGGGTGGGTGAGCTTCGACCTGCATTGGCATGGTTTGCAGGCCCTGGTTTAGACAGCAGTACAGGGGGAGGGAGTCAGCAGACGGTGCAGAAGCGGAGGTGAGCGACACTTGTGGGAGTAGGGGAATTCCATGATGCAAGGCCAGAGGCTCTGGAAAGGCGGGGTGGGCAGAAGGATGTCGGCAGGGGGCTTTTCCCTCCCCTCGTTTTGCAAGAGCCGCTCCACTGAGAGCAGGTGGGCACGTGTCTGTGTTGAAGCTCACGGTAACGGGGGCAAAGACTGGGCTGCTGGGGTGCTTGCTTCTCAAGGACCTAAAACTTCAAAAATGTTTGGGCCCCTTTAAAAAAAATGAATGTCACATTGCAAATAAGCGATTAGGAGTAGGGGCTGTGGGTGAAGCCACGTAAGTGACAGCCCCTGAAGCGTGAGCTTTACTAGCTTCAGGGTAAATCCAGCTCTGCTGGTGCAGATTCCACCCCTCCCCACGCTCCCTGCTCCCAGCAACTGTCTGAGTCTCATTACTGTAAGTCACATTGCTTCAAATAAAGCCTCCTTTAGTGACATCTGGTGCATGACTGATACCTTGAAACCTAGACTCAAAAAAAAAAAAAAAAGAAAGAAAGGAAGGAAGGAAGGAAGGAAGGAAGGAAGGAAGGAAGGAAGGAAGGAAGGAAGGAAGGAGAGAGGCACCTGCTTGGGGTAATGGTGGGTGGGGTCCTGCTGTGTTGCATTTGTCATTAGGAGGAAGCAGGTGTTCATGCCCGCCCCATCCAGTGTCCTTAGCAACGCAAACTAGCAGCAGCTTTGACACACTGCTGGCTTGTGGGGCTGCCTTCTCTCCTGGGTCCTCACACCTACAGTAGAAAAATGACACTGGAACCCAGAAAGAATGCAAGTCAGTGCTTTGGGTAATGAAATCCAGGTCATCTTAAGGGCTGAAGTTACTCTGTTTTACCCTGCAAGATTCTGCATGTCAGACTCAGCTCCCTTCTCTGGATCCCAGAGGTCTTTACTAGGAAAATACCTTGATGAGCACCTACAGTAGGAATTAAGGTTTCCAGTTCCTCTAGGTGTGGGTGGGACTACACCTCTAGGTGAGGGTAGGCCTGGGGGCTTAGGAGAGAGAAGGGGAGGAAGGTGAGAAAGGAAAGGAATCAGCGCATGGCAAGGCTATCCCTTCGGCAATGGGGTCTTTCTCTGAATCCCTGCCTTTCCCTTCCCTATCATACAAAGTGTCAGTTGGAAGATAGGGAGGGAGGAAGGGAGAGGGGAGGGGGGATTAAAGGAGGTAAGGAAGGTTTAAAAGAGGTAAGGAAGGAAGAAAGGAAGGAAGGGGTAGAGAGATTTGGGGAGCATGGATGTTTGGAAACAGCAGGAGAGCTGAGCTCTTTAGTAAGAATGTGGAGGGGGGCCTGGCTGTGGTGTAGTGGGTAAGGCTGCTGCCTGCAGTACTCACATCCCACATGGGTGCCAGTTCGAGTCCCGGCTGCTCCACTTCCAATCCAGCTCTCTGCTATGGCCTGGGAAAGTGGCAGAAGATGGCCCAAGTCCTTGGGTCCCTGCACCTGCGTGGGAGACCTGGAAGAAGCTACTGGCTCCTGGCAACGGATCGGCGCAACTCCGGCCATTGAGGCCAATTGGGGAGTGAACCAGAAATGGAAAACCTTTCTCTCTCTCTCTGCCTCTCCTTCTCTGGGTAACTTTGATTTTCAAATAAATAACTAAATCTTAAAAAAAAAAAAAAAGAATGTGGAGGAGGATGTTGGTGGATAAGTGGCAAACAAAGTAGGTTAGCAGAATGGAAGCCATGGAAACTTGCAGAAATCATGGGGGAAGGTTCAGGTTGCCACAGTCCTGGGTTGGAGGTTTGTCTCAAATGTAACCACATCAATGAAACAGAGGGGTGGAATTTGTAGGTGAGGGTAGCAACCAGCAAGTGTAGAATGCTAGTGAGCACGTGTGAGATACCCCTGAAGATGTCCAGAAAGACTGGGTGACGGAGAAAGGGGCTGATTTCTGTGTTGAGTAGGAGGGTCCCTGAAATCAATGAGATAAGGGTAACATTGTCATGTGATCTGGTTCCCAGGAAAGTAAGCTGAGAGGCATCTGGGCTGTGTGGGTTGCATGTCTATCTCTTCTACTTGTTGTAAAGTTATTGAGGTCATGAACTTTGTTTTCTTCATGTGCATATCTCTTCATGTTCCCTGGTAATCCTTTTCCCATCTTATTCAGCTACCAGCACAGCCCCTGGCCTGTAGGGGACCCACTCAGGGATTGTATGTGTAATGAATAAATGAATAAAGAATGGGTGAATAAAACACTCTTACTCAGAAGCCTGCACACCAGCTCGTGCCATCCTTCATTCTTGATCAACTCTAGCTTCTTTTGTGGGCTTTTGGTCTCTATCTATCTGCCAGGAGAGAATTAATGGCGCTATCACAGCGTCGTTCAGGTTGACATTTAGAATTATGGAAAGGCAGAGGTGCAAGGGACCTTAGAGACAGAGTCCAACGCTTCTGATGAAATTGGAGCTCCCCGAAAGAAAACCTAAAGCAGATTTCAGCAAAATCCAATTTATCTGAAATGTAAACAAGTAGGAAATGCAAACAATGAGAACTGTTTATACATTCTATGCTATATTTTTATCTGGAAGAATATCTTATATGTGTCAAGTCCTTTCACTGACATTATCTCATTGGAACCGCACAGCCTCCTTGGAAATAGTCATTGATCTTCTCCATTTTACACGGGTTAAGTGAGTGGCAGGGAACCATTCAGCTAGCACGTGGCGGCTGGGTTGGAAGTGGCCCACTGGGTGTGGGTTTAATGCGGTGCCCTCACCATCCCATGAACACTGCATAGGCAACCACTCTTCTGCATCTCCTGGACAAGAAACAGGGGCTCTGCCCTCCCTCAGTCTGCTGCTGCTGTGATCACTCCACAGCTACACGGTAACATTGCAGATACAAGGGAACACCACCATTCTACTAGTTCTGCTGACCTGGGATAGAACCTGAGCCTGGTGCTATCTTGAGTAAAGAAGATGGATCTGTTTCTCATTGCCACCCTAACCAGTTGCCACAGACGCAGTGTTTTGCAAGTCCTGCAGTCTGGAAGTTAACAGTCTGCACTGAGTCTCACGGGAAAGACAGTCAAGTGCCAGGAAGTTGGATTCCTTCTGGAGACCCCAACAAGGAGCCATTCGCCTCCTCCTGCAGCTTCTGGAAGCCTTCAGGATTCACTCCTTGGCTTGTGGCCCCATCGCACCACCCTGTGCTTTTGTATTCATATCTCCTTCTTCTCTGTTTTTTTTTTTTTTTTTTTTTTTTTTTTTTTTTTTTGACAGGCAGAGTGGACAGTGAGAGAGAGAGACAGAGAGAAAGGTCTTCCTTTTGCCATTGGTTCACCCTCCAATGGCCGCCGCGGCCGGTGCGCTGCGGCCGGCGCACCGCGCTGATCCGAAGGCAGGAGCCAGTTACTTCTCCTGGTCTCCCATGCGGGTGCAGGGCCCAAGCAGTTGGGCCATCCTCCACCGCACTCCCTGGCCACAGCAGAGAGCTGGACTGGAAGAGGGGCAACCGGGACAGGATCCGATGCCCTGACCGGGACTAGAACTCAGTGTGCTGGCGCCGCAAGGCGGAGGATTAGCCTACTGAGCCGCGGCGCCGGCTTCTTTCTTCTCTGACTCTGACCCTGCTGCACCCCTGTCGTGAGGACCACTGGGATTAAGTCAGACTCACTGGCTCACCCAGGACAGTCATCTCCTCTTCTCAAAGCCCTTAGTTGTATCTGCAAAGGTATTACTGCCATATAAAGAAACATCCAGGGGCTGGCACTGTGGCATAGTGGGTACAGTTGTTGCCTGCAGTGCCAGCATCCCATATTGGCACCGGTTCGAATTCCAGCTGCTCCACTTCTGATCTAGCTCTCTGCTATGGCCTGGGAAGGCAGTAGAAGATGGTCCAAGTCCTTGGGCCCCTGCACCCGCGTGGGAGACCCAGAAAAAGGCCCTGGCTCCTGGCTTCAGATTGGCCCAGCTCCAGCGATTGTGGCCATTTGGGCAGTGAACCAGCAGATGAAAGATCTCTCTCTCTCTCTCTCTCTCTCTGCCTCTCTGTAAATCTGCCTTTCAAATAATCTTTAAAAAAGAAAAAAGAAAAGAAATATCCAGAGAGTGCAGGGATTAGAACATGAACATATTTCAAGGCTGTTATTCAGACTCCCATAGAGGAGAATTTCATTCTCTTAATGCATCAGGCGCATCAGTTTTCATAGAGATTTTAAAATGTCACTTGCCAATGGATTTACCTGAGAAGACAATGGGGGGCTATGGAACAGAAGGCCACCTACACCAATAAGGAGATACCTCTCTGGAGCATGGACTGTCCTCACAGGGGCCCACTTTAATCTCTGAGACAGAGAAGAGGCCGAGGTAGCCTCCACTGCCTATGAGTGGAAGTGATGCCAAATGCCAGGATTTAGGCATGTGTTGATCGGTCTTTGGAATTGTGTTTGGTGCGGATGGGTCTGTTTGAGAAATGGGCTGTCTCTATCCTGAAGGTGCAGAGGGTTGGTCCCCCTGAGGCCTTTTTGTCTATGGCACCCAGGATCCTATAGGACAAGACTCATCCCAACAGAGAAGATGTGGAAGCCACTTGCTTGGAACATAACAAGTCTATGGCGTGTGGGGCAGGGACCGCGTCTGTCACTGAGTTCACCCTACAGCAGCTCCCATGGGCTCTCAGTCAATTAAGTCATCCAGTGACTGTCAGTTAAAAGTGCTGATACTTGGCACTGGCGTGGCACAGTGGGTCAAGCCACTGCCTGTGATGCCAACATCCATAGCCCAGGCATCCTGGACAAATGGGTAATTGCTCATTTTGGGGGAGAATCTTTGTCAAGAATTCTGAGAGTGAAGTTGGTTGTACATAGGGCTGCCCAAGATAGGCCCACTCTAAGGCACATGGGGTACATATCAAGGGCAGTCAATCTTGGGTCATGTACACAGGGTCAGCCCCACATACACCTTACCCTGTTCATCCTTGGGAGTACTGTACTGGTCCTAGGCTCCCTAACCTTGCTTCACAATGGCCTTCCTGTTGGCACCACACCCTTTGTAAGTGAAGAGGGGCTGGTGGCAGCGTGAGTTGGACTCAGCACTGGGAAATTCACTTGACATTGAGTGTTTCCTGTGTGCAGGAAGCAAGGCTGGTTGCTAGTATACAAAGATGAATAACTCAAAGGCCTTGACCTTGAATGCACTGCAATCTGGTAGGAATTCCCTCTGAATGGCTCATTTGTCTACTTGCCTTTGACGTGGTGAACTTCCCTCCAGGTCTAACTCCAGGGAGCACATAGCCTACAGACGCATGGAATTAAGGACCTCTTATACTCTTTGTGGTTTTGGAGCCTACTGGAGGGGGCAGTAGCAGCTGACAATGTATTTTTCCCATAGGTATTTTCACTGCAATTCTGACAGTTGGGTATTAGCTCATCCTTTCAGAAATGAAATTTTGGCTTAGTAGTACTATGTAATTTTCACATGATCCGATGGGAAATAGTTCCTCACTGGGAATTGAACTCTGGGCTCACGCATCAAATTAAACATCTTTTCATGTCCAGGTGAGAGAATCTTGGGTGGGTGGGCAATGTTACTGTATGGGTCAGGATGGGCGAGGTTGTATTACACTAACAACAATGAAAAGACCCTCACTAGGGGTAACAAAGGAAGGTTGAAAGCTGGGGACTTGAAAGGTGCATGCTACAGAGCTACTATCTGCACCGCAGGAAAGGCTCAGAGTACCCAGGGTTCCCCAACCATCTCGCACTCTGACCCAGAGAGTGTCTCTGAAGAGGAAGCACCCCCTCTCACACACATACTAAGGCCTGTGTCCTCTTGAATCTTATCTGCTTCCTCACTGACTCTGGGGAGGTCTGGGACCATCAGCTCAAAGAGGCTCTCAGTCCCTGGGGAACAGCATCTCCCCACCTCGATGGCTTCAGGCTCCTCCAGGCTCAGAACAGGGCCTGGGCCAGGAGGCTGGGTGGCCGTAGGGGTCTCTTTCCTGGAGGTGGAAGGGCGCTGGGCTTTCAGACCTCAAAGTGAATTCAATTCATCCCTGATGCGTCTGATAACTAATAACCAATTTCCGAGTCCCACAGGCTGGGTGTGGAGGACAATCCTCACCCTCGCAGAGGGCCTCAAGTTCAGGTGCTGGTGGTCTCTGGAGGAGATTAGGCATGGAGTCACAGAGACATACTGATGGCCTCAGAAGATGGCCATCATGTGAAAGTACTTTCAAATAATTCATAGAAAATAGAACTCCAAGTGTGATTTTATTTTGGTACAAAAATATGGACAATGCATATTATGAAAAATTTGCACACTGATTTTGCAATCTGTTAGCATAAAAATAAACTCATACTTTTAATTCTATTTTCCTTGGGCTTTTTGAGATACCTTTCCATGGCTTTAACCTCTGTCTCATGGTGGACATAATGCCTGTTACTTAGAGACACACAGGAATCCCATAATTATCTCTAAAATGGCACAGGTATGTACATTCTATTGATTTTTTTTTTTTTTTTGGAAAATGGTGAAGCTCACCACATTTTATTTTAATTTAATCTTTTTTTTTTATTTTAATCTTCAGACCTGATGTTCGTCTGAAGACATTCCTAAATTTTTAGGGGATCTCACCCCAAGAACAGGGCATTGTTTGCATAAACCATTGGTTTCTTCTGATTCTAGATTTCATTACACTTTTTTGAGCCACATCAAGAAATGACTTAATAAGTTGTGTCTATTTATATTTATTTATTTATTGACAGGCAGAGTGGACAGTAAGAGAGAGAGACAGAGAGAAAGGTTTTCCTTTTCCGTTGGTTCACCCCCCCAGTGGCCACTGCGGCCAGCGCACTGTGGCCGGCGCACGGTGCTGATCTGAAGCCAGGAGCCAGGTGCTCCTCCTGGTCTCCCATGCGGGTGCAGGGCCCAAGCACTTGGGCCATCCTCCACTGCACTCCCTGGCCACAGCAGAGAGCTGGACTGGAAGAGGGGCAACTGGGACAGCATCCGGCGCCCCGACCAGGACTAGAACCCGGGGTGCTGGCGCTGCAGGCAGAGGATTAGCCTAGTGAGCCGCAGCGCCAGCCAATAAGCTTTGTCTACACCCACAGAGTGACTACAAGAACTTTGAGGCAATCATCTGAGTTATGGTTCTAATTGTTTATCTCAAATATGCATACAACAGACACAAGGACTTTTCCTTCAATGTCTCTAGGTTATTGCATCTGCCCCTGTGTTGGGGCAAGCACTGTGGTACACCACGGTAAGCTGTCACTTGAGAAACCCACATCCCATTTTGGATTTGAACCCTCACTTCCCCTTCTGACCAAGCTAATGCACACTCTGGAAGGCAGAGGATGATGGCTCAAGTACTTGAGCCCCTGCCACCCCCATGGGAGACCTGGGTAAAGATGCAGGATCCTGGGCTCCAAGCTGGCCCAGCAACAGCTCTCATGGAGCGTTTCAGGAGAGAACCTCTGTAACTCTGCATTTCAAATAAAGAAAAAAATGTTTTAAAATTCCCCAGGAAATTACACTAAATGAATAAATTATACAGGTATGTGTGTGTATCACTATAAAATACATTATACTGAATAGAATGTTTTCATGCTTTAGTGATCATAGTCCCAATCAGCTTTATTTTTAATAATGTGCAGGAGGCTACATGAAAATTTCTGTTTCCTTTTATGTCCTGTTTTATTTTCCAGGCAACACCTGCACTGTTTCATGGTTTAACTTTGGAACATGTGCTTTGTCAGTTCAGGTCAAAATTCCCAGGTCAAATAACTGATCCAGTCAGGCAGCAGTAAATCCAGGGTCTCTACACCTAGGTGACTGGCAGCCTGTGCTGCTGAGGGGTGTGTGTGTGTGTGTGTGTGTGTGTGTGCACACGCGCTCACCATGTTTCTTGCTCTAATTGATCTCTAAGCAGCAGTAGCTGTTCCTAGGGCAGAGCATTTGACTCCTGATGTGAAACCTCTGGAGCTTTCTTTGCTTTTAGCTGGGCAATCGGGAACTTCCCAGACTATGCCTGCTCTGTCAGCTTGGGTCCTGGACAGGACAATACAGAGCAGGAGTGAGAAATCAATTCTCATTGTAGTAAGCCATTGACATCCTTTCCCCCTGTAACACAACCTGGTCTCTCTTTGTTGGTGGAGAGTACACTGTATGTTTTAAAGAAAACATTTAAAATCATGCAGGTTGCTCTCTAAGCAGATGGCATTACGGCATCACATAGATTGTGATTTCTGATGTAATCAAGGCAATCATATGACAACACCCTAGTGCTAGTGGGAAGATTTCTTTCATGAGCACAAATAATCATTTTCACCTACATTTGAATTCCTCTCATCAATAGTCAACTGGTGTCCCCATTTCATTTGTTTATGATTACCATGCCTCAGTTTCCCATCAGAGGACGGGACGGGAGAAGAAATATAGTCTGCATTTAGGCCTCTCCATTGTAACTGGAGGAGCAACTCACCCATCTCTCCATGTCAGGCATCTGTTTATACTCTGGTTGAAGGGAAGATTCTAGGGGCCAGCGCCGTGGCGTAGGGGGGAAAGCCACCCCCTTCAGTGCTGGTGTTCCCATATGGGCACCTGTTTGAGTCCTGGCTGCTCCACTTCTGAAGGGAAGATTCTACACTGTGAAATAAACATAATCTGAAATTAACCTTGAGCTCTTTCTTGTTGATACTTTGAAGAGTCAAAATTTCTGGTCTTGTGCTTATAGAATATTCTAAAAAGCACATATTAGGGAAAAGGAAATTACAGTGCATTCATACAGACTAATTGTGTGATTCTGGATGAGCTGCTTGATTCTTCTATCCTTAATCCAACAGCTGTAAAACCGGGGATGATAAGATCAGATAAACAAATGAGATATTGCATTTCAAGTGCTTAGCACCCAGGGTGGTTGGCCCTCTGGGTATTTAGTAAGGGTGGTAGCTGTTTTTAGCATTAGTTGGCAGATTTTTGAAGTGTAGACACCAGTAAGGTAGAAAAATCATGTTATGAAAAGAAATGGGTGGAATCCATACTTAACTTACTCTGTAGTAATTGAGATGTCTGATACCAACATTGGGACGAGTAACACAGCTACACAATTTCTGTGATAAAATTGCTTGTTTCAGCCAGAGGGTGGGAAAAAATAGCATGAAGCTGTGTTAGCTGTTCTGCTACCAGCACAACAAATCTGTTGAGCACAGAGTGTGGTCAAGGGAATAAGACCTAAAGAATTTAGAAACAAGTGTGGCTTAGCTTCAGTTCCAGCCTTTTCTCTTGCCAGCTGCACAGAGTGGAAGAGAGCACTTACTCTCCTTTTGCCTCAGTGAGGTCAGATTCTAACAGGGTATCTGCACTCTAACCAGGAGTGCTCCTCCTCCATTTAGCTCAGATTGATTGGGTCAGTGTGAACCAGAGCTGCTACTACAGATAAACATACGTATATGCCTTAATGCGGGTCACTGTGAATCCATGAGTTGAATTGCTATGAAGGTACTTCAAAAGTTTACAGGAAAAAAAAAGGGATCAAAAGATAAATTTGTTTTGGTACAAAACAGTTTTAAAATCCATGCATAATTTTTTCTTAATACACATTTTCCACGAACATTTTGAAGACTGCACCCATTACTACTTCGATAAGACAGATGAGATAATTGAGGCAGAGAAGAACTAAGATTCCACATCCAGTAAGTGATAGAGCTAAGCTTGGAGACTGGGAAGTTTCTAGAAGTCATGCTTTTAACCATTAGACTGTACTTCCTTGTCTGGGAAGTGAATTTAGATAAATGTCCTCTACACAGAAGTTCTTCTCCCTTATCACATCTCTTTTCTGTCATCAGAAAGTCACTTTGCCTCCCCCACACATTCTACACACCAGTCAAAAATCAGTTGAAGGCTGCTTCCTTTACAAAGTCTTCTCACATCATCTCAGCCCACTCAGCTCTCCTCTTGAGCCCTGTGATGCTAACTACAATGCTGACAAGATCTATTTCCATGTAAAAAGTCTTTATATGTTTGAATGAAAATGACTTGAAACATTCAACATGGAATATAGGAGCTTGGTATTACAAATGACCCCCCTTTGTTAACACGTGGAGGATGACAGTCTCATCCTTACAACAGAGGACGTACTTCTAGTCTGACACAGCACTCAACACAAAGTCCCATGACCTTGAATGAGTGGATGCAAGGGCTGTTTCATGAGCTCCCCGCCTGGAGTTCATGAAGGCTGTGAAGAGTGATTTTGACATTTGTAAAGCTCTAATTGACTCGGAAGGAGGACACAAGGTGGGAGCATAGGTGGGAGGAAGGGTAGGGTTGGAAGTATCACTACCTCCTAAATCTGTATAAATAAAATACATGAAATTTATTCATCTTATATTAGTAAAAACTACTTAAAAATAAGTTTTCAAATATTCCTATGGTGTTTTCTATATCCTTTTAGGATGCTAGTAAAAACATGAACAAACAATAATAGAATGGGATTTATTTATCATTTTTTACATGCAGAACAAGAGAAGACTCTTATGCTTTTTGAAAAAAAGGTGAAAGAGGGTGGTGATTGCAAGTTTAGAAGTATCAACTACCTCAATGGTGCACTAGCTTTTGCCATGTCTAAATGTTTGCCACACTAAAGCTTTGTCTTCAAATTAGGGCTGCAGTTCAGGGAGGAGGCATGGGTACATAGTGATTATGATCAATACTCTAGGATTAACCTGTTCAAGGTCAAATCTTAGCCTTCCTGCATACTATACCTATGATCGTGGTGAGGTGATCCAAAATGAGGTCTAGACAGAACTATTGATGTCAAGAAGTAGCTCTTTTGTCATTTGGAAAATGGGTCCAACATCTTCTCAGATATCAGAGTATCATGAATATTAAGTGATATAAAGTCTATGAAATGCATAGCATAGTAACCAGCACAATGTACTATATTGTTTGCAATAATGACTGTAATAGCATTATTCTTGAATCACACACACATTATCAGGTGCACATGTCTTAATCACAGTCATACACCAGAAAGTACAAATTATTAGTCACAATAAAGATGTTAAGCTCATTTTCAGTTTTAAAACATTATACGTGTTATCTCATTATATGTAAATTCATAGCCATTATAAAGACAAAGACTTACATAATACTAGAAAGCCTAACAGTATTCCCTGTCTTAAATATACAGTATATTCTATTTCATTGCTCAGATTCAGCTGTATTAATATTGGCTTGCCATTGCCATTTTTGTAGTTAAAAATTGTCACATATCACAGTGTAATGTCATTCACTGTAACAGCTGTACTTGTGTTATCATTTTGCCACATACATTTATACATTCTTACAAAGACCTGTGCTATATGGCATTATAAAACATAAATGGGTACCATAATGACTTTCTTTGCTAGCAATGTGTTTTGGAGATCTTTTGGTGTGTAGGTTGATCTTTTTTAAGGTTGGTGAAGTGTTTTATGTGTGAAACAAACTGTATTTAGATTCTCCTCAGATATAAACTTTCCAATTTTATTGCTGGATATAAAGTATGCAATGACACCTATTCCATAAATATGTACAAAGATAAAGAGTACCCAAAAGGCTCACTGAAAGTACATAGCATGAAAAAATTATGTAATGGATTTCAAAACTTTCACATCATAATAGAACTATTTTTACATTCCGTCTTCCATGCACTTTTAAAAATCCCTTTTCCTGGTAAACAGTGTCATAGAGTGGACTCCTGGAGTAGAACTGAGGGGTCACAGGACATACACATTTAAAAACATGACACATTTAGCAATCTCTGCCCTCTCACTGGTGGTGTCTAAGACTGCCAATTTTCTCAAATCCCCAACAGTAGTGCATGTTGTCAGGCTTTCAAATTTTTGTAAATGTGATGGGGAAAGAAAAAGTTCATTAAATTTTAATTTGCATATCTTTAATTACAAGGTTGAACATCTTCATATGTTTATTGAATTGTTGCTTTCCTTCTTCCATGAATTTTTGTTCTTCTCTGGAGCTTCTTTCTCTATTGGGTATTTGTCTTTTTCATCAATTTGTATGAGTTGTTTGTAGATTCTGGATATAAATCCTTTGTTGTACATGGTGTACATATCCCTGCTTGTCACTAATCTTTTTAACTTTGTTTATAGTATCTTATGAGTTTTATGTGATCAAATCTGCCAGCTGTTTCCTGGTTAGTGGGGGCTACTGAGCCTGATTTCTGGAATGCTGACGCACTGGATCGAAGGTATCTGCAAGCCAGAGTCTTGATGCTGTCTGTTTTTTTTTTTTTTTTTTTTTTTTTTTTAAAGATTGATTCATTTATTTGAAAGGCAGAATTACAGAGAAGCAGGGGCAGAGAGAGGGAGAAGTCTTCCAACTGCTGGCTCACTCCCCAGACGGCTCCAACAGCCACAGGCAGGAGCCAGGAGCTTCCTCCAGGTTTCCCATGTGGGTGCAGGGCCCCAAGGACTTGGGCCATCTTCTACTGCTTTCTCAGGCCATAGCAGAGAGCTGGAGCAGAAGTGGAGCAGCTGGGACTCGAACCAGTGCCCATATGGGATGCCAGCGCCGCCAACCCCATTGATGCTGTCTTGAACTGAGATAGCCATCTTGTCAAACAAAATGTATTTTCCTTTGTTCTCATCCCATAAGCAACACAGATCACCTCAAGAGGTGCGGGGTTTCCTCCCCACTCCTAACCAAGCGTTACTGCTGCAGTGGCACCAGCTGGGCACGCCCAACCCAATCCAGTGCTGAGCTGCTGGAGATAGCAGCAGATCCCACAGGTTGAGAGCTCAGTCCCCAAGACCACCCCTTCCCTACCTTCATTTGCCAATCACAAGCCCCAGGTGGTTTTACCTGTGCTTCTGACTGACCCACTATAGACCGGAATTCCTACAAGCCCCTGCTCAGTTCCAGTTAATTAGCTAGAGCAGCTCATGGAACTTGGGGAATGATGCTTGCTTACTAGCTCCTGCTCTAAAGGATATTATGGAGGATCCAGATAAAGAGACCCCAAGGGGAAGCGACCCCAAGCTTCCACGGCCCCATTTGGCACCACCCTCTAGGAAGCTCCATGTGTTCAGGTACTGTCTCGGGTTTTATAGAGTCTTCATGATGTAAAATGATTGATCCCATCACTGGCCACGGGTGATCAGCTTAACTTTCAGCCCCTCTTCTGTCTGCAGAGGTTGACGGGAGGGTTAAACGGAGCTGAAAGTTCCAACTGTCTAATCCTCCTTGGTCTTTCCAGTGCCCATCCCCCATTCTCAAGCTGCACAGGGGCTGCCAGCCCTCACTCAACCCATTAACACACAAGACTGTCACTTCAGAGATCCCAATGATTTTAGGATGTGTATGCTACAAAATTGGGACAAAGACCAAATAGCCATTTCCCAATCTCACATCTGTGGCTTATGCTTTTCCTCTTCATGTTACTAGTAGTGTAAATTTGCATATCAGACATATGCAAAACCAAAACTTAGAGCACTAATATCTGGACTATGGAAGCACCAGATAATTCCTCAGACACATGGACAATACACAGAAGGCTGGAGGAACTGCAAACCACCAGAGCTGATTTTTTATTGATCGAGAACATCTTTGGGGTCAGTGAGAATCATTCCATTTGCTTTATGGGAATTGGGGTTTACAAGATTACAATGAAATTGTTTGGTTGACCTGGTCAGAGTTTGGTGATGTTGTGCCCTGGTTTGAAGGGCAATACAGCGTTTCACATCCTAGGGTGGGGAAATATATGGGCTTCCAGCTGAAGAAAGGAGGCTGAGACAAGGAGACCACCAGATGTCCGGATATATCAAGTTTATCTACATGGATGGGGTCAGCCTGGAGAACAAAATCACCTACAAGGAACAAGACTGGAGGCCAAGGGCAAGCTTGAGAGGAGCAATGGGACACAGATTTCTGTCTGCCAGATTGAGGGCTTGGCATATTTCATGTCTCCCACCCCTGGGAGGGCTGACTGATTCCAACTCCACTGAACTCAGGAAGCCTCTTCAGCAAGATGCCCTGCCCCTCCTTTCCACGGGTCAGGAGCCTAGCTTCTGTGCTTCCAGATCTCCCTCTCTCTTGACTTTGTCACCACACTTAACCTCCCAGATTCTAAGCATCCCTGCATGCACCTGACTCGTTCTTTTTTTTTTTTTTTTTTTTTTTTTTTTTTTTGACAGGCAGAATGGACAGTGAAAGAGAGAGAGAGACAGAGAGAAAGGTCTTCCTTTGCCATTGGTTCACCCTCCAATGGCCACCACGGCCAGCGCACCGCGCTGATCTGATGGCAGGAGCCAGGTGCTTTTCCTGGTCTCTCATGGGGTGCAGGGCCCAAGCACTTGGGCCATCCTCCACTGCACTCCCTGGCCACAGCAGAGAGCTGGCCTGGAAGAGGGGCAACCGGGACAGAATCTGGCACCCCGACCGGGACTAGAACCCGGTGTGCTGGCGCCGCAAGGCGGAGAATTAGCCTAGTGAGCCGCAGCGCCGGCAGACCTGACTCGTTCACTATCAGCTGCTACTTTATCTACTTCTACTTCTATGACAGGTGTGCGG
This sequence comes from Oryctolagus cuniculus, assembly GCF_964237555.1. Lineage (NCBI taxonomy): Eukaryota > Metazoa > Chordata > Mammalia > Lagomorpha > Leporidae > Oryctolagus > Oryctolagus cuniculus. The sequence goes on from NC_091432.1 coordinate 164,494,913, forward strand.
TAGCAATGGCAGCCAGTTCCTAGTTATTGAGTTCTATTCTGCATCTCAGGTCCTTTTGGAAAGCTTCGTATACCTGAACACATTTAGCAGAACACTAAGGAGAGGTGCCAATAATAGGCTTATTTCACAGGTGAGGAAACTCAAGCACAGAACAACTTACCTGAGGTTAGTTACCTTGCCCCTGATCTCAAAGGAGTGGCAGGACTAGTTTTGGCATCTATGCTGTCTGGCTCTTGCTATGGGTTCTAACCAACTAGACTATGCTATACAAATGTACTATCAGGACTGAAAAACATTTAAGTAAAAGAGCAAATGACTTATTCCATCCTGATAGCCATCCCTCAAGACAAGAAGTACACAGTTAAGAAGAGGAAAATTTTGGGTTCTGACCTATATTTGTACTTTGAAGCCCCTGCTATTTCTAGAATTATATTAATACTGGCAAGGATTTTGGTGGGACAGACCCAAAAATGAGAAACAAATCTCCTTTATAGGTACATTTAGCAAAGAAGAGACCAAAGGGACAGCCTGATAGGGACATTCGGGAGGCGAGAACCCAATCAAGCCAGGAGCCATACTCTGTACTTTTCTAAGTAGCCCCTTTGGAAACCTCAATTCTTTCTTTCTTTAAGTATTATTTTTTAAAAAGATTTATTTTATATATTTATTTGAAAGACAGAGTCACAGTGACATACAGAGGGATCCCCCACCTGCTGGTTCACTCCCCAAATGGCCACAATGGCCAGACCTGGGCCAGGCTGAAGCCAGGAGCCAGGAGATTGTTCCCGGTCTCCCACACAGGTGCAGGAATTCAAGCACATGAGCCATCATCTGCTGCCTTCCCAGGTGCATTAGCAGGGAGCTCTGCTGGAAATGGAGCAGCCAGGACCCGAAGTGGTGCCCACACAGGATACTGGCATTGCAGGTGGTAGCTTAGCCCTTTATGCCACTATGATTTTTAACTGAAAAGAAATTAAACCCAGAGAAGAATTTTTCTCAAGGACTTCATTAAAAAGTGAAATGATGATGCTGCTGCTGATGATGATATAGAAGGCCAAACCTCTGTGCACTTTAGTTTTCTTGTCTTTGAAATGGGAATTTAAGAATCTACCTTGCATGGGTGTTGTGAGAATTAACCAGCTTATTTCATAAAAAGCACTTGGAGTAATCCCTAGCATATGTAAGCACTGAACGCACGAATGTCATGCTCATACACTCACGTGGTATTTAGAAAGAACACCAGACCCACAGTTAAGGCACTCGGGCTCCAATCCCTGCTTCGTCATTGCTTGTGTGACTTCAGACAAATACTTTTGTTCTTCTAAATCCCACGGGTTGTTAGTGCATGGTGGGTTGGTCTTGATGACCACCTATTTTCCTTATCTATGTTTCTATGTCAAAGGAATTCATAAATGAAGTCTCACTGTTTTGGGTTTGTGCGTGTCCAGAGTACAGAGATCAGATCTGTGGAGAAACACTGCTGGAATGACTGTCCTGAGCTAGTGACAGTGAACTGTGGGGACAACCAGGGAGTTCCTTTCCTGAGAACACCTCTAGGAAAAGCTGACGCACAGTCGTGGACTGGAGAGGGGTCTGGCTGGTAGACACTGGAAGGCATTTGTCTAATACAAGAACCAAAGAGGCTGTGCAGAGAGGGAAGCCTTCCAATGCCTCCTAACCAACTGTCTTGGATTTTCCAGGTAGATTATAATGCCAGCAATAAAAAATTATACCTATGTTTCTTCCCAATATTTCACCCTGTGTCTGTTTCATTCATAGTGTCTAAGTATATCCATATAATTTTAAACTATCAGAGTTTAGGCAAACTTGTCTAGCATGGACAGAAATGTCTGTTTTAGACATTCAGTATGTGGCTTATTATATATATATTTTTTGAGAGGCAGAGTTAGACAGTGAGACAGAGAGAATGGTCTTCCTTCCGTTGGTTCACCCCCCAAATGGCTGCCACGGCCGGCGCGCTGCGCCAATCTGAAGCCAGGAGCCAGGTGCTTCCTCCTGGTCTCCTATGTGGGTGCAAGGCCCAAGCACTTGGGCCATCCTCCACTGCACTCCTGGGCCATAGCAGAGAGCTGGACTGGAAGAAGAGCAACTGGCACAGAATCTGGCACCCCGACTGGGACTAGAACCCGGGGTGCCGGCGCCGCAGGCAGAGGATTAGCCAAGTGAGTTGTGGCACTGGCCGGCTTATTATATATTATAGTTCATCTTCTTATGAAATTAAATAAAGTATGGTTCTAGTTCTAACCATGTGCTGGCTTGTGTTATTCTTTCTTTTATATTAGGAGAGTGGATTCATTAGTCAGGTTTCCTCGGAGAACCAAGAGAATTCACTGACGACTGGATGGATGGATGAATGGATCAACAGATACTTTCAGGACTTGGTTCACACCCTGGAAGGAGCTGACAAATCCAAAATCTGCAAGGTAGGATGAGCAGTTGGAGACCCTGGCAAGAGTCAGTGCACCAGTTTGAACCTGCAGACAGTCTGCTGGGACAATTCCCTGCCCCTGGGGGAAGACCTCTTTTCTCTTGAGGCCTTCAGTAGATGACATGAGGCCCACTCACATTATGAAGGACAACCTGCTTTACTCAGTCCCTTGATTTAAATGTTAACCTCATCATCTATGAAAAAATAGTTCCTATCATGGTTGGTGCTGTGGCACAGCAAGTTAAGTAGCCACCTGTGGCGCTGACATCCCATATGGGCACCAGTTTGAGTCCCAGCTGCTCCACTTCCAATCCAGCTCCCTGCTGATGAGCCTGGGAAATCAGCAGAAGATGGCCCAGGTGCTGGAGACCCTGTACCTACATGGGAGACCGAGATGAAGCTCCTGGCTCCTGGCTTTGGCCGAGCCATTTGGGTCATTTTGTGGCCATTTGGGGAGTGAATCAGAGGAAGATCTCTCTCTCTCTCTCTCTCTCTCTCTCTTTCTCCACTTGATCTTAGCCAAAAGGCAGAGAAGCAATCTCTCTCTCTCTCTCCCACCCCCTCCCCATAACTCTGACTTGCAAAGAAAGAAAGGAAGGAAGAAAAAGGAAGGAAGGAAGGAAGGAAGGTAGGAAAGAAGGAAGGAAGAAAAAAGAAAGCTTTAAAAATACTTTCATGGAAATAACTAAAGTAATGTTTGACCAACTATCTGGACATAGCTTAGCCAGGATGAAAAATACAATTAAGCATCAAATTTTATCAAATGCATTTTTCAGATATATTGAAGATTTTCCCCTCTGTTAATATATTAAAAGATTTTGAGTGTTATAGCTCTCCTAAAGGAACTCCCACCGGCCTTCATTCACTAGATTTCCAAATATTTTAAAAGATTCAATAAAACAAGTTTTAGCATGTATATTGGGATATGGATATAGAATGGCTGCTGTTTTGAGAGCCACGGAATTTCACAACAATAACTAAGTGAAAACAGAAAGCAATAACAATATGATTTAATAAACAGGTTTATATGGACCTAGAGAAATTCTAATGCACATCTTCTGATCTATCAATCTATTTTCTTCCTTTGTATTCTCAAAAATAACTTCACATGTAAACAGAGGCGTGTGGCAAGCGTTTCAATATAGTACTGTATATATAGCATTGGAATCAGCTACAATGCCATTAGGAAGATGATAAATGAAAAACTGATGAAACACCTAACAAATCAACTGTCAGAATGAAAATATTAGAGGTTTACAAATGCATCTGCTTAGAACTCTGTCCACATAGATATTTTTCAAAAAATAAGAACCGCAAAGATCCAGAAAAATCACAGAATGATAACACATATTTAAAAATTAAGAAACTTCCATATGTACATTATGATACAAATATAAAGAAGATTACTGCAGTTACACCTATCCCACTGATAAGTGTTACCTTTGCAGGATATCATCTTGGAGGAAAGTTGTTTACCTGTATTGTTTGCATTTCTTACAATGAGGAGCACTGACAAATCACTTTGCTAACTCAAATTTAACATTAAAATGACAGATTTACAAGATATCCTCCCATATCAAATATTAGAATTAAATTTTGAACCCTGACATGTTAACTTTATACACTGAAAGTTATGTTTACAAATATTTTAAGTTTAATTTTACCCTGCAAAGTTCAATACTAGATTCTTACAGCATACTTTAATCTACATCACATAATTTTTAAACAAAAGTGGATGTATTTTATGTGATGTCTGGAGATGGTGCTTTGATAAGAATTTTCTCCCAATTTGGATGACACGAATAGATACGAGGTCTAATTTTAGCTCCCATGATAGTAATTTGAAAGGCAAGATTGATTACTCTTTCATAAAATGTTAGCTATGTTACAAAACAATCACCAACATACTAGGCATTGTGCCACAGAATTCCACAGTAATAACCAAGGGAAAAAAGAAAGCAATAACAATATGATTTAATAAACATGGCTTCATATAAAAAACAAACAAGTGGAAACAGTTCTTTATAATTTCATTAAAGGAACTGAAGTATCCTCTAGGCAATCAAAGGCTGAGAATTATCTTCTGATACTTTTATTACATTGATCAATAACATATATAGCTTTTATGAGATGCTTTCTTGCTTCTGAGAGAAAATATATGAAAATAAAGCAAACTTACATCTACCCTGATTTTTACATTTGAATGTAAACAAATTTTGTAATAGAGGACAGGAAAAAAACAGTAAGCGTGGCATCACCACTGAGGACCTTTCTCAAGAGAATAAGCCAGCACGGGTCTGAAGGAAGCAAATCTCTCTTGAGATAAAATAGTATTTTCCCCACATTTATGGCACTGAAGGTGTGCCTTCCCCACCTTGTTCCCATCACCTGCATTCCCTTCACTGCCTCCTGTTTTATGATTTATTATTCTAATGCCCACATGATACAGTCTGCGCTCAGAAGAGCCCCATATCTGGTTTATGTTCTGCTGCCACTCTTCTAACATTCTTGAGCATTTTGTGTTCAAACCTGTGTTGTGTGAACGAAGCCCTGTAGGACAGTGCAGCGTGCATGTGAACAGAAGAATTGCATGATATGTGAGCGCCCTTCGTCCCTTGCCACCCTGTTTGCATGTAGCTTTCAGGACTGTTCCAGGAACACAAGATTCCAGTGGCCCCATGATGCTGTGGAGTACAATGTAAGTGTCTTATCCCTACCCCACTGCAAGAGGTGCTGACAGACTGCGGAGGCCTTGCTTCCAACACAGAAAGCCAGCAATGATGTTCAGAAACACAACGACAAAGGAATCCTCACATGGTCTTTCTTACCTATGTTGCATCCCTGAATTAGCCACTCAGCAAAGGGATGGATAGGACGACACACAGCTCCTTTTCCTTTGCTCTTTCTTTTCTCATGAGTAAGCTAAAGCCAGGACCGGTAGAAGAGCTTGCCGTGTGGCATGTCCCCTCTGTTCTGCCAGGAATGGAATGCACATGTGTGTAGGCACTCTGAACTGTGAATTGTGCGATGTCAGTGATTCTGCCCATGATTCCAACGCCCTTACACCTGCACTCAAAGCGGACACGCCACAGTATAAAGATGAATGCTAAAACTCATGCAAATAATTCAAAGCTTAATTTTTCATTGCCATTAAAAAGCCAATTGAAAATAATATAAGTTGAGAGACTGAGAAAAATGAAAAGCTTTCTATTTCAGAACCACTAGTGACATGCTTCTCCTATTTTTGCAACAATGAACCCCCAATTTTTGTGCTGCACTGGTCCCTCCAAAGTATGTAGGGGGCTCTGGCCCAGATGCTTCACTGGCACTGTCTTTGGTTCTTAGCTCTGCCCAATCAAAATTTAATCCCTGCTGCCTCTCATCTCTAACTACTTTAAACTTCTATTTAATCATTCATTTTGCTCACGCTGTCTGGAACCGTAGTCACTAAGTAGTTCCCTCTAGCTAGGCCTAACATGGTACAACTCCCCCAAAAGTCCCTGTAGGCGGTGTCCATCAGGATCACTTGGAGCAGGGTGGGCTCTCCTAAGAGGCTTCCCACCCTCTGGCTAAGGAGCCATTCCACAGGGCAGGGGTTCTCTGGAAGTGGTCTGAGGCCCAGCAACAGCGCCCTCACCTGAGCCTTATTGGAAATGCAACATTTGGGGCTTCCCCCAAGACCTCTGAGATGGGTTGCAGCAAACTGTGTTGCAACCAGTCCTCTAGGGGATGCTGATGTGGGCTACCACCACAAACTGGGAAGAACCTGAGCTCTTGACACAGTGAGACTTGGGTTTGAATCCTGGCTGAACCCTTTACTACCTCTCTGACCCTGGGCAAGCACTCTCTTCCTAGACAGGCTGAGGACCTGAAACAATGGGGAAAAAATAAGCAACCTGCAGTGTCCTATGACAAACTTTCTCTTTCAGGAAGGCACTCAGTTTACTAGTATAGATGGCATTAAAGACTGCATCCAGTATCAGAGTCCCTGGGTTCGATTCCCAGCTCTGGCTCCTGCCTCCAGCTTCCTGCCAATGCAGACCATGGGAAGCAGTGGTGATGGCTCAAGTAATGGAGTTCCTGGCTTCCAGCTTCAACACTGACCTGGCCCTAGCTCTTGCAGGTTTTGGGAAGTGAACCAGTGGATAGGAACTCTCTCTCTGTCCACCTGTCTCTGTGTCTTTTTCTCTTTCAAATACATTTTTCAAAAATGTAAGTAAAACTCTCTTTGTTTAGAAACTGGACTTCTTTTCCTTCTGCGTTACAGTAGGAGAATAAGGCGGAATCCAATGTGAGTGCAGTGGAAGAGCTCTAATTAGATATTTCAGGGGTCCCTGGGGCTCCTCGAGGAAATGAGATAGGGAATCAGAACACTTGTCCCTGTTGGAATGGGGCCTCAGTCACGCCACAGAGGATTGGCTGTGGGGAGTGCCTGCTGCTCTGAGGTCAGCACCCAGTGAGTCATCAAGTCAATCAATCGAACGCACAGGCACTGAACTGGTGATGTATGAATCCCAGCCTCCGACAGAGGTCGGGAGGACACCCATCACGTCTGCACACTGCTTGCGCTGCAGTTATGAAGAGATACAAAAAGAATACAGTGAAACCCTCTGGGCAGCCTCCAGCTCCCGCAATTCTGCAATTTCTGTTTTGCTGTGACACAAGAGAAACCACACACCCTTTTAGCCAGATTGGGGTGATAGCCCTAATTTTAATAAGCTCAGAGAAAGCTGTTCAGCACTGAGATGGATCCAATGGTGGGAGCTGGAATGCAGGGGAGAAAGAAACAGAAGCTGGTTCTCCATCTGGAATGGCCCCTCGGTGTTCATTTGTTTGTGTAGGTGTGTGTGTGTAATCATAGACTTTTACTGTTTTACTTAAGTATTTGCTAGTTATTTTTATTTTTGCCATTTTGTTATTTATTACAATACCAAAGAAAAATGCTAATGTCAATAGCTTGACATTTATTTTGCATAACATTGAAATGCTAGTAGGAATATTGATACTGGTCTTTTGTGTTTTTTCATGTATTCAGAGTTAATGAAAAATGGCTAAACCAAATATTTAATATATAAAAATAAAAAACAAATATACTCTAGAACAAGTAAAAACATCCATTTAAAAAAGTATACATATGAGGCCGGCGCTGCGGCTCACTAGGCTAATCTTCCGCCTTGCGGCGCCGGCACAACAGGTTCTAGTCCCGGTCAGGGCGCTGGATTCTGTCCCGGTTGCCCCTCTTCCAGGCCAGCTCTCTACTGTGGCCAGGGAGTGCAGTGGAGGATGGCCCAGGTGGTTGGGCCCTGCACCCCATGGGAGACCAGGAGAAGCACCTGGCTCCTGCCATCGGATCAGCGCGGTGTGCCAGCCGCAGCGCGCTGGCCACAGCGCACCGGCCGCAGCACACCGGCCGCGGCGGCCATTGGAGGGTGAACCAACGGCAAAGAAGACCTTTCTCTCTGTCTCTCTCTCTCACTGTCCACTCTGCCTGTCAAAAAAAAAAAAAAAAAACACGAAAAAAGTATACATATGAGGCCATTACTGCGGCACAGAGGCTTAAGCTACCGTCTGCAACACCAGCATTCCATGTGGACACCAGTTTGATTACTGGATGCTTCACTTCTGATCCAGCTTCCTGCTAAGATGCCTGTGAAAGCTGTGGAAGGCGGCCCAACTCTCTGGTCTCCTGTACCCACATGGGAGACCCAGGAGAAGCTCCTGGATCCTGACTTTTCCTTGGCCCAGTCCTGGCTGTTGCGGCTATTTGGGGAGTGAACCAGAAGAAGGAAGATCTCTCTCTCCCTCTCTCTGTCTCCCCTTCTCTCTAACTCTGCCCTTCAAATAAATAAATATATATATATTTAAAGTATGCATATCTTGGTATCCCAAATAACTTTTTGGCAATGAAATTAATAAAATAAAATAATACTAAAAATCTCTATATGAGAAGGAAAACTTTATCAACAATGTAAAGTTAAAAATTAAATATTACTTAAAAGTTCAGGTTAACATCATCCCCACCCTTAGGGAGAACATTGCCAGCAGCTGGTTTAAGTCCCAGCTGCTCCACTTCTAATCTATCTCTCTGCTAATGTGCTTGGGAAGGCAGCAGAAGACGGCCCAAGTGCTTGGGCCCCGGCACCCATGTGAGAGTCCCACATGGAACTCCAGGCTCTGTCTTCCACCTGGCCCAGTCCTTGTTATCACAGCCCTTTGGGGAGTGAACCAGCAGATGGAACATCTCTCTCTCCCTCCCCCCACCCCGACTCCCTTTCTCTCTCTCTCTCTCTCTCTCTCTCTCTCCATAACTCTACCTTTAAAATAAATAAGTCTTAAAGCAAAGCAAAGCAAAAAACAAAACCTGCGATTTTCTTATAGATCTTAAGCCACGGCCGGCCCCGCGGCTCACTAGGCTAATCCTTCGCCTTGTGGCGCCCGCACACCAGGTTCTAGTCCCGGTTGGGGCGCTGGATTCTGTCCCGGTTGCCCCTCTTCCAGGCCAGCTCTCTGCTGTGGCCAGGGAGTTCAGTGGAGGATGGCCCAATTGCTTGGGCCCTGCACCCCATGGGAGACCAGGATAAGTACCTGGCTCCTGCCATCGGATCAGCGCGGTGCACCAGCTGCAGCGCGCCGGCTGCGGCGGCCATTGGAGGGTGAACCAACGGCAAAGAAGACCTTTCTGTCTCTGTCTCTCACTGTCCACTCTGCCTGTCAAAAAAATAAATAAATAAAAATAAAAATAAAAAATAGATCTTAAGCCACACCTTTGTTTCAAAGAGAGTCTTGCCTGCTTGCCTTTGACTTCTGGCTTCACCACATGTAGATGGGGTATCTGAGATGGAGCTGTCTGCACCAATTTCAGCTCTATCCTGTCTCTATTCCACTTTTTCATAATGCCTTTGAACTCAAGTAGGAAATATTCTTTGCAATAGAATATTGGCTGCATCGACTGTCAACTTCATTCCTCTCTTGATGATTATGGGGGTGTAGAAGAGGCCTTTCTCAATGAGTACAGTTTTATTGGATTTGAAATTTTAATGCAGCAAGGAACTCTCTGGGCATATCTCAAGAAGTAAAAAGAACTAGATCTGAAAATCTAAAACCCACTTTAAAAAGCACTGTTTCAAGAAAAATCCAAGTATTTTAATACTTAAAGAGCATGGTGGCAATCATTCTCATCTATGACAAAGATCACAGAGTGCTTGTACAACATGAAGTCACAGTGACGTGAGTTTCGGCTGAGTGCAGTGCTCATGGTTCTGGCCACAAACAGAGGAGACAGGAGCATGACAATATCCCCTTTCCACCAGCAAAAGACCAGGTAACTCTGAAGCACCCACTGGCTTTGGACTCAGGAAAGATCTGAAATGCTCACTGTGGCCTTAGAGGCGGCTGTGGAGTCCACCAGAGACCTCTGAGGAGTAAGACATGCTGGGCTGTTGTCGCATTGGCCCACGCTGCTCCCCTGCTACAGCCGACAAGCCTGCCTACCGCCAGCGGGGCCAAAGCCAGATCTGGAGTCCTCCCGATTCTGCATTGTCCTGCTCGCAGCAGAAGTCTGTGCCTCAAGGAACCACACTCGCAAAGCTCAGAGGCCAGCTGAGTTGGCCACATGGAGACTGGGAGATCACAGTGGGTTTGGTGAGGTGGTCCCAGGGGAGCCTACATCTGTTCCTTGGTCCCATAAAGCAAACGTGGAGTTTTGTGTACAAACCATCCACAGTTTTCCAGCTTCCCTTCTAGTTTATTCAACATCCTCAAGGGCCGAGACCTGACTACTGACTACTCGGGCCTCGAGACTAATTTCTAGTGGATACCTGGCCAGTAGAGGACAGGTCTGCTACTTCCTCTTTCATAACAATCATGTCATCCAGGGGAATCTCTGGCATCCAGAAATACTGCTTTTTCAGCAGATGAAATGGCAAGCAGATGGGAGAAGAAGTCCAGGGCTAGGAGGCCTGGTGGTTCTCCATGACCCATGATCCTCCTGAAGGCTGGAGCCCATCCAGAGCTGGCCGCCGCCCCAGAGCCAGGCATGTGTTCTGGCTTCATATCTCTGTACATGATATTTTCTGGAATGCACTGACAATAACTGTTCAGGATAAACCCCAGCATGAAATAAGCAGAAGAAGAACGGGAACCCATTATATAATTTAATCCCATAAGTATTTGTCTACCTTTTTATGGCAAACATGATATTGGAAATGAGATACAAAGACAAATAGAATAAATATCCAAACACCCAAGAAGTTCACACTGCAATAATGTGAATGTCCACGTGGGCAATTCATGAGTGCCGTTGCCAAGACACTGTGGAACCAAGAGGAGGAGAGTGCAAGCTGTAGGCTCCTTACACAGGGAGAGGGGCCTGAGCTGAGTCTTGGAAGGATTTGTGCACTTACAGGGAAAAGTTGTCTGTGGAGAGGAGTTAACAAGTAGCGGGCAAGAGGGACCAAGTTGTGTTTAGAAAACAACAGGAAACAGTGTGGGGATGGGTGAATAATGTGAACAGGTCATGAATGACCTGAAATAAGGTTGGTTAAAGAGGCTGGGACTCAGCTGCCGGGGCAATGTTTGTCTCCATATGTATCTCAGGTTAGCAGAAGAAGCCATCACCAGACTTCCAGCATGGGGATCGTAATAACGGCTTCTGTGTTAGAAAGTTCACTTAGAGAGCAATGCAAGCAGAGGAGGCAGTTACTACCAGAAGGAAGAAGAAGATACAGCGGGAGGCTTAAGGGAATGCAGATTTGAAGGAAGATTTTTTTTTTAAGATGGCAGTAGTTTGGATATGGTGTGGCCTGAAGGTCAGTTGTCTTTGGAGATAGAGAGATTGATGGGGCAGCTGACAGGGGGCATAACTGATGAGGCTTTTTTACTCATGCCTAGCCAAACACGCTGACTTTCTTTCAAGTCACTACACTCAGCATGAAAGTGTAATCAGTTTGGAAAAGAACACACTAAATACTCAATGTCATTGCATCACAGTACAAGAATATAATGAAAAGACAGCAGAAATCTTCAAGAAATACCTTCGTGTCAGGTTGATGGAATGATGTGGGCCAGAATAGTGTACCAAGGAAGGGTAGAGTGATGGATGACACAAGATCATATCACAAGACAGTCGAGCAGCCAATAAACCAAAGTGATGTGAAGGGGCAAAGTGAGAGCGAAAACGAAGAAGAAGGGACACAACATGGAAATGAGACACACAGCCAGGAAGAAGCAAGCAGCCAAGGGCAGAAGAGTCCCTGCATTTGCAAAGGAAGAGGGGGGACTTGGGGAATTCTAGCCGGCTGCCAAGTCCTGCTCTCCCTGGTTCTCACTACTCTCACCTAAGCAGAAGGCTTTGAATTACACTCCAGCTGCAGCTCGCAGCATAGGAGGCCGGGATCTCTGGGGAAGGCTGGAACCTCGAGAGAAGGCTTTGCAGCATCTCTGGTCACTTGTCTCACCCCACAGGAAACCGGCTGTCCATCTTTTCACCTGCCTGACCCCCACCCTGAGTTATAAAGCAACTGTCAGTAGGGGCACCTGCCCCTGAGATCCTCAGGCACTCTCTTTCCCTTGACGTTCAATCACCTATTGCCTCCTAATCAATGACATAGGACAGAGCTGTACCTCACAGTTCCAGGGGTGCTTACTTCCCTCCTGCAGTGATGGATGGGGAGAGCCTAGGCAAAGTTGTCCTTATACTTACTCAACTCCTCCATAAAATATGTTCAGAGTCCAGCTCAGGGCTTCTCAAATTTAATGTACACACAAATCCCCTGGCAATCTTGCTAAAATAAAATGCCAGTTCTGATTCAGGAGGTGTGCAGTGGGGGCCAAGAGTGTGAATGCCTAACAAGATCCCAGGTGTTACCAGTGCTGCTGGCCCAATAACCAAACCTTGAGGAGCAAGGCTCCAGCATGTGTTGTCTGCCCTCAGAGAGAATCTTCACAGAACCGTGCAGGATGTCCTGTCTGCTCTACCACTGGTTAACTACAGCCATGGAGCTGTCCTTGGCTCTTAGTTTGCCTTCAACTTGACCTAAGTTTTCCTGACACAATCAAATGTGTTTGGACTTGACAAAATCTGTGAGTACAATATACTCTTCTGTCTTAATGGCATACAGAAAACAGGACTGGTGCTCCTGGGATTCACGCTGCAGAGCAGAACGCACGAGCCCACAGAGAAATCAGGTTTCCAAATGACTTTTGCTGATGACCTGATTTGTGGCTCTGTAAAGAGGGAAGGGAATGAGTTGTTTCCCCCAGTCTAGGCGCTACTTACTTGCTGGATGAACTCTGCTGAGAGAGAGGGAGAAAGAGAGGGAGGAGAGAGGAGAGAGAGAGGAGAGGGAGGAGAGAGGAGAGAGGAGAGAGGGGAGAGAGAGAGAGAAAATGGATCTGAATTTGAGGATTTGTGCAAGATTCACTTGACTAACAAAATGAATGAAGGTGAATGTTTTCTAGAATGTTTATATTTAGGTTATGCCTAAGGGGAACTCTTTTTATCACCTAAATATGTCAGCTCGATTTGATAAACAGCAGAAGAGCAGAGACTGGCAGTGAAAAATGCTTAAAATGCTGTCCGATGCTGCAGTTAGTTCTGGCACAACGGAGTCTTCTAAGTTTTCTTTTGAGCCTTGGCATGTCAATTTGCTCAGTTCAGCAAAGCCACATCGGAGTGGCGATTCTGCAGTGGGCACGGTGCCAGCTTCTGAGCCAGGGTTGTCAGTACCAAATGGCCCCTGCCCTGGAGGAGCAATGAGCACCACGTGGGAGACAGACTAGCTGACAGATAACGTCTACACAATACTCGCGCGGCAGTCACACAGGTAAATGCAGGTTTGGAGCACAGACGGGGTCTCCTCACCCAAGCTGGAGGTTGGGAACACAAAGCAGGAAGACTTCTCTCGGCAGATATTACCTGGGCTGAGTCTAGAAGGTTGAGTAGCAAGGAAGCAGGTGAAGAATTTTCAGAAAGGTGCTAGGTGCTGATGCTGCTCCCTGACTATTTCTGGTTCTTCCTTCTACCAGGTACATCACAGAACAGCACAGCCCTGTCCTCTTGAATTTAGGTGTGGCCACATGGCGTGCTTGAGCCAATAACGTGCAAGGAGATGTCACATGTCTCCCTTCTAGGTAGGAGCCTTAAACCCTAGTATGTGGTGTGCCACATCCTTCTCGCAGTGCTGCAGAAACTGTAGACGCTTGTGTTGAGACTGAATCCTTCACAGTCACGATCAGTGAGTGACTACGATGAGCAGAAACAAAGCTTTGAGGTTGAAAGCCATGGCATTTAAGAATGGATGCCTCAGCCCGGGTACAGGAGGGCACTCTAGGTGGTAACTTTATTCGCCAAGCCTCAGAGATGTGCAGTACTTTGGATGTAGGAAGTGCAAGTTGTGACTAAAACCACAAGGTGTAATGCAGAGTGGGGTCGGTGGAGGTTGTGCTGGGGCTGGACCTCTCTGGCTCTCAGGATAATTAAGGCTTAACTTGGTGACTGAAGTCAAGGGCTGGCAAGTTGAGCTATTGAGTTTCTCTTTTAGCTAAAGAATTTGATGTTATAAACTTGAACGTTGTAAAATTGATGGTTTCTTCTGGGAACACCTTCTCCAAAGTCCCAGACATGGCTGGAATCCCTCTTCTGGGAAGCTATAGCATCTTTTTAACCCATAAATATTGCACTTTGTTATCTTCACTACACAAAGTTTCTCGGTAAAGGAAATATTTATTTCTAATTTATTCCCAAGAACTTGCTTAGCACCTAGGAGTGTCATAAATACCTGATAAACAAATGAAAACATTCAGCTTCTTTATGAGACTTATCTTGTGCAACTCCTCAGATCTTCTACCCGGCATTGGTCCGCTAAACCACCCTGAGGGACCCTTGATTGCTTTTTTTTTTTTTTTAATCTTTTATTTAATGAATATAAATTTCCAAAGTACGACTCATGTGTTACAATGGCTTCCCCCCCATACCGTCCCTCCCACCCACAACCCTCCCCTTTCCCACTCCCTCTCCCCTTCCATTCACATCAAGATTCATTTTCGATTATCTTAATATACAGAAGATCAGCTTAGTATACCTTAAGTAAGTATTTCAACAGTTTGCTCCCACACAGAAACATAAAGTGAAAAATAATAGATGATTTTTTTTAAATGATGATGAAATCAGATCAGACCTATTGTCATGTTTAATCCCAGTGAGAGTCAAGTTGGGAATTGATAATTTCTTTCTTTTTTTTTTTTTTTTTTTTTTTTTACAGAAGATCAGTTTAGTGTACATTAAGTAAAGATTTCAGTCGTTTGCACCCCCATAGAAACACAAAGTGAAATATACTGTTTGAGTACTCGTTATAGCATTAAGCCTCAGTGTACAGCACGTTAAGGACAGAGATCCTACATGAGGAGTAAGTGCACAGTGACTCCTGTTGTTGACTTTACCAATTGACACTCCTGTTTATGGCATCAGTAATCTCCCTATGCACCCGTTATGAGTTTCCAAGGCTATGGAAGCCCCTTGAGTTCTCCGACTCTTATCTTGTTTAGACACGGTCATAGTCAAAGCCTTGATTGCTTTTGAACCCACTGATTCCCTTGCCTAAGGACAACCAGTCCCAGAGTGAGTGGCTACCTCCTAATGCTGCTTCTACACGTGCTGCCCAAATTCCATAATACCTGATGAAAAGGTGAAAAAAGCAACTCAGAAGTAAGCCTTTGGGCAAATTTTGAAGAGTCAGAGTTAAGAAGGAACCATCAGATTAAATTATCTGTCCCCCCTGCAATGGAGTTTTCAAAACAACAACAAATAGCCTGTATGGAAGGGTCCTGCTTGACTGAGGAGGCGAATGTGCTGAATGACTGGCTGAATCTTTTCTTTTCATTCCTACTAGTGTCCAGGTGGTGACACAGTGTCTCACTGCTTCCCATCCATGGATGTCAACTCCACTTCCCATTGTATATGTTGTCCTGGGCTCCACAAAAAGATTAGCACTTAATCCTTGACTCAGGCTGTTTTCTATGGATGCTGGGAAAAGAGAGATCATCTTAGAAGTGATGCTAGAAAGCAGAATCAATAAAAATTGAAGTTTATTGCCCATTGATCAGAAAGTAATCAGGACAGCAATGCTTGCAGAGAGCAGATTATTAATACCCTGTTATGCAATGGCATCACAAGTACTTAAGTCTTTAGGTGGCACTGAGGGAGGTGAGGCATATGTGGAGGGCAAGGTGCTGAGAGAGCAAGTAACTGTGGTAATTCATCTTGATGAGGACAATGATAAGTATATGTTTCTCAGAGTAATGTTTTTCTTAAATAACTATACTAGAACTACTTGCAAAAAGTGATTACCCTAGGATGCATAATTACAGCCTGTGAAAGTCTCTCTATCATCTTTAAGGGAGACTCTTAGCTCCTGAAGTTTCAATACAGACCATGCTGAAAATAACATCTAATAATAACATCTAATAATAAACATCTAACAATAAAGCTTTATATATGTAACTTGTATAAGTCAGTCTCTCTCTCTCTCTCTCTCTCTCTCTCTCTCTCTCTCTCTCTCTGAAAATCAGGGCCCTGATAGTGAGTGAGATCTTGAGACATGTAATAGGAACAACTATGTGGGTGAAACTGAGAATTTTCAGCCCCAAAATTCCTTGTCAGTTTTCCATTTTGCAGAGAAGAGCTCACCAAATGTGGACATGATGTAATGCTTTCACTTGCATTAAGTGCCTTACAAGGCTATGCTTATCCTTGTCAATAACTGCTCCACCACCCCTCATTGCTTCCAGGTCAATAAAAAGAGTCAGGAGACAACAACACAATTCATCTGGGGAAGCATAACATCTGCTTTTAGGGAAAAAAAAGTCTACATGTCGAGGGAATTATTTGACCTGGCTGATGCACAATGACAAGATCTAGAAGGACATGTAGTATAATAATGGATCCCAAGGGTGCTAGGACTTGAAGAGGGATGGGCATCACAAAATATATATTGGATTCATAAAAATTTATTGGTATGGGAAACTAACCATAATTTGAAATTCAGTGCTCTTGCAGGATATCTAGTATGTGTTTAGTATGCTGTAGGGATGGATCTGGAATATTGAACATAATGATGACTTATATTAGAAATGAGTTGAAGCTGTCCAAACTTCCTTGGCATGATGTTTAGAAACAAAACAAACAATCCAGTTAAGAAATGGGCTAAGTATATGAATAGGCATTTTTCAAAGGATGAAATAAAAATGGCCAACAGACACATGAAAAGATGTTCTGGATCACTAGCCATCAGGGAAATGCAAATCAAAACCACAATGAGGTTTTACCTCACTCAGGTTAGAATGGCTGTCATCCAAAAACCAAAAAATAACAAACACTGGCAAGGATGTGGGGAAAAATGAACACTAATACACTGTTGACGGGAATGTAAACTAGTATAACCAATATAGAAGAAAGTATTGAGATTCCTCAGAAATCTGGAAATCTACCAGCCATTCCACTCCTGGGAATTTACCCAAAGGGAAGGAAATCAGCATATGAAAGAGTCATCTTTACCCTCATGTTTATAGCAACTCAACTCACAAATAGCTAAGCTATGGAATCAACCCAGATGTCCACCAACTGCTGACTAGATAAAGAAATTGTGGTATATGTGCAGGATAGAAAACTATTCAGCTATACAAAAGAATGAAATCCTGTCTCTCACAACAAAATGTAGCAACTGGGGACCATTATGCTTACTCAAATAATCCAGTCCCCAAAACACAAATGTCACGTGCTTTCCCTGATTCGTGGTAATCAATAAAGTACATGAGTAAAATTGACATTTTGAGATTTGATTATTGTTCACAATCCTTGCCTACACTCTTGAAGAATAGCAGGTTTTCTACTTACTACTTGTTGAATGTGTTATTTAGTGGAGGGTAAAGCTTGTGACTACACAGTAAATTGAGAGTGTCATTGCAAAAATTGAAAGAAAAAAATGAAAGGAAGAAAGACAAAGAATGGGAGCAAGGGAGGAAATGAGGGTTGCATGGGAAGTATCATTATTCTCTTAAAATTGTATATATGGGGGCTGGTGCTGTGGCACAGTAGGTTTAAGCCCTGGCTTGCAGTACCAGCAGCCCATATGGGTACTGGTTTGAGTCCCGGCTGCTCCACTTCCAATCCAGCTCTCAGCTATGGCCTGGGAAAGCAATGGAAGATGGCCCTAGTTTTTGGGCCCCTGCACTCATGTGGGAGACCCAAAAGAAGCTCCTGGCTCCTGATTTTGGATCAGCTCAGCTCTGGCTGTCGTGGCTATTTGGGGAGTGAATCAGTGGATGGAAGACCTTTCTTTCTGGCTCTAACTCTCTCTGTAACTATGTCTTTCAAATAAATAAAATAAATCTTTTTTTTTTTTTTTTTGACAGGCAGAGTGGACAGTGAGAGAGAAAGACAGAGAGAAAGGTCTTCCTTTCCCATTGGTTCACCCTCCAATGGCCGCTGTGGCCAACGCACTGCAGCCTGCACACCGCGCTGATCCAATGGCAGGAGCCAGGTACTTATCCTGATCTCCCATGGGGTGCAGGGTCCAAGTACTTGGGCTATCTTCCACTGCACTCCCTGGCCACAGCAGAGAGCTGGCCTGGAAGAGGGGCAACTGGGACAGAATCTGGCGCCCCGACTGGGACTAGAACCTGGTGTGCTGGCGCCGCAAGGCGGAGGATTAGCCTAGTGAGCTGTGGCACTGGCCCAATAAAATAAATCTTAAAAAAAAAAAAAAAGAAATCAGCAAACACTATGCATCAAGATGTTTCCTTTAAAAAAAAACTGTAGGGGGCTGGCACTGTGGCATAGTGGATAAAGCCACCACCTGCAGTGCTGGCATCCCATATGGGAGCCGGTTTGAGTCCCAGCTGCTTCACTTCCAATCCAGCTCTCTGCTATGGCCTGGGAAAGCAGTAGCAGATGTCTCAAGTCCTTGGGCACCTGTGTGTGAGACCTGGAAGAAGCTCCTGGCTCCTGGCTTTGGACTGACATAGCTCTGACCACTGCGGCTAATTAGGGAGTGAACCAGTGAATGAAAGACCTCTCTCTCTGCCTCTCCTTCTCTCTCTGTGTAATTCTGACTTTCAAGTAAAAAGTAAATTTTTTTTTTAATTTTTTTTTTTTGACAGGCAGAGTGGACAGTGAGAGAGACAGAGAGAAAGGTCTTCCTTTGCCGTTGGTTCACCCTCCAATGGCCGCCACGGCCGGCGCACTGCGACCGGCGCACCGCGCTGATCCGATGGCAGGAGCCAGGTGCTTCTCCTGGTCTCCCATGGGGTGCAGGGCCCAAGCACCTGGGCCATCCTCCACTGCACTCCCTGGCCACAGCAGAGGGCTGGCCTGGAAGAGGGGCAACCGGGACAGAATCCGGCGCCCCGACCGGGACTAGAACCCGGTGTGCCGGCGCCGCAAGGCGGAGGATTAGCCTAGTGAGCCGCGGCGCCGGCCCTAAAAAGTAAATCTTTAAAACAAGAAACTGTATATATGAAATCCATTTGCTTTATACAAATCTAAAACTTATACACACATATATTTCTTTATATATATTTTTTATATATTATATATAATTATATATTAAATATATTATTCATTTACATATTCATATATATGAATATATATATATATAAAGAAACAAATCAGGATACTTAGGGAAGTAGAATGCCATAAACTTAACTCAGTAGTAGTCTCAAACACCACTTTGAGGCCAGATGGAGTATAATGACATTTACTAGAGAATGTCAAGATATCCTTTGCTCTACATTCTGTTATGGATTTAGGGAGTGCTTTCTTCATTATACACAGCAATGGGGAGACACAAAAGCAACACGCCATTATGTGAAGAGTATAGTAGCATATTTAGTAGTGCATTTTACTGTCTCCCAAAGGATATAATGCAGTCTTCAGAGAATCTGGCATCTTCACAATCCACAGAACATCTCATTGTTCCACTACATTTAGGACATCATGTCAAGTGGACAGGGTGAACTAAAGTAGAGTGTTCCTTAGCTCTTATAGTAAGATATGTATGCACTTTTTAGGGAGAGAGCAAAAAGGAACTTTAAGAGTTGGTACCATGAGGGAAGTTTTCAGGATTCCAGTGGTGAAGGACATGCTAGGGCATTCATTCCAGTGTAAAAGACCAGGTGTTGCATTTCTCACTCCCTTATGCCTCTTTGGATTTTGGAGACAGCCTATGCCACACTTGGAATATTTCCACAACCCACTATTTGACTGACTTAGCAGATTTCAAAAGGGCACAAAGAAAAGGAGGGTTCTACAGCAGGTCTAGGCTCTACAAATTGTAGTTCCAGACATTGCTACAGGTTTGGCTAGAGATAACATATGGAGTCTTTGGAAACCCTTTGTGGACAGACCGTAGTGTTATTTGAAAATATCTCCTGGTGTTTAAGTAGTTCCTGATAGAGATTATGCACATATTCATAGGTCACCAAGGGACCCCATGATCCAAGTTACCCTTTATGACCTGAGTATCATCAGATCAGTAGAGTAGGCACAGCAGCAAATCATTATATAATTGAGTGATATATTGGAGATGAGGTTCTAGAATCTCCTAAAGTAGGTTACAAAATCAGATGGATTAGACCCCTATAATACCACATAAGTTTCATTGATGCCTCCTTCTTAGTGAGAGATTTTCTATAACTGACTAATCAAAGAAATATTTTGGACTGAGACAGTAGTGGTCCAAGTCACTATAATGGGGCTAGTTGGAAATGGACAGCTGCTGCATTTAGTGCCATTCAGGTGTGATCCTAAAAGAAAGTGGTAACGGGAAACCATTCCAGCAAGTAGAGCTGTGAAGAAGAGACTTCATCTGGAAGGAGTGGTGGTTTGAAGGATGGAGATACACTGACTCAAGAACAATGATGAATGGTGAATGGACAATTGGTGAGGGACTGAGAATAACAAAACCGGATATCAGTGATTGGAGAGCCCAGAAAACGGGTACATGGATGGACCTGTGAGAATGGGCACAAATTGTGTAGATTTTTGGTTTCATGTTAAGCGCCCATCAAAACACATCAACTGCCAAGAAGTCGATTAACAAGTGATCCCTGTTAAATGTAAGAGTGGGAATAATAGAGGGAGGAGATGTACAATTTGGGACATGCTCAATCGGACTTGCCTCAAATGGTGGAGTTAGAAACGTGCCAGGGGATTCCAATACAATCCTATCAAGGTGGCATGTACCAATGCCATCTCACTAGTCCAAGGGATCAATTTCAGTTCACAATTGATCATAATGATAGGTCTAAGAACCAAAGGGATCACACAAACAAGAATAGTTTCTGCTAATACTAACTGATAGAATCAAAAAGGGCGAGAACGATCCAACATGGGAAGCAGGATACACAGCAGACTCATAGAATGGCAGATGTCCTAAATAGCACTCTGGCCTCAGAATCAACCCTTAAGGCATTCGGATCTGGCTGAAGAGCCCATGAGAGTATTTTAGGCATGGAAAGCCAAGGCACCCTGGGAAAAAAAAAAAAAAAAGAAGAGCTAAATGAAAGATCTCTGCAAGTGAGATCCCAGTGGAAAGAACGGGGCCATCAAAGAAGGAGGTACCTTTCTCTGAAGGGAGGAGAGAACTTCCACTTTGACTATGACCCTGTCGGAATAAGATCGAAGTCTGTGAACTCAAAAGGCTTCCATAGCCTTGGCAACTCATGACTAGAGCCTAGGGAGATTACTGATGCCATAAACAAGAGTCTCAAATTGTTAAGTCAACAACAGGAGTCACTGTGTACTTACTTCTCATGTGGGATCTGTCCTTAATGTGTTGTCCAATGTGAAGTAATGCTATAACTAGTACTGAAACAGTATTTTACACTTTGTGTTTCTGTGTGGGTGCAAACTGATGAAATCTTTACTTAATATATACTGAATCGATCTTCTGTATATAAAGAGAATTGAAAATGAATCTTGATGTGAATGGAATGGGAGAGGGAGCAGGAGATGGGAGGGGTACGAGTGGGAGGGAAGTTATGGGGGGGAAGCCACTGTAATCCATAAACTGTACTTTGGAAATTTATATTTACTAAATAAAAGTTAAAAAAAAGAAGTCTATTAACAACCAGAATAGCCCACCCAAGAAATAGCAATCAGCCTTTTGTTGGCTTCCCTAGTTCTTCTGAAATGGATCAATAAATAGAGTAGCCAAGGGAGTGGTATGGAAGATTTGTATGGAATATTGTCTCCTCCTCTCTGCCCCCATCAAAATTTATGTAGCAGGCTGGCACCATGGCTCAATAGGCTAATCTTCTGCCTGCAGTGATGGCACCCCGGGTTCTAGTCCCGGTTGGGGCGCTGGATTCTGTCCTGGTTGCTCCTCTTCCAGGCCAGCTCTCTGCTGTGGCCTGGGAGTGCAGTGGAGGATGGCCCAAGTCCTTGGGCCCTGCACCCGCATGGGAAACCAGGAGAAGCACCTGGCTCCTGGCTTTGGATCAGCGCGATGCACCGGCCACAGTGCACTGGTCGCAGCGGCCATTGCGGGGTGAACCAACGGCAAAGGAAGACCTTTCTCTCTGTCTCTCTCTCTCGGTCCACTCTGCCTGTCAAAAAAAAAATTTATGTAGCTACTTATATTTCTGAAGGTCAACTTGCTACCAGCAATAATAAACACAGAGGCCTCCATTAGCTCCATTTTGGGGAGACCATCCAAATATCTTATGGTAGGTTCATTCTTTCAAATCCATTCCACTCTGGAGTGGGTAGTAATATACCCTTATTGGAACTGATATATACTCCAGACATGGATTTTCCTTCCTATCCATAGTGCCTCCACCATCTGAGAGCTTATAGAATGCCTACTATTGGCCTATATCCTACACAACATTGTCTTGGATTGGTGTATATAATTTATGGCAAAGGAGATGAAAAATGGACTCTTTATTTTTAAAGATTTTTATTTATTTTATTTGAGAGGCAGAGTTGCAGACAGTGAGAGGAAAAGACAGAGAGAAAGGTCTCCTTCCATTGGTTCACTCCCTAAATGGTTGCAACAGCTGGAGCTGTGCCAATCTGAAACCAGGAGCCAGGAGCTTCTTCTGGGTCTCCCAAGCGGGTGCAGGGGCCCAAGGACTTGGGCCATCTTCTACTGCTTTCCCAGGCCATAGCAGAGAGCTGGATTGGAAGAGGAGCAGCTGGGACTAGAACTGGTGCCCAAATGGGATGCCGGCATTGTAGGCAGAGGATTAACCTACTGTGCCATGGCACCGGCCCTGAAAAATGGACTCTTAATCACAGGTTTCACTGGTTTTATTACGTACCCAATCATCTGGGAATCTCTCGATCTCCAGGCTTGATTTGGATGAAGGGTCAGCAAACAATCAGTGGCCCAAATCTAACCTGTTGCCTGTTTTTATGGGTGGAGTTTTATTGGAACACAGTCATGCCCATGTATTTAAGTACTGTGTATGACTGTCTTGGCACTATAGTGACAGAACTGAATAGTTATGAAAGAGATTGAATGGCCTACAAGCCCTAAAGTGTAATATTTGGCCCTTTATAGAAAACATTTCCTGACCCATGATGTAGGACATGCTCACTTCTGTGTCAAGGAGTCCACAAGCAGTGATGAGTGAATTCCTTATAGGGCAAATGGGATTTTTTTTTTTTTTTTTTGACAGGCAGAGTGGATAGTGAGAGAGAGAGACAAAGGTCTTCCTTTCCTGTTGGTTCACCCTCCAATGGCCGCTGCGACCGGTGTGCTGCGGCCAGCGCACCGGGCTGATCCGAAGCCAGGAGCCAGGTGCTTCTCCTGGTCTCCCATGCGGGTGCAGGGTCCAAGGACTTGGGCCACAGCAGAGAGCTGGACTGGAAGAGGAACAACCGGGACAGAATCCGACGCCCCAACCAGGACTAGAACCTGGGGTGGTGGCGCCGCAGGCGGAGGATTAGCCTAGTGAGCCACAGCGCTGGCCGACATGTATTGATTTAAAAACTGTTTTGCAGCAAAAGTAACTTATCTTTTAATTCCATTTTCATGCTTGTGTTGAAGTACACGGTTATCCTCCTGTTTTCCCCGCCATCTTTGGCTCCCTAGGCTGTCATTCTGTGGATACGGGGTTTCTGTTGGTATTAGAGCCACTATTCCAACTGCCCTCTCAGGGGCTAAGAAAGGGGAAAAAGGAAAGAGAAAAAGAAATCCCTTTGCATTCTTCGCACAACAGGGGCCCATTTTCCTAACTCCCCGATTGAGAGAGACGGTTTTATCTCCTGATTTCCTGTCCCTTGGCAGAGCAACTTTGCGAATTGGCCTTGGAACAGGACCAGTAAAGACAAAGTGGGCAAATCACAACAAAGGCTCTCCCGCCTCTACCGCTTCACTGGGCCCCTCTTGCCAATCCCACGACCAGAAAGCTGGGATTTCCGGAAAGTTTTTGTTTTCTGTGCCTCCCCCCATGCAGTGTCCCTGTTTGGTTTGCAGTCCAGTCAAAGCTCAGCAATAAAGGGAAAAAAATAAAAGCAAAATTAAAAAAATCAGGAAACCCGCCGTTACCATAGTAGTCATTCTTCAAGTTCTGGTTCTTTTCCCAATCCGGCTAGTATCACGCAGTATTCAGCGCCTTTCAGCTGTCAGAGTTTTACTTTTTCTGCAGCATTTTCGTTCTAATCAGGTCAAAGAATCAGGCGTGTTCTACCTTGCCCAGCTCCAAAACGACTTACTTCAAGTATCAGGTATCCAAGCCCCTCCACCCCTACTTCTACCCCAGGGTCCTTCTCCCAGCCTGTTCGCTTCTGGGAGCAGAAATGAGACAGTGTTCCGGTGCCGGCACAGGGTGGAGGAAGTCTGCGGGGCGCGGCAGGACCCAAATAAATAGTCTTGTTCTAACAAAATTCCTCCCAAGTTGTCCTAGGATTTCCAAAATGATGGGTGTCTACATGAAAAAATAACCAGGATCTCAAACAGACATTGGCAACAGCGTTTCCAGGGACGCAACCTTGTCGGAAGACGAACAGACTGCTGAGAAGATAGGTGACTGCAAAAGGCCAGCGCAGGTGAACCTGGGTATGAAGAACGATGACGTCATACAAGGAAGGGCTGCTCCCCCAATCTCACAAGGGCCTCTCAGCTGCCAGCACCTCCCTCTGAGTGCCTGAGTCTAACATCATGACCTGCTGCTTGCCTCTCTGCACCGAGGTCCTGGCAGAGACTGGGGCTCCCCCGTGGCCAGCAGCCAGTGCCCTGTGCCGTGGGCGTGGCCGTGCCTGGTCTTGGCTCTTTTTAGTGTACCGGCAGTGAGATGCAAGGGCACCTAGGAGTGGGGGTGAAAAGGAGCTAGGCGCCCTGGGCTGTGGGTGCTCGCGGTTCAGGGCGACTTGGGCTAGTGCCCTCCTGGCCCTGAGCTTGCAGCGCACTTCCTGGAAAGTGACGCCCGCTTTGGGGTGTTGTGGGAATAGAGACAGTGTGGGAAACTACTGCTCCCCCTTCCAGACGCCACATGGGACTGGAGCTGCACTTTATATTATTCAAAATAGAGCTTTAATTCTTCAGATGCTAATTAAGCTGCTTATGAAATGTTGCATAATAAACATTCTTGGGCTTCCCTTATTGAGCAGATGAGAATGATTAATAATCAACATGCATTATTTATGTCAAATATAACTGGGCGTTTCAAACATTTCTGAGTTTATGCTTCAAAATAGGTGAGCATTATCTGTCTCTATTTTAATATGTAAACTATTGGCACAATAATATTTTTCATAGGAAAATTCTAAATTAATAGGCCTGACATTAATGATATTTTATTTTCCTGTTCCTTTGTGTTATTTGGGTTTTAAAGTCAAGTCATAGCTTTCATTCACTTTTCTTTATATCATACGCAGAGACCACCATCAGGCATTGTACTCAGTAGGCACTTAAGACATACTGGTCAAATTAATTAATGACTAATGACATACTCTGACTTCTTATTAGATGGATTTGAGAAGATCCATTCAATTCAAGTGTTAACATCAAAGGAGAAAAAGAAGAGACTAAAACTGCTAGGTTAATTCATAGTATGTGTCTTCTACATTCCGGCCACTTGCAAATTCAAAATTTCTAAGCATAACTGTTCCTTTTCATCATGATCACTGAGGTAGCTCAGATGTTATCTGGATTTCACAGTTCTCTGGCTGAGTGGTTCAAGCCCAGATCTGTGGTTCACCATCCCTGGAAGAGGGGGATGGCCTCAGAAACAAGTCATTTGTCACTATTTACAGCTTTGGGCTTTATGTCTTTAAGACGCCACACTGTCAAGAAAGATGATTCTGGAACTTTGTTGAGAAGCCAGGGAATATTTACCAGCAATGAGATTTATCAGTTAGCAGGTGAGGCAGGAGCTGGAAGAGGAGACAGGCATGAATATTCATGGGGCGCCTGCTCTGCATCAGTAGCTTTAGGCGTATTATTTCATGTATTCCCCTGCATAACCACTCCATGTGGGAATAAGGAGCGATTATTGACTGAGGTCTTACTGGGCCCCATCTCTCACATTCGCTGCTGCCTGAATCCTCACACCAATCTATGAGATACAATTATGTGTACTTAGAGATAAAGCGTTGGGGTTAAATATCATCTCCATGGTCATATAGTTATCCAGGGCTGGAGACAGAATATTCACGATTTCTGTGGATTCTAGATTCCTTTTTTTTTTTTTTAATCAAAAGTGTTTTGTGTGTGCTAAGTCAGGCTGAGGCAGAGAAAAGCAATTCAAAAAACTCCCAAAATAAATATTGAATTTTAATAGATAATGCAATCACTCGCATGCTTCAATAAACAAAAATTATGTACTTTTTTAAAAAAGGTATTCACTATTATTATTTGACTCCTTCTGGAAGTTTTTCATATATATGGGTTTGTTTCTCCATTTTTACATCGATGGCAGCACATATCTGCTGTACTATACCTTGCTTTTTTCACTTATATTAAGGTGCTTCGAAAAGTTCATGGAAAAATAAAGTTAAAAATTTTATTTTGATTCAAGCTTTTTTGAATTTCATAATTTTTTCTTAATAAGAATTATTCCATTAACTTTTTAAAGACCACTTGTATGCATCGATTTCAAATTTTGTGGCACCAAAATAAGCTTATCTTTTTATTTTTTATTTTGATTTTTGAGAAAGATTTAATTTATTTGAAAGTTAGTTACAGAGAAAGAGAGAGAGAAAGAGGCGCAGAGAGAGAGAGAGAGAGAAAATCTTTCATCTGCTGGATTACTTCCCAAAGTTGGTCTGGGGGAAGTCAGGAGCCAGGAGCTTCTTTCAGGTCTCCCACATGGATGCAGGGGCCTAAAGACTTGGACCATCTTCTGCTGATTTCCCAGGTACATTAGCAGGGAGCAGGATAGGAAGTGGAACAGCTGGGCCTCAAACCTGCACCCATATGGGATACAAGCATCGCAGGCAGCAGTTTTACCTGCCATGCCACAACACAGACCTCAAGCTTATATTTTAATTATATTTTCCACAGACTTTCTAAGGACCCTCACATATTAAAAATCTTTGCAATTCAGAGTATGAGTTTTATTTATCTTAATTGCTGCATCAGATTCTATTTTATTAATTTCTAAGACTAAAATCATTCATTTATTTGACCTGTTCACTGATGGGTACTCGAGTTGTTTTCATTTTTTTGTCTTTCAGACAATGCTGAACAGGATAACACTTCATATGTCTTTACCTCTAAGTGCTCGTGTAACAGTAGAACATACTGCTGAGTCAGGGTAGTAAAGGAAGGCATTTTCCTTCTAGTAAATTCCCAGTCCACCTCCATGGGGCTATGCCAATTTGGCCTCTAGCTAGAAGAGTTTAAAGGTGGTTGCTTCCCTGTGCCCTTACCTACAATTTTTATAGCAAGTCTTGATTTTTGCCAGTCTGGTAAATGAAAAATTGGTAAGTCACAGAAGTTAGAA
The DNA here is from genome assembly GCF_964237555.1 of Oryctolagus cuniculus. Taxonomy (NCBI): domain Eukaryota; kingdom Metazoa; phylum Chordata; class Mammalia; order Lagomorpha; family Leporidae; genus Oryctolagus; species Oryctolagus cuniculus. The sequence continues at coordinate 164,522,310 of NC_091432.1, forward strand.
TTATTTCTTTTACAGTGGATGGAATTGAGTGTCGTTTCATATATTTGAAAAACACTTGTATTTCCTTTTCAGTATATTACTTATTCATGCCCTTTGTCTATTTTTCCTACGGATGCTCCTTTATGTGCTACAGGGCTGTTTTTCTTTGTGACACGAGTTGCAAACAGCTTTTCCTAAATTATCTCATCTTTTCTTCTTAACTCTTTTCTTCCCTCTAGATGAAGAGATTTCTATGTTTTAAGAGTTAACTTAACAACTCTTTATCACTTCTAAATTCAGTCCTAAGTTAGAGAGAGAATCACAACTCCAAGGTTATTAGATAGTTTTCTCAATTTTTGTCTAGAATTTTTATGGTTGGATTCTTGCATTTAAATCTTTGATCCATGTGGAAAATATGTCATTGTTCATGTTGTAGCATGTATTTGGTTTGACATTACCTAGACAAATCTCCAGTTTGCCTAATACTGCTTACTGATTGTATTTTTTTTTTTTTTTTTTTTTTTTTTTTTTTTGGACAGGCAGAGTGGACAGTGAGAGAGAGAGAGAAAGAGAGAAAGGTCTTCCCTTTCCATTGGTTCAGCCCCCAATGGCCGCTGCGGCTGGCGCACTGTGCTAATCTGAAGCCAGGAGGCAGGTGCTTCTCCTGGTCTGCCATGCGGGTGCAGGGCCCAAGCACTTAGGGCATCCTCCACTGCCCTCCCTGGCCACAGCAGAGAGCTGGACTGGAAGAGGAGCAACCGGGACAGAATCTGGCGCCCCGACCAGGACTAGAACCCGGGGTGCTGGCAGAGGATTAGCCTATTGAGCCACGATGCCAGCCGATTATATCTTCTTTAACATATACACTGAGTTCAGATCTCTGTATAGACTATATATATCCGTAAACATAAATTTCTTATACTTACTATTCTATTCCACCTGTCTATTCATATATCACTCGCATACTGTTTTTAAAGATCTTTATTTATTTATTTATTTATTTGAGAGGTAGAGTTACAGACAGTGAGAGGGAGAGACAGAGAGGTCTTCCGTCTGCTGGTTCACTCCCCCAATTGGCCACAACAGCCGGAGCTGTGCCGATCTGAAGCCAGGAGGAAGGAGCTTCCTCCAGGTCTCCCACGTGGGTGCAGGGGCCAAAGGACTTGGGCCATCTTCTACTGCTTTCCCAGGCCATAGCAGAGAGCTGGATTGGAAGAGGAGCAGCTGGGTCTCGAACCAGTGCCCATATGGGATGCCGGTGCCACAGGCAAAGGATTAACCTAGTGTGCCACAGCGACCGCCCCATCTCATACCACTGTAACAGTTGAAAATGTTAGATGTGTTTTCATATCTAATATTGCTAATTCCCCACCCAATCATTTTACTTCTTTTACAGCTATGCTGGTTATTCTGGTTATGTTTCTATATAAAGTTTAGAACCACATGATCTAGATTTTCTTTTTAAAATCCACCTTTTGAGAGGTAAGGCAAGATGACAACCGAGTAAGATCATACATCCAACTTCTCCCCACAGAGACTCCAATTTGAACAGCTATTCACATGCCGATCCACCTTTATAAGAGCCGAGGATGTCACGAGAGAGATCATAGTACCTGGTTTGAGTATACTACTACTACTACTAATAATAATAATACTAAAGATGTATTGAGAAAGGCAGGAAGGAAAAAGTTGGCTGTGTCACCCTCCTCCAACTCTAAGAAGCAAAATACAGACAGATGCCTCCCACTTAAGGGAAGAAGAAGACATTAAATCCAAGTTTTAGTCTTCAGACCTAGTATTAGGCATACCAGGGTGACACCCATGGCTGGGCAGAGTTTCATAGCTCCTGCACTCAGATCAGGGCCCATGGACTAAGCCTCTGGAATGTATTAGCAAGGCAACCAAGGACTGCCTCCACCACTTCTGCTGCAATCTCGGCAGCAGAGCTTGGATGTCTGCACCTGCTGGGGAGTAGGGCAGGAAAAGAGCACAAGACTAGACGTTGTATAGCACAAAAATGCACACTGGACTTATTAATAAGGGATCTAAGCATACAACGTCTGCGGCTCCATCTCTCAAAGTTAATCTTGAACCAAGAAGACTTTACTTGGTGGAGAAAAGGCTAAGAGGAAGGCCCTGACAATCACCAGGCATCCATCTATAAATCTGAGAAACAGCCTTTCTTGAGTTGCACAGCCCAGAAAGTTACCCACTGATATAAACTACATTGATTACAACTGAAGAAGCTACATGGATTCTATATGAAAATGGCCACCTGGAACCAAAGGCAATTCAGCATAACCAACCAGCTCCCTAGGATATATTACCCAAAGTCTTTTATGATGAAAGTACAAAACTCAACAGTAGATCCAATACACAAAAGAGAAAGTGAAGAGACTCCAATCTGATCAACAGACAACACCCTGGAAGCACAGGCAATAAAGGCAAAAATAGACTAAAGGGATTATGTGAAACTAAAAATCTCCTGCATAGCAAAGGAAACACTCAAGAAAGTCAAGAGGCCACTGACAGAACTGAGAAAATATTTACAAATTATGCATCTGATAAATGATTCATATCCAGAATACATAAGGAGCTCAAGAAACTCAACAACAGCAAAATACATAATCCAGTTAAGAAATGGGCAAAGGACATGAGCAGGCATTTTTCAAAGGATCAAATACAAATGGCCAACAGACACAGGGAAAATTCTCAGGATCACTAGCTACCAGCACATCAGGAAAATGCAAAACAAAACCACAATGAGATTCACCTCACTCCAGTTAGACCTGCTATCATCCAAAAGTAAAAAACAAACAACAACAGCAAAAAAACCCAGAAACTACTGACAAAGATAGAGAAAAAGATTAAAGATTCCCTAACATACTGTTGGTGGGAATGTAAACTGGCACAATCATTATGGAAAACACTGTAGAATTCCTTAGATATGTAAAAATAGATCTACCATATCACCCAGCTATCCCATTCCTAGAAATTCACCCAAAGGAAATGAAATCAACATACGAAAGAGTTATCTTTACCTCCATGTTGACAGCAACTCAATCACAATAGCTAAGATATGGAATCAACCCACATGTCCACCAGCCGATGACTAGATAAAGAAAATGTGTATATATACATGATGGAGTACTATTTGGCCATAAGAAAGAATGAAAATCCTCTCTTTCACACCAAAATGTATGCAACTGGAGATGATTATGCTTAGTGAAGTAAGCCAGACCCAAATATACAAATGTATTTTCTATAATTTGTGGTAGCTATATATAGAATACAAAGAAAAGTTCTTAATATATATGAGTGAAACTGACATTGGGATTTGATTATCATTTATTTTCCTTGTCTATATTTCTGCAGAATAGTGGTCTACTTTTTACGTGTTGAAGTCTTTATAAGTTACACCTGTGACTATAAAGTAAACTAAAAATATGTATTGTAAAAATTTAAAGGGGGGAGGGGCGGCATTGTAGCATAGCAGGTAAAGTTGCTGCCTGCAGTGCTGGCATCCCATATGGGCGCCAGTTCAAGTCCCAGCTGCTCCACTTCCAATCCAGCTCTCTGCTACAGTCTGGGAAAGCAGTAGAAGATGGCCCAAATGCCTGGGCCCCTGCACCCACGTGGGAGACCCAGAAGAAGTTCCTGGCTCCTGGCTTCGGATCGGCGCAGCTCTGGCCCGTTGTGGCCATTTGGGAAGTGAACCAGGGGATGGAAGACCTCTGTCTCTCTCACTCTTTCTGTCTGTAATTCTACCTCTCAAATAAATAAATCTTTTAAAAAAATTGAAAGTACCACATCTATCTTCTCTTATTGCAATGAAATAAAACTATAAATCCTGCAACAAGAACTTCAGAAGTTAAACAACATTCTGTTGAATGACCAATAGGTCAATAAGAAAAATTGAAACAAATTTTTTTAAGATATATTTATTTATTTGAAAGTCAGAGTTACACAGAGAGAGAATGAGAAACAGCTCTTTTTTTTTTTTTTTTTTTTTTTTGACAGGCAGAGTAGATAGTGAGAGAGAGAGACAGAGAGAAAGGTCTTCCTTTTTCCATGGGCTCACCCTCCAATGGCTGCCACGGCTGGCGCACTGCGGCTAGTGCACCGTGCTGATCCGAAGGCAGGAGCCAGGTGCTTCTCCTGGTCTCCCATGGGGTGCAGGGCCCAAGCACTTGGGCCATCCTCCACTGCACTGCCTGGTCACAGCAGAGGGCTGGCCTGGAAGAGGGGCAACCGGGACAGAATCCGGTGCCCCGACCAGGACTAGAACCCGGTGTGCCGGCGCTGCTAGGTGGAGGATTAGCCTATTGAGCCGCGGAGCCGGTCGAAACATAAATTTAAAAACTTCTTGAAACAAAGAAAAATGAAAGTACAACATACCAACAGGAGAGGAAAGTTTAGAGCAGTAAGCACCTACATAAAAACATGAAAGATTTCAATACAGTGAAGCAACTCAAGAACTAGAAAAGCAAGAAAACATTCAACCAAAAATTAATGAAAGAAATAAAAAAGAAGAGAGCAGAAATAAATTAAACAGACTAAAATAAAACACAATGTCAATAAAAGTCTTTTTTTTAAAAGATAAAATTTTCCCAATCTTTAGAAGAGTAACCAAAAAAAAAAGAGAACATACCTAAATAAGTAGAATACAAGATAAACATGAAATATTGCAACTGATTCATGGAAATACATTAGGGACCATCATGAACAATTATAACCAAAAAATTAGAAAACCCAGGAGAAACAGATACATTTGTGGACACATATAATATATCAAAATTGAACCCTGAAGACATAGAAAACATGGATAGGTAAAAAATAATGAGACTGAATCAGCAGTAATAAATCTCACAATATAGAAAAGCCCAGCACTAAATTGCTTCACTATTGAATTCACCAAACTTTACAGAAACAACTAACGCCAGTTCTTTTCAAACTATTCTGAAGCGTTGAAAGGAAGGGGAGCTTTCTAAATTAATTCTACAAAGCCAGCATTGCCCTGATACTAAAAACCAGACAAGGATCCAACATAAAAAGAAAACCACAGGTCAATCTTCCCGATAAACACAGATGCAATAATTCTCAACAGAATACTAGAAAACAGAATTCAACAGCACATCAAAAGATTACACATCACAATCAAGTGGAATTTATCCCAGAGATACAAGGATCGTTAAAAATATGCAAATCCACAGATATAATACAAGACCTCAACATAATGAAAGACAAAATCCACAAGACCATATCAATAAATGCAGAAAAAGCTTTTGATAAAGTTTAACCCTATTTCATGGGAAAAACTCTCAAAATATTAGTATAAAAGGAATTACTTCAACACAATAAGGCAAATAATATGACAAAGCCATAGTATCTATCACACTAAATAGGAAAAAGTTGAAATTATTTCCTCTAAAGTCAGGAACAAGGCAAGGATATCTACTTTCACCACTCTTATTCAATATGGTATTGGAAATGGAAATCTTAGCCAAAGCAAGAGGAAGAAATAAAGGGCATGCAGATAGGAAAAGAGGTCAAATTATGTCTGTTTACTGATGACAGTAAGGACTCCAACAAAAACCTCAAGATTCCAACAAAATACTGTTAGAGATGACAAATAGATTCAGTAAGGCCACAAGATGTAACATTAACATGCGAAACTCAGTAGCTTTCTTTATGTATCAATAATGAAATTGCTCAGAGAAATCAAGAAAGTAGTCCCATTCACAATAACTCCACAAAAAATCACACAGGAATAAACTTAGCAAGTAGATGGCTTTTGCAATGAAATTTACAAAACACTGATGAAAGAAACTGAAAAGAATAAAAAGCTGGAAAGACATCATGTGTTTATAGAATGGAAAAATAAATATTAAAATGTCCACGCTACCCAAAGTAATCTGTAGATTCAGTACAATTCCTATCAAAATAATGATAACATTCTTCAGAGAACTAGAAAAGACAATCCCAAAATTCATATGGAACCACACAAAACCTTGCAAGGTCTAGCAATCCTGAGCAAAATCAACAAACATGAAGGTGTTACACTGTAATATCTGACTTCAAAACTTAGTGCAAAGCTGTAGTAAACAAAACAGCATGATATTGGCATAAAAACAGACAAACCAATGAAACAGAAGAGAGATGCTAGAGATAAATCCATCTATTCACAAGCTAATTTTTGACAAAGACAGCAAGTCCATACAGTGGAGAATGGACAGTTTCTTCAATTAACATTACTAGGAAAACAGGAAATTGATACAGAGAAGAGCTAAAAACTTGACTGCTATTTCTCACCATATATACTAATCATATACAGAAATCAATTAAAAGTGGACCAAAGACTTAAATGCAAGACACAAACCTTTCAAACTACCAGAACAAAGTATCGGGAAAACACTTCAGGACATTGGTCTGGACAAAGTTTTTTTTTTTATTTTTTTTTATTTTTTTTTTATTTTTGACAGGCAGAGTGGACAGTGAGAGAGAGAGACAGAGAGAGAAAGGTCTTCCTTTGCCGTTGGTTCACCTCCAATGGCCGCCGCTGCAGCCGGTGCACCGCGCTGATCCGATGGCAGGAGCCAGGAGCCAGGTGCTTTTCCTGGTCTCCCATGGGGTGCAGGGCCCAAGCACCTGGGCCATCCTCCACTGCACTCCCTGGCCATAGCAGAGAGCTGGCCTGGAAGAGGGGCAACCAGGACAGAATCCGGCGCCCTGACCGGGACTAGAACCTGTTGTGCCGGCGCCACAAAGCGGAAGATTAGCCTAGTGAGCCACGGCGCTGGCCTGGACAAAGTTTTTTTGGATACAATCTGAAAACAGGGGCAACAGAGCAAAATTGATGAGTGATGATTACATAATGCTAACAAGGCAACAACAGCATGAAGAGACAACCTACACAATGGGAGAAGATCTTTTCAAACTATTCATCTGAGAAGCTACTAAAACCTAGGCTATATAAGGTATTCAACAACCAAAAAACACCCCAAAACTGCAATTTTATTTTTTACAAGATTTATTTATTTATTGAAAGGCAGAGTTACAGAAAGAGAAGGAGAGGCAGAGAGAGAGGGAGGGAGGGGAGAGAAAGGGAGAGATCTTCCATCTGCTGGTTCACTCCCCATATGGCTGTAATGGTCAGCGCTGGGCCAGACTGAAGCCAGGAGCCAGGAGCCAGGAGCTTCTTCTGGGTCTCCCATGTGGGTTCAGAGGACAAAGAACTTAGGCCATCTTCCACTGCTTTCCCAGGCCATTAGCAGGGAACTGGATCAAAAGGGGAGCCACCGGAACTCGAACCAGCACCCAAACAGGAGTGTCACAGGCAGTGGCTGAACCTGCTATGCCACGATGCTGGCCCCAACATGTGATTTTGGAAAGGGCATGTGGCCGGCGCCGTGGCTCAATAGGCTAATCCTCCGCCTACGGCGCCGGCACACCGGGTTCTAGTCCCAGTCGGGGCGCTGGATTCGGTCCTGGTTGTCCCTCTTCCAGACCAGCTCTCTACTGTGGCCCGGGGGTGCAGTGGAGGATGGCCCAAGTACTGGGGTCCTGCACCCGCATGGGAGACCAGGAGAAGCACCTGTCTCCTGGCTTCGGATCAGTGCAGTGCGCTAGCCGCAGCACGCCAGCCGCAGTGGCTATTGGAGGGTGAGCCCATGGAAAAAGGAAGACCTTTCTCTCTGTCTCTCTCCCTCACTATCCACTCTGCCTGTCAAAAAAAAAAAAAAAAAAAATGGCATGTGACCTGAACAGGCATTTTTCAAGAGACAGTATGCAAATATCCAACTAGTATATGAAAAAACGCCCAACATCATTAACCCTCAGGGGATGGCAAATCAAAACCACAATGAGCTATTATTTCTATTATTTCATTCACTCTAGTTAACATGGCTGTTATCAAACGGATGAAAGGGAACAAGCACCATGAGGATGTGGAAAGGGCTAACCCTCTCCCACTGCTGGCAGCAATTTAAAGGAGCCCAGTCATTATGGAAAACAGCGTGGTGTTTCCTCAAAAACTAGAAGCAGCATGACAGCAGGACTTGTCTCCCCAAAACTCACGGGTGATGGTGAAACACTGATGTTGTTAGTCAACTGGCGCAGGCGCAGTCTCTTATCTGTGGTGTGATCTGCATTCTGTGCCCTGGTATCCTGACATTCCATGCCCCGGTACCAGCCGCCATTACTGAAAGCCAGGTAGCCACATGGCCCAAATCACCTGTGCCTAGTTCCACCCTCAACCTAATGGGATTGGCTAATTCCTACCTCACTGCCCACCCCCTGGAAAACTATATTAGACCCCCATCCCAGACACGAGGTCTCTTTTTCCTTCGCTGCCCCTTCACTCCGGTCTGTAGGGTGTTCCCCAATAAACCCTTTCCCTTACTCCGGTGTCCAGTGTGCTTTGTGATGGCTAACATTAAGATATAACAGATGTCCCCACAGCAGTGGCTGACAGATTAAACATGTAGACACGATGTAATCATGGCAACTGGAAGGTGGGTCCGTGGGAGGTGTTTAGGGCATCAGAGGGTGAGTCTCAAAAGACAACAGGTTGTTATCTTGTTTCAGTTCAGCCTGTGTGTGCAGTCTGTGTCCTGGCTTCCACCTCTGCCATCACCAGCCTCCACCGACACTGGGCCATGAGACCCCCCTGATCCTGAACTGTAACTTCCAAACTGCAAGCCTAAATAAAGCTTTTCTTTCCCAAGAAGCTCCTCTTGGGTATTTTAAAGTAATGCAAAGCAGACTACTGCACAGATAATCAGGGAGTCCCACAACTGCATGTACCCAGAGGAAATCACGTTAGTATGTAGAAGAGACACCTGCGCTCTCATTGTACTGGAGCACTATTCACAATAGCCAAGAGATAGAATCAACCTACATGTGCGCTGATGAATGGATAAAGAAAACATGGTATGTACACACAGTGGACCATTACTTAACCATAACAATGAGTGGAATTCTGTCATTTGCAGCAACATGGATAGAACTGGAGAACATTATCCTAAGTGAATTAAGTCAGGCACAGAAAGACAAATTTCTGGTCTCACTTGTATGTGAAAGCTAGAGTCAATATTGTAGTGGTGGAGAGAGTAGTGGTGCCCAAAGGCTGAGAATAATGTGGGAGAGAGAGGAAAGGACAGTGAACACCTGCAGAAGTGCCTCTGCTTTGGAAGAGTAATTCCCAGTGCTCTACAGCACATCAGGGTAACCATGGTTGACAATCCACTGAATACTGCAAAATAGCTAGAAGACAGGATTCTGGATGTTCTCAACACAAACAAAGGATATATCTGAGGTGACAGATATTACAGTTACCCATTATACGGACACTGAAAGGCTATACTATACATCATAAATACACACAATTACTATGTATCAAACATAAGATATAAAATAAACATGAGCTAGAAAAGAGACAAAGTTTCTTGCTCACAAGAGTATTTTTACTGGGATTGCATTGAACCTATAAATCAGCTTATGGAAAATTCACATCTTTCATGGTGTCTGTTTCCAGTTTTCAAACGTCTGTTTAGGTCTTCAAAAGTATTGTAAATGTTTTTTTCCTTATGGACTGTTGACATTTTTTTTTTTAAACAGGCAGAGTGGACAGTGGGAGAGAGAGAGACAGAGGGAAAGGTCTTCCTTTGCCGTTGGTTCACCCTCCAGTGGCCGCCACAGATAGTGCGCTGCAGCCGGCGCACTGCGCTGATCCGATGGCAGGAGCCAGGTGCTTCTCCTGGTCTCTCACGGGGTGCAGGGCCCAAGCACTTGGGCCATCCTCCACTGTACTCCCAGGCCACAGCAGAGAGCTGGCCTGTAAGAGGGGCAACCGGGACAGAATCCGGTGCCCCGACTGGGACTAGAACCCGGTGTGCCAGCGCTGCAAGGCAGAGGATTAGCCTAGTGAACCGCGGCGCCAGCCCAACTGTTGACATTCTTACTAAATTAGTTCCACTCTTGGTTTCTGTTTAATTTGTATTAAGATAAGAACAGACTTCATGTATGTCACGGGTACAATTCCCCTTGCTGTGGTCTTTTTACACGTGATGTCGTCTCTGTGGTTGCTGCTATATGATGAATATGGGAAAGCTGTATTTCTGTGTTGTGTTTCTGTACCCCTAATACTTTTCTGAATTCTCTTACTGTTGTGGAAGCTTTTCAGTTAGTGTTTGTTTTCCAAATATACATTCATAGCCTCTGTAAAAAAATGGTAATTTTTCTGACTTCTTTCCACTTCTTAGAATTATGATTTCTTTCTTTCCCAGTTGTATTGGCTGTTACTTCTAGTACAATATCCAGTTTTATTTCCAACTTTAATGGGAATGTTTTAGCGCTGCCCATTAACCATAATGCTTGCTTTGGGGTTATGACTGCAATATTTTATCTTGCTACAGACTTCATTTACCTAACAGCACTTTATTGCAATTTTAAAAAATTAAGAATGGATATTGAATTTTGTCTGCTGCTATCATTTAATAACTTGTCCCTGTGCTTATATAAATTCAAACATAGCAAGTTTTGTCAATTACATAAAAATGCTTTTATATTATGTACATTTACCTGTATCGTAAGTTTCTCACCACACAGTTCTCTGTGGAAGTCTCTCCAAATTATCCCATAGAGAGTGAGTTCATTTTTTTTAATGGCTGCGTAATATTCCATGGCTTGGATACAGCCCATTTGTTCAGACATTCCCCTATGATAGGCATTTACTTTTTCCTTCCTTATATAAACAAATCCAGAGTAATCATCCTGGTATGTATGGTTTTATGTTGCTGCTTCTTTTATTTCTAAGTACCGCGTTCTCAGGGGCAGGAGTGGTGAGTTGAAGGTTGTGTGCAATTTTATTTTTATGGCCACTTGGCTATACTATTCATGATCTCATGGCGATGGCTCGGATACAGGGAAGGCTGTCTGACTCCAAACTCACTTAAGCAAACTGCTGCCCATGTAAGAGCCACACACAAGCGAATCACACAGCATCACTGAGCCCACAGGCAGAATCCTACCACACTTTATCAGGTGGGCACAGAGCAAATAGCTTACTTAACGAAGATAACACGTTCCTCACAGGCATTTATCTCTGCAAATCTTTGGAATTAGGTGGGCCTTGGTTTCGGCAACCTTGGACAAGGTATTACATCTTTCTCATGTCCATTTTCTCATCCGGGAGATGAGAAAAAAATAGCGCCTATTTCACACATTTGTATAGTTACCGCTCAAGGCATCTTAAAGCTCACAGCCAGCTGTCTGAATTATCTTGAAATAAAGATAATTTCTTTGAAGTCATCAAGCCTAGTGCCTTTTTGCAGCATGCTTTAAATGTATGTGGCCCAACAAGAGGGTGCATGGAGTGGAGAGTGAAGGTGTCAGCCTGAACTTGAACCTTCGGAGAGGAGAGACCTTGAGCACTGCAGCCCTGCTGGGAATTCACAGCTAAAGCTTGGCACCACACAGCACTCTGCTCAGGGCAGCCTCTTCCTGTTGGTGATTCCCAACTGACAGTGAGGGTTGGGGAGAGCGGAGGGTCGAATGCAGAAGGGGAAAGGGAGAGGGGAAGGCAGGGATGGGGAGGAGGACAGGAGAGGGGGAGGCGGGATGGGGAGGAGAAGAGCCTTCTGAGCCATGATGTTAGGTTCTCATGGCTGCTGCACTTACTGCACAGACCTAGCGACTTCAAACAGCGTACATTTGTCACTGTACAGCTGTGGAGGTCGGAAGTGCAAACTCAGTCTCACAGGGCCAATGTCAGGTTGGTTTCCTGTGGAGGTGTTCAAGGAGAACCACTGCCTTCTGTGCCCAGCTTGTAGAAGCTGCCTCCCTGCCTTGCCTGGGAGCCCCGCCTCCACCTTCACAAGTTCCGTCTCTGCCATCACGTTACATTTTCTTTCTGCACGCTTCCTTGCTCCCTCTTACAGGAACCCCTGTGGTTCTATTGGGTCCACCCGAATAATCCGGGATACTCTCACCTCAAGCCTGGGTCATGCACTACATCTGTAGAGTCCTTCCTGCCATGAAGGGTAGTAATGGATTCTGCACAGTGGGACAATGACGTCCTTGGAGGGGTGTGGCCTTCTGTCTACCACAGATGTGCCACGTGTAGCCCATGGCACCTGGGCACCCCCTTTCTATTCCTTCAAGGTTCACCCTAACAGTGAAGCATGTCAGCTTTGTTCACCTGCCTTTTTTTTTTTTTTTTTTTCTGCTTCCTATAGAACCTTTCCTAGCTTGGCAAAATCCTCCTCCTGCTCACTGAGAAAAGGCAGAAACCATTTTTTTGCACATGGGGTCAATAAAGCCTTTATTAGTTTTTGCCAGTCTTGTCATGCATTTTGAGTTTTTTTTCTTTTTTGAGAAAGAGCCTTCTCTCCAAGACAGAGGTCTGAGAAGCAGTCTCTATAGAACTACCCCAGGCCTTTCTGCCCATTGCCTTCTGGGTTGCATCTGACGGTTTTGCAGACGTCGGCCTTGCTGTTTTGTGTGACCCAGTTCCCAACAGTGCTTCACTCCCTCGGAGCTCTGTTTTCACCCTGACCTCTGCCATTAGTCCGCTCAGGCTTACATTACAAAATAAACAGCACGAATTTATTTTTTTACAGTTCTGGGCTGGAAGTTCAAGATCAAGGTGTCGGCAGGCTAAGTGTCTCCCAGGCCTCTCACCGAGGCCTACAGAGGGCCACTTCTTACATTGTCCCAACAGGGCCTTTTCTCTGCACGTGTAACCCCCATGTCTTCCTTTTTATGGTCTTATCTCCTCCTCGTACATGAGGGGACCTCAAGGAGTTTGTGGAAAAATAAAATTAAAAGATAAATTTATTTTGGTGCAATTTTTTTTAATTCATGTACACAAAGATCTTCAAAGAGTTCATGGAAAATGTGTATTATGAACAAACTATGCATAAATTTCAAAATTGTTTGCATAAAAAGAAACATCTTTAAATTCCATTTTCAAAGAATGTTTTGCAATAGCCTCATAGAAAGATACCAGTCAGAATAGATCAGGGCTCCCCAAAGGCCTCATTTTTGTTAATTACATCCTCAAACACTATCCCCAGGAGGGGACATCTAGCCTCGTGGCTAAGATATCTGCGTCGCACATCAGAGTGCCTGGGTTGAATCGCCAGCTCTAGCTCCTGACTCCGACTTCTTGCCAATGCAGGCTCTGCGAGGCGGTGGTCATGGCTCTAGTAATCAGGTTCTTTCTCCTGTCATGGGGGACCCAGGGTTGGGTTCCCAGCTCCTGACTTCCAGCTTAGCCCAGCTTGGACGTTTATGGGTATTTAGGGTATCAAGCATCAAACGGAAGCCCTTTCTGTTTTTCTTTGTCTTGGTCTCTCAAATAAATAATAGATAATAACATTTTTTAAAAGAGACTCTGTCTTCAAATACAACTGCACTCTGAGGTACAAGGGTTTTAGGCTTTCACATGGGAATGTGTGAGAAGACACAGGATAGCTCATAGCAATCTCTGCGCGCGCTCCTTTCCCTCTGCTTGAACTTGGAGCACACACAATGCGTGCCAGCTCCGGTCTCCTTAATCACCACTTGCCTTCCTCTCTTCTAGTTTGCAGACGGCCCGAGTAGTGGCAGTGCCAGAATACTATGACTCGCTAGAAGTCAGATAAGGTAAACTCAGAGGACTTATGCATCTGACTAAGCCATTGTAGGTCTAACAAAATGTCATTTGGTATCTCTGAGACTAACATTTTAATTGTTTCAAAGCTAAGTACCACCTTCCCAAGCAAGTAAAAAAAACCGCAGGACACAAGGAACCTAAGAGCTACAAGATGCACAGTGAAAGAGCAGGGGAGGGGGTGGGGTGTCCATTATTTTGTCTCCCTTTGTGCAGCTGCAGCCGTGGTCACTTCTGTGGAACCAGGACCCTGGGTTCTAGCCTCAGTTCGGCCACTAACAACGTAGACCAGGGGAATCTCAGAACTCCTTTGTACTTCAAGCTATCCCTTGGTAAGCGGGGATAACCACACTTTGCTAACCGCACAAAGTAAAACCTCTGGAAGTTTCTTAGAGTCGAAGTGACTGTGTGAGCATGAAATTCTGTTTAAAAGCGTGTTATTGCTGCCCAGATTTCATCCCGGGTGAAATCCTGTCTCGGAGCATGCAGCACTGAGTGCCGCCTTATTAAAACAGGGTCAGTGTAGAAGATGATCCTTCTCCTTCTCCCCATTGCTAGAAGAGGCTGTGTTTAAGTCCTGGGTCGCAGAAGCATTTTTCATTTGGAACTCCAAGTAACCAAGGCTTTGTCAATCAACGAAAATGAAACACAACTTTTGAAATCAGAACAGACCAAGAACTTAGGTTCCAAGAGTATTTCTAAAGGACCAAAAACAAGTCACAGATGCATTGGTTCTGCCTCTGGTGTTTTCTGTAGTGCAATAAAGCCAGGCGCTCAGCCCGTAGGTCACTACGCCACCCAGGCTTGCGGGCACCAGGACAAGGTCAGGGTCAACACCCAAGACTGCTCTGTCTCCTCTAGGGAAGTGGCTTCTTCTCTTGCATCCTTTGCGATCAGATGGGGAGCAGTGAGGGAGACTCAGAGAGAGAAAAGATGAGCGTGTGGGAGGAGAGGCAGAAGGAGTACAAGAGAAGAGAAATGGGGCACGTGTTGAAAACAACCTATAGGCTGATTTTCTTTTTTTTTCTTCTTCTTTTTTTCAAATGCTTCAGATGACAATAACATGAAACTATAACCCATGATTGTTATCAGTGAAAATAATTAGATCAAAACAGAGCAAATCTTTCTATATTTTTTGTCTATACAGATTTTATAAGGTGGTTAAGGATAAAAGACTCCCTTATAAAAAGATTATTAAGATATGAGTATTAAAAAAATCTGATTTTCACTAGAACTCTCTATCTTGGGGAAGAAACTGAATACAATGTCCAAAACCCAAAACCGCTTCCAGGTGGCACTGCTTTCGTGGGCCTTCCTCAAACAACTTCGTGTGCTCTGACTGCCAGACCAAAGCCCCTTCCTGTGCTTTGCCTTTCTCAGCCTGGATGTTGATGTTGCCATGGTTTCTTCACTCCTCTCTCCCCTATCCAGGCAGAAGGGGTGTGTACCTGTGCACATGCACAAGAAAGGAAGGGAAATTAATAAAGCGACAAGAGGATTGGAGCGCAGCCACGCAGGGAGGCTGAGGAGCTAAATTTATATAACCTAGAAAACGAGAAGGCTCTGGAGGAACCTGACAAAGCTGCACTTCGCAGAAGCAATGCAAATGGAGGGAAGGAGCCACTCATGGTCTCAGAGGAGGGCAGGAGAGAAGGACTGGCCCCCGGCCCAGGCTGGGGGTGGGAATCCCGATGGATGGTAAGGGTGGAGGCCAGAGGGAGCCCCTGGGGTGGGGACCACGACTCCACCCTTCCAGCTCATGTCTGGCGGACGTGAGGGATGCAGCCATGTCACCGTCAGCTCAGCAGTGGCACGTGGCGCTTTCCCACCCACAGCTCGCTGCAGGTCTGACAGAGCCTCCTGTCTGCTACAGACAGCAGGGTCAGGGAAAGAGGGATTTCTTTTATCTCTTATGTGGACAAACTTCCTCTGAAAGTGACTTGAAAGAACCTTATTCCCCCCCCTTAAACACAGACATAATTTCAACCCTAACACTCTAGTGACTTGAGTTCATTTTTTTATTCCATCTTGCTCTGGTTAAATTTTGATCAATTGGAGCTATTTTAATGCTTGTGAAGTGTTTTTTTTTTTTTTTTTTTTTTTTTTTTTGTCTAGCCAAAAAAAAATGAGGACAATCCCCTTTACTCTGAACATGACTGCATAGATGTTTGATGGCTGATGAAAGGGGCTCAAGGCTGCTGGTTCCTGCAGTCCACTGAGTAGGGGATTAGAAGGCAGGGCATATAGGTTCCACTTCTCACTCTGCCACAGCACAGTCATGCATCACTTAGGGAGGGGGTATGAGCTGAGAACTATGATGTTAGGCAATTCTGTCACTGGGCAGACACCATCCAGCGCATTTGACAAGCCTGGATGGTGCAGGACATTCACTCTCGACATGCTCCCTTGAGTGCAGTCAAGAGATGCAATAACCGCAAGATATAGGATGCTGTTGCAGGTGTAGCAGAGCACACTGTTTCACCGGAGCCTTTTCTGTTTTTAAAGGTAGAAATACACCTTAAAATAATGATTAGAGGCCAGCTTTGGGGCACAGTGAATTAAACTGGTGCATGCCATGCCGGCATTCCGTGCGAGCACTGGTTGGAGTCACATCCTCCCTGTTAATGTGCCTGGGAAAGCAGCAGAGGACGTCCCAAGACACATGGGCCGTGCCACCCTCATGGGAGACTCATGGATGAAGTGGGCTCCTGGCTTCAGCCTGACTGAGTCCTGGCCATTGCGGCCATTTGGGTAGTGAACCAGTAGATGGAAGAACTTTAAGTCTTTCTCTAACTCTGCCACTCGATCTTTCAAATAACTAAAATGTTATAATTTTTCACAAAAAATAATTAAAAGCATGACAAATATGTCAACAAGCAACAATCCTTTATCGTGATTAAGTAATGTACTTAATTGTATGTGCTAAACTTTTATACAACTAACAACACGGTACTCTAGTGTTTGTGCCATAATCACCACCACCAAGTGAAGAGTGTGTTGTGCTGTGACACGGTGATGACTACAACATTACTAGGCAATAGGAGATTTTCAGCTCCACTGCAATCTTATGGGACCACTGTCATATCCAGTCACACATCCCTCTGAGAAATGTACCATTAGGTGACTTTAGCATTGTGAGGGGAAGAGCGCAGAGTGCATTCACACAAACTAAGATGGCCAAGACATCAGTAGGTGATTTAATCTTATGAAATCACCATCATTTATGCCATCTTTCATTCGCCAAAATGTAATGAGAAGCATGACTATATGAGCTATTGTTTACTACATACCAAACGATCACAAACTTAGCAGTCGAAAAACCACATATTTCTAACATTCCACAGTTCTCACTGGTGGTTGTACTGAGCAACTCAATTCCTTGCTACCTGTTAGCCAGAGCCCACCCTCCGTTTCTTACTATGAGGGCCTCTCCAACATGGGAGCCTGACTCATGAAAAGGTACAAGCACAAAGGGCAGCAGATTGAATGAAAGAATGCCAGCAAGACGGAAGTCACGATCTTTTCTCATCTCTTCTTGGATGTGCCTTTCTGTCGTGTTTGCTGCATTTGATATGCTGGAAGCAAGTCATTAGAGCCAGTTCCCATCCAAGGGGCAAGAAATACACAGGAAGCAGCTATTAGGAAGTAGGGACCATTGAAAATCATTCCAGAATGCTACCTACTTCAACATTAACCACATAAACCACCTTGGACCTTATTCTCTCAGGCATTTAATATAATAATAAAAAGAAAAACTTGGGATTGAACTAGAGGAAGGTGGCAAGTTCAACTGCTTGCCAGAGCCTGGGAGGCTGTGATGTTTTGTAAAATGGGTCACACGTGAGACAATAAGCAGGGCTAAGGGGACTCCAACAGCTATGCCTATCTCATTCCAGAACCCATCTATAGGTCACCAATCAGACATCATTCTTTTTTTTTTATTTTATTATTTTTTTTTTTATTTTTTGACAGGCAGAGTGGACAGTGAGAGAGAGAGACAGAGAGAAAGGTCTTCCTTTGCCGTTGGTTCACCCTCCAATGGCCGCCGCGGCCAGCGCGCTGCGGCTGGCGCACCGCGCTGATCCGATGGCAGGAGCCAGAAGCCAGGTGCTTTTCCTGGTCTCCCATGGGGTGCAGGGCCCAAGCACCTGGGCCATCCTCCACTGCACTCCCTGGCCACAGCAGAGAGCTGGCCTGGAAGAGGGGCAACCAGGACAGAATCCGGCGCCCCAACCAGGACTAGAACCCGGTGTGCCGGCGCCGCTAGGCGGAGAATTAGCCTAGTGAGCCGCGGCGCCGGCCCAATCAGACATCATTCTGGCTACCATGTTCTTCTAGATGGATGGAAATAGGATGGACTCTAATATTTTTGTTTTCTTTCATTCTCCTATCAGCTGTGTGACCTTCCATCTGACCCAAGCACAACGCACAGGCCATTCTGCAGTTCATGACCCTGAATCCTTGCAAGGGATTAAACGTCAATATGGCCACAAGAGGGGTGTTTCCTTAACTCAGAGTAGGTTCTTGCTAAGACAAATGAACATGGGCTACCAAAGAGAAGGCAAGCTGGCTACCTCATTTTCCTGGTCTGCATCTCATCTTACAGACGCCTCCCATCAAACGAGTGCTCACTAAAAGAAGGTTGAATTGAAGCAACACATTTACCAGGTTGATCATTATTAATTGGAAAATGCAAAATCCAAAGTGCTCCCAAATCTGAAACTTCTGTAGTGCTGACATGGGGCCGCATATGGAAAATACACTTTTGGATGATTTCAGATTTCAGACTAGGGCTATTCAACTGGTGAAGGTGAAGTCCGTGCACAACTTCTAAAATGTGACAAACTCCTCCATCTGAAACTCTGTTGGTCCTAAGCATTTTGGCTAAGCAGTACTCACCCCATAATGAAAATTATTGATCTATTATCATTTATTACATGCATACTTACTGAGCTCCTGTTGTTCCTGGGGAGGCATTAGCTCCGGGGATACTAAGGAGAATAAGACATAGTTCCTTGGGCTCTCCCAGGGTTTGCAGGAGACACTGACAACACAAGTGCCAAAGAGAAGGGTTTGAAGGTTCCAAGACCACTGAGAAGGAAACATCTACATCTACATGGAGCAGTTAGAGACGACTTCCCAGAGGATACAGGGGCGGCCACCCACTTCCAGAGGAGTTGTCCACAATCCTGCTTTCCCTTTGGTTGGTAAAATGTTTTACAATGCAATTTGTCTCATGAACCTGCCCAGCATTATGAGATCCCCAGATGGACATGCGTTATCACTGTGCCTGACAGAGAGGTAGCCAGGTGGGATCTGACACATGAAGCAGGTGCCCCCCAAAGACCTCTGCAATGCCTAATAAGATCCCAAGGGAAGGGAATGGTTCTGATTCAGGTAGCACTTGGATTTCTCAGCTCTGCTGGACTCCTGAGAGGAGCTGGTGTGAAATTATTTTACTCATGGCATTTATACATTGCTGATTTGGGACTAACCATCTACAGTATGATCATTGCCACTGCTGGGAATGAGAACAATGAGGGTAGCACTGTACTGCATCTCTGGATAGTGTTATTAAAATGTCTTATTTGATAGCAGCACTCAGCCCTGAGTTTAGAAAGGAGAAGTGTCATATTCTTTCCTCAAATCTTACCTGGCCTGAGGTCCAAGCTCTTATAGGCATAACCTAAATTTTATTGAAGCACCAGGGCCAGAATATAGACAGGGTATTTACATGGATTGCATAATTACCTAATATTAGATCTAAGAAACTCACACTGTTTTGTCTTGTAATATGCTATTGTTTGACCTAAATTGTCCCTAACTTAGCTATTTATTTGCTAAGCTGCGGCTTTGTCATTAGATACCTGGCTATTTCCCCCAAAGTCATTCGTATCTTGAAAATTATACAGGAAACAGCTTCAACTGTCCCCCTTACTTTGTGTCTATCGGTGAATCCCAAGTGCTTGCTTTGCTGTGATCAGAAAGAAGGAAGAGAGTTCTGTGTGTCTATTCATCTGAGAACTGTATAATCAGCCACACTCTGCAGCCCTGAGAAGCAGTTCAAACAGCATCTATTTAGCATGAAGACCAATTAAATAATTATCAAAAGCATCAGGAAGACAGCGAGGGTAAGACTCAGAGGAGCACACAGAGGCTGGTAGAAAAGTGCCCTTGCTGCTTTGAACGTTTCCCTCACTCACCATTTATTAAGCCATGTGCTGCCATGGACCTCTGCATATCAAATAGGGCACTGGGCGGCTCCTTTTGAATGTCTGGACCTCCCTGAGCACAAAGGAGCTCCCTAGTGTTTGGCAAGCTTAGGAGGAGAGGCAATTTTTTTTTCCAGTTGAGCTGCCAGGCCATTCGGGCTTGCAAAAATGAGCCCTTGGTTCGGGACTGAGTGAAGCCTGCATTCTGGCCACCTGTGCTGTGCAGCGTGCACCTTTGAACCCTGCTTAGCACTCCCACTTGGCCAGCCTGATGGAGCTGCAATCTGCACAATGATCAAATAGAGTGGCAAATTCAGAGGCTGGTTTTCCACGGATGAGTTCCTTCTTCTCTGACCCCTTTTCATTCTATCTATTTCTACTTTGCTCAAAAAGGCAGCTCCAGGGCATTCTGAATGAGCTCTTTCTGAAAAGGAACCAGCACCGGCACCGCATCCTCCTCCTCCTCCTCCTCCTCCTCCTCCTCCTGTGCACCTGGCTGGGAGCTTCAGCAGGGCTGCCCTTGAGGGCTGGCTATTATCTTGCTGCCACCCCTGTCCCAAGGCAGAAGCAAGACCCTGTGCAGCCATCCTGCAGCAAACAAGACCCACACATTCACCCATGCAGGAGAAACAAACACTCAGCAAATGGCCTATTCAGGGTGGGTTTGGAACTCATCATTTGTCTCAGAAAAGGGGGGATCTCTGAGGTGGCCCAGCACAAAAGGATGCCAATGACAAAGGGTCAACAGCAGATGCTGAAGAATGGAGTGGGAACAAATAGCATTCATGGGCTTCGTGTTTTGTGTGTCTCCCTCCAATGGTGCCTCATTATTCCCATGTCATTTTCAATTTCAACCATTTCTATTTCCACGTCCAAGGGAGCTGCCTGCCTGAGGGGCGTCTGCACTGATTTATGCTTGAGGTTTTTTGCCCTTGGACCGAAATGGGCCCCTTTAGGGTTTTTGCTGGATGGTGACATGTGTTTGCACAGCTCTGTAACTGCTGCCCTCTCCTGCCCTGTGTCACAGCAATGGCTATAATTTCATGCAGAGTGGAAGTGATTACGTTGATGTGAAGTTTGTGGAACAATTTAATATCTGGAATGAATGAAATGTGGGTGTGCCGGAGTTGCCACTGACCTTGAACTTGAAGACAGAATATGGCATGTATAATTTTTATTGAAGCCAGAACAGTCTCTGGTGTTAGAAACCCAGAGAGGAATGTGTATACGAATACACACCCACTTCTCTCACAATGATTACCAGTAGGGAGCTATCATCTCATCTGTAACATGAGTCAGAGTGAGACTCAGGCAAGTTGGAATGAAAAAGTCCATGGAACAGTGCTGAAGTCAAGTCAAACCCAATCAATATAGGCAGAAATTTCCTTCTTTCTTATTTCATGGTAATAATATAAAAATAATATTTATTTATGTGCCAAGGACCATTTTCAGAGCTTTCTAAGAATTAGCCTACTTGAGCTTCCTACACCGAATCTTAGCCCAAAGGCCGAGAAGTGATACTTGCTCTTCCTAATTACTAGGAGGAACAGGATCCACTTATCCTATTTCTCACATGAAGAAACTGAGCAGACACAAGGAGCTAAACAAAGTATCCAAGGACAGGAGATAAGCAGGGGGACCTGGGACAGAACCTGGGGAAAAGTTCCTTCAAATGCAGCTCACAGCCAGAAGATTTCAACAGCTGGCACTTGGAAGCATTGCACATTAACAGGAAACTTAACTTAGCAAGAGCCAGTACACACAGCGATGCAGTTCATTTTTCCCTCTGATGATAAACGTCTGGTTGGAGCAAGTCCAGAGCTGGCACAGCGACTCCGGCCCAGGGGATCGGGTTCCTTCTGACCTTTCTGTGGCCCCATTTGGGCTGGGTGCCTAATTCCAGACCTCCAGGTGCTTCATGGGCAGAAGTGCTCTGAGAGTCAGTCAACACACCCAGCTCCAGGAAGCAGAAGGGCAAAAGTGCACCCAGGCAGCCGCCTGCTGTCCTTTAAGCAGAGTTTCCAGAGGCTTCTTCCAACCCCTTCTTCTTTTTCATTTTTTAGATCTGGATTTATTTCATCTTATTTTTATTTCAAAGGCAGAGAGATAGAGTGAGAAAGAACTCCCACTTGTTAGTCCATTCCCACCACATCCTGGATGTGGTCAAGCCAAAACTAGGAGCCAGGAGCTTAACCCAGGTCTCTCATGTGGGTGTCAGGGACTCCACTGCTCGAGCCATCATCTCCTGCCTCCCAGGGCATGCTTCTGCAGGAAGCTGAAGTCAGGAGTGGAGCTGAGACTCGAACCCAGTTGTTCTAATACAGAGCAGGGAGGGAGGGAGGAAGGGAGAGAGGGAGATGGAAAGAAACAAAAATATGTTCACAAGAACCTGTGGCTAGAACCCAGTGGATGGATAAATTTGGACCCTGGATTTACATTGCCACTTTGACCCATGGAACTTTGTTATAAACTTGTTTTAACATGATTAGTGACTGAGAGAGTTCCCTCAAGCTGGAGCAACAGAGATCCTCTCTCTTAAAAAAAAAAAAAAAAAAAAGCTTGTTTATTCAAGGCCTCAAAAACCTCCATAGAGAAATATTTAAGGGCAATCAGCATTACATATTCAAAAATACCCAAGCACCAAGGAAACAAGTCATCATGACTAAGAATGAGGAGAGACATAAAACAAATAGCCCCAGAAAGACTCACATATTGTAAAACAGCTATGATTGTCATGGTTAAACAAAAGACAACTGATGAATGGATGAAGAAAATGTGGCACATACAGACTATGGAATACTACTCAGCAAGGAGAAACAATGAACTCCTGTCTTTTGCAACAAAATGAGTGCAACTGGAAACCATTATGCTTGATGAAATAAGCCATTCCCCCAACAAACAAATGTTACATTTTGATTTCTAGTAGTTAATATAGAGTATTAAAAATGTATAGGAGCAAAACAGACATCTTATGATTTGATTGTTGTTTTTAGCCATTGTTATACTCCTGTGGGACAAGTTTTTACTTGTTGAATATTAAGATTAGTGGTTTATTTAAGCCTGTGATTATAGAGTGGACTGAAATTACAGTTTTGCAAATGCTAAAGAAAAATAAAGGAAGGAAGGAGGGAGGGGGGAAGGAGAGCAATACGGTCATCTTCTTAGAATTTTAACTATGAAATACACAGAATCTGTTCTCTTATCTTAATAAAAATTTTTTAAAAAATGAAAGGCAAACTTAGAAATTTCTACAAAGAAAATGCATCTATAAAAAGTGACCTACAGGGGCCAGCATTGTAGTGTAGCGAGTAAAGTCACAGTCTGCAGCACTGGCATCCAATAAGGATGCCAGTTAGAGTCCCGACTGCTCCACTTCCAATCCAGCTCCCTGCTAATGTGCCTGGAAAAGCAGCAGAAGATGGCCCAAGTATTGGGCCTCTGCACCTGCATGAGAGATCCAGAAGCTCCTGGCTTCAGATTTGCCAAGCTCTGGCCATTACAGCCATTTGGGGAGTAATTCAGATGGAAGATCTCTCTCTCTCTCTCTTGCTCTCTCCCTCCCTCCCTCCCTCCCTCTCCCTCTCCCTCTCCCTCTCCTTCTCTTTCTCTCCCCTGTAACTCTGCCTTTCCAATAAATAAATAAATCTTTTAAAAATTTTAATCTAAATAAAATGACTTACATATTAGCAGAAAATAAAATCACTGAGACCTTCTTTGAATAAAAGATGAAAATAAACTATTAACAAACAGGTTTAAGAGATGATTAGAAAAAGCTAAAGAGAAAAATCAGAGAATTGGAAAACAGTTGTGAAGAAATGATTCAGAATGCAGGACAAACAAAAAGGAAAAGAGTAGGAAATATGGAAGAGACTCTTAAGGATAAAGAGAAAGTTTACCATAAGCTTTATCAGAGTTTTAGAAAGAAAGGGAAGAGATTATGGGTCGGAGGCAATATTTAGACCTAATTGTGGAGAATTTCTTCCAATGATGAAAGACACAAATCCAAAATCTCAGAAGGCCAACAAATCTAGAATGATAGCAAAAGAGACCCATACCTAAATGAAGAAGCTGCAGAAGACCAAAGCCAAAGAGAAGCTGTTCAAACAGCCAGAGGGGTAAAGGACAAATCCTCTTGTAGGAGCAACTGTTGGGCTGACGGTGCCCTCCTCAGGGTCAACCAGGGAAGCCCCCGGCCCACCAATGCCCTCCACAATGAACAGGGGGACAATACCTCCAACCTCAACTCTGAACACACAGAGAAATCTTTGCAGGATGAATGAGCATCATGATGGCGTTTTTAGACTAATAAAACTGGGGTAATTCACCTAAGACTCTAAAGGGAATTTTCAAATATAGACTTCTGACAGCAAGGTAACAGTTCCAGATAGGAATTCTGAAATCTGGGAAGGAATAAAAAAGCAACACAGAGCAACGAAGGGGTTAAAACTTGTGGTTAAACTTCAAAGAACAGAGATTGAGAAAAAATAAGATATTGTCTTATGAATTTTAAGACAAAGTAAAAAGTGAAATTCAGACAATATTAGCGTATAAGTCAAAATGAAGATGAACTGAGTCCAAAAACTCTAAATTCTGTATAGATTTTGGGAGCAGAATAATTGTACTGAGCAGCCTCAAAATATAACAAGCTACTTCCTCATGTGGTATGTTCAGTAACCACAAAAAGTGGAGAAAGACACTATATAACTTCTAGCAAATAGAAAATTTTGTTGGGATGATGAGAAATTAGCCAAAAGAAGAGTGTGAGACTAAAAATCAAGCCATCTTGGTCAGGTATTGTCAAGCAGAGGGCCACGCAGCCACTTGAGATGCCTGCATCCCCTATGGGAGGACCGACTGAGCCCCAGGTACTCAGCATCTCATCCGGCTCCCTGCTAAACGCACCTGGGAAGCAGCAGACTATAGCTCAAGTACTTGAGCTCCTGCCACCCAGATGAGACCCGGATGGAATTCCTGGCTCCTAGCTGTTGCAGTCATTTGGGGAGTAAACCAGCGGATAGATGGGTAATCTTTCTCGCTCTTCTTTTCCCTCTGTCTCTCTGCCTGTCAAATATATAAATGAATCCATTTTTAAAAAGGACCAGTGCTATGGCACTGTGGATTAAGCTGTTGCTTGTGACACCAGCATCCCATATCAGAGTGCTGGCTCAAGTCCCAGCTTCTCTGCTTCTGATCCAGCTCCCCGCTAATGCACCTGGGAAAGCAGCAGCAGGTGGCACAAGGGCTTGAGTTCTTGACACCCAGGTAGGAGACCTGGATGGAGGTCCAGGCTGCTGACTTCAGCATGTCCCAGACCTGGCTATTGTGTTCATTTGAGCAGTGAACCAATAGATGCAATCTTTCCTTTCTCTCTTTCTCTCTCACTCACTCAATCTTTCAAATTAATTAATAAGTAAATCTTTTAAAGAAAAGCAATGAGCCATAGAATGAGCAAAATAAAAAATAAAAAAAAAACAAGATAGATTTAAAACAAAAATATGAATTATCAACAAACTGGCAAAGGCCTTCAATTAATGAGGAATACAGTAGACTGGACAGAAAATGCAAAATACAACCAAGTGGTCTATCTCACTCGAGGTCATTTATCAGATACACCCTTCACATTATAGATACACCTCTAACATATCAGAACCAAGAAGGCAAAAATTACAGATTTGTAAATATTAACTGAACTGTAAGTTAATTTAGTACTTCTATACTAAAGTTTAATAAAGTTATCTTTCTTGAGGGTCCTTCATAAAGAAATGGTTCAAGGGATCATAAACCTGTTTTCTACTGTTTTAAATGCATGTACATGTAGTTTAGCTTCAAGTGACATATAGCAAACATTGACAGAGCTACAAGAGGAAGTATCTAATTAACAATGACAGTGGGATTTTTTTTAATACATTTCTCTTAGAACCTGATGGAAGCAGTCAGTGACGCTATAGAAGATTTAAACAAAATGATTGGCAAAGGAGACTTTCAACAATATATAGAATATTCAAAAAGATCTTTTAAAAAGTTTAAAAGCTATGAGAAATTCTAAGTAATAAATGTAAAATATGCTTTCTTTTCAAATACATATGGGCATTTTTACAAAAATTGACCCTATCTTTGACAAAGAAGTCTTTATTTTAATCTAGGAATTAAGAAATCCCCTTTTCCTGGGGCTAGTGTTCTGTCATATTAGGTAAAGCTACTTCCTGCAATGCCAGCATCCCATTTGGTTGCCAATTCATATCCCAGCTGCTCTACTTCTAATCCAGCTCCCTGCTAATGGCCTGGGACAAGCAGTGGAAGATAGCCCAAGTGCTTGGGCCCCTGCACCCATGTGGGAAACCCAGATGAAGCTCCTGGCTCCTGGTTTAGCCCTGGCCATTGTGGCCATTTGGGGAGTAAACCAGCAGATGGAAGATCTCTCTCTGTCTCTCTCTCTTTCTCTATGTAACTCTGACTTTCAAAGCAATGAAATAAATAAGTTTTGAAAAAATGAAATCTCTCCTTCCAAAATTATATATATTTATACGTACATACATACATACGTGTGTGTGTGTCTCACAGGTAAACTATAAACAAAAAATAAGAATATACTTTTAACTGAATAATGAAAATGATCTGATTTCCTATCTTTAAGGGGACAAACAATGGAAATTTATAATGATAAATGCTTGTATTAGGAAAAAAAAGGCTGACACTTAATGAATGAAACACCTATCTGAAGAAATCAGAATAGCAGCCAAATAAACCTAAGGTGAAAAGAAAGAAAGAAAGATAGTATCAGAGGGGCTGGCACTGTGACGTAGCGGGTAAAGCCGCTGCCTGCAGTGCTGGCATCCCATATGGGTGCCGGTTTGAGTCCCAGCTGCTCCACTTCCAATCCAACTCTCTGCTATGGCCTGAGAAAGCAGCAGACGGCACAAATCCTTGGGCCCCTGCACCCACATGAACGGGAGACCCAGAAGAAGCTCCTGGCTCCTGGCTCCTGGCTTCAGATTGGCGCAGCTCTGGCTGTTGGGGCCATCAGGGGAGTGACCCAGCAGTTGGAAGAACTCTCTCTGTCTCTTGCCTCTGCCTCTCTGTAACTCTTCTTTTCAAATAAATAACTAAATCTTTAAAAAAGATAATATCATAAAGCAATTTAACAGAACATATACACAAAATAAAGAGAATCCGCAAAGCAAAAGTTGTTTTTTGAAAAGATAAATGAGTTTGAGAAACTACAGATAAGATTAATAAAAAAGGACACAAAAATACCATAAACTATAATATGGGTATTCTATAGATGTTACAAACATTAAGAAATGCAGGTGGATACCATAAACATCCTCATGTGAAGAAATTAGAAAAATTTGATTAAACTACCAGACCTTTTAAGATTATAATTTATCATGAATAAATAGAAACAGATGAACTGAGCTGTCCTACAAAAATGAATGAAGTGGAACCAGACGTTATCAGTCTTTCAGAGAAAACCACAAATAGTAGAAATTATTTTACACAAATTCCTTCACCCAAGAAGGAATGCCATCTCCATCAGCAGGGGTCCCTTAGGCTGCAGCCTTCCTTGGAATTCCGCTGTGTAGACAGTACGTGGCCTACCAGTGAAGAGCGCGAGTATTTGTGCTCACATTCCTGCTGGCCAACATCACTGGTTGGAAATGTTGTTTATGTAGAGGATGGAGAAATGGTATAAAGGTTACATGTCTTTGCCACATGCTACCCGGCTACCCACGTTTTATGAGCTAACAGCACCCTCTTACTACACCTCCACAAAGACAGCAGTAAGGACAGAAACTGTAGGCTAATCTCTATCATCAATAGGTGCAATGAGGCTGGTGCTGTGGCACAGCAGGCTAAGCCACGGCCTGCAGTGCTGGCATCCCGTGTGGGTGCCGGTTCCAGGTACAGCTATTCCACTTCTGATCTAGCTCCCTGCTAATGCGAATGGGAAAGCAGTGGAAGATGGTCCACATGGGGGCTCCTGCTCCCATGTGCAAGACCCAGAAGAAGTTCCTGGCTCCTGGCTTCAGTCTGGCCCAGTTCTGGTTGTTGCGGCCATTTGGGGAATGAACCAGCAGATGGAAGATCTCTCTGTCTCCCCTTTTCTCTCTCTATAACTGCTTTTAAATAAATAGATAAATCTTTAAAAATATATACAGGTGCAAAGATTCTAAACAAAATATTAGCAAACAGAATCCAGCACAGGTTAAATACATCTTTAGCAAAATGGCTGGTACCAAAAGTGTTTCAGACTTGAGGGTTTTTTCTTTCAGATCTTGGAGAATTTGCATAGATTTTACTTTTTGAGCATCCATAATCCCAGAAGTCTGAAGCTCCTAAATCTGAAACTTTTGGAGTGTCATGTGAACATTTAAAAAATTTCAGATTTCAGTGGCCAGCATTGGGGTTTAATGGATTAAGCCACTGTGCCTGCAATGCTGGCAACACATATGGGGCACAGGTTTGAATCCTGGCTGTCCTGCTTCTCATCCAGCTTCCTGTAAATTCACATGGAAAGGCAATGTACGATGGTCTTGGGTCTCTGCCAACCATGTGGGAAACCAGGATGAGCTCTGGGCTCCTTGCGTAGGCATCACCCAGATGAAGCTGTTGTGGCCACTTCAGGAATGAACCAGCAGACAGAAGCGTGTGCCCTCTCCCTCTCTCTCTCCCTTTCTCTATCTCTCCCTTTCTCTGTCTCTGTATCTCTCTGACATATCCTCTTTTTTTTTTTTTTTTTTTACTTTCAGAATTTTTATTTCAAAACAACACAGTAACATTAATAATAGAAAAATTCACATGGAAATATGCACAACCTGGTCACTGAGATGTGGGAAAAACATTCCACCTTGCATTACTGCCAACCACCTGTCTGAAGAGCCAGAGGCAGAGGTGCAGGTGGAGGAAAGCCACCCTTTCCAGCAGAGCCCCATCTCGCAGTCAAGGCAGATTCCATCCAAAGGTTCAATGACCACAGGGAATGATGAGAACTAAAACAATGTGATCCACAAGGGTTTTGCTAGCGGTCTGAGATATGTAAGCCCCAAGAAGGGAAAGGGAGACTAAACAACCATTGAAAAGGGAAGAGAGGGTGTTAACAGGGTCCAATCTCTTTTTATCAAGTCCTGGGAAACTAGGTGATGACTATGGGCGTGCACAGGACCTGCAGCAGGAGCAAGTCCCTTGGCTCTCACCCTCTCAGCTATTCTTTATTTTTTATCCCTTTCAATGGATGCCTCCCTCTCTCCCTATTATCAGGGTCCCGGAAGGCCAAACGCCCTGATCTCCACTCCTGTTGTCTGAATCTGGAGTGAGGCAGAGCTGTCCACCCTCAACCTCAAGATTTAGAAAGTTCTCCATCCCCTTCTCCAACAGGAAAAGGTAGCCAGATGAGCCAGAATTCTAAAGTTCTGGACGCAGATTCCACCCAGCAGAGGCAGTGTTATTTACATGTCTAAGGATGCACTTGTTAGCATATTCTATCCAAAAGGAGACTATAGAACACAGGAAACGAATCATTAATAAACTACTTCTACCCCGAGCAAAGTGACGGTGCACATACATCATACTCTCAAGTGTGGGCTACATTGCATCTCCACGCATACTATTTCAGGTGTGGCCTACATGAAGACTCAAGTCCCCAAGGTGTGCCTTGATATGGATCAGGCAGACAGGCATGCCATGACCCTGAACAACACACTTACACTGGGCAAGAATCATTCAGGAAAATTCTTCTCCCAGAGCTGAGGTTACAAAATCTACATTGACTATGAACATTCTCCCCTGAATTTCTCTAAAGGTACAGGTTTAAATGAAATAAAAGCCAACACTTAAAATCTCTTAAAGAACAAAATGGAGAAATACTGAATCTCTACCAAGAACTATTTTAGGTTTCTTATTTGGAAGGCTCTCTCCCAGTGGGATGGTGGGATGGCCAAAGACACGGGGGTCTACTAAGAGGGGAAGGAGTTATTTGGTCCAGTGAGGGGTAGAGATTTCTAAAAATTACCTTCCCTTCTCCAAACTCCACCCAAAATTAGAACCCATCAACCGCCATTAACTATAGTGCCCGTCTTGGTAACAACACTAAATTTCAAGTAACGTTATATATAAACTATAATATTAAAGATAAAAGTTCAAAAGGAAATCAGTAGCTTTTTTTTCAGACATGCATGTAACCTTTCCAGTAAATAAAACTTAGGCATTTCCTTTATACCCCAAGGACAGAAATTGTTAACAGACAAGTTGCAAGCCTCAGACACCACATCCTTACCCAAGAATGAACGTTTCTCCCTGAAATCCCTCCCTTCCTGTTGCATCTGGACCTCTTCAGAGTCAAGTCTTCTACGCTACAACCTCTCTTCAAATGCCTCCCTCTAGCTTGAATTTCCTTATGTTTACATTCTTTGGTAAAATTACTTCACACTTAAAAAATAAATATTTATGCAATAAAACCAGCAGATAAAATAAATAAAACTCAAGTTACTTTGCTGCATGGAAGTGAGGAAGGCATTCTCGTCTTGTCCCCGCCTTTGGGCCTCCACACGCTCCTCTCTGTTTTCTGCTAAGTCTGAGGTTGGGGGAACTGCACGGCTACTCTTACTCCCTTATAAGCCCTGGTGAGACAGTATTAAGTATTAGAACCTGAGAGAGGGAGACTGGGAAAAGTTGTCACACACCAAGCAGCCAATTCCTCCTGATATGAAAGTAGGTATCCTTGGTCTCTCCTAAAAGAGGAGACAATGCCTAAGTAATAAATGTTTAAAAAGCCATTGGAGATCCAACTGCTGCTAGCGTTGGGTTCACCTGAGTGCCTCTGGGGTGTGTGGGATGAAAAAGGACTCAAAGGGCAGCCTTCAGAAGCAGTCCTGGGTTCATCCTGATGAGGTCTCTCCTCCGCTCAGGGAGAGGTTGCTTTTCTGTGTTGGGAGGGAGGTGGAAGGAGGCACAACTTAGACATGGGTGGTGGTCTCAACAGGCTGGATGCTGTTCATCTCCTCGTGGGATCCTTGCCCAATGTATTGGCCTCCACAGCCTGGTCTTCAAAGGCCCTTGTAATATCCTCAAAAGTCCTTCTCGGGTCTCAGGAACTTTGAAGAAGGTGAAGATAAACAAGGCAACAAGGAAGATGGCAAAGATCATGAAAACATAGGCTCCTAAATACTATGCAGCTGAGGGGAAGAAGAGTCTGACCAAAAAGTTGGAGGTCCAGTTGGAACAACCAGCCTCTGCCATGGCAGCTGGGCATGGTCCCTGGCTAAAGAGTTCAGTCCCAATAAACCAGGGAATGGGGCCTGGTCCAATTTCAAAGAAACCACATAGATCAAGATGGCAGCAATACAGACTAAGCCCATTGTATCATATTTATCCTTTAATAACAAAGAAACGGTCATGGGGATGGAACAAAGAGCCATCCCTCCGAGGCCGATCAGATATAGAGTTCTCCTTCCTGCCTTTCCCACCAGAAACACGGAAACGATAGTGAAGGCAGCATTAACAAGCCCTGCAGCACAATGGAGATGATGATGGGCTGCCGGTAGCTGGGTGCCCTCCAGAGCTCCAGCGCCGTGACTTGCTGTTCCTGGACCATCCTAGCACTCTCATCTTTCACCTCCTGGATGTCCTGGGCCACATCCTGGGTGCCCCACAGCCGATGCAAGATCTGCTTGGCCTGATCTTCCTTTCTGCTAATGAGCAAGAATCTAGGACTTCCAGGGCAAAACAGAAGGGCTGCACTTTGCAGAATGGCTGGAATGTTGGTGAAGCCCCATAGCACTGGCCACAGCGCTTCAGACCCCAAGATGACTTCCAGACCAAAGAGCTGAGCCATCAGAATCCCAACAACGATGCCCAGCTGGTTGGGAGTGCCAAAGGCCCCTCGTAGAGCAGTGGGTGAGATCTCCCCAGGATACATGGGCACAAAACCTGTGCAGAGTCTGCAGAAGATGCCAAAAATCAAGCGGCCCGGGATCCGTGTTTCTACTGACTCAGGTATTTTACAGAACCCCATGAGGTAGCCACCGATTTCAGCCAACAGGTTGACAATGAGCACTGAATTGTGCCTGCCAAAGCGGCTGAAGAAGATGCCAACAGAAAAAGAGCCAATCCTGCCACGACCAGAGAAGATGGCCACAGACAAGGTCCAAAGGTTCGTGAGCAGCAGCCTTCTGGGAGGTTCTTCCAACTTCTCACCCACCATGCAGTGAAGAAAGCTCCTTATGATCATGTCAGGAGCACTGACGACTCCAGTGTTATAGCCAAACGGGAAAGAGCTGATGGCAGCGACCCGGGCAGCACAGATCAGGTATGGGGCAACCTTCGTAGACCCCATGGCCTGAACTCAAGGCTTTTGCCAATCTTCTAGGGAAGCTGTGGGTGTGGCATCCCGGAAGCACATCTTCCAGTCCACACAACCTTCAGCCCATCTTTCTTGGGGGCAAGTTTCTTCGCAGCCTGGCAGGGAGCCTCCACAACCCTCTCCCTCACCCTGACAGTATCCCTCTTCCTCTCTCTCTCTGCCTTTTTTTTTTTAAAGATTGATTTATTTATTATTTGAAAGGCAGAGTGACAGAGAGGCAGAAGCAGAGAGAGAAAGAGGTCTTCCATCCACTGGTTCCCTCCCCAAATGACTACAAAGGCCAGAGCTAGGCTGATCAGAAGCCAGGAGTTGCTTTTGGGTCTCCTGCATGGGTGCAGGGGCCCAGGCACTTGGACCATCTTCTGCTGCTTTCCCAGGCCACAGCAGAGAGCTGGATTAGAAGTGGAGCAGTCGGGACTTGAACTGGCACCCATGTGGGATGCCGGCACTGCAGGCAGCAGTTTTACCCACTACGCCACAGTGCCAGCCCCCTCTGCCTTTCAAATAAATTAATAAATAATTTTTCAAGTTCTTCAATTTAGAATACTTTGGATTTAGGTTTTTGAATTTTTATTAGGGATGCCGAATCTGTGAAACATATAAAAAGGAAAACACAGTTAACATCAGACTGGATTTATTCTAAGAATGCAAATTTAGTTTGAAAATTGATTTTGAATACCAATTAATGTATTAGCTAATTAAGATATTAATAGAATTTGATTATAGTCCCTTTTTTTAATCCAATGAATAAAATTCAGGATATTTTTTTTCCTCTCTTAGCAAACAAGTGGAATAGGGAACTTCCTGAGAAGTTTTATGCAGAACCTGTAAAGACACTACTCCACAGGTCTCTTGCTTATGGTGAAATGTTGGCGTGCTTTCCCTTTGCAATCAGAAGCAAGGAAGTAACTGTTACTACTACTTCTGTTATTTCAACATTGTACTAGACAGCCTTGTCAGTGAAGCAAGTAATAGCAAAAGATGTGACAGGTGAAATCAAAACTCTGTTTATAAATGATTTAACTTTTATGTTTAAAATAAAAAATAGCACAAGTCTGGAAAATTTCTAGAAAAATAATTTAACATGAAATAGACTTTAGTCATATAACTCACCCCACAATTTTTTTTAGATGAACCTGTTGGGCATAAATATAACACAGTGTATATAAGACCTAATGAGAGAAAATGATTAGGCTTTATTGAAAAAACTTTAAAAAGATAATAAATGTAGAAATACACTGTGACTGGGGACAAAAGAATCAATAATATAAAATTATCAAATCTTCCCATATGGATTTATAGATGCAATAGAATTTGTGGAATTTGATAGCACATGCAAGTACAAATGGCCAAAAACATCCAGGTAATACTCTGGAGGAAGAGCACATTAGAAACAGCTCCATTAGCTTTCACAACCTAACAACAACTTATTTTAAAATAATTAAGACAGTAAAATACTGGTGTAGAGATATGCAGATATGCTAATGGGAGAGAAGATATAAACCAGAAGGCATGTCCATGTGTGTACAGTGTACTCTCCATTTCTACCAGTTCTCTACCTATGTGTTCAACCAACCATGGACCAGGTCAAAAACATTCCAGAAAATTGCTTCTGTACCAAATACTGGCTTTTATTTTTTACCCATTACTCCCTAAACAATCCAGTACAAAAATATTCACCTGGCATTTACATTGAATTACATATCATAAGTAACCTAGAGAAGATGTAAGTATACAGGAAGATGTGTGTAAGTTATATGCAAATACTTGTCATTTTGTGTAAGGAACTTGAGCAGCCACCGATTTGGACATCTGACAAGTCTTGCAGCCACT
Organism: Oryctolagus cuniculus; assembly: GCF_964237555.1. Classification (NCBI taxonomy): domain Eukaryota; kingdom Metazoa; phylum Chordata; class Mammalia; order Lagomorpha; family Leporidae; genus Oryctolagus; species Oryctolagus cuniculus. The sequence continues at coordinate 164,556,346 of NC_091432.1, forward strand.
CTCCTCCAGACACTGCAGGACAGCTGATGGTCCCCAGCTCTGTGCAGAGGCCCAGAGAGACAGGAGGGAGCAAAGTGCCCGCAGAAGATGGTGCTCAATGGGGAGCATTGAGGACAAAGACGTTATTGGGCTGCCATGTCACACCAAACACAGATGAAATGCCTAGTATGAAAGTCAAAACTGTCAATTCTGAAGAAGGCAATACAGAAGAGTCACTACAGGATAGGGTACAATTTCTGACACACAAAACCACAAAAGAGAAGTGTGATAAATATAACTACAAAAAAAAAGCAGAAACTTCTTTTCACCAAAAGGCAATACAAAAAGAATACAAAGCAAAGCCACCGAGTGGGAAAAGCTATTTGCATTATGGCTAACTTACCAAGTCAATTCCTGCATATGTACCTAACAGAAACCCATATACACCAGGATACGTGGATCATTCATCACAATTCATTTTTATAACGCTCAAAAAAGGGTAAAACACAACTAACTGCTCCGTAATATTTAGGTTTTAGAACTACTAGGCAAATGCAATGACAACAAAAGGTAGCTTGGTGGTTGGAAGAAAGATGGGGACATCAGCAGGACGCCTGGCAGATACTGATTTATTATGAGGAATCGGCTCACTCACCCAGTTTGGGAGATGAAGAAGCAGTGATGCTGGGCCCTGGTCTGCTGCCTGCAAGGTTGAGGCCCTGGAAAGCCAGTGGTAGAATCCCATTCCTAGCCAGGAAGCCTGAGAACCAAGGCAGCTGATGGTATAAACCCCAGTCCAAAGGAAGAGGCAGACCCATGTCCCATCTCAGGCTGGCGGGCAGGAAGCAAAGGGGGCCAATTCTTTTTCCTTTACCTTTTTGTTCTCTTTGGCTCCGTAGCAGCTTGGATGATATCCACTAACTTTGAGAAGAGCCATGCACTTACTAAGTGCACCGTCGAACATGCTAATCCCATCTGGGGACACCCTCACACATATACCGGATGGAATCTTTAATATGGGCACTTCCTGGCACACTCAGACTCATGCCTGAGATCAACTACCACAGTCAGCAAACCTTTTCTGCAAAGAGCCAGACAGTAGTTATTGCAAGTTTATGGGCCATATGGTTTCTGTCACAACTTCTCGACTTTACCATTACAGCTTAAAAGTAGACATGGGCAGTAGGCGAAAGAATTGGCATAGGTGTGTTCCAATAAAACTTTATATGCAATAAATGGTAGCAGGCTGCACTCAGTCCATTGGCCATATGTGTTGACTCCTATTCTAAGTGATGGTTACATGGTACTTGCTTTGCAATTATCTGCTTTATGCAGGTTTTTTTTTTAAATATGTATATCATCTTTCACAAGAATAAAGGGAAGGGCCTAGACCCAAAAAGGAAATCTAGCTTGAACGTTAAGTTTTAGATCTGCAGATCAGAAAGCCTGCGTGTGATTTGTGTCTGACCCAACCACATGGTACTGCCCACAGGTATCCTGCCCCCTGTAAAGTAGGCTGGTGGGTAGGAAGTAAGGGGAGCCAATTCCTTTTCCCTCCACCTTGTTGTTCTATTTGGCCCCTCCTATTAATATCTAGCTAATATGTTTGCTTTGGGGGTTAATTGAGATGGTCAGGTTAGGACTTACTAGAGAGTCTAGCTCAATAAATTTTTTTTTCTTTCAGATAACAGGGTCATTAAAGCATAATGAGGCACTCTTATCAAAACTTTAAAGAAGCTCTTATTGCTGCTGGCCAATATTATCTAGTAGGGAGGGAATTTATGCAAGAATAGGAAATATACACAATCTCTTCCATTTACAATGTGGAAAAATAACAAGAAAACATGGAGTGCGGCCTACTATTTCTTGGAAAGCACTTTTTGCTTAGCATATTTTGGGTACTAAACAGAGGACTTAAAACATATTTTAAGTATACCCCAGATATTAATTATAAGAGGGAAAAAACAACGTGAAGCAAAGAATTCATTTCTGATTCCTAGACCAGAAAGACAATATCTCGTGCCTCAGGAAAGTCTTCTTGCAGGCATAAAACCTGGCTTTGCACAGGGGGTTAGACTGTTATAGTAGCAGAATCATGGTTCTCCAGAGACTCCCCATCCTCAGTCTCCAAAACCATGCATATGTCGCCTTATCTGGAAAAGAGGATCCTTGCAGCTCTAATTAAGCCAGGCAGTTGGAATGAGGATAATATCCTGATTATCTGGATCAACCACAAGGGTAAGGGTTGTTCCACGTCAAAGAGGGAGACAGGAAGGTCAGAGTTAGAGGGGATATGAAGATGCTATGGTGTTGACCTTACAGAGTGGAAAGAACCCCCAGGCCAAGAAATGAAAAGCCATGTGAAGCCAGAAAAAGCAAGAAATGAACTTTCTTCGAGTTTACTACAGAAATATAATCCAGACATCACCTTAATTTTAATCTAGTAAATCCATTTCAGACTCCAGATTTCCAAAAGTTTAAGACTAAATTTGTGTTGTTTTAGGCTACTATGTTTGTATTACTTTGTTACAGCCATCACTAGAAATTCACAGAACTTTCTAATGGATAGAGGGTCCAAGTGGTCTCTGCGTAACTTCTTAAACTGCCCTCTCTAGAAGGCTTATTCACGACTCCCAGGATACCTGATGCTAGGTTACAGAAACACACAAACCTGGTCCCAACCCCCAAGAGCTTTCAGGACAGGTGTGCTGGGCAATCCTCTTGTGTTTCTGCTCATCCTGTGACCAGAGGGGCTGACTGCCATTGTCCAAAGGATGGCAGTGCGTTCACTGAAGAGCCTTGGATGGTAGAGCTAGTGTCTCCCCTATAGCAGAGGAAAGATGCACTTACGGCTCTGTAGAGACTCAGGTTTCTGAAGACGATGGCTCTCCTCCTATCAGGCAACCCACTGTGTGTGGACATCGCGTCTTGCCCTTTTGCAGTGTTTTGTGGGAATTGGGTCTGGAAAATCAGCTCGAGAAAATGATGCTACCTTGGCTATTGCTATTGCTGTGAGTCATGAACTACTGTTTGTCTCTGATCGGGGTATTTTGTGTCTTCTATTAGCACCCAGGGAACTCTACAAGGTCAGTTTATTTCCTCACAAATACAGTAACCCTTCAAACCCTTCACAAGTCCAGACAATACTAAACAAAACAATAAACCTTTATGAACAGCATGGGTCAAAGTTTGCTAAAAGTGTTTACAATGGAAACAACAAGAAAAGAAAGTATGCATATCAAGTACTTCGCAAATATTTCCACTAAGTTTTCACAGTGCTCTGTAGACAGATGTTAGCTGCCATGTTCATGGCCACCAAGTTGTCAGCTTAGAAAACCCAGTGGACTGTAATCCAGATAAGAATGGCTCACCACACCGTGATTACCTCCCTCATAACATGTCCCTGAGAAAATCCAGGGCCCCCAGAAGACCCCATAGTAGTGGTTCTCAGAAGGGATGATTACCTTCCACCCCTGCCATACCTGGAAGAGGCTGAAGACATTTTTGGTTGTCACAGTCTGGGGTAGGACTGTTTCTGGCCCTCAGTGACTGGAGCTCAGGGATACAGCTAAAAATCCCATAATTCACAGGACAGTTGCCTAAAAGAACTATCCAGTCCCAAACACCACTAGTGCTGGGGTTGACAAAATCTGCCTAGGGTGTAAGCAACTCTTGATTCCAGTTTCCTGCCTCTATTCTGCTAAGCCCTTTACCTGTTGATTTATTTTACCTTGATAGGCATCCAAACTGCCGTCCCTCCCTCCCTAAAACAAAGTCACCACCAATAGAAGCCTACTGTGTGCAGAAGAAGCATTGCTTAAGATGTGTAGACCTGAGGTAGAAAGGTACAAAATCACATCACACCGCACGTCAGTCAGGCAGCGTGCTAGGCTGCCCTGCTCCAAAACCCTTTTAGCCACTTTTCTCCTGGCTCAACTCACGCCTTTCACTGGGCTGGCTCCGTCCTCACGTATCCACTCTACTGTGTAGAGCAGCCACTGGATCCTGTCGTTTCCTTCATCTCAACTCAGCTCTAGCCTTTCCTTTCCCTAGACCAGTGACTTTCAAACTTGAGCATGAACCGCCACCCCTCCTGCTCCATCCCGAGGGGGGAAGCGGGGGTCTGTTATCACTCAGCATCCAGGCTTTGAGTTTGTAGGTGTGGTTGAGAATTTGCATTTCTTTCACAGGTTCCCCGGTGACACTAATGTCACTGGGGCTCTGACAACACTTTTAGAACCATTCTAAAACCAAAAAGCCACACTAACCTACCCAGACAAAAACACCATTATTTCTGCAGCAGAATAAGGGACCTACAGAGAAGAAGGTGTTTCCCTTATCTGACCCACCCTTTTCAAGGGGTGGTGTGAATTCAGTGCAGTGTTCCCCATCTCCCATAGTCATACACAGAAGAGCAACTCGGGGCTTAGAGAAGTAACCAGGAGGCCACATGCCAGGGCCCAGGCCTGGGGGTTCTGAAGCCCCAGCCTGCGTGAGTGATGCTAAATGGGAAGGTACAGACCCCGGAGCCATGAACAGGAGCCAGGTTTTCAACTGTGTGAGGCAGCCCTAGTGGATAGAAATCCCAAACCTACCATAGGAGTCAGTTTTCTAAAGCTCGTACACCAGTAACGGGGATACGGACCTTCACTGCCAGGTTTTATGACCTGTGATTCCCTAGGACACATGTGGGAACAATGCCAGGAAAGGGATGAGGCTTGACAGGAACTCTGGGTGGGCCTCAGTGCGCGCACGTGTGTGTGTGTGTGTGTGTGTGTGTGTGTCGGTGCATAGGAGGAGCCTGGCTGGAAGGTTGATGTCCCTACCAAACCTTTGGGAGTGAGGCATGAATGATCTTCATAATGAAGACTGAACAATGGCCGGCGCCGCGGCTCACTAGGCTAATCCTCTGCCTTGTGGCGCCAGCACACCGGGTTCTAGTCCCGGTCGGGGCGCCAGATTCTGTCCCGGTTGCCCCTCTTCCAGGCCAGCTCTCTGCTGTGGCCAGGGAGTAGAGTGGAGGATGGCCCAAGTGCTTGGGCCCTGCACCCCATGGGAGACCAGGAGAAGCACCTGGCTCCTGCCATCAGATCAGCGCGGTGCGCTGGCCGCAGCGCACCGGCGGTGGTGGCCATTGGAGGGTGAACCAACGGCAAAGGAAGACCTTTCTCTCTGTCTCTCTCACTGTCCACTCTGCCTGTCAGAAAAAAAAAAAAAGAAAAAGAAAAAAAAAAGACTGAACAAGTCATGAGATGTCAGGATATTGTATGTCATTTTTTTACGGAAAAAAAAAAAAAAACAGCTGACTGATGTTCCTCTCTCTTGTTCCACAAAGGGAAAAAAAAAAAAAGGTTAGGTTGGGTCAGGGGAACTGTTTTGTTTGTTGTTGTTGGAAGAGAGGGGGCAGAATTCAACCTATTATGGAAACAGAGATCTGTGGATAAGAAAGGAAAAGGAGTAAATGATGAGCCGAGTAGAGTAACAAATGCGCTGGAATAAATGATTAAAAAGCAGATGAGACAGAGAGAATGGTTCCCTTTAGCAATTGCAGGAATCCAGGTGTTTGCCAGTTCTGGCCAGCTGCCGACACCGCTGTGTGTCCTTATGTCCAGTCGTGCAACTGAGAGGTCAGCCTCCCCGTACGGTGAGTACGATGCTGCAGGCACTCTGCACCTCTGCACAGGGCCTCGTCTGTACAACGGAACACAACAGCACTAGCCAGGCACTTCTGCAAACTCCACTTCCCTGGGTGCTCAGTGGACCCAATTCTCCTTCGGAAAGGCCAGTAAAATCAGAATAACTGTCGTGAGGAATTAGCTAGGGCTTGGAGGACTAAAATCATTGACCGCCGTAGGTGACTGTGCTCCATGGTGAGACCAAAGGGGATGCAAACAGTGCTGTTCAGCTCTCAGTCTAGCTTCCAACAGCAGAGTGAATAAGCCAGACTGACAGCTTTTTCATATGAATAGGGCCTGCGAGGTCTTGTACGACAGACATACAATATATAGAAATCTCAACTCCAAATTAAGTTTCCCTGGCTCCATGAGTTTCATCTACACTGCAAAAACAGGGAGTTCTGCTGAAAAATATTGTATAAGCTTATTTGTGTGTCATCACAGCATCTTGTATCGGAGTGCCTGGGTCCAAGCCTTGGATTTGATTCCGATTCTAGCTTCCTGCTTACATGTACCCTGGGGGTCAGCAGGTGAGGCTCAAGTATCTGGGTCCTTGCCACCAAACTGGAGACCCAGAATGAGTTCCACTATCCTGGCTTCAGCATGGCCCTGCCCTGGCTTTGCCAGCGTTTGGTGAGTGAATTGGTGGATGGAACATCTCTCTCTCTCTCTTTTTTTTTTTAATCTCTCTGGCTCCATGCCTTTCAAATAAATGAAAATAAATGAGTTAAAAATTCTTTAAAAAATGTGAAGTTATGCAAAGGACTGGGAACCTGATTAAGAGCCCAGGCTGAGGCCATGGATACACACAGATAGAACCCCCCCCCCCTTTTTTTTTTTGACAGGCAGAGTTAGACAGTGAGAGGGAGAGAGAGAAAGAAAGAAAGGTCTTCCTTTTCCATTGGTTCACCTCCCAAATAGCTGCTGTGGCCGGCGCACTGTGCCGATCCAAAGCCAGGAGCCAGGCGCTTCTCCTGGTCCCCCATGCGGGTGCAGGGCCCAAGGACTTGGGCCATCCTCCACTGCACTCCCAGGCCACAGCAGAGAGCTGGACTGGAAGAGGAACAACCAGGACAGAATCCAGTGCCCCAATTGGGACTAGAACCTGGGGTGCCGGCGCCGCAGGTGGAGGATTAGCCAAGTGAGCCGCGGTGCCTGCCAAAACCACCCTTTGCAGGTCCCTGAGAACCACGTGTGAAAGAGTGCTAAAAAGCCAGCTGAGAACAACCTACATTTGTCATGGCTTCCTTGTTGTTTTCCTAATTTCTTTTTTGTAAAAAAATTACTATATCGGTGCACAATCATTGCAAGAACAAATCTAACCTTGATGTCGACAAAGAAAGGGCAGCTTTGCCTCCTGGGCTTTTCCTCATCTGTCTTCCCAGAACCAGATCACTGTGCTTCGCAGGTTGTGTATATCCCTCTAAACACTCCCTCGTAGAGGGTGTGTTTGACAGTTTACTATTACAAGTCATTTACATGTGAGTTATCATGACGATGATGTACCATTAGAGATATACGTGCATCTTCAGCCATGGTTCCTGGCTCAAGGCAATCATAGGAACTCAGACACATCACAAGAATCCCCTCATTCCAGAGAGGTCCTGCCTGACATCTATGAGCAAGGAGTGCTGAAGATTCTGACCAGAGAGGCCTTGCTGGGGTGCCCCAGCCAACCTGTTAGCAACCATTCCTACCCAATGACGTCCCCATAAAAGCCCCAAGGATGGGTTTTGGCAGCTTCTAGACTACTGTACAGATGGAACTTCCCAAAGATTGGTGCTCTGGGAGCAGCAAGGAAGCTCCACTCTCCTTCCCACTTGCCCCGCCCTGTGAATGTCTTCAGCTGGCTCCTCTGTGCCATGCTTCAGAATGAACCAGTGGCCACGTCTCCCCGATTTCTGGGAGGCACACAAGCAAATGAATGGGATCTGAGGAGACAACTGTGGGTGCCCGTTTCACAGAGGGTCTACCTGAAATGCAGGGGCTTGAGATTGGCATCTGAAGTGTGTGTGTGAGGGCAGTCGTGGGGAATGACCCTTCAGTGAGTGGAATTTCAGGCCATCCTGTGGAGGCGTTGCAGCTGACCTGGGTTACAGGACACCCAGAGGGTGTCTGGTGCAGACCTGGTGCTGTCAGAGAACGCCCTCGTCTTCTGAGGCCACAGGTATCTCCTGTGTTGCATGTGTAGGAGAAACTGAGCCGACTTTGAGCTGACTTCCCTTCTGTGGCCTTGGGATCATCCAGCTGGGCCACTTTATTTTGTACACGGTAGAATCATGCTACACTTTCTTGTGTGCTTTTCCCGTGCTCATTTGCGAAAGTTCAGAAAACACCCAGAGTGGAAAGCAGCAGTGGAAACCTGCCGCTCATCCCGGGCCCCAGACACGATCAGCATGAGGAGCGGGTACGTTTTCTCGTCATCTCTTCTCCATTTATCCACAACTTTTTTTTTTTTTACTCAAGTTTGATCCCACTGAGTGCTTTCCTTTTATTGTTTTTTGTTTGTTTGTTTGTTTTACCTATAATGTAACTACACTATGTTCAAGATAAAAATAAAATTTAGAAACAGGAGCTACAAATGAGCCCCCCCCAAAAAAAAGTTACCTAAAAACCCATCCTTCCTAACGTGAAAATCATGGTTTATATTTGTATGTATCTCACAAAGACATTTTTAAAATGCTGTACTTCAACTTCTTCCAAAGAGAAATCCCACTGACACACCTTGATAGACCAGTGAAAACCTCAAGCCCACGGGCCTGTTACAGGAGATGATTACACAGGGCTGTTTCCTGGAGTCACAGGAAGGAAAAGGGTTGTTTCCTAGGACTGGAAATTCTCCACACAGAAGCAGCATGTTGGAAAGTTCCTGTATTCCTCCCGTCTCTGCACCACCCACCCCCTGGCGTTTCTGGGGACGTGACGTTTGCTCCTTCTCCTCCTCTTTTGGATGGTTTTTAGGTATATTCTGTTTGTTTTTTAGTCAGATCAAACCAAAACGTACTAATCACACCATGAGGGCAGAAGAGAAGTTTCTTACTGGAGAGCAAAATACCGCACAGACATTTAAGAAGTCGATCCCTATCTGAGCCTCTCGACACAGAGAGCCACACTCTGGAAATTTCCCCACCAATTACACAGACACAGGTGCACGTGCGTACACACACACTTGATTGCTACAATCTTGGAGCTATACTAAACAATTACTACTTTTAAAAAACATGTCTCTGGCTATGCACTTTACTATTTAAACAGTTTTAGAAAGCAGTGAAAGTATAGGGAAAATGAAAATGAGCCACATTCCCAGCTCCTATTGTTAGTTGACATGCTGGCATTCTTTGGACTGAAACTGTCTGCATGTATATATGTGTACTCTTAGGAATCACAATCTATATAAGATCTCAGTGGTTCCGTAGGTTTTGAGACAGGAACTACTGCAGTGCCATCTACACGTTTTGATCTATTGTTAATTATTTATGAGGTTATTTTTAATATTCTGCTTGTTGTCAAAACTCTGAACTTCCAGTAAGAGTTTTTTTTTTTTTTTTTTTTTTTTTTTTTTTTTTTTTTTTTTTTTTTTTTTTACAGGCAGAGTGGACAGTGAGAGAGAGAGACAGAGAGAGAAAGGTCTTCCTTTGCCGTTGGTTCACCCTCCAATGGCCGCCGCTGCAGCCGGCGCACCGCACTGATCCTGGCAGGAGCCAGGAGCCAGGTGCTTTTCCTGGTCTCCCATGGGGTGCAGGGCCCAAGCACCTGGGCCATCCTCCACTGCACTCCCTGGCCATAGCAGAGAGCTGGCCTGGAAGAGGGGCAACCGGGACAGAATCCGGCGCCCCAACCGGGACTAGAACCCGGTGTGCCGGCGCCGCAAGGTGGAGGATTAGCCTATTGAGCCACGGCGCCGGCTTCCAGTAAGAGTTTTAAAGATCTCAATAGACTCTTCTCTCATGGCAGATGCAGGCTTTGATTTTTTAATTTTTATTTTTCTTAGTTTTATTGTGTTAGTTTTTGTTTTGCTTTGCCTTTTGGTAATACCAACTCATTAAAATGTGTTTGCCTTTACAGAGGTTGTATTAAACTTCTACTTCTAAAATGGGCTCTTCTACCCCACCTTGCAAAATTGCAGAATACAAGGGTGTTTCAAAAATATATGGAAAAAATGGAATTATCAGATTTGTTTTACTGAAAAAAAAATTCTGAAATCTAGGATTTTTTCCCCATCATATGCATTTTTTGTAACATTTATTTTATTTATTTGAAAGGCAGGTTTACAGAGAGGAGGTTTACAGGGAGAGAGAGAGAGAGGGAGAGAAGGAGGGGGGGAGGGGGAGGGGGGAGAGAGGGGGAGAGGGAGAGGGAGAGGGAGAGACAAAGAGAAAGGAAGGTCTTCCATCAGCTGGTTCACTCCCCAGAATGACTGCAATGGGTGGAGCTGTGCCGATCTAAAGCCAGGAGTTCCTCCAGGTCTTCCATGTGGGTGCAGGGGCCCAAGGACTTGGGCCATCTTCTACTGCTTTCCCAGGCCATAGCAGAGAGCTGGATTGGAGTACAGCAGCTGGGACTCAAACCGGCACCCATATGGGATGCCGGCACTGAAGGCAGTGGCTGCTTTACCCACTATGCCATATGCATACTTCATATGCATTTTTTATGAACTTTTTCAAGACTTCTCATTATGAGTACTTATGCCTGACTTGTGTCTGGTCTCCTTGTCTCTCAATTACCTGTTAAATTTCTCAACAGATTTTACTGAACATCTAAGAAGTGAAGGTTTTCTCAAGGTGTTGGGGTGTAGTAATATCTCTGTTAGCCTGGTACCTCCTGTTTTGAAAGGTTGCATTGCCGATTCAATTGCAAGCTTCTTAGAAGCAAGATATATGTTGTTCCATGTAGGTCTCCATCAGCTCCCAGCAAAATGCCTCTGTCAGAGCAGCAGCTTAATACTGCAGCCATTTGCCAAATGAAGGAATGAAAAGCAAATTGCTCTGGACAATAAATCTGTTCGCCATAATTTTTGCAGATTTATATCTTTGAACGAGGGTAAAGCTAGTTCTAGCAAACATACCAATAACTCTAGGAGGAATACCCTAAGAAACACCTATCAGCCATTAATAGGCAGTAGGCACAAATTTTCCAACCCAGTGACTTCCAAATTTGAACTTGGGGAGACAAAGGAGGGACTCCTGCTTCGGATCACAAAGGGCTAGCTGAGACAGAAATGGGAGTTGTTTGGGGCATCCAAGAATCAGGAGATGGTGCCTACAAAGGCCAAAGAAATTGGAGGAAAATACAGAAGACAATTTTTGCTTGTTTCACAATGTTATTCTACTCAAATGTCTTACAGAGAAAGGGAACAGATCCAGAGAATGTTATATATGAATGTCTTCAAGAAGTTCATGGACAATGCTTATTATGAAAAAAATCATGCATGGATTTCAAGTGTTTTTGATATCCCGATGAACCTACCTTTTCATTTCATTTTCCATGAACTCTTTGAAGTACCCTTGTTTGTTTGCAAAGTGCCTCCAAGAGTCCAGACGGAAGTGGCAAATTGCGTGTCCAGCCCCATTTAGGAGCCGATACACGAAGACAAAAGCCAGTTTTCCCCTAGCATCCTACTGCTGACAAAGATCCTGCCCTATAACACTGTACACTAACACTGATTTATTTTCAGACCGCCAGAAAGTAACCTAGGGGCCATCTTTTAGACTGTATTTAGCGGCTTGAAGTGTTAGTTTTGTGACAGGTAGAATGTCAGCAAACTGAGAAACTCGAGCCAGGGGGTAAAAGCCCCAGCGTGGAGATGAACTACAATGCGGGTGTCCTTACAAACAAGCCCTGTAATTTCTCCCCCCATAGAGATTCACGTTTGTTAATCATTCATGTAAGCCTTAATGGAAAACAGATGCACAATCAATTTGCAAGTACAGGCATTCATTTAAAAATCTATAAAGGTGCTTTTACTAGAGTGTAAAAACCCATAGTTCACAATTACAGACCTTAAATCCTTTTTTTTTTTTTTTTTTACTTTTTAAAAAAAATTTGGAGCTGAATTCACTTGAGGACTAAGCATAAAAAGAACAGGATAGAAAAATTTTAGGCAGTGTTTAGTCAATTTCCATAGGATTTAGTGTCATGCCAACTTGAAATGAGGATGTCTTAGGTTTTATGTTCTTTTGGGGAGCTTTTGACTGTCTTTGGCTGCTGTGTAGTTTTTTATCCCAAGTGGCCTTATCTCAGTGTCTAAAGCAAGAAAGCAAATAATAGAAGAAAAGGAACATCTACAAGTTTCTGGAAGCCCACATGCATGTGTGTTTATTCACACAAGCACATACGAACACAAGAGTATTTCAGGGCTAACACTATGTTGCAGTAGGTTACCCCTCAGCCTGTGGCGCCGGCATCCCATATAGGCGTCTGTTCTTGTCCCTGCTGCTCCTCTTCCAATCCAGCTCCTCACTAGTGGTCTGGGAGAGCAGTGAAAAAAAGCCCCAGTACTTCAGCCCCTGCACCCACATGGGAGACTCAGATGAATCTCCTGGCTCCTGACTTCAGATCAACCCAGATCCGGCCTTTGCAACAATTTGAGGACTGAACCAGTAGGTGGAAGACCTCTCTCTCTGTCTCTCCCTCCCTCTGTCTGTACCTCTGCCTCTCAAATAAATAAATAAATCTTTAAACTTTTTTGTGTGGGAAATGGAATTAAAAGGTGCATTTATTTTGGTGGAAAAGATTTTGAAATCTACTCAGTTTTTCTGTAATATATGCTTTCTATGCATTCATTGAAGACCCCTCATCCTAGCATGATTTACTTTTTAAATATACTTTAATATAGCTCAAGTAGGGTATTTATTTAGAGGACCAGACTAACTTTCTAAAATTGGAATCTAATGACTTCATTTCCCTACTTAAAAATATCTTTAACAGGTCCTTGGTGGAGTCAGATTAAAGTTTCAATTCTTAGCTTGCTACTCTTTTGCCTTCTCTACTAGGAAATGCCCACCTTGCCACCCTGAACCCTGGCCGCCTTCCTTTCCCCGGCACAAAGGGCACCTCCTCCAGGAAGTCTACCCTGGATCTCCGTGTTGTGCCTTGCATGCTTCTCAGTCTGCACATCTCTGCATAGCCCTGTCTTCTCATTCACGTGTCCGTGTTCTTCACTAAACTCCATGCTCTCCAAGGGCCTGGGCACTGCCTGCATCACCTCTGCAGCTGCAGGATGTAGCCCGCACAGCACAAATTCAAAGTAATTACTGGTCCTAAGGAACAGGATCGCATTCATTAAAATGCCTGTTGTATGCAGGTGGTTTTTTTTTTTTTTTTTTTTTTTTTTTTTGACAGGCAGAGTGGATAGTGAGAGAGAGACAGAGACAGAGAGAAAGGTCTTCCTTTTGCTGTTGGTTCACCCTCCAATGACCGCTGCAGCCGGCACATCGCGCTGATCCGATAGCAGGAGCCAGGTACTTCTCCTGGTCTCCCATGGGGTGCAGGGCCCAAGGACTTGGGCCATCCTCCACTGCACTCCCGGGCCACAGCAGAGAGCTGGCCTGGAAGAGGGGCAACCGGGACAGAATCCGGCGCCCCGACCAGGACTAGAACCCCGTGTGCCGGTGCCGCAAGGCGGAGGATTAGCCTAGTGAGCCGCGGCGCCGGCCGTATGCAGGTGGTTAAAAACTACTCCAAGTGAAATGGAAGCAGAGAAGACACTCATGACACATGCCCATGCTAGGGGAAAGGAGGACTGGCGGCATAATAGGAGCACACTGACAGGTTCCATTTTTTGTTGTAGTTGCTGTTTCTTCTCTTTAAACGCTAATTAATTTTTTTATTTAAAAGGCAGATAGACAGGCAGACAAAGGGAAATCTCCCATCTACTAGTTCATTCCCCAGTTGCCTGTAACGGCTGGGGTTGGGCCAGTCTGAAGCCAGGGCTACATTCTGATTTTCCTGTATAAGTAGCAGGGACACAATAACTCGAACCATCATAGCTATCTTTGGGTATGCAGGAATAGGAAGGTGGAACTTGGAGCGGATATGGGATGCAGGCTCCCCAGTCCTGTCCACCAGGCTACATGCTCACCCATTTCTTTTGAATCGTGCCTTTCCATCTGCTCTTCTGCTTCCTGGCCCACTTTCCATCTTCGTACACCTGCACTCCCAATGCCCATCCTAGGAATATGGTCAAGTGCTCCTGAGATTCAGTCTTGGCTGGAGTTTGAGAGGGATTTCGAGGTTGACTGAGTCATATGGAGAGCTGGCTCCTCTAAGAGCCAAGCAATAAATGTAGCTATGTGACAAACACTGAAATTCAGATACTAAAATAATTGAGCTTACTGACCAAGAAAAATACGGATGACTTCTGTATTTCACTCACTGATTGCTAATTTGGGACCTCTGGCTTAGATTTTTGATGTATCTCCATCAGCTGTCCCTGGAACCAGTGGCCAGGAATTCTAAAATCACAAATGCCAAGTACTTTAAGGCCGAATGTATTGCAAGAAAAGAGTGGGTGCATGGCATAAACACAGTTGGAAGGATTTGCCTTCTACATACAAAATAACCTCAGCTTAAACCTGGTTAGTGCACACACACCTCTCAAAGACCAAGGTCTTTTGGCCTTCAGGTTTGTAGGTCCAACCGTGTTAGGTATGTATGTATGTATGTATTGTTTCTGTGTTTATTTACAGGGCACAATATGTAAGCCAAGTACAGGTACAGGCTAGATACTGGGATTAAGAAATGAGTAGGCCGGCACCGCGGCTCACTAGGCTAATCCTCCACCTAGTGGCGCCAGCACACCGGCTTCTAGTCCCGGTCAGGGTGCCGGATTCTTTCACGGTTGCCCCTCTTCCAGGCCAGCTCTCTGCTGTGGCCCGGGAAGGCAGTGGAGGATGGCCCAAGTCCTTGGGCCCTGCACCCCATGGGAGACCAGGAGAAGCACCTGGCTCCTGCCTTCGGATCAACACAGTGCGCTGGCCGCAGGGCGCCAGCTATGGCGGCCATTGGAGGGTGAACCAACGGCAAAAAGGAAGACCTTTCTCTCTGTCTCTCACTGTCCACTCTGCCTGTCAAAAAAAAAAAAAAAAAAAAAGAAAAAAAAATCACTTGTGGGAAATTAAGATACTGATGACAGCCATGACAGACAGAATGTTAGAAACTATCTACACTGTTCTGGGCACCATGTACACTTCCTGGATTCTTGGATCACTCTAGCAAGAGGCAAGTATGATGACTGAATTTCCTGCCAGCAAGAAGAATAGGGGCTCCCGGTTAGATTTATATGTATTTTCACAAATGTGCCATTTCTCAAACACCAAAGTCTATGATAAAATTTATGAACTTGCCACACTGTTTTATAGAAGAAAGTAATATGCTCAAACTCGTGTTTTGGAAGGATGATATTTGTGAACATTTACCTGCGTCCAGGAACTTCATTGCAATTGGAAATCTGATCTTTCCACAAGCTAATAAAGAGAGCTAAGGGTGTAGATAGAAACTCCACAAAGGAAACTGAAAATCAGTCTTTAAGAAAGATCAGCCTGGCCGGCGCTGCGACTCACTAGGCTAATCCTCCGCCTTGTGGCGCCAGCACACCGGGTTCTAGTCCCGGTCGGGGCACCGGATTCTGTCCCAGTTGCCCCTCTTCCAGGCCAGCTCTCTGCTGTGGCCAGGGAGTGCAGTGGAGGATGGCCCAAGTGCTTGGGCCCTGCACCCCATGGGAGACCAGGAGAAGCACCTGGCTCCTGCCTTCGGATCAGCGCGGTGCGCCAGCTGCGGAGGCCATTGGAGGGTGAACCAACGGCAAAGGAAGACCTTTCGTGTCTCTCTCTCTCTCACTGTCCACTCTGCCTTTAAAAAAAAAAAAAAAAAAAAAAAAAGGGGAGAGATCAGCCCTTCATGGAGGGAAGGAAAATGTACCAAAATCTGTGCCCCAGGAACAGGGCATCAGAAATAGGGCATCATTGGGCCCATTCTCAGCAGCTCAGGAAAGAACCCCAAAGCAGCCTGCCCAGCTCACGTTAGTCCTGCAGATGGGTTTTCTTGAAAGTATGTTTTTAAAAACCCCACAAGGGTTAGCAGAGCTAAAAGAAGAATCTCCGCACTATTGGATCCAAGTCCACCCTTTCAGACATAAAGTACTGCTATCCCTATTTTGCACTTAGAAATAGGGGCTCTCAAAGAGATTAAACTTTTTCATTAAAGCATGTGTTCAGTGAACCTGGCCTGAGCAACACCATGTTGCAGATACTCTTTAAGGACTGCTTGGAGAACACTGGGGACAGGGAAAACCACATAAGCAAGCATTTATAATAGAGACAGACAGAAGCAAATGCTATTGCACGTTTGTACATTTTGTTTGGTGCGTCTCTCCTCACCACCACCCCCAACACACACACACACACACACACACACACACAACACACACACAATGACACCATCTCTCAGAACCCTCTTCTCTCCCCTGAGTACTGTTTTTGCAATAATCCAAAACCTATCTGTTTTTAATTGACTGCATCTGGCATGTATCTGCACTGAAGAGCAGCCAATTATATTGTCTCTTCAGGGAACTCAGAATAAGACCTAAGAAACAGTCAATGGGAGCTTTCCTCTGGGGTCAAAGATAGTTTAGTGAATTACATATTTCTAGGAATTTTATCAAAACTTTCTAAATTATTCACATGAAGTTGTTCAAAATAACTTATCTTTTTAATATCTGGAGCATTTATGGTGGTGGCCTCTTTCATTCCTAATCTTATTTATTTGTGCCTTATCTCTGTTTTTCTAGATCAGTCTTACCCGAGGTTTTTCAATTAGATTAGCTTTTCAATAAACCAACAAAGTGCTTTGTTAATCCTCTTTATTTTATGTTTGTTTCTATTTTATTAAATTCTGCCCTTATCTTTATGATTTTCTCTCCCTTATTTCTTTGGTTTTATTTTATCCTTTTTCCCCCTAAGGTTTTCAGATGGATGCTCTGCTCATTAGTGTTCAACCTTTCATCTTCCCTCATATGAGCATTCAGCGTTATAAATTTCTAGGTACTGTTGAAATTGCATGCTATGTGCTTTGAAATTATTTTGTTGTAGCTAAGTTGAAAATGCTTCCAATTTCTATTTTGATTTAGACTTTGACCCCTGAGCTATTGCCAAGAGTGCTTCAAAACTTCCAAATATTTAGAGAAATTTCCATGTAGCTTATTGTTATTCTCTTCTAGCTTTATTGCACCACAGTCCCAGAACAGTTGCAATCCTGTTAAATTTGTGAAGACTTGTCAGAATATGGTTGTTTTGTGCATTTTCCATGTATGCTTTTAAAAATAACTCATGTTCTACAATTCTTAAATACAATATTCTATAAATAACTATTAAGTCAAAGGTGTCAGTCCTGTGTTTCAAACTTTGTTCTCCCCTTCCATCCCATTCTCCCACCTTTTGTTCTCTGTGCATTTAGTGAGTTCCCTGAAAGGGGTATGTTCAAATCTTCTCTTATCATGGATTGGATTGCTTCTCCTTGGAATTATTTTTGCTTTTTACTTATTCTAAGGTCACATTACTATGTATATACAAGTTTTAAAATAGATCTCCCCAGTAAGCTTAATTTTTATTATTTTGAAGTCATTTTTAACAGATGTGATTTTTTTCCTTAAAGATTTTCTTCTGTATCTCCACGCTTTCCTGCTGATTCCTGTGAACACGCTTTTTTCTCTTCTTTAATCTCCCAAGCAATCCTATATCCTTATCTTTTAAGTCTTTCTCATAAACAGTACCTGGTTGGATTTTGGGATTTTTGTTCTTCAGTAATTGTTAGGACAAGAGTTGCAGATTGGTGCCTCCTCACCTGGGGCACCATAAATGTTAGGGGAAAAGGCATAGAATAGAGAGGAAGCAGTGTAGGAATTGACAGCCAGACCGAATTTATTAAGAGAAAATAAATTTGCAGAGGTGGTGACCAAATGCCGGTGTGCACACTGTTGGAACAGGGGCAGAAGGCCCTGACACCCGACACCCAGGGGCTGGGTCTTTTCATATTTTAGGAGGGCTAGGGATGGGGGTGGGGTAGGGGGCAGCAGGTGGAGAGGAATTCCTGGAACTGGTCTTTCAGGTGGCCTTGGGGGTGGGGTATGAAGGTATGAAGGCAATAGGGTGTGAGACCCAGTTCAGATTCCAGGGCAAGGAATAAATTCCAATCTATCTATCTTTTGGGCAATGAGTGAGAATGGCTGAGGCTTATATCTTTGTTCCATCAGGAATCCAGTATGACAATTTGTGTCTTTAAGTCGGTTTATAATATAACCAGCAATATAATCACACCTACCTACTATTTTACTTTGTGTGTCTCATTTGTGTGGTTGTTTTTTGTCTCCATTCCTGCCTCTTTTTACATTGACTAAGCAATTTTTTCTTATTTTCTGTTGCCTATCTCAAAGTTATCTACTCTAATTCTACTCTGTCAATAAAGTACAACTCATGATATACATACTTAACACATCAAAATTAAATTTAATCAATGCCTTTGCCATTTCCCTTACAAGATCTTATAAGTCAATTAACTAACCACCCACTGAATACAGTGCTACTTAATACAGTTGGTATTTGCTTAGATTTCCTACATGTTACAGCTTTCTTTTCTCTTCCTCCTTTCTTGTGTCTCAGCCTTTCCTTTTCAGATCACTTTTTCAACCTAATAAACATCCTTCAAACTGTCCTATAGTGAATAATCGCTAGTGACAACTGTCTCAGTCTTTGTTTTGTTTCCTCAAAGTATTGTATTTAGCCCTTACTATTCAAAGGTACTTTGGGTTGGTAGGGAATTCTACATTGGATGTTATTTTTCACAAACTCAAAGGTAGCATTCCAGAATAATTTAGCTTTCATTTTTATCGTTGAAGTCAGCTGCCAGTCTGTTACTCCTGAGGGGCTGTTTTCAAATTTTCTTTGTATTGTCTTTCGGTTTTTCTACTTTGTGTCATGGTATAGGATCTACACAATGTTAGACCCTCTGAGTGAGGATGCTAACACGTCGAGAGGCATACCCCAAAGACTCAGACTCCAGACCAGCTGATGCAAAAGCAAGAGGATTTATTCGGCGTCTGCGCAGACAGGCCTCCTGAACTCGGGAGTCCAGAGAGCGCCCCCAGTACAAAGCCACACGGTTTATATACCCGCAGTGACCAATCAAAAGCACTATAGAGTCCATGCACACAGCAGTCCAATCCGCGAGCTGATCATGTGAAAGGCATGTGTCTTCTATCCAATCAGCTACGGGATCACATGGGAGGCATGCACCTTGTTGCCATTTTGTTGTTTACTTCTTTGGTAGTTCCTTTCCCTGCCAGTGCCATCTTGTTCACTCTGAGGGGGGGATGACGTCTCGCTCCCTTTGTTCCCCTTGTGGGAGAGCGGCGTCCCGCTTCCCACACCGTTACTTGAGTATTAGGAGGCATACAAACTGGGTTAGGTCTTAGCACAGCCAAGCACAAGTGTCGCAGCTAGCTAAGCATAGGGTCCCTTATTTTATAGCTGCACCTAATTTTAGCTTTGGGGGAAAAAGTTTAGGGCTGTAATTTTAAACTTTAATTTTTATTTGGGGCAAAGGTGACTTCTTGTTTTTAATGGTATTGGCTTAGGTCACTCCATCTTGGTTTGATTTTTAAGGTTCTTCAGTATAGGATCTACAAAACAACCAGCAAATCAATTAGAAAATGGCAGCAGCAAGTTCTCACCTTTGACTAATTATATTGAATGTAAATAGATTCAATTCACCAATTAAAATATATAGAGTGGTTGCATGAATAGAAAGATTCATCTCTATGCACCTTTACTAGTAAAGACATACATAGATTGAAAGTAAAGTGATAGAAAAAGAGTCCAGGCAAGTAGAAATCCAAAGTAAATGGGAATCTGTATTTATATAAAACAAAATACACTTTAAGTCAAAAACAACAGAAAGAGATGGAGAAGTTCATTAATAATAAAGGGGAAAAACAAAAAAAAGGGGGAAATCTATCAGAGGACTTAATTATAAATAGTATGCACTCCATATCAGAACACTTAAATATATAAATCAATTAGTAAATTATCTGAAGGGAGACACATCATATCATACAATAATACTAAGAGATCTCTTATTTGACAGGCAGAGTTAGACAGTGAGAGAGAAAGACAGAGAGAAAGGTCTTCCTTTCATTGGTTGACCCCCCAAATGGCTGCTACGGCCAGCACTGCGCCGATCCGAAGCCAGGAGCCAGGTGCTTCCTCCTGGTCTCCCATGTGAGTGCAGGGCCCAAGCACTTGGGCCATCCTCCACTGCACTCCCGGGCCATAGCAGAGAGCTGGACTGGAAGAAGAGCAACCGGGACAGAACCGGTGCCCATATGAGATGCCGGCGCCGCAGGCAGAGGATTAACCAAGTGAGCCACGGCGCCGGCCCCCTAAGAGATCTCAATATCCCAATGTGTTAACAATGGACAGATCATCCAGACAGATAATCAATAAGGAAACACTGGTCTTTAGGTTTATCGGATTTGATAGATGCCTCCAAGGTAGAAGCCATTTCCTTCTTCTATCTCTGAATTCCCACTTTCACTTAGATTTGGTCCTGATAAAAATTTCTCACTTTTTACCTCTTATAAGAATGTCTTCTGTTTTTATTATTCATTTTTTAGTTCTCAACATTAGAAAGACCAGTACAGATTCCATGTATTATCAAGGAAAGAAATCGCACTTGAATGGGGATTTATCTATTCCTTAATGCTAAGTTTCTGCTTTCATTGGAATTCTGGGTTAACAATCATTTCTCCATTATTTTCAGACATTAGTGTATTTACTATTTATTGTTTATTCCATGGTCTCTATTGTTGATGTTTGTGATGTTGAAGTTTTGAGGTTCATTACTCCATTTTATGACAAGTCATTTCTATGCCTAGTTATTTCTTTTTTTTTTTTTGCCTAGTTATTTCTAAGACTGTCTTCAAAATTATATGAAAGCTGTTTACATATATCCTGTAAATTTTGATATGTCCTATTTTTATTATAATCCAGTTGATATATTTTTCAAAATTCATTGGTATTTTCTTTCACCTCTGAGATTTTCAGGAGTACAGTGTTTAATTTAAAATATTTTGTGGATCACCACATAAGCTGCGCAGCCTGATTTCTGGCTTACTCCTAATGTGGTAAGAATATATTATCTGAATTGTTAAAATTTATCAAAACCTGTTTCATGGACAAGCACACAGTTGTAGGCCATGTAGATTTGAGAAACCCAGACTCTAGAGCTGCTGGTGTATTGTTTTATATATGCTTCACTTGGAAGTCTTGCTATTACGATCTTCTCCACTCTTAACTTTTCTCTCCTTGTTCAATCACTTGTTGAGAAACACTGATGTCAATTTCTTTTAATGGCTCCTAACCACCTCCTTCTCTTGGCATTTGTGTCCTATGATTCTCCTGGACTACGAACTGGAGCTGCTGACTAGTTGCTCTAGAACAGAACAGGGCCAAAGTCAAGATCAGGTTACAAAAAGACACTTGCCCTCCCTTGGTCTTTTGCTTGCTTATGAGGATGTGAGCCAGCTGCCACGTGGTGAGCTCCATTTTTGTGGCAAGGAACCAACAAAGCTTTTTGGTCAACAACCAGAGAGAAAGTGAGACCCTAAATCAAACAGAATACCACCATCCTGGAAGATCTTTCCCAAGCTGACCCTTGAGATAAGATTACCCTCTGAGAGATCTTAAGTCACAAGACTTGAAAAGCTAGTCAAAGATTCATGATCAAATGACACTGAGGCTATGTTAACTGTTTTAAGCAGCTACATCTTGGGGCCATTTGTAACCCAGCAGCAGATAATACAAGAGAAATTTGACTATGGAGTTATCTGTTTGTTACGTCAATTTTTTAATTTAATTATTGTGAAACCTATGTAACATAAAATTCCCATATCAACTTATTTTTAGTTTACAATTCATTAGTACATTAGTGTCAGTTACATTTACATTGTAGAACCAAACCCTAAAATTCTTATCTCAGGATCGGTGCCGTGGCTCCCTTGGTTAATCCTCCGCCTGCAGCACCGGCATTCCATATGGGCGCCGGGTTCTAGTCCCGGTTGCTCCTCTTCCAGTCCAGCTCTCTGCTGTGGCCCAGGAAGGCAATGGAGGATGGCCCAAGTGCTTGGGCCCTGCACCCACATGGGAGACCAGGAGGAAGCACCTGGCTCCTGGCTTCGGATAGGTGCAGCGCCAGACGTAGCGGCCTTTTGGGGAGTGAACCAACAAAAGGAAGACCTTTCTCTCTGTTTCTCTCACTGTCTATAATTCTGTTAAATAAAAAAAAAAATTCTTATCTTGCAAAACAGAAATCTGTACTCATTAAAAAAATAATTCTCTAGAATTCCTTTCAGTTAGCTCCTTATAAGCTTTATTCTTTTTGTAAACAAAATTCTTTAAAACATTTTTTAAACTATTTTATTTGCAAGGCAGAAAGATAGAGAGCTTCCATGTGATAGTTCACTTCTCAAAAGCCCACAACAGCCAGGGCTGGGCCAGGCTAAAGCCTGGAGGCTGGAACTAGATTTGGACTCCTACGAGGGTGGCAGGGACCTGAGTACTTGAACCTTCACCTGCTGCCTCCCAGGGAGTGCGTTGGTGGCAAGCTGGGCCTCAAACCAGGCACTGTGATAGGAGATACAGGCATCCCGAGCAGTGATGTAACAACTACGCCACCCCTGGGAACTTCTGTTCTGCGATTGCTTCCTCTTTCTATGAACCTGACTGCACTAAGTACTTCATATACATGGAGCCAGATAGTGTATATTTATCTTTTTATAGCTGGCTTATTTCACTTAGTATAATTCCCTCATGTTGTGCCACGTGTTAGTTTTCTTCCTTTTATGACTGATTAATAGTCCATTTCATGTATATACTACATTTTACTAAGTTATGTATTTGTATACACCACAATAATCTGTTGATGGACTCTTGAGTTGCACCGCATTTTAGCTATTGTGAATAATACTGTTACAAATGCGGGTATCTTTCAAAGACTGTTTTCAATTTGTTCAGGTATGTACCTAGGAATCAAACTGCTGTATCAAATGTTAATTCAATGCTTATTTTTTTTTTTTGAGGAAGTGCTATACTTTTCTCCACAGCAACTATACCATATTTCATTACTAACAGTATCCAAGGTGTCCAAATTGTCTGCATTCTCATCCACACTTTTTATTTTCTGAGGTTTTTGTTTTAGGGTTGTTCTTTATTTACAAGAAAGGGAGGGAGAGAAGGAGAGGGAGAGAGGGGGAGGGAGAGGGAGGGAGGGGGAGGGAGAGGGAGGGAGAAAGAGAGGGAGGGAAGGAGAGAGAGGGAGGGAAGGGGAGGGGGGAGAGGGAGAGACAGACAGATGACAGGGCTGCGGCTCACTTGGCTAATCCTCCACCTGCGGCGACGGTACCCTGGGTTCTAGTCCCAGTTTGGGTGGCTGGATTCTGTCCCGGTTGCTCCTTTTCCAGTCCAGCTCTCTGCTGTGGCCCGGGAGGGCAGCGGAGGATGGCCCAAGTGCTTGGGCCCTGCGCCTGCATGGGAGACCAGGAGGAAGCACCTGGCTCCTGGCTTCGGATCAGCACAGCGCCGGTTGTGGTGGCCATTTGGGGGGTGAACCAATGGAAGGAAGACCTTTCTCTAACTCTATAACTTTGTCCAAAAAAAAAAAAAAAAAAAAAGAGAGAGAGAGAGAGAGAGAGAAAGACTCGAGAGAGAGAGAGAGAGAATGAATCTTCCACCTGCTGGCTTACTCCATAAATGGCCATATCAGCCAGGGCTGGCCAGGCCAAAGCCAGGAGTTAAGAAATTCTTCCTGGTCTCCCAAGTGGGTGCAGGGGCTCAAGCACTTGAGCCATCCTCTGCTGCCATGCCAGGTGCGTCAGCAGGTAGCTGGATCAGAAGCGGAGCCC
The DNA here is from genome assembly GCF_964237555.1 of Oryctolagus cuniculus. Taxonomy (NCBI): domain Eukaryota; kingdom Metazoa; phylum Chordata; class Mammalia; order Lagomorpha; family Leporidae; genus Oryctolagus; species Oryctolagus cuniculus. The sequence continues at coordinate 164,579,950 of NC_091432.1, forward strand.
CTGTTGGATGTGGCATTGCAGGAGGCATCTTAACCCATTATGCCATAATACTGGCCCCTGCTTGTTTTACAGCATCCATCCTCATGGATATGAGGTGAACTCTTTTTTTTTTAATTATATTTAATAAGTACATGTACATTTAAATTGTTATAAATGACTGATGGACCCATTTATAAATGTATAATCCTTCTTCTTCACAAATTTTACACAAAAAATATACTTTGGCTGACAGTACTTATGCTACATTGGACTTTCCTTTGCTTTTTTGTATGTGTGTATACATACATATTTTAGAGATTGATCTATTTGAAAAGCAGAGGTACTGAGAAAGGCTGCAGTGGTAGAGGTTGGGCCAGACCAATGCAAGGAGCCTAGAATTCCATTCAGGTCTCCCACATGGGTGGCAGGGCACAACACTTGGGCCATCTTTCACTGTTCACTAGAAGGGAGCTGGGTCAGAAGTGGAGCAGCCGGAATGTAACTAGTGCTCATATGGGATGCCAGCATTATAAGTGGTGGCTTAACCAGCCGCACCAAAATGTTAGCCCTGCTTGTACATATTTTTATCTCAATTATTTCACACTTTGTGTTCTTGTGATTAATATATAACAGATAATGAAGCTGATTTTTAAAAATCTGATCTGAATTTTTACAGTGGAAAATTGTTATCTATTTACATTTAATGCAATTGCTGTTATATGATTTTAGTCTATTTGCTGTTTTCTACTTTTCAATTTTTAATTTCTGATATTTTAAAATTTATTATCACAATTTTTGCTTCATTCTTTTCCAAGTTTGCTTTGTCTTTTTATATTATACTCTTCTTTCATTATGTTTCCTTTAATTTTATCATTAGAAACGTTCTTGGGGCCAACACTGTGGCATAGCAGATAAAGCTGCCGCTTGCAGTGCCGGCATCCCATATGGGCGCCAGTTCAAGTCCCAGCTGCTCCTCTTCTGATCCAGCTCTCTGCTATGGCCTGGGATAGCAGTAGAAGATGGCCCAAGTCCTTGGGCCCCTGCACCCACATGGAGACCAGGAGGAAGCTCCTGGCTCCTGGCTTTGGATTGGCGCAGCTCTGGCCATTGCGGCCATCTGGGGAGTGAACCAGTGGATGGAAGACCTCTCTCTCTCACCTCTCCTTCTGTGTAACCCTGACTTTCAAATAAATAAGTAGACAAATCTTTTTTTTTTTTTTTTTTTTTTTTTAAAAAGAAGTGTGCTTACTTTGTTTCTTGTAGTTTGTTATCTCAGTTTTTGGGAATATCAATTCACCCTAGTTTTGGTATCAACTCATTTTTTGGGGTAGTTTTTTCTCATCACATATGTTCTAAGTTTGAGTTTCTCACCAGTTCCTCTCTCTTTTTCCTGGAATATCTTTAGGTACCGAGTCCGTATTATCTTCCTTCAGGTGCAATGTACATTTTCTTTATCCAGGTCCCCATTCTAGGTTTATTATGCCTCAAGCAATGTACACATGCATTTATCGGCTCAAATTTCCCATACACTAAAGAGCAATTTAAGTCAGATACTAGTCCTGTGGATCACATAAGTTTGGGTTTTTTTTTTTTTAATCCACCACCAAACATTTACACTACTCAAAGCTCAAGAAGAGAGAAGATTCCCAGTCACTTCTGTAGCCCGGAATATTGGGCTTTTCCAGCCTCTTTCTGCGAGAAGGTAAACACATGGAACTTGAGCTTCACACAAGGTGTTAGTAAATGCTCTCTACCCCACTTGGCCTCCCACAGTACCTGCTGTTCTAAGCTGGAACCCTAGGGCACAAGGTTAGTTCTGCTATGGCTTTGAGCTGGCCCAACATTACCTTCAGCGCTCAGCATTTGTGTGATATGCTTTGCTTTTATTTTGCAAATTAGGACTTTTCCATTCTTCCTATCAAGCACAGCCATGTTAACTTTTGAAATCTTTTCTTACCTTTATGCATAGTTGTATGATGAAGAGAATAGAGAAATCCATATTCAGTTCACAATGATACTGGAATTCCATGTTCTACACTAACAAAACAAAGAATTCAGGTATCTTCAACGTGACTTACATATTTATAGCTCTATTATTTCACATTCGTCCAGTGCTGGGCTCAAGCAGAACTCCGTATACACTTCTCGGTGACAGTATGAACATGTGACTGAGTTATTTTTCTAACTTATATAAATATACGTTTATGTAATATATATATAAATAATTGCTCTGTGTTGGTTATCATTGTCATTTAGGCAATTCAGAATTCTTTCATCTTTTTCTTCTTTGAAGCTTATAGTAGGACTGTCATTCTCCTCCCTTTTAAAATTCCTTTTTCCCTAAAGGTTTATTTATTGATTTGAAAGGCGGGGTTACAGAGAAGGAAAGAGAAACATCTTCCATCTACTAGTTCACTCCCCAAATGGCCCTAAGAGCTAAGGCTGGCCCAGGCCAAAACCAGGAACCAGAAACTTCATCTATGTCCCCCACGTAGAGTGTAGGAGCCCAAACACTGGACCATGTTCTCTGCTTTTCCAGGCACATTAGCATAGAGCTGGACTTGAAGTGGAGCAGCCAGGACTTGAACTGGTGCTCACAAGGGATGCCAGTGTTGCAGGCACTGGCTTAACCTACTGTACCGATCCCTTCCCTCGTAAATTTAAGCAAGATGAAGTGACTCACTTTGGCCAGTGAAATATGAGTAGAGGATAACACTTTCCGGTTGGAAACTCTAGGAGCTAATGTGTGCATTACCACATTCTTGCTTACCTCTCCCGGAGACGAGCATTGTTCCAGATGTAAGGGCTGGCAGAGTGAGCATGTGTGATTTGTTGAGTCAAATTGTATTATCAGAGCTAATGCCTGTGGTGATGGTGCCAAGCTGGGGACTGATTTTATTTGAGGTTTGGTCTTAAATTCTCAATACACTCCATTCATCTCTCTAGCTGAGGGAGAGAGAATGACATTTGACTTAGTCACAAATGGAAATCATTTTGTTTCGTTCAAAGCCCACTGGAAAACAGAAGACAAAGGCATTTCTTTCAGTAGATAACTTGCTACTACATTTCTCATCAACACAAAATAATGTGCTAGCCTGTGAGAAATGGTGCTAGGTACGAGATGATGCAGGAGCTTCTTTGTTTACTTGCCTCAGAGTTCAAGAAAATCAGGAAAGACACATCTTCTGGCTGCAGAATGGTGTGCTTGGGAAGGACTTGGCATTCCTCGAGTATATTCCGCTGCCTGTATATAACCTATTCTGGAAAAGGTGTTTCCTTCTCACGGGGTAGGAAGCCGTGCTTGATCTATGAAGATGATTACATTTATCAATAGAAAGACATACTCTTTGTCAGCTAAGTACTGTGTGTGTTTTTTAAATAGGTAGAGTAGGCATGTTCCTACTGCCCATGAATCCAGATGCCAGCAAGTCGAAGAGGGTACAATTACCAATTAGAGGAGGAAGACCAAGAGAAGCTGATGGTTTCCCGGTGAAACCATATGGACACCTACAGATAGGGACACTTATGGATGTGGATTTCCTAACTTACGAACAAGGCATTTAGTCCATTTTTCAGACAACAGCCATCTGATGGACTGACCAAAAGCCAAGGAGAAGAAAACATCTTGGAAATAGGCATTTCTAAGAGTAACATCATTTTTCCAGGATTCAATTATCACTCAGCTTCCTTCAGAGATGCCCCAAGGACGATCCTTGGTACCTATGTACAGACACATGAACTGTTTTCCTGCCTGGAAAGCCGTACCCTCTCAACAACCCCCTACCCCGGGACCCAGACTGAATATTAGTTCCTCTGCAAGGGCTGCACCCCAGTAGCACACTATGCTGTCACTCTCTCCTTCCTTGGCTGCGCAAGGAAAGAAACCTTATTGGAAGAATAAAACCAGAGAACAAATTATTTAGAAAAGAAGATTATGCTTACAACACTTGAGCCTGAGATAAAAGTAAAAAGAACGAGCTGATTTAATAGCAGCCTCCTGATTCCCAGGGAAGGAAGTATGGAGTGATTCCAAAGCAGGGGAGAAACACAACGCAGCTCGTTCATTTCCATGCTTGGCTGTGGCACCGTTTCAGGATGGGACTCACAAAGCTCTAACTGCTGGGAGCCGTGTGCTTATTACTTAACAGAAAACAAGGCAACACACTCATCTCGAAGCGAGTTTCACAAGGCTACGTTGTGGTCTTCTAGTAAGGAAGCTGACTGTACCTTGTATTCCTTGTGGTAACTACAGACATCAGAGATGCAGAGAAATCACCTGGTCAGTTCTCCCACCTCGGCACACATGGTGTCACCCGAGCCGTCCTTGTGTAGCTCCTGTTCTTTGCCAAGAGGGGACAGAACGCCCAGCAGAGCTGAGAAGCCTGCTTCGGAAATATAAACCCGACACTCGTGCCAGACAGCATTGGGGGAAGAGTGCAAGCTGACAGATGCTGGATGGGCAGCTGGGTGCTCCAAGCCTGGAACTGAGGCTCCAGGCTGAATTACTGAGAGGTCAGGTAGATATTCATGTAGAAAGCAGGGACCTGCCTTCTGAGTCAAGACAGAGTAGGAGGGTAAGGGATACATTTGCTTTATTAAGTGTCTGCATGAGTGGAGGAACTGATCTTGCTAAAGCAGGTGAAAGGACAGGTCAGTGATGCTTGGGATCAAGTAGAACCGATTATAAAAACCATAGGGCACAGAGTCTTGTGGCTTACCTTGGATTCTGATTTTGCATTGACACTTGAGTGGTTAGAAGCATGAACCACCGCCATCTTCCCTCTGCGGCTCAGGCGCTCACAGATCTAGGCCCCTGGAGTGTAAGGAGGAGTCCTGGTGACCGTGAGGGTGGCACCAGGAGGAAATGGCACAGAAGAGGCATCCTATATCTCTCTCTGAAATGAGCTGCCTCAGCCCCTGCCATGCTCTAAATTCCTTCAACAAGTATTTCCTGGGTCTCCACTGAGCCCACAGCATTGCACAAAGTGCTTCAGAACTGAGGCGGAAAGGACAACCTTGTCTCATACAATCTCCTGGTTTACAGGGGAAGGCAGCTCTCCAATAGTGCATCATCATTCTCTGGGATAGCCAAGCTACTCGAATTTTGGATAGGAGCTTATGGGAATATGATGGAATGAGTCTTTAATTCTGTGTGGGTTTAATTAGGGAGATACTGGGGTGTGGGAATGGCTTCATGGAAGGCTTCCCATCACAAAACCCAACCCTCTTGGTGTGACATTCCTGGCCTTCCAAGACGTGGCCTTACTAGTCCAGTCTCACTAACCACTTTGGGTACAAGCAGCTCTAAGAACCCCAAGCAGACTCAATTGAAAAAGGTCTTCTCCAAGGCCTGTTGTCATCAATTTGTCAAAAGTTAAAGAGAAGAGAATTCTAAAGACTGTAAGAGAAAAATCTGAAGTTATATATAAAGGAAAACCAACTAGAGTAACATCACACTTTTCAGTGGAAACCCTACAGGCCAGAAGAAGAGTTGGATGATATACTGAAGTTTGAAAAGTAAAAAAAAAAAACTTCCAACTAAGAATATTATAACCCATGAAGCTATCCTTTAAAAGGGAAGGAGAAATAAAGCATTTTCCAGATAGGCAAAAACAGAATTCACCACCATGAGATCAGCCTTACAAGAAATTCTGAAGGGCATCCTGTATTATACATAAATATCATGAAAACACAAGACACCACCAGATTCACTAACAGCAGATAGAATCAGTATTCAATCATGAAAATGACAGATCTCAGTTCTTATCTATCAATACTATCCTTGAATGTAAAGGGATTAGGTTGGCTGAATGGATTAAAAAAAAAAAAAAAAAACTAACCCCACTGCATGCTGCCTACAGGAAACTACTTCACAAAGATACACAGAGACTGAAAGTCAAGAGTTGGACAGATAAACTAGGCTAATAGAAACCAAAATGAGCAGGCATAGCTATCCTCATATCACATAAAATAGAGGTTAAATCAAAAACTGCAAAAAGAAAAAGGAATCATTTTGATAAAAGGTTCAGCTCAGCAAGACATAAAAATCATAATAAATATATATGTACCCAACATAAGACCACCCAAATATATACAAAAAATACTATTCAACAGAGATAGACTCCAATACAGTGAGTGACTTCTCATCAATGGACAGATCATCCAAACACAAAAAACAAAAATCAATAAAGACACACTGGAGTTGAAGCATACTATTGAGCAAATGGACCTAACAGACATTGCAGGACATTTCACTCAACAGCTACAAAATACACATTCTTCTATTAGCACATCAAACATCTTTTAGGATAAACCATATATTAAGCCTCAAATCAAGACTCAGCAAATTTAAAAAAAAAAATTGAAATCATACCATGTATCTTCTTAGACCATAAAGGAATAAAACTAGAAATCAACAATAAGAATAGAACATTCAAATACTTGAACAATAAACAACATGCTACTGAATGACCACTGGTCATTAAATTAAAGAAAACCTTTTATTTCTTTTTCAAATAAGTGAAAATGAATACATATCAAAACCTTCGGGATACAAGAAAAGCAGTGTTAAAAGAGATGTTTATAGGGGCTGGCACTGTGGCATAGCAGGTAAAGCTGCTGCCTGCAATGCTGGCATCCCATATGGGCACTGGTTCAAGACTTGGCTGCTCCACTTCCAATCCAGCTCTCTGCTGTGGTCTGGGAAAGCAGTTGAAGATGGCCCAAGTCCTTGGATCCCTGCACCAGCGTGGGACCTGGAGGAGGCTCCTGGCTCCTGGCTCCTGGCTTCAGATCAGCACAGCTCCGGTTGTTGTGGCCAACTGGGGAGTAAACCATCAAATTGAAGACTCCTCCCACCCGGTCTCTCCTCTCTTTGTGTAACTCTGACTTTCAAATAAATAAATAAATCTTTTTAAAGAAAGAGATGGTTATAGCATTAAGTACTTATATTTAAAAAAGTAATGTCTCAAAGATCTAATGATGCATCTTTTGTTTGTTTATTTATTTATTTTTTGACAGGCAGCATGGGCAGTGAGAAAGAGAGAGAGAAAGGTCTTCCTTTTCCATTGGTTCACCTCTCAATGGCCACTGCGGCTGGTGCGCTGCGGCCGGCGCACCACGCTGACCCGGAGCCAGGAGCCAGGTGCTTCTCCTTGTCTCCCATGCAGGTGCAGGGCCCAAGGACTTGGGCACCACTGATACACTCCCCAGATGGCCACAAAGGTCAGTGGTGCACCGATCCAAAGCCAGGAGCCAGAAGCTTCTTCCCATCTCCCACATGGGTGCAGGGGCCCAAGGACTTGGTCCATACTCTACTGCTTTCCCAGGCCATAGCAGAGAGCTGGATCGAAAATGGAGCAGCCGAGACTTAAACTGGAGTCCATATGGGATGCTGACACTGCAGGCAGCGGCTCCACCCCCTACTCCATAGCAACAGACCTAGCAAAACAACAAACTAAACCTCAAACCAGCAAGAGGCAAGAAAGAAGGATCAGAGCAGAAACAAATGAAACTGAAGCTAAAAGAATACAAAAGATCAACAAAACAAAAAGTTGGTTTTTTGAGAAGAAAAACAAAATAGATAAACCTCTAGCCAGACTACTAAAGAATAACAGAAAAAACTTAAATAAAGTAAGAGATGCGAAAGGAGACATCACAACTGACGCCACTGAAATACAAAGGATCATAAAGAACTTCCACGAATAATTATATGCTAACGACCTGGAAAACCTGGATGAAATGGGTCAATTCTTGGATTCAATCAAGAAGATGTATACAACCTAAACAGACCCATTATAAGCAATGTGACTGAAGCAGTAATAAACAGTTTGCCGTAAGGGCAAAGTCTGGGACCTGGTGGCTTTGCCACTGAAATCTACAAAACATTCAAAGAGGAAGTAACTCCAACACTCTTCAAACTATTCCAAAATACTGCTCAGGCGGGAACTCTGCCAAACGCTTTTTAAGAAGTCAGCATTAATTTGATACAAAAATCAAATAAAGGCAACACAGTGGCTGGCACTGTAGTGTAGTGGGTTAAAGCCCTGGCCTGAAGTGCTGGCATCCCATGTGGGCGCTGGTTCTGGTCCTGGCTGTTCCTCTTCCGATCCAGCTCTCTGCTGTGGCTTGGGAAGGCAGTGGAGGATAGCCCAAGTCCTTGGGCCCCTGCACCCACGAAGGAGACCAGGAATTGGTGCAGCTCCAGCCATTGTGGCTATCTGGGGAATAAACCAGTGGATGGAAGAAGACCTCTCTCTGTCTCTACCTCTCTCTGTAACTCAGTCTTTCAAATAAATAAAATACATCTTTAAAAAAAAAAAGACAACACAAAAAGGTAACTACAGACCTATATCCTTAATGAACACTAGATGCGAAGATTTTCAATCGAATACCTGCAAATCAAATCCAATACCACCCCAGAAAGATCATACATCACAATTAAGTGGGATTCAACATTTGCAAATCAATAAACATTATAATTCACAGCAATAGAATGAAGAACAAAAACCATATGGTCATCTCAATAGACACAGAGAAAACATTTGATAAAATTCAACAAACCTTCATGATAAAAACTTTCTACTAATTAGGTATAGAAGGAACATTGCTCAAATGGGGAAAAGCTGAAAATATTTCCCTCAGATCTGAAAAAAAAACAAAGACGTCACTTTCACCAGTTTTAATAGAGTAATGGAAGTTTTAGCAAGAGTATTTAGAGAGGAGACAGAAACAGCATCAAAGTTGAAAAAGAGGAAGTCACATTATCACATTATCCATGTTTGCAGAGGACATGATGCTGTACACGGAAAAATCTAAACATCCCATGGAAAAGTTATTAGAATTGATAAAGCAATTTAGTAAAATTGCAGGTCACAAAACAGACATACAAAGAATAGCAGCTTTTTGTATGCTAATGATGCTAATGATGAACTCACAGAAAGGAAAATCAAGAAAGAAAATCCATTCACAATAGCCACAAAAAATGCCAAATATTTAGAAATAAATTTAAGAAAATGAAAGAACTCTACAATGAAAATTGTCAAACACTGGTGGAAGAAATTATCATGGAAACAAAAAAATATATAAATATATTCCTTGCTCATGGATTAGAAGAATCAGTATCATTAAAATGTCTATACTACCTAAAGCAATTTACAGATTCTATGCAATCCTTATCAGTACACAATGGCATTCTTTACAGAATTAGAAAAAGCAATCCTAAAATTCATATGGACTCACAGAAGACTCAGAATAGCCAAAGGGATCCTGAACAAGAAAAATCACGCTGGGGACATCACAATACCTGACTTCAAAGTATACTACAAAGTTATAGTAATTGAAACGGCATGGTACCGGCATTAAAAACGAATACATAGATCAATAGAAAGCCCCAAATTAATCTACATATATATAGCCAACTGATTTTTGAAGAAAGTGCTCAGACCATACAATGGAGTAAGGAAAATCTCTTCAACAAATGGAGCTGGCTAGACTGGATGTATACATTTAGAAGAATCAAATTAGATCCATACCTCTCACCATATATAAAAATCAACTCAAGATTAATCAAATACTTAAAGTTAAGACCTGAAACTATGAAGATGCTGGAAGAAAACGTAGGGGAAACATTCTAAGATATTGGTGTAGGGGATGACTTCTTGGACATAAGCCCCAAAACACAGGAAACAGAAGCAAAAATAAACAAGTGTGACTGTATCAAATTCAGAAGCTTTTTCACAGCAAAAGAAATGACCAATTGAGTGAAGACATATCCAACAGAATGGGAAAAAATATTTGCAAATCACCTAACAAAGGATTAATATCCCAAATTTATCAGCAACTTAAAAAACATAACAAAAACAATCAGCCCAGTTGAGAAATGGGCAGAAGACTTCAATAGACAGCACTCTGAAGAATTACAAATGGCCAATATGAAAAAATGCACAACATCACTAGCCATCAGGAAGTGCCAATCAAAACCACAATGAGGTATCATTTCATCCTGCCAGAATGGCTACAATCCAAAACACAGAGAGTAGCAAACACTAGTGAAGATGTGGACAAAGAGGAACCTATATACACTATTGGTGGGGATGGAATTTCGTGCAGCCACTGCGGAAAACAGTATGGAGATTTCCTTATAAACCAGGAGTTGATTTGCCATGTGATCCAGCAATCCCATGAGTGGGTATAAACCCCAAAGACTTGAATACAATGTATCAAAGAGATACCTGCACTACCTTGTTCACAGTAGCACTATTCACAGTAGCCAAAATTTGTAATCAGCCAAGGTGCCCATCATCATCAGATGAATGGATGAAGAAAATGTGGCGGCCGGCGCCGTGGCTCACTAGGCTAATCCTCTGCCTTGCGGTGCTGGCACACCGGGTTCTGGTCCTGGTTGCCCCTCTTCCAGGCCAGCTCTCTGCTATGGCCCGGGAGTTCAGTGGAGGATGGCCCAAGTGCTTGGGCCCTGCATCCCATGGGAGACCAGTCCTCCTCGCTCTCTTCTCCACTATACCCAGTCTGCTGTGTAAGACTGCCAGATTTACTGAACAGAAATACAAGATACCTAGCTCACACTGTATCTCACAGAAAGAAAGGCTGCAGAGAACATACTTAAGACTTTTTTTTTTTTAATTCAAGTTTACCCAATTGTCTTATTTTTGGAAGCAATGTATGTTAGTTCAAGAGGTTGTAATACAGTAGAGACTGGCTGGCTTATAAACAAAGACATTATTGTCCACAGTTCTGGAGGCTGCAAAGCCAAGATCAGGGTGCTAGCCTGTGGGGTTCTGTTGAGTGTCCTCCTCCAGACCACAGATGGCCGACTTCTTGTTCCAACCTCATACTGTAGAAACGGTTCACAAGAGCCAACCCTCTGATGGCTTTCTGTAAGGGCTCTGCCCTCATCATCTAGTCTCAGGGACTAGACCTCCTAATCCCATTCCCTAATAATTCCTTTCCCTAATAATTCCATTCCCTAATAATTCCTTTCCCTAGTAATTCCATTAAATCGCATGACGATTTGAATATGTGATTTTTAGAGGGAGACACACATCAGCCCCTGCAGATTGGAACTTCTCACCTTAGCTTCAGTTCTGTAGACACCAGGCCTGTGTAATCATGCAGCTGGCACGCAGTCACACCTTCTCCTTCTCCACTGCTGCCAGAAGGTAGAACTAGTTATGTACCTGGGGTTCAGGGCCTTTACCCTACAAAGCCACGGGAGTACAATGTCTGCTCTCTACATTTTGCTAAGGTAAAGGCTTTGAACTTCATTGTTAAAGCTTTAGAGAGCTGCCAAGTATTTAATAGTGAAATAAGAGAATCAGATGTGCATTTAAAAAAATGATGCTGTAGCTTAGAGGATGGCAAAACTGGGGGGAGGGAGACCTCAGGGCAACTACTGTACTAATTCAAACAAGAGCAGCTAGCACTCCAAACCGGGAGAGAACAGGTGAGAAAGCCAAAGAGAAAACGCAACAAGTGTTCAAGAAGTAGGAAACACGGGGCTTGGGAGCGGACTAGCTGTGGTGAAGGCAGCGAGGGGTTGAAGGTGAGTGCGAGTTCCTCCTGGCCGAGGCACAGTGACAGGGAGCAGAACCTTCACCAAGAAACACAGATTGAGAACAGATTTCGGGGAGGATATTCCTGTTCGTTCCCTCCGAGTGGTTCTCAGTTATGCAAGGGGAGGGGAATGTTCTTCCGGGAATTACACTTCTTTGGCCTCCAACCAAATTCCAGCAAGAAGCAACCCCCGAGATGTATGTGGCTGACTGAAGTCATTTGCAAACTGTTGCTCTTACCCTGGCTGTGAGCTCAGCGGATGAAGAAGCCCTTGCATCTCCCACATGTTGGCTAGGGCGGGCCCTTCTCACACAACAGGCCTGCCCTTTGATCCGGGGCCACGGACAGCTGTTGGCAATGTCAGCTCAGCAGCCCTTGAACGTGGTGTCCGCATTTTGCTCGGCCCTCGATCACCAAGGGGAATGACATGGGCTGATCTGTGCTTGAGTTGAAATCACTCACTCTGAACCACAACCTGATAGAACCGCCTGCGACTGACGCTCTGACCAATTCAGGAGCCCGCCCCTTCGCTTTCTCTAACTCGAGGGTTACAATCGTCACATGGAATTCTTACTGCACTAAATCATCCGCTTGGATAATTCAGTCAAGATCAGTTTATCAACTGCAATCATCTCTTGTCGTTTCCTGAGGAGCTGGAAATAATACGGACTCTTCTGTGGCTGTTGTTACTTTTTTTTTGCTCACAACAAATCTCATTATTGCATCCATCGAGCTGGTTGAGAGTTTAACATTAACTTTAGTGCCAGCTCTTTGCCATGTTAATAGTCAAGTCAATAAAAGCACCTGCTATCCCTGCTAAGCTAATGAGGCAGGGGAAAGGATGGGAAGGATGGCAGGTGAGGCCACTTCTTCATCCCCTGAGCCTTGCGTTGCCTAGGCAACTTTTCCTGCAACTGTAAATGGCAGGGTTTCGCTTTCCAATGCTGTTTCCCTGTGTCCTGTGCTAGCAGCCTGCCGCTCCCAAAGGACTGGCTCCTCTGCTTTGTTTTCACAAAGAGTGTGTAGGATGAACTCAAGCTAACTGTCTCCCAGCGATTCCAGGGTTTCTCCACCCAGTTCTACTGCTCTTGATGCAATGTCTTTTGACAAAGTTGTACAGAATTGGAAGCACACTTTTGCATGTGAAATCTAAGCAGAGAGCAGCAAAGACCTCGGACAAGGAAGGAGGGCACAGGTTGAGAGACATTTAAAAAGAACTGGGGGAGGAGAGGCAGTTTTGAAATGCACCGCCTAACTGAATAACGCTAAGGAACCCAGAAAGGAGACAAGAGTTCGCAAAATTTGCAGCACCATGAATTCAAACAAGTGTTACCAAGCCCAAGTTTACTTTGTCGAATAACTAACTAAACTCCAGTCAAAGGACAGGGAAATAACAGGTAATCAACTGTAAAGATGTTGGTTTTTAAAACTGGAATCCAGGACTTGGTCGGGGAGAAGGAGTACTTTCCCTTGTTTACAGCAATCTGGCAGAAAGGAACGCCAGTCAGCTTTTTTGTTTGTTTGTTTTTGTTTTTTGACAGGCAGAGTGGACAGTGAGAGAGAGAGACAGAGAGAAAGGTCTTCCTTTGCCGTTGGTTCAGCCCCCAATGGCCGCTGCGGACGGTGCACTGCGATGATCCAAAGCCAGGAGCCAGGTGCTTCTCCCAGTCTCCCATGAGGGTGCAGGGCCCAAGGACTTGGGCCATCCTCCACTGCACTCCCTGGCCACAGCAGAGAGCTGGCCTGGAATAGGGGCAACCGGGACAGAATCCGGCGCCCCGACCGGGACTAGAACCCAGGGTGCCGGCACTGCAGGCAGAGAATTAGCCTAGTAAGCCACGGTGCCGGCCTCAGCTTTTGTTTTTCAACCAGCCCACCTTTCCTAAGGTGATTTCACCACTCAAATGCCTTCTCTCCTAATGTGTGCCCCTGTGCAGGCACACAAATTGCAACAAGATCCGAAGTTGCCCTCTAGTTCCCACTGCTGAAGAATCCAGTCTCTGCATTGAATGGATTTGGGGAAAGACAAGTTTTCTCGGAGCCTCGCTGTGCTGGGCTGACAAGTGTGGGTGATGAAGGAGAAAAAGCCACAACGCGCATTCTGGCTACTGCCTTGTTATCATTTTCGGAGACTCTACCTGCTAGCACCATGTCCTTGCTGTGGCTTCCTTGTTCCAACAGAAGTTGAGCACACACCAACCTTCCTGCTTTCTTGGTCCCTTTTTGGGAGGGATTTCCTAAATCCTTGGCCCCTTTGCTTTTTGCTGCTGGCCAGACACAGAGCCTTCTGGGTCTGCGTTGTCAGAGGTTTGGTGATTTGCCAGGCTGCCACAGGATTCCCCAGGAGAACCTTGTCAGAGGCGCTAATGAGCCTCCCTTTAACGTGACTGCGCAATCCCCTGGCAATTGGGATAGAGAGAAACACCTTGCACAACAATTAGCTTTTCACAGCCACTAGCAATTTGCAGTCATTAGCACAGCAGAAGTACTACAAAGAGCACTCGGGGAACAAACATCTCTGTGAGTCACAACAGGACTCCTGAGCAGTCAGCACAGTGAAAGCGCTGGGTGGTAACCGGGAGGAAGGGTGGCACATCCCCACTGTGCAGATGCAGACGCAGACGCGGAGCCACAGTGGAAGAGAGTAACCTGAATCCCACAGCGATGAGGCCGAGGACTGAGACTCACTCCTGAGCAATCAATGCCTCTCCAAGAAGGAAAATGGGCGAGCCCCCAGCAGGTGGCCTGGGCATCTCCCAGTGCTTGATGATGAGAGAGTAGGATATGACGTGTAATAAAGGGCAGGAAGGCTCCTAGGTCAGGAAAGAGGGAGAGAAAAACCAATCAGTTCCTGGCAAAGTGTACAACAGACAGACAAGTGGGGAAGTTACTAACTAGGTTAAATGCCTGTGCACACTTGATGTTCCACGTGAAGAGGTGGCCTTGAGGCCGATGGACCAAACATGCTACACAGAGGAGCTCTGGCATGTTCAGAAGCCATGATTAGCTACAGAGGAGGAGGGAAGGTTTAGCTGATCATAGAGTGGCAAGGCATACTCACTCCTCCCACATGGAACTGGGGTCTCTCAAATCTTCGCCCAAGTACCAAACTTCATTTTCTGCATAACAACCGCTGTTCTGGGTGAACCGAGCAGAAGGTACCCCGTGGGCAAGGGTTGCTTGCAGAACACATGGGGTAGACATTGAAGACTTTGGGTGGTAACAACAGAACGTCACCTCCCCAAACACACTCCGCCGGGGAAGACCGAGCTTGGAAGCTGTCATGGATATCACGTCACCAAACATATATACGTAATAATTTGGCTCATCTTCATTAGCTAAGTGGTAGCACTGGACTTTGTCTGAGGCTTATAAAGACCTCCATTTAGGCCATTACCTCTGCGTTCACTGTAGCCTTCTGAGGGTAGGGGCTATGCGGTTGTCCACCTCTACAGCCCAGTGTATAAGAATACTCCTAGTAGATAAGGGATGTGCTGAACGCATAAAACCCACAGCCCAGATTCTCCAGGGAGACGCCACTGTAAGCATTCCACTGATGATCTATGCTTATTTGGGCTTAGACACATTGGCCAGAGAGACTTAGATCTAATTGTGCTTCATGGGAACTTCAGGGATTTCTCCAGAACTATTTCTCAGCGGCGGCCACTGCACCAAGCATTTTTCATAGCCCTTCTCAAACACTCTTTTGTCCCAGGGAAGATAGGATCCGAGGGAAATGAGGAATTCCCCCGTGGTGAAAGAAGCAAGAATTTCATAGAACGTAAAATCAAATCATGATCCTCATATTTCAGGCTCTTCAGAAATTTTTGACACTTAACACCAGTTTCAACTGGCATTTATTAAAGTCTTATCAAGTGCCAGGCTTGTACTCAGTGCTAGAAACAGAAAAATCAGGGAGACAGAAACCACAGATGTGAAAGTAGATAAATTACAACACAAGTTGGATAGCGTTCCTATTACATAACATTCCTTGGATTGCAAGTAACGGAAAAGAAATGGTGGCTGAAACAACAGTCATGTCCGAGCATCTCACATCGTGAGAGTCTAGAAGCAGGTGATCCCAGACCGGCCCAGCCGTTCAGTGACATCATCACAACTCCACGCTCCATCTTTCCACTCTTCCTTCCTTTGCCCTCTGGTTTGTTGCCTGAGAGTCACTAAATGGTTGCTCAGCTCCAAGCACCGCGTCCTCCTACAATTACCTTCAATTTCCGCAGGGAGTGACTTGCTATTTCTCTTAATAACAGGAAACAAACAAATGAAAAATCTTCTGAGAAGAACCCACCAGCAGACTGCTCCTTTGGTCTCACTGGCCAGAACCAGGTCACTTACCCACTCCCCAAACGTTCACAGGGAAAAGGGAGTGGGATTGCCACGCTTGGTGTAACGGCTCAGAAGGCTTCCTTCTCTTGGGCTGGTGGAAGGGCTCCACCTCCTTGAACATGTTGCCATGCTTTAAAAAGTGGGGATCTTACAACCTAAAGAAGGAGATGAGAAGACATTAGCAGTGTTTGCCCCAAGTTTAACCGTGGACTTGTAGAGCCTATGTACTTGATTTTCTTTAATTCAATGCTACATCTTTAAGCTCCATATCCCTTCGCTCGTACAAATCAAGCAGTTCAAGGCTGCCGGAAGACTCTGCCCGTCCCTGCCACGGCCCTGGTCTTGACTGGCTCAGCGCAGGAGTGAAATAAGCTGTCAGACTCAGCTCTGTCCCTGTCCCTGAGCTCTAATCATCTTAAACTTTCACAGTTGCAAGCAGTGTCAAAACCCAGCTTGCTGCTGTGCGTGGGAGGTTGGAACACTGGAGGGGAAGGGTGAAAGTCAGGTCAGCATGCGAGACTGCAAGGGGTTTTCTGTCCTCCACCGGGAGGCTCAGAGGAGCACTCTGAACTCCGATCGCCTCCCCTAAATGGGAAGGGAAGGGACCCAGGCGGAAAGCCCAGCCACACGGGTGGATGAACAGCACTGAGAGGAACTGCAGTTGGATTTCTTTCCTTGAAGAGCACTGGCTTCTATTTTCTTTTAAACTTTTATTTAATGAATATAAATTTCCAAAGTACAGCTTATGGATTACAATGGCTCCCCCCCCCATAACGTCCCTCCCACCTTCAACCCTTCCCTCTCCTGCTCCCTCTCATCTTCCATTCACATCAAGATTCATTTTCAATTCTCTTTATATACAGAAGATCAATTTAGTATATATTAAGTAAAACTTTCAACAGTTTGCACCCACACAGACACACAAAGTGTAAAATACTGTTTCAGTACTAGTTACAGCATTAAATCACATTTAGGACAGAGATCCTACATGAGGAGTAAGTGCACAGTGACTCCTGTTGTTGACTTAACAAATTGACACTCTTGTTTATGGCATCAGTAATCACCCTGGGCTCTTGTCATGAGTGGGCAAGGCTATGGAAGCCTTTTGAGTTCGCTGACTCTGATCTTATTTAGACAAGGTCATAGTCAAAGTAGAAGTTCTCTCCTCCCTTCAGAGAAGGGTACCTCCTTCTTTGATGGCCCCGTTCTTTCCACTGGGATCTCACTCACAGAGATCTTTCTTATAGGGCTTTTTTTTTTTCCAGAGTATCTTGGCTTTCCATGCCTAAAATACTCTCATGGGCTTTTCAGCCAGATCTGAATGCCTTAAGGGCTGATTCTGAGGCCAGAGTGCTGTTTAGGACATCTGCCATTCTATGAGTCTGCTGTGTATCCCGCTTCCCACGTTGGATCGTTCTCTCCATTTTTGATTCTATCAGTTAGTATTAGCAGACACTAGTCATGTTTATGTGCTCCCTTTGACTCTTAGTCCTATCATTATGATCAATTGTGAACAGAAATTGATCACTTGGACTAGTGAAATGGCATTGGTACATGCCACCTTGATGGGATTGAATTGGAATCCCCTGGCATGTTTCTAACTCCACCATTTGGGGCAAGTCTGATTGAGCATGTCAAAATTGTACCTATCCTCCCTCTCTTATTCCTACTCTTATATTTAACAGAGATCATTTTTCAGTTAACTTTAAACACCTAAGAATAATTGTGTGTGAATTACAGAGTTCAAACAATAGTATTAAATAGAACAAAAAAATACTAAAAGGGATAAAGTATTAAGTTGTTCATCAACAGTCGGGACAAGGGCTGATCAAGTCTCCGTTTCTCATAGTGTCCATTTCACTTCACCAGGTTTCCTATTTGATGCTTGGTTAGTTGTCACCGATCAGGGAGAACATATGATATTTGTCCCTCTGGGACTGGCTTAGTTCGCTCAGCATGATGTTTTCCAGATTCCTCCATCTTGTTGCAGATGACCGGGTTTCATTGTTTTTGACTGCTGTATAGTATTCTATAAAGTACATGTCCCATAATTTCTTTATCCGTCTACTGTTGATGGGCATTTATTTTCAAGACGTACCTAAGGGAGAGATAGGGTGGTGTCAGCCCGGGGAGAAAGCTGAGGAGGTGACTGGAGAACTGTGGGGCGGACATGACTTTGGTCCACATGTCCATAGACACTGGTACACTGGTCTTAACATGGCTGCCATCAGTGTGCTACTGCTATACAAGGGCATTTCAAAAAGTCTGTGGGGATTGCCATGGTGGTGAGGTGGGTAGGGCCTGAAGCGCCAGCATCCCATATGGGCACGGGTTCAAGTTCCAGCCTCTCCACTTACGATCCAGCTCTCTGCTGTGGCCTGGGAAGGCAGGAGAGGATGGCCCAAGTCCTTGGAGCCCTGCACCCACGTGGGAGACCTGGAAGAAGCTCCTGGCTCCTGTCTTTGAATCGGCCCAGCTCTGGTCATTGCAGCCATATGGGGAGTGAACCATCATATGGAAGACCTCTCTCTCTCTCTGCCTCTCCTTCTCTCTCTGTATAACTCTGTCAAATAAATAAATAAAATCTTTAAAAAAAGTCTGTGGGAAATGTAATTAAAAGATAAGTTCATTAGAGTGCAAAAATCTTGACGTCCATGCATTTGAGAAGTCATCAACAAATTTGTGAAAATGCATAATGAAAACACTATGCATAAGTTTTAAAAAAATCCGCACCCAAATTACCTATCTTTTATTCCATTTTCCATGAGCTTCTTGAAGTACCTTTGTATATGAGTGTAATATGGTATTACACGACATAATAGTCTAACACAATATAATGATAACAGTAACTACAATTTATTGAGAATTCACTGTGTGTGAGATGAACAGGATGCAAAGTATTTTCCTCACAGGATTACTCACGATCATACATGGATGTCCCATTATAATTTGGACGCGAAGCACCTTGTACAAAGCCACTGTGTTAGATGGTGGACCCGAGCCTCAGGACTGCAGGCTGGCCTGCCTTCACTCTGCACCATTCTGCCATCTTGCTTGCTTTTACTTCTTTTCTACCATGGTATTAACGAATATGGTGGTGACAAGGCCAGGTGGTTGACAACAGACAAGATTCTGAGTTCAGAACAAACGTCCCATCAGGTACCAGTGTTCGACTAGCTGGAGAAATGAAAGAGTAACACCAAAAATGATTTTAAATGTCCAGAGAAGAAAACAGTTACAGTTTTCTTGCTTTGCAGAGTTCAGAGTGTAAAGAAGAGAAGAGGAAAATTTATGTCAATAGAAATCATATAATAGATGGATTTCCTTCATCATTAGAATTCATCAAGCCTATGTGTGTTATCACAATTTTGAAATTCTCTTTTTTTTAAAGCAGCCATTATTTAGCCTCGATAGTTAATGTCTTTACTCATTAACTCAAACACTTTATTCATTCATTCACTTGTTATCATTCATTTGATGTTTATTTAGTCTCTTCCGTGTACTGGATACCACAAAGGAGAATGGAGCATTATGAACAAGGAAATGCTGTCTCCTGCCTCAAGTGGAATGAACTGCACATGCTCACAGGGGATCTGTCTCTGCTGACCCATGGTCAGCTTTCTCTCCTCTCTGACTGGGCCTCTCCTATGGCGCCTGGGCAGGATGCTGCCATGTGTGATGGACTGGCTCATTCCTGATTCAGGACAGGAGTGGAGGTCCAGCGCTGGGAGACAGTGGAGAGCAGAGGCCATAGAAGCGTCTCCTCTCTGCAAATTCTCACACAGGAGCCCTCTGGGAGGTTGTGAGACATCCCTGTCCTATGGGATTTTGAAGACGTTAGAGCTTCCAGAATCTCATGAGCCCAGCCTGTTTCCTTTAGGATTTCCCTCCCCCCCACAGAAGGACACAAGTGCTGGGGCAATCATCATTCTCCAGTCCCGCTAACGGAGAGCTCCCCCAGGCTGCAGAAGCCTGGTGGCCTCTCCAGGGGCCGGCCTTGTGGCTTGCCCCACGGACTTAAAGAAATGCGCCAGCGCCCCAGCACACTGCTCTGCCTCCTGAACTACTCACCAGCACATTCTGGAAACAGCTCCAGAACTGGCCACACCTCTGAATGGCCTCTCTTCTAATTCCTACAGAAGACACAGTACTCCCCAAAACTGGCTTCTCACCACCCCCTGCTCCTCGCCAGTGTCCAAAAACCTGACTATCCCAGGTGTTACTGACCAATAACAATGGTCTCCGACACAAGCAGCTCCCCAAGCGATGGCAGGTGTCTTCAGCTGGGGCAGGCGGCGTCCAGCAGGGCCAGTGCTCCAGCAAGACAGGCACGGGGGTGATGGAAAGGGTGGTGGGAGGGGACCCAGGAAACCCCCCCGCAGCCACCCTCACCAGAATGCGAGTATTTATTCCTGCCTACGTTTCTAGGTCCAGATTTCATATCTGCCTGATATGAGGGCTTTCAAACAGTTCATGGAAAACAGAATTCAAAGATAATTGATTTGGGGGCAAGCACTTTGAAATATACGCATAGTTTTCTCATAATCTGCTCTTTGTTGTCAATGTTCCAAAGACCCTCAGATAAACAGTACAGACTTACTGCCGGCGCCGCGGCTCACTAGGCTAATCCTTCACCTTGCGGCACCAGCACACCAGGTTCTAGTCCTGGTCAAGGCGCCGGATTCTGTCCCGGTTGCCCCTCTTCCAGGCCAGCTCTCTGCTGTGGCCAGGGAGGGCAGTGGAGGATGGCCCAAGTGCTTGGGCCCTGCACCCCATGGGAGACCAGGAGAAGTACCTGGCTCCTGCCATCGGATCAGCGCGGTGTGCCGGCTGCAGCGTGCTGGCCATGGCGGCCATTGGAGGGTGAACCAACGGCAAAGGAAGACCTTTCTCTCTGTCTCTGTCTCTCACTGTCCACTCTGCCTGTCCAAAAAAAAAAAAAAAAAAAAAAGAGTACAGACTAGGTGAGGCCCCAGGCCTCCCAGAGCTGCGATAACAGATGACTTTCTTTTCTTTTTTTTTTTTTTTTTGCTTTTTTTTTCTTTTTTGGACAGGCAGAGTGGACACTGAGAGAGAGAGACAGAGAGAAAGGTCTTTCTTTTCCGTTGGTTCACCCCACAATGGCTGCTGCAGCTGGCGCACCGCGCTGATCCGAAGCCAGGAGCCAGGTGCTTCTCCTGGTCTCCCATGCGGGTGCAGGGCCCAGGGACCTGGGCCATCCTCCACTGCACTCCCTGGCTACAGCAGAGAGCTGGACTGAAAGAGGAGCAACCGGGACAGAATCCAGTGCCCCAACCAGGACTAGAACCCAGGGTGCTGGCGCCACAGGCAGAGGATTAGCCTAGTGAGCCACGGCGCCGGCTAACAGATGACTTTCTGAGCCCTGTGTATGTTATCTGCTTTCCCAGGTGCATTCTGAACCAGGCTTCAGAGACTTGGCACACCCTGATGCTTGCTCTGTGGCTCCTCGCGTTCAGTTTCCATAGGACGCGTGTGTCAGGCAGAAAAGTCCCAGGTGCCCTGGGCTTCTGGAAGGCAGGGGGTAGATAGCATTCCCGGCCCAGGCCAGGGTGGAGAAGCAGATCCAGTTCTGCAAAAGGGCACCGGCCTGTCCCCTTGGCAGAGAGGCCAGATTGGGGCGGGCAGTCCTGTCCGTGTGCACAGAATCCTGGGCAGAATGCCCCACGGGCCCACAATCCCAGGTACTTATGAATGGAGATGGAGAACAGGCAGTCCCACCACGCCCATGCGGAGCCCGAAGCCTTGTTTGATCTTAGAATTCCGGAAGCCGTGGGGCATGGAAGTGCTAACGCCAGGAGGCTGTGCAGTGTGCTGGAAAGAGACCTGGCCATGGAATCAGAATTTCTGGTTTGAGTCTCGGCGCTGCCCTGTCTGGCTACGTGACTCGGAGCAGGTCTCCCAGCCCTGCTGAGTGTGGGTTTTCTTGCCTGTCCAGTGAGGAGCATTAGGTCTTCCCTGATGACCTCATAGGGCCAGCCTTTCTGGTTACTTTTCCTGCACACAATGTGCAACCTCCCCGCACCCTTGTCGGGAATGGTTTAGTCAGAATTGGACAATTGGCAGGAGAAAGATAAAATGAATATTAATTTTTGTGGCAAATAAAACATTAATCATTGCTGTGAGCTGCTGAGCTCTTCCTAGGTACCCGGCACTCTGCCCAGAGCTTTAGAAACAGTATTTCATTGCCGGAGGTCAAGTGGCCAGCAAATCTTATGGGACTCAGGCCAGATCTGATGCCAGAGCCACCGTCTTACCCCCATGTATGCCTCATTCCTCATGACCAGACTACCAGGTTTTTTTCCAGTGTGGGCTTGCAGAGAGTGACAGGAAAGATGGACTGGCTTGTCTGTGTGTATATTAATAGCCCATCAGTCAATCAAGTGCTTTAAAACAGCCAAACCCAGGCCGGCGCCGCAACTCACTAGGCTAATCCTCCGCCTTGCGGCGCCGGCACACCAGGTTCTAGTCCCGGTCGGGGCACCAGATTCTGTCCTGGTTGCCCCTCTTCCAGGCCAGCTCTCTGCTGTGGCCAGGGAGTGCAGTGGAGGATGGCCCAAGTGCTTGGGCCCTGCACCCCATGGGAGACCAGGAGAAGCACCTGGCTTCTGCCATCGGATCAGCGCGGTGCGCCGGCCTCAGCGCGCTGGCGGCGGCGGCCATTGGAGGGTGAAACAACGGCAAAAAGGAAGACCTTTCTTTCTGTCTCTCTCTCTCTCATTGTCCACTCTGCCTGTCAAACAAAACAAAACAAAACAAAACAAACAGCCAAACCCAGTGACTTTGGAAAATCATACATTAAAAGACATTTATGGTCACCAGTGCTGTGGCGTAGCAGGTGAAACAGCTGCCTGTAGTGCCGACATCCCATATAGGTGCCAGTTTGAGTCCTGGCTGTTCCACTTCTGATCCAGCTCTCCACTGTGGCCTGGGAAAGCAATAGAAGATGGCCCAAGTCCTTGGGGCCCTGCACCCACATTGGAGACCTGGAGGAAGCTCCTGGTTCCTGGCTTCGGATTAGTGTAGCTCTGGCCATTGCAGCCATCTGGGGAGTGAACTGGCAGATGAAAGACCTCTTTCTCTCTCTCTCTGCCTCTCTGTAACTTTGCCTTTCAAATAATAAATAAATAAATCTTTTTTTAAAAAAGACATTTATGAAACAAAGTTAAACAAGTAAATATATAGGAAAAAAGTGGTCCTATTTCCACTAATATTTCATGACACTGTTTACTATGCACTTTCACAACTTTTTCATTTCTTAGGCTGGCACCAAATAACTATGAGTGCCAATCATCCAGCCAGCCAAAACAAAATAAAACAAAATAAATTTCCTCAGCTCCTGCTCTGGGCCAGACACTTGTGAAATGCTCACATTCAAGAAAAATGAGGTGTTTCTGTCCTCAAGGATCAGCCAAATAGGGACAAGCAATGAGAGAAGAGGATGAAAGGCCCATGATGGGGGTATGGACAAGGTACTAAGGACAGGGGCTGGCACTGTGGCATACTGGGCTGAGCCTCTGCCTGCGGCGCCAGCATCCTATATGGGTGCCAGATTGTGTCCCAGCTGTTCCACTTCCAATCCAGATCTCTGCTATGGCTTGGGAAAGCAGCAGAAGATGGCCCAATGGCTTGGGCCCCTGTACCCATATGGGAAACCTGAAAAAAGCTCCTGGCTCCTGGCTTTGGATTGGCCCAGCTCCAACTGTTATGGCCATCTGGGGAGTGAACCAGCGGATAAAGACCTTTCTTTCTGTCTCTCTGTCTGTAACTCTACTTCTCAAAAAATAAATAAAATCTTAAAAAAATAAAAGTTACTAAGAATAGACAGAAAATAAGAAGCTAACCAGTGTGAGGTTCTGAATGCCCCATTCACGGAGTCTAAGCACAGGGAGGTCAGAGGCAGACCAGGTCATATCATGCAGGGCCATGAGGTCAAGCACAGGAGTTTGGACTTCATCATAATTTTGAGAATGTGGGGCTGGTACTGTGGTGTAGTAGGTCAATCACCGCCTATGATGCTGGCATCCTGTATGGGCACCAGTTTGGTTCCCAGCTGCTCCACTTTGATCCAGCTCTCTGCTAATGACCTAAGAAAAGCAGTGGCCCAGGTATTTGGGTCCTTGCCATCTGTGTGGGAAACCCGAATGAAGCTCCTGGCTTCAGTGTGGCCTAGAGCTGGCTGTTGGAGCCATCTGGAGAGTGAACCAGATTGAAGTCGTCTCTCTCTGTGTCCTTGTCTCTCCTCTTTTTCTATGCAACATAAACAAATATTTAAAAACATAATAATAATACTGAGAATGAACTGCAAAGGTTCAAGCCAGGGGTGGAGAATGTGTCTTGATCGGAGTTATAAAAATGTTTCTGGCCATAGCATGAAGAATGGATTTGTGAAGGGAAAGGGTGGGGGAGGCTAACAAAATATAGAACTACTTAGAGAGTATTTGGAGTGATTCATCCAAAAATATGCCAGCCTAGGCTACTGACAGTGACATGGAGAGACGCAGATCCTGTGAATGCTGAACAGAGGTGACATGACTTAGAGACGGAATGAAGATGGGCAAGGGGATGCCAGGTGCCAGGTGCCAGGTGCCAGAGGTACTGAGCCTACGCTGGTTCCCTTGTCCCTGAGAATAAGGACTAATCTGTTTTATTCCATGTTTTTTTGTTTTTTTTTTTTTTTTTTTGTTTTTTGTTTTGTTTTTTGTTTTTTTGTTTTGTTTTTTTTTTTTTCCAACAGGCAGAGTGGACAGTGAGAGAGACAGAGTGAAAGGTCTTCCTTTGCCGTTGGTTCACCCCCCAATGGCCGCCGTGGCCGGTGCGCTGCAGCCGGCACACCGTGCTGATCTGAAGGCAGGAGCCAGGTGCTTCTCCTGGTCTCCCATGCGGGTGCAGGGCCCAAGCACTTGGGCCATCCTCTACTGCACTCCCTGGCCACAGCAGAGAGCTGGCCTGGAAGAGGGGCAACAGGGACAGAATCCGGCACCCCGACCGGGACTAGAACCTGGTGTGCTGGTGCCGCTAGGCGGAGGATTAGCCTGTTGAGCCGCGGTGCCGGCACTATTCCATGCTCTTGCCCAGTTCAGATGGGTTCTTGTCCTTCAATTTTAAATCCATCTATCTACGCTTTTTGACAATGTATCTCTTATTTTGGCCTGTGTTTTCTTCCATCTACCAGTATATGAACTAGGGCAGGGTTAACTCTTGTAGCAAGCCCAGAATGTTCAGGGATTGACACAACAGACATTTCTTTTGTTTTTGTAAAAGTTCTCCCCAGTCAGTGAGTGGCTTTCCTGCACATGCTGGTTCAAGGCTCTCTGCACTGGCTTTCCTGTTCCGCAGGGCCTCAGCGTGCCCAGCATCCAGCTGGTAGGAGCAGCCAAAGAGAGTGGAGAAGAGACAGCTTCTCCTCCAGCCGTCTGCCTCTCTTTCTCAAAGCCTCTGTGATTTTTTGGGCTAAAGGATTTCTTCAGCTACAGGTTTCACAGCAGGCAAACACACACCAGAGGTGTAGGCCAGTTTGTATCTCCAGAAATAGACGTAGCCAGGGACAGGCGTTTCCCTCGGTCTCCCTATCTCCCTTAGGGAAATCTGGAAGCATATTCTTCATGTCTTCTCAGAGTTTCCCCAGCAGGACCGAGCTCCAATGTCCCCCTGCACTAGTAATCTGGGTTCTCTTGCAATTTCTATTGACTTTCTCCTTTCTGTGTCTGAATTTCTTGACTTTTCGCTTGTACTTCCTTTTTTTTAAAAAAAAAAAAATTATTTGACAGGTAGAGTTACAGACAGTGAGAGAGAGAGACAGAGAGAAAGGTCTTACTTCTGTTGGTTCACACCCCCAAATGGCTGCTATGGCCAGTGCTGCACTGATCCGAATCCTGGTGCTTCCTTCTGGTCTCCCATGCGGGTACAGGCACCCAAGCACTTGGGCCATCCTCCACTGCCCTCCTGGGCCACAGCAGAGAACTAGACTGGAAGATGGGCAACCGGGACTAGAACCTGGCGCCCATATGGGATGCTGGCACCGCAGGTGAAGGATTAACCAAGTGAGCCACAGTGCCGGCCCCACTTATACTTCCTTTGATAAATACCCAGATAAACTAGCTGAACCTAAACCCTTGTCTCAAGCGCTGATTTAGGGAAACCATAGTATGGAAGTATTTTTTTTCATCTGACACTAATAGGGAGACTTGTAAGTCCCTTCTTACTTGAAAATTCAAGGCTAAGTCATTTGGCCTTTGCAGTATTCAACCCTGAGCCAGTCCCATTTCACCAGAAGCAGAGAGAATGGAAATGAGTTTTACCACAGTGTGATTTTAGCTCTTCTTCTAATTACTTAAGTGTAAAAAATAGCCTTACTGCCATGAACCATTTTTACAAAGAAATCGAGTGCAGTAGGGGACTGTGAAATGGTTTCTGGGACACTTTAGTAACTTCATAATAGGAATGAACATGTTTTATGCAAATGAATCATGTTCCTATTAGCTTTTATTTTTTATATATAATAGCAGACACTGAAAAAAATTCATAAGGAATTTAAGAGACACTGGAGTATTCAAGAGAACCTTGAGAAAGAAGAATTGAAAAATTCTCAATTTCCAATTTTAAAACTTAACTGTAGGGGCCAGTGCTGTGGCGTAATGGGTAAAGCTGCCACCTGCAATGTCGGCATCCCATATGGGCACCAGTTTGAGTCCTGGCTGCTCCACTTCTGATCCAGCTCCCTGCTAATGCACCTGGGAAAGCAGTAGAAGATGGCCCAAGTGCTTGGACCCCTGCATCTGCATGGGAGACCTGGAAGAAGCTCTTTGCTCCTGGCTTCTGTTTGGCGCACCTCCGGTCATTGCGGCCATCCGGGGAGTGAACCAGTGGTTGGAAGACCTCTCTCTCTCTCTCTCTCTCTCTCTCTCTCTCTCTAATTCTGCCTTTCAAATAAATAAATCTATTTAAAAAAAAAAAAAAAAACCTTAACTGCAAAGCTATAGTGATTAAGACTGTGTACTCCTGGAGTAGGATAGATACACAGACCAAGCAAATAGATTTGGAGTCAAAAGTTTACCCTTACATTATGATCAACTGATTTTTGACCAGAACAACTATTTAATTAAAGAAAGAATAGACTTCACAACACATGGAGCTCAAACAGCTGGATATCCATGAGCAAAAGAGTGAGGCTGCTCCCCTACCTCACATTGTATTAAAAATTTGACTCCAAATGGATGAATAAGCTAAAAGAGTAAAAAGTAGAAAACAGAGAGGTCATAGGGATAAATCTTCATGGCCTTGGATTAGAAAAAAAAATTATTTATTTGAAAGGCAGAGAGTTACAGAGCAAGAAAGACAGAAATAGAAAGAGAGAGAGAGAGGATCTTCTATCTGCCGATTCATTCACAAAATGGCCACAATGACTCTGGGGCCAAGCCAGGCCTAAGCCAGGAGCCAGGAACGTTTTCTGAGTCTCCCACAAGGGTGCAGGGGCCTGAGACTTGGGCCAAGCCCCGCTGCTTTCCTAGGTGCATTAGCAGGGAGCTGGATCAGAAGTGGAGCAGCAGGGACTTGAACCGGTGCTCATAAGGAATGGAAGTGCTGCAGGCTGCAGCATGACCATTGTACCATATCAGCGGCCCTTAAGCAATGGCTTCTTAGGTACAGCTCTAAAAACCCGAGCAACATCAGCAGCAAAAACAGATAAACTAGACTTCAAGGTTTTGTGCACAAGCACTATTAGGAAACTTAAAAGATAATCCATAGAATAGCAGAAAATGTTTGCAAATCTTATATTGTGTAAGGGACAAGAACTTCTTAATGACTCAATAATAAAAGACAAATGACATAAGTATAAAGTGGGCTAAGGAGTTGAACATTCTTCCTAAGAAGATACACAAGGGATCTATAAGCATGCGAAGAGATACTTGACATCATTAGTCGTGAGGCCAATGCACAAAACTACAATATACAACTGCATGCTCACTAGGATGGCTAAGCCTGAAAAGACATTTTGAAAATGTGTTGATGAAATTAGAACACACATATACTGCTGACAGCAGCACTATAAATTGATACATAAATTTTGGAAGACAGTCTGGAAATTTCTTTGAAAATTTGTTAAGTCTAGAGTTATCATGATACATCAATTCTTGGGTATATATGCAAGAAAATTGAAGACATGTATCTCCACAATAATTTGTACATGAATGTTCATAGCAGTATCATTCATGATGGCCAAAAAAGTGCTAACAACTGAAGTGTCCATCAAGTGATGAGTGAATGAATAAAACACAGTGAATAAATAGAATAAAAGACAATGGAATACTATTCAGTCATAAATAGGAATGAAATACGATACATAGATGGACTTCGAAAATACTATGCTAAATGCAAGAAGTCACATTGTGTGATTTCATTTATGTGAAATTACAAACTAGACATAGATACAGAGATGGAAAGTAATTTCAAGGTTGTCTTGGGCTGGGATACTAAGGGAACATGGGGAGTGACTCCAATGGGCATAGGTTTGCATGCTTGCTTGGATTTGATGTAATGAAAATGACCTAAAATTGGTTATGATGATGGTTGTACAACCCTGTGAAGATATTAAAAATCACTGACATCTGCATTTTAAATAAGCAAACTATATGGTATTTGAACTATATTTCAACAAAGCTGTTACATATAAATACAGTTGATTTTGCAAATTTATTTTATACCCTGAAACTCCGGTAAACTCATTTATTAATTCTAATAGTTTTTAATAGATTCCTTTGGATTTTCTGTATTCATGATCTCCTCATCTGCAAACATATTGCTTTACCTCATCCTTTACAATCTGATATCTTTTAGTTCCTGTTTTTATTTATCTGCCTTGAATAGAGCTTCAATATAGTGCTGACTAGAAACAGTGAGAAGACAGTCATCGTTGCCTTAATCCTGAATTTAGGGGAAAGGCATTCAGATTGTCCCCTTTAAAAACAATGTACCTTTCTCTCTGCCTCTCTCTCTCTCACTATCTAACTCTGCCTGTAAAAAAAAATAATAATAAAGACAATGTGACATCTTGGTTTTGCACAGAAATCCTTTAGCAGATTGAGGATGTTCCTTTGTATTCTAAGTTAGTTGAGTACACTTTATCTTGAAGAGGTGTTTTGTCAAATGTTTTTCTAGCAACTATTGAGATGATAATGTGTTTATGATTTGTTTTACTTATATGTATTTGGTAAGAATTTGTTTTTGGATCCTGAACCGATGCTGCATTCTTGGGATAAATCCCAAGTTGTAGGATATAATCCTTTTTTATATGTTGGTCATGATCTATAATCTTTTTTTTTTAAGATTTATTTACTTATTTGAAAGTTAGAGAGAGAGAGAGAGTGAGAGAGAGAAAAATCTTCCATCTGCTGGTTCACTTCCCAAATGGCCACACGGTTGGGGCTGGGCCAGGCCAGAGCCAGGAGCCAGGAGCTTCCTCCAGTCTCCCAGCTGGGTGCAGGGGCCCAAGCACATGGCCACCCTCTGCTGCTTTCCCAGGCATATTAACATGGGGCTGGGTCAGAAGTAGAGCAGCCACGATTATATTCTATTCTCTATTTCATTAATTTCTACTGAATTCTTTTATTTCCTTCTTTCTGTTTTACAGTTAGTAAATTCTTCTTCCAATATTATACAGTGTAAGGCTTGGCTATTGATTTGAAATTTATTTTCATTTTTACTAGAGTTTATAAATTTTTCTCTACACATTGCTTTAACTGCATCCCATAAGTTCTGTTATCTTAATTTCCATAATTTATTTTTTAATCTTCCTCATGGACTTTTCATTCATCTATTGCATATTTAGGATCATGTCAGTTAATATCAACATATCTGTGAGTTTCCCAAATTTATTTTTATTATTGATTTCTAATTTTATTCCACTGTGGGTGGAGAACAACCTTTGTATGATTCACAACCTTTTAAATTCATTGAGGCTTATCTGATTGCCTAGCCAGTAGTCTATTCTGGAAAATGTCCCAGGTGCACTTGTGAAGAACGTGTGTTCTGCAGGTGTCAGGTGGAGTGTTCTATAGATGTCTGCGAGGTCTAACTGGTATATCGTGTTCTTCAACTCTCCGATTTGTCATCCTCTGCCTAGTTGTTCTATCCATTATTGAAGTTGGGGTATTAAAATCTTAGCTATTATTGCTAAGGGGTCTATTTCTTTATTTCTGTCAATGTCTTTAAATTTTTTTTAAATTTATTTCAAAGGCAAAGTCACAAGGAGAGAGGGACACAGAGAGAGAGAGAGAGAGAGAGAGAGAGACAGAGAGAGACAGAGAGAGACAGAGAGAGACAGAGAGGCAGAGAATCTTCTACCTGTTTATTCACTCCACAAATGGCTGCACTGGCCAGGGCTGGGCCAGACGCCAGGAGCCTGGAGCTTCTTTTTAGTCTCCCACGTGTGTGCAGGAGCCCAAACACTTGGGCCATCTTCCGCTGCTTTCACAGGTTCTTTAGCAGGGAACTGGATCAGAAGTGGAGCAGCAGGGACTCAAATCGGTGCCCACATGGGATGTCAGCGTCACCAGTTGAGACAGAACCTGCTACGCCACAGCGCCGGCCCTCATTTCTGTGTTTTTGCCTCACATAGTTTAGCACCTGTATTTAGGTGCACGTATGTTTACAACTGTTAGCGTTTCCTATGGACTGACCCTGTTACTATAACTAAATTCCTCCCTTATCTTTAATGGCATTTTTTTTGTTTTAAAGTCTAATTTGTCTCATATTAATAACTTACTCCAGCTTTCTATGGTCGCTTTTGCTATTTGCAAAGGATATCATTCTCCATTCTTTCAGTTTCAACTTGTATATTTAAATCTAAAATATGTCTGCTACAGGTGGCATATAGTTGAGTACTGTCTTTCTATGCAGTCTGATGTTGTCTGCCATTTGATAGATGTTTAGTGCATTCACATATATTGGCATTACTGATGCAGTTAGATTAACATCTGCCATCTTTTTTTCTGCATGTGTAGTAGTTTACTGGGATGCCCTAACAAAGTGCCAATAACTGAACAATTAAAACTATTGAAATCTGTTTCTCGCAGTTCTGAAGGCCAGAGAGCCATGATCAAGGTGTTAGTAGGTACTTCTAAAAGCTGTGAGGAAAGGCTCTGACCCAGGGCTGTGCTGGGTTCACCGATAACCATCTCCCTGTGTGTCTTTACACTGCCTTCCTTCTATCCCTGTCTGTGTCAAAAATTGCCCCTTCTTAGAAGGACGCTGGTCATGATGGATTAGGGACACTCTAACGACCTCATTTTACCATGATTACCACTGAAAGGACCTATTTCCAATTAGTCATAGTCTGAGGTAATGAGAGTTAGAATGCTGTTATGAATTTGGGGGAGGCATAATTCAACCCATACTAATTGTCTCATATCTTTTTCCCATTCTTGTCTATTTTCCATTGTATTAGCAAATATTTTCTAGTGAAACATTTCACTTTATATTTTTGCACTATTTTCTTAGCAATTTCTTTTGAGCTTACCACATGCATTTATACATGTTAAGTTTTCAGACTCTATTATTGTTTTATACTAACTTAATTCCAATAAAATTCAGAAAATTATTCATATATAGACCTTCTATTATTTTCCTGTTATTATTGTGTGTATACAAATATATGTATCATATTTATGCATATTGCAACCCAAAAATACATGACTGAAATTATTACTCTATATAATTGTATTTTTTAAAAAGCCATTCTACAGGGCATTCCTAATCAAAACAGCCTGGTACCACTACAAAAATAGATAGATAGGCCAATGGAAGAGAATAGAAACACCAGAAATCTATCCATGCATCTACAACCACCTTATCTTTGACAGTGGAGTTAAAATAAATCCTTGGAGTAAGGACACTGTCTTCAGCAAATGGTGCTGGGGAAAACTGAATCTCCACATGCAGAAGTATGAAGCAAGACCTCTACCTTACATCTTACACACGCACATACGCACCTCAAAATGGATCAAAGAACTAAATCTATTTCCTGATACCATCAAATTATTAGAGAACATTGGGAGACCCTGAAAGATATTGGCACTGGCAAAGAGTTCTTGGATAATACCCCAGAGACACAGACAATCAAAGCCAAAATTGACAAATGGGATTACAACCAATTGGGAAGCTTCTACACTGCAAAAGAAACACTTGGCAAAATGAAGAGGGAACCAACTGAATGGGAGAAATTATTTGCAAACTATGCAACTGATAAAGGATTAATAACCAGAATCTTTAATGAGATCAAGAAACTCAACAACAACAAAAGAAACAACCCAGTTAAGAAATGGGCAAAGGACTTACATGGACTTTTTTTTTTTTTTTTTTTTTTTTTGACAGGCAGAGTTAGACAGTGAGAGTGAGAGAGACAGAGAGAAGGTTCTTCCTTTTCTGGTGGTTCACCCACCAAGTGGCTGCTACGGCCAGCACGCTGCGCCAATTCGAAGCCAGAAGCCAGGTGCCTCCTCCTGGTCTCCCATGCAGGTGCAGGGCCCAAGGACCTGGGCCATCCTCCACTGCACTCCCGGGCCACAGCAGAGAGCTGGACTGGAAGAGGAGCAACCAGGACAGAATCTAGCACCCTAGCGGGACTAGAACCCGATGTGCTGGCGCTGCAGGCGGAGGATTAGACAAGTGAGCTGCAGTGCTGGCCTTAAATGGACATTTTGCAAAAGAGGAAACTCAAATGGTCAACAGACACATGAAAAAATGCTCAGGATCATGAGCCATCAGGGAAATGCAAATCAAAACCACAATGAGGTTTCACCTCACCCCAGTTAGAATGGCTTTCATACAGAAATCAACAAATAATAAATGCTGGTGAGATGTGGGGAAAAAGGTACCCTAATTGACTGTTGGTGGGAATGTAAACTGGTAAAGCCACTAAGGAAGACAGTATGGTGATATCTCAGGAATCTGAGTATAGACCTACCATATGACCCAGCCATCCCACTCCTGGGAATTTACCCAAGGGAAATGAAATCAGCACATGAAAACATTATCTGCACCCCCATGTTTATTGTGGCTGAATCACAATAGCTAAGACATGGAATCACCTAAATGCCTGTCAACTGAAGACTGGATAAAGCAGTTATGGGATATGTACACTATGGAATACTACATAGCAGTAAAAAAATAAAAACCAAATCTGGCCATTTCTAAGAAAATAGATGAAACTAGAAAACATCATTCTTAGTGAAATAAGCCAGTCCCAAAGGGCAAATTTAATACATTCTCCCTGACCCATGATAACTAATAGAGCACCAAAAAGGCAATCTATAGAAGTGAAATTGACACTTTGAGAAGCAATGACTTTGAACAGCCCTTGTCTCCACTGTTGAAGAAGTTTCTCTTTTCATAGTATTTGTTGAACTCCTTACTTAACAGTTAATCATATGTGTATAAAGTTAACTGAGAATAGATCTAGTAAAAAATCGAGTGGGAACAGGAGAGGGAGGAGGAAGAGGAGTGGGAGAGTGGTGGGAGGGTGGGTACAGTGTGAAGAGTCACCACGTTCCTAAAGTCATAATTATGATGTATGAAGTTTGTATTCCTTAAGTAAAAGGCGTCTGGTGAAAAATACGTTATAATGCTTGCTATAATGTCTGTTAAGACTGATAATACAGTTAGAGGCAGTTTCTATTATCAGGTTTATTCACATTGTCACAGATGGCAAGATATGCTTTTTATGAGTTAATGATATTCCATTGTAGATATGTATATATAACATCATTATATGTATGTATATATTTTACATTTTATATATGCATCCCATTCTATATATAGCATGTTTTAAAAATCCAATTACCTGTCAAGGAACACTTGGCTGCTTTCCATATCCTGGCTACTATTAACAATGCTGCAATAGATATAAGAATGCAAACAGGCCGGTGCTGCAGCTCAATAGGCTAATCCTCCGCCTTGCGGCGCTGGCATCCCGGGTTCTAGTCCCGGTCGGGGCGCCGGATTCTGTCCTGGTTGTCCCTCTTCCAAGCCAGCTCTCTGCTATGGCCCAGGAGTGCAGTGGAGGATGGCCCAAGTCCTTGGGCCCTGTACCCACATGGGAGACCAGGAGAAGCACCTGGCTCCTGGCTTCGGATCAGTGCAGTGCGCCAGCCGCAGCGGCCATTGGGGGGTGAACCAATGGAAAAAGGAAGACCTTTCTCTCTCCCACTGTCCACTCTGCCTGTCAAAAAAAAAAAAAAAAAAAAAAAAAGAATGCAAACAGCTCTTTGACATATGATTTAATTTACTGTGGTTATTTAGTCAGTATAGTCAGTAGCAGGATTGCTGTATATATGGTAGTTCTACTTTAAAATTTTTGAGACGCCTTCAAACAATTTTTATAACAATTTGCACTCCCACAATGTCTAAAAATTCCTTTTTCACCACATCTACCCCAACACTTGCTATCTTTGCTCTTTTTGATGGTAGCCATCATAAAATGTGAGGTGATAATTTATTGCTGCTTAAATTTTCATTTCTTGGATGTTTAGAGATTTGAGCAATTTTTCATATACCTGTTGGTCGGCTACATATCTTATTTGGAAAAGTTATATCTTCAGGTCTTTTACCCATTTTTATTTTTATTTTATTTATTTATTTTATTTGAGAGGTAGAGTTACAGACAGTGAGAGGGAGAGACAGACAGAAAGGTCTTCTTTCCGTTGGTTCACTCCCCAGCTGGCTGCAATGGCCAGAGCTGTGCTGGTCTGAAGCCAGGAGCCAGTTGTTTCTTCCCAGTCTCCCCTGGGGGTGCAGGAGCCCAAGCACTTGGACCATCTTCTACTGCTTTCCCAGGCCAAAGAAGAGAGCTGGATGGAAAGAGGAGCAGCAAGGACTAGAACTGGCACTCATATGGGATACTGGCACCGCAGGCAGAGGATTAATCTACTGCGCCACAGCGCTGGCCCCTGTTTACCCATTTTTAAATGAGGTATTTATTTGTTTTTGCTATTGAGTTGTGTAAGTTCCCTATATATTTTGGATATTAACCCGTTATCAGATTAAGGTTTGCAAATACTTTCTCCATTCTATTGGCTGCCTTTTTATATTGTTGGTAATTTTCTTTGCTGGGTAGAAATGTTTCAGTTTGGTACTCTCACCTATCTATTTTTGCTTATTTCGCCTGTGCTTTCTTTTATTTATTTATTTATTTTTAACAGGAAGAGTTAGACAGTGAGAGAGACAGAGAGAAAGGTCATCCTTTTTTCATTGGTTCACCCCCTGAGTGGCCGCTACAGCCGGTGCATTGCAGCTGGTGCGCTGCACCAATGCAAAGCCAGGAGCCAGGTGCTTCTCCTGGTCTCCCATGTGGGTGCAGGGCCCAAGGACTGTGCCATCCTCCACTGCACTCCCGGGCCACAGCAGAGAGCTGGACTGGAAGAGGGACAACCAGGACAGAATCCGGCACCCCAACCAGGACTAGAACCTGGGGTGCCAGTGCCGCAGGCAGAGGATTAGCTTAGTGAGCCGCGGTGCTGGCCTCACCTGTGCTTTTAGTATGCTGTCCAAAAAAATCTCTTTCAAGGCCAATGTCAATGAAATTTTCTCAATATTTTCTTCTATGATTTTTACAGTTTCATAGCTTACATTTGAGTCTTTAATTCATTTTGAATTAATTTTGTATATGGCATAAGACAAAAGTACAATTTCATTATTTTTGGCGTGTGGATATCCCATTTTCCCAACATCTTTATTGAAAAGATTTTCTTTCCGTGTTGTATATCCCTGGTACTCTTTTCAATGATTAGTTGATCATACATATTTTCTTGAATAAATATTTCTTCATCTGCAGTATGCCCTTAGGCAACTTATAAGACTTTAAATAGTTTTTGGCTTTAAAAAAATAATTTTCATCAATTAACTAGTTTTGCAGGGCATTAGTTCTATAGAACTCTCCACTCTTCTATTTTGGAATTCCTATCTCTATAGTTATCTGCAGAAGAAATTCAACTGATTAGGCAAAGGAAACAAACATAAA
The DNA here is from genome assembly GCF_964237555.1 of Oryctolagus cuniculus. NCBI lineage: Eukaryota > Metazoa > Chordata > Mammalia > Lagomorpha > Leporidae > Oryctolagus > Oryctolagus cuniculus. The sequence continues at coordinate 164,615,876 of NC_091432.1, forward strand.
TACAAAGAGAATAAATCTGAAGTTTAACTAATGTGTGGCTAGTATTTGTGTATTAGTATTTATAGGCAGATTCATCAACAGTGCTTTAACTAAAAACTTGCTAAAATTATAAAACAGACAGGTTTGTTAAGTTAAAAAGTAATATTTTTAAAGGCAGTGATCTTCCTAGATTTGAAAGAGAGAAATTCCTTTAAACTCAGTGTCCAGTAATAGTTGAACCAAATTTTCATGCATGAAATTGCAACTTACCAAATATATCTCTTTAGATTTTAATTGATTTTGAGTCATTTTTTCCCCCCAAAAAACACCTTAGGCCAAGGATGTCCTAGTCAACTGTCACTCATTTGGGAATGCCTCTGAAACAAAAGTTCAGGCAGCTGCCAGACAGGTCCTTAAGGTGACGGTGGGCCAGGGGCCAATGTGCCAGAGACAAGCAGTCCACTGGAGATTGCTCATCATTACGTTAGGTTTAACGGGGAGAGCATCCATCAGAGCAGATGGACTCCCCTCTGGTCAGAGATTTTTAAGGAGGAGAATCTGATAGGTGACAGAGTTAAGGGGCAGTTAGGGAAAAGGAGACACGTCTGGAAATAGTAATTAACCTGGTAGGCCTGCTGAAGGGCCAGTGGTCTTGATCATTATTTCACATAGGTTGGGGGAGATATCTCTCAGGGTAATGTGACACTGCTGGGTAGAGGGCTTTGTGGCCCTCTTGGTACAGGGCAGGAGAGATGCGAAGGTGGCTAGGTTAGGAGGGAGGTTTAGGACGAGAGAGGCAGTTTTAGCTTTGGTTGCTAATTCAAAACTAACAAGGAAATATCTAGGAAATGCTCACTAATGGGATCAGGGGACTGAGGAGACCTGGAGACATCAGCTTGACATTCAGTTAGAAGGCGGGGACAAAACCCATCAAAAGACTTGATTATCATGTCTGGCTTGCTCATGATAAACCAAAAGAGCCATCCAAAGGGTGGGGTACCTAATTTGTTTTGCAGCAAACAGGGAGCTCTGAAGGATGGAATCACCACTCCCTTGCTATTCATATGGTAAAATTGGAACAGGAGGGGGAGGGGCAAAGACCAGTTAGAGGACAAGGCCAGAGGGTGATGGCACCCAGAGGGAGATGGTCCCATTCCCAAACTTGCCTTTGCTTCTCCAGGAGGAGGTGTTAGACAGGGGGAGTAGACTTTGGACAAGGCCTGGTTCTGAGATAAGGCTGGAATTCCCTGGCAGGAGGGGGAGGTACAGTGAGCCGAGACAGTAAGCCAGAGTGGCGAATGTAGAAGAAAGAGGTTTTGGCTTTTTAACGAGAGCTTTGGAAGTTAAGAGAACTTGAGCCAGAGAAAGTTTAGAGCTGATATAGGAGAAAGCTTAGACATAGGAATTTTTTCCACTTTCCCAAACATTCACACAATTGATAAAGATCTTGAATAGTCAAATGTGGACTGGTTGTCCAGGTAGGAGACAACCGAGAGGAGGGTTTGTGGAATGTGGGATGGAGAAGTTCCCATGGTGACCCGTGGAGTCGGACTAGCAGATATTGGGTGTCCCCAAGCTCACAGCTGTCTGACTAGGAGAGTATAGGAATAGAAATTGGGGGTCGTCACCCACACACTCACTGGAGTCTGAGGCCTAGAGGAGATGTAAAGCCATGGAAGGCATAGAGCTCATGGGAAGGCAAAAGGTCCATAGGAAGGCAAAAAGTCCATGGAAGGCGTGTAGCCTGTGGGAGGTTGTGGTGCCTGGTACAGGTCTTCAAGACAAAGCAGAGTGGAACCACAACCAGTGATAAAGTTTGCCAAGAGAGAATTCCCCATCTGCATCTTACCTCAGGATTTGAGAAGCCGATGTGTGGATGGAGATCACAGAGCATTCGGTGGCATGGAAGGAGTCCCGGGTGTGTTTTGTGACTGACAGAAATCCAGGACCCCAAAGGAGCTCAGATCCCCGAAGGGAGAGCAAGTTCGATGGGAGAGCCTGGATCAGAGTCATGGCATGTATGTAAGGCCGCCACAAAACACATCAAACCCCGGAGTAAGGGAAAGGGTTACTGACGGGGGAGACCCGGTAGGTGGGAGGGAAGGGGTGAGGAAGGAAGAAGAGAGTGCACGCGTACAGGGAGCAGGTCCTATTATATGTTTGTTGGGGGGGTGGGGGGCAGGCAGGGAAGCTGGAGTAGTGAATCCCATTAGAGTGGAGGTGGAGCTGACACCGTGGTTGGGCCATGGGGCTTAGGACGGAAGCCTACTGTGCAAGGTGGTGATGAGGGCCAGAGCCTAAGATGACGTCCAGGGCATAGATGGTGCCACAGATAAGAAGGCACCATTTCACTAACATAATCCCCCATGGGGATTGAGAAAAGGCTGGGTACTTCTAAGCCAGGCAACATAAAACGAAGCTATGGAGGCAGCCAAAGTTATGGCACTGAGCAGAAATCTGCATAGGAACTGCAGTCATCTCCTCTAAAGAGCTTCACTCACACTCACCTGTTGGGTAGCCAAAGCTACCGGAGAAGGAAAAGGCACTTGCTCGCTGGTGATCAGAAGGGTTACTTGCTGCCAGGGGCTTATTGCCTTGATAGGAGAGTAGGCAAGGGATGTCAAGAAGGCAATTTAGGGGCCGGTGCTTTGTCAGGTTAGGCTGAGCTGCCCGGTTCGTGTCCTGGCTGCTCCACTTCCAATCCAGCTCTCTGCTATGGCCTGGGAAAGCAGAAGTGCTTGGGCCCCTGCACCCGCATGGGAGACCTGGAGGAAGCACCTGGCTTCTTGTGACCAACTGGGGAGTGAACCAGCAGATGGAAGACCTTTCTCTGTCCCTCCCTCTCTCTGTCTATCAAATAATAGATAGATAGATTATAAGACGGCAGATTAGGCGACAAGCACCAACAACTACTGACGAGAGTCCCTATTCCAGAATGCTCCAGCTTGTAGCCTCCAGCGGGGCGAACTTCAGTCGCTGCCCAGTAACACTGACTCAGCAGGACCCAGAAGGCTGCTACCTCTGCTGCAAATGTCAGCCGGCACTGCTGGGAGTCCCTGAATGGAAACCCTGCGAGGAGCTGAATTTAGATTCAAAAATAGGGAACATTCTGTGGGGTCCCCTGGAGAGCATTGGCCTTAACATTAATGGGAAGAATATATTCCTACTGACAATTCATAACCTTCAAGCAGAAAGCACATCGTGTAATGGATAGACCACTAGTAGCCTTATAGCCTGTCTGAGATGGGTTTGCATCCACACTCTGCCACTAAGTGCCTTGCCCGTTGGTGATTTGTTTCAGTTTCCTTGTCAGCAACTTTCGATTTTAAAAAATCACAGGGTGTTTTAGAGAGAGCTGAATGAGATGAGATAACATATGAAACAGAATCTGGCACATTGCAGTTGCTCAAAGTGTAACAGCTAAGAGTGTTCATTTCTATCTGGGCCCCACGTGGAATAGAAAGTGATGAAACTCTGGGGTCTCCAGCCAAATGCTTAGTCCTGGAGCTGTAGCCTGCTTCTCAGATTCCTATGGAGGGATCGAGAGGGATGCGGTCTGCGAAAATAGTTCAGTCATGTGCCAGAGGCAGTCTCTGTGCCTGTGAGAGCCAGCACACTCATCCATGGAAATGGGCTTGTAATTGATCCCAACCATTTCATGAGTTATTGCCTGGCGTTCCCATTCTGAGCTTGCCATGATGACTCCAGGATACGTTGTCATTAAACTAGTGAAAGAACTGTAGTCGCAAAAGATTTTGCTTCTGGAGAAGGTTTTCAATCTAAGTTTCCTTTACCTCATGTTTAAAAGATGGGAGCCAAATTTCTCTTTTCAGAAGCTACTGCTTGATTAATTCCCCCATCTGCCAATTCTATGCATAATAGCTACATGTTTTGGGTATCAGTTTGAGATTCAGAACCTGAGCCTTCCCAACAAGCTTCTTGAATGGATGTTCCAGGTGGCTGAGAAGAAAATGAACTTTAAGGTGGCGGTTTATGGCTGTGAAAGGTCATGATGCACTCCCTTCAGCAGGCTGCAGAATGTCAATCTGCACCTGAACTTGACACCGCCCATTTTCCTGATTATGGATACAAATCAAATGACAGGGGCAAGTAGCTCATTCTCATGCATATCCAGGACTCAAATAAGGCAAAGCTCAAAGCTGATGGGTAATTTTGTGAGTGGCCTTTCAGAGGTGTATTTATTTAGGTCCTATCCTGTCTTTCTAACTCCAGCATCAAAGGAATTTGAACAATTTGGCTGATTGGCAAATGGGAAAGCTAGTTCTCACTTTATGTATAATCATTTACACACTTAGAACCCTAAAACATATCGCTCTTTCACAACTCACATTTTACATGTAATTCATTTACTAAAGTAACTGGCACATTTTAAGGAAGTATCCCAAGAATTACAAATGTAATTAATACACAAAGTTCCCAAGATACTATTTTTGCTGTAGCATCAAATCATTGACAGGGAACACTTTTTAATATCAGAAAACATTATTTGCATGTAGAATTCTGCACTGGTAAGAAGACCATTAAAAGATTTTTCACATATACCATATTGTTAATACACTCAAGCTCAGTGAAGTAAATTCAAAGGTTTGTCAAAACAAATAATTATTGAGTCTATTTTGCGCCATGCTCTGAAACTAACATTGCATTTTGAAAGGCCTCATTCAATCAGGATGCACAGACCTTATATATACATTAAATAATTACAGTTGTTATATGTATTTTAAAGGAAATAACGTGCAGGGATGTGGGGAGCAACTGGGAGCAACTCGGACTAGACTAAGTTACTGGAATTAAGACTTATTCTATGCATCTGCTCTCCCACAATATGGCGCTGGGAGAGGAGGAAACAGCTTCTACACAGCTGCCTCCAGTTCAACCAATAAACTGTAGGACCTGCTCCTGATTGGAGGAGAGCAGCATACTCAGCGTGTGGGTAGCAGAGTTGGGATTGGTGGAAGAGGACTATAAAGGAGGAGAGAGACAACATGCACTAGGAACATCTAAGGGGAACATCTGAAGGAACACCTGTGCAGCCCCCGAGAGAGCCGGCCGGCGGTGTGCCGCTCCCCCGCGGAAGTGGGGAAAGTGGCAGGGGGAACCGCCCTTCCATGGAGGTGGAAGGGACAGTAGCCAACCCGGGAAGAACCAGCAGCAAACCCGGGGAGGGCCGAGCAGACCAAAGAACAGCGCAGGGTCCTGTGTCGTTCCTCCACGAAGACGGGGAGCAACATAATGGTGCCGTGACTCGGATAGGAAACCTAGGCAGGGTTTAGTGTCGTTCCTCCATGAAGAAGGGGAGCGACACAGGGACAGTGAGGTTTAGGAGGGAATCTACTGTAGACAGAGAATGAAGGTAGGATATTGTAGGGTTTAAATGAAGTCACATTTGCCGGCGCCACGGCTCACTAGGCTAAGCGGCGCCAGCACACTGGGTTCTAGTCCTGGTCGGGGCACCGGATTCTGTCCTGGTTGCTCCTCTTCCAGGCCAGCTCTCTGCTGTGGCCAGTGCAGTGGAGGATGGCCCAAGTGCTTGGGCCCTGCACCCGCATGGGAGACCAGGAGAAGCACCTGGTTCCTGGCTTCGGATCAGCACGATGCGCCGGCCATAGAGTGCCGGCCGCGGTAGCCATTGGAGGGTGAACCAACGGCAAAGGAAGATCTTTCTCTCTGTCTCTCTCTCTCACTGTCCACTCTGCCTGTCAAAAAAAAAAAAAAAAAAAAATGAAGTCACATTCAAGCAGAGACCTGAAGGGCTAGAAACCAGCCATGTAAAGAGTATCTGGAGAGAATTTTAGGCAGAGGAAAAGCAAGCTTAGCATCACAGCAAAGGAAACACTTGGCATGCTGTAGGAACCAAACATGGTGTAACTACAGAAGCACAAGCAAAGAGAATGTCAGGAAGATTTCAAGTGTACCCAGAGTCTTCAAAAAGTTCATGGAAAATGTATATTATGAAAGAACATGCATGGATTTAAAAATTTTTTTGCACCAAAACAAATTTAGCTTTTAATTCCATTTCCACAAACTTTCTGAAATACCTTCACAGTTTCTGCTTATATCCCATCTAAGATGTGAGAAAACTGGGTCTCAGAGAGTAATTGTTGAGACACAGAGAGGCAATATATGACAAGCCTGGGCATGGAATTCAGGTCTTCTGATGGAAATCTCAAACCTGTTCTATTTTAAGAAGAGAGAGTGAGGGAAAAGATGGAAAAGAATGCAAAAGTCATTTTTTTCTGACACTTATACTTGTAGTAATGCTACACATAGATTGTATTTTTTTTCTGCCAGTTACCTTTATCTGTAAGAATACTTGCAAAAAAAAAAAAAAAAGCTCTAGTATAATAAAACTGAGGGGCAAAATGGAAGCAAATTAAAATAGAGAAGACTTTTTTTTTTTTTTTTTTTTTTTTTGTCAGGCAGAGTGGACAGTGAAAAAGAGAGACAGAGAGAAAGGTCTTCCTTTTCTGTTGGTTCACCCCCCAAGTGGCTGCTGCGGCCGGCGCACCACGCTAATCCGAAGGCAGGAACCAGGTGCTTCTCCTGGTCCCCCATGGGGTGCAGGGCCCAAGCACTTAGGCCATCCTCCACTGCACTCCCGGGCCATAGCAGAGAGCTGGCCTGGAAGGGGGGCAACCAGGACAGAATCCGGTGCCCTGAAGAAAAGACCATTCTTAAAAAAATAAAAACCACTAAAGGAAGGCAAAGGCAGAACATCTATTTTAATAAGAGTAGTGGTTCAAGAATTTGTTCGACTTCATCGCTAAAAATTGTTGGGAATTTCTTTAGTCACTAAATTTATTATTTATTTTGTAAAATACAAGTTTATTGACAATATATCTAGGAGTCTGGCTTCTATTCCTTAGTAATTTGTCTTGATTTTGAAATGAAATTAATTTAATTATAAGAAGTTTCAGATGCTTCTGGAATTGGATATTGAACAAACCAGAAAAGAATACTGCTATGTTCAAAGCAGAAGTGGATTAATGATATCCCTTTGATAAGCTGCAACGTGATAAATAACAAGAATTGCACCTGTGGCCATGTGGACAGCATGATGGGATTCACAAACTCACCAACACTGGAGAGATCTGGCATCAGTGGCAATTATACAGGTTATGGAGTTAGCAGGCTCAACCTAACCTACCCGAGTCATAACACACAAACCAAAGGGCCTCTCTGCCAGCACTTAAAGAGACCCTTGACCACTGCAGGCAACAGGCCTGAAAATCAGGTCCAGGACCCAATCAGGAGAGACCAGCTACAGAGCAGGCTTCATTTGAAGTTCCACTAACTCATATTTGGGGCATTGATAGGAAGAAAGATACTAGGACCCTTGCATATAGGATGAGAACATCTAGTGGAGGAATTTGAGAACCTTAAGTCCTCAGAATTCTTGAACCCTTTCGGCCTGTAGAAGTGGCCTGCATTCTTTACCCAAAAATAGTAGAGAGAGAGGCATTCCTTGAATCAGATGTTTTGTAAAGTAACAGCAGTCCTTCCTCAAGACCCGTCTCCCTCTCCCCTCCAGACGTGAATTTTGTTGGACTGGTTAACACGTAATCATAAACACTTTGCCGCAAAGCAAGCTTTCAAGAACTATTTCCAAATTCTGTACTCCAGCGCTTCCAGCGCGCAACACATTTTTGGAACTCCAGTTATAGAAACGTTGTGTGGTGCTAATGTGGCTGTGAATGTTGATAATATGACTTGTTGTGATGTATGGCTGTTTAAAGGTCTAGAAGTCCAGAAACTGGATCACATTTTCATGGTTCTTATTGTGGCTTCCACCCAAATAGGTCCTTGCAATGGCAATGAAATCTGGTAATTTAGTTCATGTCAGGACATTAAGGAAGAGCAGGTAGCTTCTTTATTTCTCACTCTCCTCTAAGCTCTAGTGTAATATTAGCAAGGTCTCCTGGGATGGCTTCTCTGCTTTACTTGTAAAGGCTGTATATATTGTTGGCAGGTAAAGATATCGATCCACATGCCAAATATAATTTTTCAAAGTTCTTTGGCACGACAGATGCTATGCAAACAAGAAAAGATGCTGAGAATAAATGGCAATATACAAGTACAGCTTCCTTTGTAGCATTTCAAATCTGGGAAAAACTGAGTTAAGAGGGAGAAAAAATTCAATGGAATGGATTTGTGGTTCAACCTCTTTACTGGGTCACCCTTTCTATACCGAGCTACACTGAGCAATCCATCGACATAACACTGGGCAGCTTCAGAGAGCAGTGCAAACATATTTAGGTCACCTGTGGGGTTGAACGTGCTTTTCTACTTACCATCACAGGATGGGACTTGTCTCAGCTTGCTTTGTCAGTACAGAAAGCACTCGATAAATATTTGGTGACATAAATCCAGGTCAGGAAATGTCCCCAATGCTGGGATCTAAAGATAAACAAGATACATTCCATCCTGGAGAATAGTTTGGCCAAAAATAAATAAATAAATGAAAGTCAGAGAAGCTGGCAGAAGGGGATGACAAAGGCAAGGTGCTATGGGAACCCAGTAAAGCAGGGGTAGAGACTGTCTGGCCTGTGAGCCATATGAAGCCCACAAAAATCATTTGGAACACAACTGCAGGCAGGACTCAAAATTCAGTAACTCCACAAAGGCTAATTTTTAAGTTGGTAACTTTGTATGGCCCGTGAACCAGGTTATAAATACCCAAATGGCCCTGGGTGGTAAAAAAGCTCCCCACCCCTGCAGGGTAAGATCATTAGGAGGCATCAGAGAGGGTTCACAGGAGAGCTGACATCCTTCATGACCCCCTAGGCAGAGAAGCTTCGGGAGAGGGAGGGAGGCTGGAAAATTCTAGCAGGCACCGATGAGGTCTCAGTGAGCGAACACACTGAGCGTATTCATGGAACTCTATATAGTTTGGATTGAATGAAGCATGAAGATGCTAAAGGGGGCAATAAATTAGGTCTGGCAAAGTAGGTTGAGGTCAGTTGTGAAAGGGACCATAAATAACACAAAGGATTTGGGATTTCCTTTTCCCAGCTGAAAATTCAATTTTTACAGTTCCATGTTGCCCATGGGACTGGATTTTCCAAAAGCTTTTCCTGGGCCCGTTAATTCTCTAGGATGGTAATGGGTGTTGTATACCTAGGCATCTTTCAGTAAAGGGTGGAAGGATGGTTGTCAGGAGCAGAAAACATAGCAGCGCTGGAGACAAGTAACAATGCTGGAGAATTTCCTGAAATGTGTACAATCCATCCACCCGTTAGAATAAACTAAACCAAGGGCAACTGCATAGCTACAACTCGTGGTCTGCTTCTTCCTGGAATGGATTTGCCATTCTGCTCCTGAGCAGGAAGATACTGGCCTACGCTGAGAATTGTAACAAGAAGTTGTTTGATGCAACGTGTATGTGCGCTTCATCTGAATAGCTGGTTCGTTTTCACCATAAACACTAGGAAGCTTATCGTTAAATTTCTTGAGGACTACCAAAGGAGGATACTTAGGGCATGCATCTCGGGTAATAACCGAACCCAGGATATGGTCTGACTTACTACTTTTGTATTTCTTTTTTTTTTTTTTTTTTTTGACAGGCAGAATGGACAGCGAGAAAGACAGAGAGAAAGGTCTTCCTTTGCCGTTGGTTCACCCTCCAATGGCCGCTGCAGCTGGCGCATCGAGCTGATCAGAAGCCAGAAGCCAGGTGCTTCTCCTGGTCTCCCATGCAGGTGCGGGGCCCAAGCACTTGGGCCATCCTCCACTGCACTCCCTGGCCACAGCAGAGAGCTAGCCTGGAAGAGGGGCAACCAGGACAGAATCCAGTGCCCCGACCGGGACTAGAACCCGGTGTGCTGGCGCCACAGGCGAAGGATTAGCCTAGTGAGCCGCGGCGCCGGCCTTGTATTCCTTTTTCTATAATGCTTTCACCTATTTGATCCAATTTTTAGCATTTTACAACCTCCCTCTGATCCATTTTGGGGAAAAAGACTGGGATTAGGAGGGTTAATGAACATATATCACTTACTACAATGTCTAGCATACCAACTAAGGATTCTTGTTGTTGTTGAAGTTTTTATCTCCCCCACCCACTCCACTGCAGTCTCTCGTGTGTTGACAGAAGTGGAAAGGTAGCATATCAGAAATGTTTTTCAAATTCTGTTTTCATGGTCTCAAGTTCCTTTCCGCACATAGTTAAGCAGATAAATATTTGTTGAGCAATTACAAAGGCCTTGGGCCTTGTGCTGTGAAAGACACAGATCAACAAACCAAAGAGATGGTACACGGAGCTTTTAATCTGAGTAAGGAGCTATGATATCATGATGGGCCGCAGGAGCTTCATCTGGGAAATGGGAATAACAATACAACTGACCTCACATTATCACTGCAGGAATCTGACTTAATGCATGTCAAGTCCAAGAATAGTGCCTGACACATAGTAAGTACTCAGTTGACACCAATTATCTCCTTAGCTATTACTGCTATGAGTTATCTTTGTATGTGGGCACCACCAGAATATACAGGCATCAGGGACTCTAATATTCAGACAAGTGAGAGATCACTTCCAGCTCCAGCCAGGCTCCTCAGAGGAGGTAAGATACGGGGTGCACCTTCAAAGATGGATATATTCAAGTAGGCAGAGAGGAACATGGAGACTGATCCTCGTGGGAGTTTAATGAAGGCAGACGGAGAGGAGAGCCTTCCCGGACACGAGCGCACGAAAGCAGAGGGTTCGTGAAGGGAGCGAGTGAACTGAGGTCAGGCAAAAGTTGCTGATCCTCTCTTCCCTCACTGCTCACCCCGTGGGAAGCAGCGTCTGGCTGCAGGACAGGCCTTCCCCACCGTCCTCTCAACGAGAAGCCAAGGATGTTCTCTGCATGAGCTCCGAGCACTCTTCTGCACCCTTTCTCTACCTCCTAATCAATAGAAAAATCACCTCAGCTGGCAGTAATTACAGGGAGCCACCCCATCCATCCTCCCGCTAAATTCCTACATGCAAGCTCAAAGAACCGGGATTCTATTTTGGATCATTGAGTGCTGAGCAAAGTGCAGGAAATGGGAGATGAGAAGGTGGCAGCAGATCCCCATCTGTGCAGGCACCAACAGCTCTTTATTATGGGAAGACAGAATTCCACTGGGTTCCCGCAGCCATGGCTGGACTGGCTCCACACGCAGGCTACAGAAAGCAGCAGCCAAAACGACTGAACCTTTTTCTAAGCAAAGATTCCCCAACTGCTTTTTTAGGTTAAGGAAGAGAGCATGAATTTTTTTTTTTTCTAAAAAATGGTCCCATAGTCTGGTATTTTCGAGGCCTCTTATAATTTGGAAGGAAAAAACTCCCACCAGCTCAAAGATATTCACTCAGATAATTAATCACAACCCTTGTAGCAAGAGGAGGAAAAACCAATTTGAAGTGGAAGTGGGCAAGTGTGCATCAATAATGCCCATGGAAGATTTGATTGATGTGTGTGGGTCAATAAACTTATGCCCATTGGTGAAGCCTTAAAAGCTAGAGGATGAAGATAATAAGCAAAGAGTAAAATTCCAATTCTAATTTATTTAATCCCCCGACTTATTCATATTCATATTCATTTGAGCTTCCAAAAGTCAAGTTGCAAAGTCAAAACATCCAAAGAACCCCTGCCGACATGACTGAGCATCACATTTCTTAAAGCAAATGCTAAACTCTAAGAAGTTTTCCGTACATTTTCCTGCCTGCCACTTGACACCATTCTGAACGGGAAAAGAGCATCAATCAATCCAGCGACCCATTTGGGTCAAATCTACACTCTCTATTTCTGCTACTGTCATAAACACCAAGAAACATGTTTCACAAGGGGTATTTTGTAAATCAAAATTATTACTGATTTATAAGATACAGGTCTGTGTACAAATCCTAAATATACAAAGGTGTTTCAAACTAGTTATGGAAAATACAACTAAAAGTTCCTTTTGGTGCAAAAATTTTTGAAGCCCATACATACTGTTTTCACCTTACCCATTTTCCATGAACTTTTTGAAGCTCCCTCAAATATATGGATTTCAAAATTTTGAGGTGAGGGGGTGGGCATTTGATACAGCAGTGAAGATGCCCTTTGGATACCTATATTGCATATTGGAATGTCCAGCTTTGAGTTCTAGCTCTGCTTCTGAATCCAGCTTCTCTAGCCTCCAGCTACAGTACACCCTGGGAGGCAGCAGGTGATGGTTCAGCTAGTTGGATCGCTCCCATACATGTCGGGGACCAGGACTGATTCATGTGTTTCTGGCTTTTGCCTGGCCCCGCCCAGCCTTTTGCTTGCATTTGGAAAGTGAAGCAGCAGATGGAAGACTTCTGTCTCTGAGACTCTACCTTTCAAATAAATATTTAAAATTTTGCCCCAATATAGAATTTTTTTAAAATATTTACTTATTTTATTTGAAAGGCAGAGTTGCAGAGAGGGAGAGAGGGAAAGAAGGAGAGAGAGAGAGGTCTTTCATCTGCTGGTTCACTCCCCAGATGGTCACAATGGCCGGGGCTGCACCAATCCGAATCCAGGAGCCAGGAGCTTCTCCAGGTCTCTCACATGGGTACAGGGGCCCAGGGACTTAGACCATCCTCTACTGCCTTCCCAGGCCATAGCAGAGAGCTGGATCAGAAGTGGAGCAGCTGGGACTCAAACTGGTTCCACCTGGGATGCCGGCACTGCAAACAGCAGCTTTATCTGCTACACCACAGCACTGGCCCCACCAATACAGACTTTTAATTTTACTTCTCAAAAGCTTTCAAATAATCCTCGTATAGCTGGATGAATTTTCACAATGTGAACATGTATGTGTATCCAGAACCCAGGTCAAGAATGAGAACATTACTTGGGTCCCAGTTACACCCTATCACTGACTCTGAAACTCCAAGGTAAGTTCTATCACGATTTCTAACAGATGACTTTCGCCTGGCTTTGACCTTATATGAATGGTATTATTTACCTCTTCGTGTCTGGCTTCTTTCCATTAGTATCATGTTTGTCATCCATTTTGTTGCATATAGTTGTCATTTATTCATTCTCATTGTTGTATAGGATTTACTTATTTGAAATGTCATGATTTATTCTAAATTCTAGAGAATTCTACATTCTAGAGAAATAGGTTCTTTCCAGTTGGAGCCTAATACAAATAAAGCTACTGTGAATATTCTTGTTCATGTCTTATAAATGTTTGGAATCACACCTTTGAGTAGAAACGCTATCTACATTTTGGGGGGTTTGTGATGTACCATAATAGGCCCTAGAATAAAACCACAGAAAGACCCAGTCACTGCTCGGAAGGACCCTGGAGCCAGTGAAATACTATTCGGTGTTCACAGGGATTATGCGCAAGAGCCCCAGGGCTCAGTGGGGGAACAGTGAAGGAAGGTAGAGTCAGGGCAGGCTTCCCGGTGGAGGTGATGCTCAGAGTGACTTTTGAAGGATGAGGAGGGATTGGTCAGAGGACCAAGTGGAGGAGGCAGAGGGTGCAGCATGTGGAAGAGCAGCATGTGACCAAGTCTGGCAACCTTATGTTAGAACAATGGAGGAAGGTAGGATCTGTGTGGACGATGAGGTCCATCAGGAAGGACTTCTTTTGCTAAGCAATCCGTATTTTATCCCCAATCTGATGAGAGACACAAAATTACTGGGCCTTGGGATGACGAGAGCAGCTCATCAGGGGGCTATGTGGAGTCAGGGAAGGAGGAGGAGATACTGGAGGCTGGAAACTGGGGCACATGGTCTATGTGGAAGGCAGAATGGGATATGGTATCTTAGGAAATGCAAACTAGGCGATTCTTTGAAGAAAGCCTGGCTTTGGCCCAATATCCCAGCCAAGAATCTGGCAGCTTCTAATGGAATACAGAGAATGCAGCAGGAAGGGGGGCCACAGAGGTATGTGTGTGTGGGGGTGCGTGCCAAGTTTTGATGTGCAGAAACCACACACAGTAAATCATGTAGAAAGCTTCTGGGGCCAGCAAGCCACCTGCTGACATGCAGACTGGCGCAGGCAAGGAAGCCCCTGCTTGAAAGCGGAAAGGTAAAGCATATGTGTGAGGAATTCAAGCCAAAAAGCAAATGCACTACAACATGGGTCTGCAAAGTGGTGCCAAGAGCTCAAAGCAGCTCTCCACCTCCTTTGGAGACCCAGATGGAAGGCAGCATGGAGACATGCGAGGTCTAATCCCACCCAGCTCCCTGCTGCAGTCAGAGAGGATTCTGGGAAACTTTTGTTTTCACTGGCTAGAATCGGATGTTGAGTAGCAATGTTTTATGTGAATTTACCCAATGTGACGGCTTACTTGGTGTTAGGACTCAGTATGGATATCTGATAGCACAGAGATGAATACAATAAAACAGAAAGATGTGAATTACTTTATTAGCTTAATTTTATATTTTAAAAATAAAATTGGTACTATAGGAGGAGTCTTCAAAAAGTTCATGGAAAATGTATATTATAAAAAATGCTATGTGCAATTTCAAGATTTTTTTTGTACCAGTAAAAATTTATTTTTAATTTCAATTTCAACAAACTTTATGAAGTACATTGTATTAGAAAGTATGAAAATTCATTAAAGTAGAAAACATTTGCCCCAATTTCCACTGCTCAAAATTTAAAAAAAACAGTAGTCCTTCCTCCCTCCCATCCTCCCTCCCTTCTTTTAATGTACACATTTATACATAGTTTTCATCATAAGGCAAGTTCATCCTTTGTCATAATTGGCATTATTTCATACTGTTTAAAATCTTTATGAACATAAATTTATAACTGTTTTTACTAAAATATTAAAATTTCATCCCAAATTTAGAGAAAATATACAAAAAGCAAAGAAAATAAAAATCACGCATACATTCCTACCACTCAGAGATAATCATTAAAATTTCTCAGTACATATCTTTCTTGACATTTTCTAATATATTTTTATCTATAATTTAACAAAACTATTTTTTGGATGCTTACAATTTTATTATTACTTATGCATTATAAATATCTTTCCTAACTGTATACCATTGTACAGAACATTTTATTGAAATAATTTCTTTTCACTCCCCAAATGACCACAGTGGCTGGAGCTAAGCCAATCCAAAGCCAGAAACCAGGAGATTCTTCTGGGTCTCCCATGTGGGTGCAGGGGACCAAGCACTTGAGCCATCCTCCACTGCTTTCCCAGTTGCACTAGCAGGGATCTGGACCAGAAGTAGAGCAGCTGAGACTCAAACTGGCATCCATATGGGATGCCACTGCTGCAGGCCCGGGTTTTAACCTGCTGTGCCACAGTGCAGGTACCCACAGATACAATTCTAAGACCACAATGATAATTCCCTCCCTCTCTCCCCATCTCCTTTTTTCTTTTAATTTTGTGATAACATACTTTTGGTTTACTTTATAATTAGAGGCTTAATGTTTGATTAAATATAGTGTTCAACAAGTAGAAAGACCACTGCTGCACAGGACCATAAACAAGGGCTACAAATGATAAGCAAATCATAAGTTGTAAATTTCACTCATATACATTCAGGTGGTTTTTTTTTTTTTTTTTGGACTTTATGTATTAGCAACCACAAATCAAAGAAAAAATGATATTTGTCTTTTTGGGTCTAGCAAGTTTATACTATTTAATGCTACCAACAGCAAAGTAGTGTCATTTTGGAACAACTTCACCAATGATGGGTATTATTAGTCATTAGAAAAGAAAACTGTGGGGCCAGTGCTATGGCACAGTGGGTTAAGCTGCTGTCTGCTGCATTGCACCCTTTATGGGTACTGGTTCATGTCCCAGTTGCTCCACTTGTGATCCAGCATCCTGCTGAAGCATCTGGGAAAGCAGTGGAAAATGGCCCAAGTGCATGGGCCTCTGAACCTGTGTAGGAGACCTGGAAGAAGCTTCTGGCTCCTGGCTTCGGATTGGCACAGCTGGGACCATTATGGCCATTTGTTGTGGCCATTTGGGGAATGAGCCCAAATGGAATGGAAGATCTCTTCCTCTCCGTCTCTCTCTCTGTAACTCTACCTTCCAAATAAATAAATCTTTAAAAAAAAAAAGGAAAAAGAAAAATAAAACTATGTGTTTATCTGGTAGCAGTAAACAAAATGCTATTATTTTATTACTAATAAGGTTACATATTTCCTTATGTGGATATGATTCATTTTTATTTCTTCTTTTATTAATTATTAATTATGTTCAAAGCATAATTTTTATACTGGTCTATTTCCATCATATGGATATGACATTGCTATAACAGCATCCTCTAATGAAAATGGAAAAGCAAAGTATTCATGTAAGAAGTCCAAGACAAAAAGCAAATGCTACATGTGTCTGGAACGATGCTGTCAAACCCCACTGCTCTGCATCCTTTCTGGGGGTTTCCAGGCTTTCACCTATATGTATATAATGCTGGAGTGTACATCTTTGAGTATAAAGGGCTTTTTGTGTGTGTTAAGGTCATTTGGGATAAATTCTTAGAAATGGTGTTTTTAACTCAAAAAGCATGGCTATCATAAATTATGTAGAGTATGATTTTAATGTAGAAACAGTTCTATTATGTTAATTAAATAAACCATCATTAATCTGAGAACAGACGTCCATAGAGGCAATGTAGGCTGAATTTGTGATATTGGCAAATTAAGGTATCTTTTTGTATTTGATATGAGAATATTGGGTAAGATGGAAAGCCTTACCTTGCCAAATGCTTTGCAAAGATGGGGTCATTCACTCATGTCATCACACAAACACACAGGATTTTATGGGTATAGAATAACATCCTCTAACCCTAGTCATTGGTTATTATGGAGATAGAGATGTGTGGTCAGACACACTTGTATTAACTCCTTGTTGTAATTATTATTATTTTTGGTGGGGGGAGGGCACCAACCTCTGTCAGAATTTAGCAAAGATCCTCTAGAGATTATTGCAAAAATAAACAAACCAATACCACAACTTTGGAAATTATCCTTAGTTATAACTTCAAACTCTGCAATTCTTTTCAAAGTGGAGGGTAGGGTGGGGATAAGGGCTGTTTCATGTCACTAAAGCTTTGAGATTACTGTGTGTGAGTATATGTGCATAAACATATGTGTACTTAGTGCAAAGGAATAAAAGCAATTCTAAACCTACTTAATGACCTAAGAAGCATTTTTAAAAAAATATTTAAATAAACAAATTTTTAAAAATGGAAGGAGTGGGTGTTTAGCCCAGCAGTTAAGACAGCAGTTAAGATGACTCTGTCTCAGGGCTGGCACTGTGGCACTGTAGGTTAGTCCTCCACATGCAGCACTGGCATCGCATTTGAGCGCTGGTTCTAGTCCCGGCTGCTCCTCTTCCGATCCAGCTCTGCTATGGCCTGGGAAAGCAGTAGAAGATGGACCAAGTGCTTGGGCCCCTGAACTCACCTGGGAGAAGCAGAAGAAGCTCCTGGCTCCTGGCATTGGATCGGCCCAGCTCTAGCCGTTGTGGCCATTTGGGGAGTGAACCAGCGGATGGAAGACTTTTCTTTCTGTCTTTCCCTGTCTCTCTCTTTAACTCCACCACTCAAATAAATAAATCTTAAAAAAAAAAAAATGCTTGGGAGGAGCCTTACTAACAATGAGTCTAGGCTGGCGCCGCGGCTCACTAGGCTAATCCTCTGCCTTGCGGCGCCGGCACACCGGGTTCTAGTCCCGGTTGGGGCGCTGGATTCTGTCCCGGTTGCCCCCCTTCCAGGCCAGCTCTCTGCTGTGGCCAGGGAAGGCAGTGGAGGATGGCCCAGGTGCTTGGGCCCTGCACCCCATGGGAGACCAGGAGAAGCACCTGGCTCCTGCCATCAGATCAGTGCGGTGCGCCGGCTGCAGCGCGCCGGCTGCGGCGGCCATTGGAGGGTGAACCAAGGGCAAAGGAAAACCTTCCTCTCTGTCTCTCTCTCTCACTGTCCACTCTGCCTGTCAAGAAAAAAAACAAAAAAAACAATGAGTCTATAGTGTTAAACTGGAATTTAATAGGCAGGATTTTTTTTATGTGATTGCTCTACAAGGTAGAATATCTCAAGCACACTCATCAGAGGATAAACAATATTTGGTTTCAGCAGAATCACTGAAACAAATAGATTGATATAATTAAAGATAAATGTAATTACCTTAATGAGTGGAATGGATCTCCATGCAATACTTGCACATCATCAGGAAATAAGAATTACACATGAATTGGCACCAGTCCAGAAGTTAGGCTAATCAGTTACTATCACATATCAGAGTTTTTAACTCAACAGCTGATGTTTGAGTGTATAGCATAAACTAAACCCTGAACATTAATTTTTCTTTTTGATAGAAGTGTCTTCATCTAAGAAAATAATTGACAACGTTAATTAGCACTAGAAAAAGAGCTCTGGGGACATGGGTCATCACGAACTAAACAACTCTGTAGTAAAGATAAGAATTTAGTAGCAGGGCGAGAAGAGAGCAGCCAATGCTAACAAAGAGGTAGAGGTAGAGCCCAAGTATAGAAATAGCAGAAAGCTTTAGGAACCTGAGTAACACTGAATTTTACGTTATTTATGTTGCTATGATATAATATAACTTACTATTCTTAAAACTGTATATAAAATTATATGCAAATAAGTACTTCACGTTTCTTGAGAAAAGATCAGTAGGTACTGATATTTATAAATTCCCCAATTAAAAAGCCAATTCATTACTCATTTATTCTATAACATATATCATAATCACCCAGTCAAGTCACAAGTACACACAACTTCCTATATTTTTTTACCTAACTTTGAAAATATGAACAGCTAGCCAAAGATTCCATGACATTTGAAGAAATCCTCTAGCATAAAAGACAAAGACTGGGGCCGGTACTGTGTTGCAGCAGGTTAAAGCCCCGGCCTGCAATGACAGCATCTTGTATGGCCGCCAGTTTGAGTCCAGGCTGCTTCACTTCCAATCCAGCTTCCTGCTAAAGCACCTAGGGAAGCAGCAGAGGATGGCCTAAGTCCTTGGGCCCCTGCACCCATGTGGAAGACCTGGAAGAAGACCCTGGCTCCTGGCTTCTGATCAACTCAACTGTGGCCATTATGGTCATTTGGGGAGTGAATCAGCAGATAGAAGACATTTCTCCGTCTTTATCACTCTCTGTAACACTTTCAAATAAATAAATAAATCTTAAAAAAATAGTAATCCAACTTAAAATTTAAAAAAAGATAAAGACAACAAGGCAAAAAAAAGAAAACTCAAAAGAAATAGAGAGACATTAAAAACAGAAAATTTAATAAAACTATTTAATAATTTTAGAAAGATAACATAGCTATCCTTAAACAAGGTCAAAATAGGCAGATTGTTATTAGAAACAGAAAGTGTTCTGAGAAGGCTAAATATGGTAGTTAAAGTGGTATGACAGGATTTGGAAAAGTTTGTGGAAAATATTATTAAAATGTTTACTGTGATACAAATAATTTTTCAAATCCACACATGGATAGTTTTTTCATAATATTCACTTTTCACAAACGGTTTTTTAAAAAGATTTTATTTATTTATTTGTGAGAGATAGAGTTACAGACAGAGAAAGGGAGAGACAGCGAGAAAGGTCTTCCATCTGCTGGTTCACTCTCCAAATGGTTGCACAGAAAGAGCTAGACCAATCCGGAGTCAGCAGCCAGGAGCCAGGAGCTTCCTCTAGGTCTCCCATGTGGGTAGCACTTGGGTCACCTTCCACTGCTTTCCCAGGCCATAGCAGAGAGCAGAGAAAATACCGGAGAGAGAGACTAGCAAAGAGCCTAGGGAAAAGCTGGACGGAAAAGGTGCCGGAAGAAGCTATTGAAAGCCTAGGCATAGACTCGGATACGGACTGTGGGAAAGAAGTTAGGATTGAAAGCGAAAGTGAAAGCTTTCATAGACTCAGATGCGGACTATGGCGGGGAAGCTAGGAGATTGAAAGCGAAAGTGAAACCTGGAGGAGGCTTGGACTCGGATGCGGACTGTGGGGAGAAACCGGGAGAAATGAGAGGGGAATATTGTTGTTGGAAGAAAAGTTAGGGAAACATACCGGGTAGAGAAAAATGTTAGGGAAATTGAAGCTGCAGGGGCAGGCCGAGGTGGAGACGCAAGCTATCTTGGAATTCTTCAAGTCAGCCCGGGGAGCAAAAGGCGAAAATCTGGAACCAGAGGCAGAGACGTGGGCCGCCAGGTTGGAATTCGCCAGGTTAGCCCGGGGAACTTGGACTGAATACCGGTGGTGGCAGAAACGTGAGCTACGCTATGTGACTCGCGGAAGCCGCCGCGTGCAGAGAGAGCGCGCGGGGCGTGAATAGATAGGGAATGTGGGGCTAGCGCGAGGCCGTGGTGCGGGCGCGAAGGGGCGCGGAGACCGCGGAGTGCGGGTGCGAAGGGGCACGGAGACTGCGGAGTGCGCACGCGAAGCCGGGAAGCCGCGCAGATGAGAGAAGTGCGGGCTGAAGCGGCTCAGAGCCGGGAAGCCGCCGAGAAGCAGCCTCGGGGCGGGCGCCAGGAAGCCGCAGGGATAAGAGAAACAGAAATTTGGAAGTAAAATGAGAGAAATAGGAATGCTGGTAGATAGAAGTAAAATAGGAGAGATAGGAATGCCCAGAGATAGAGAAATAGAGAAAAATAAGGCCTCCCCTCAACATGGCAATGAGAGAGCTTGGATTCGGTCTGCCTGATTAGGGAGGTGGTGAGCACCTGTGGGCGGCTAGCAGCTTATGCGCCGCAGGTCACCGAAGACAGGCACAAATTAACATCAGTAAGTCTCCCCACAATACCGCAATGAGAAGGCTTGGATTCGGTCTGCCTGATTAGTAAGGCGATAAGCACCAGCAGGCAGCTCGACCAGAGTATGAGCTGCAGGTCACCGAAGATAGGCACGAATCAACACCAATAAGTCTCCCCACAATACGGCAATGAGAAGGCTTGGATTCAGTTTGCCTGATTGGTAGGGCTTGTAAGCACCTGCAGGCAGTTCTAGCAGAGCAGAGCATGCGCTGCAGGGCACCGAACACAGGCACGCATCAGCGCCTAAAAACCTCCTCACAACATGGTGAAGAGAGGACCCGGATTCGGTTTGCCTGATTGGTAGGGCTTGTAAGCACCTGTGGGCAACTCCAGCAAGCAGAGCAGAGTGTGCGCCGCGGGGCACCGAAGACAGGTGCGTAACAATGCCAAAAATAAAAAGAAAGGGGGAATTGTGGGGAGCAACTCGGACTAGACTAAGTTACTCGAACTAAGACTTAGTCTATGCATCTGCTCTCCCACAATATGGCGCTGGGAGAGGAGAAAACAGCTTCTACGCAGCTGCCTCTTGCCAACTTGAGTGATGACCTCCAGGAGCTGATCCTGCTCCTGATTGGAGGAGAGCAGCGTGCTCGGCGTGTGGGCAGCCGAGTTGGGATTGGTGGAAGAGGACTATAAAGGAGGAGAGAGACAACATGCACCAGGAACATCTAAAAGGAACATCTAAGGGGAACATCTATCTGAAGGAACACCTGTGCAGCCCCCGAGAGAGCCGGCCGGCGGTGTGCCGCTCCCCTGCGGAAGTGGGGAATGTGGCAGGGGGAACCGCCCTTCACGGAGGTGGAGGGACGGTAGCCAACCCGGGAAGAACCAGCAGCAAACCCGGGGAGGGCCGAGCAGACAAAAGAACAGCGCAGGGTCCTGTGTCGTTCCTCCACGAAGACGGGGAGCGACAAACTCATTACCCAATTATTGGGCAATGCATCTCACAGTCAACCAGTCATAAGTGTACAGAATATCCTAGCACTGGTTTTTTTAACTTAACTATTAGAACATGGACACCCAAAGACTGTGACACATATAATCAAAAAATATGAATGGCAGAGAGCACCAACTCCGGAGCTATGGATTGCTAGTACAAACATTTGCTTGCATTTAAGTTCTTTTCTTAAGAACCCTTCTAAAAGATGGGGCTTCACCTACAGAAAGCAAGGAGCCAAACCAAGAAAGAAGAAAGATAACCAGGAAACAAAGCAGAATGATGACCAGAAAACAAAACAAGCAACAACAACAAAAACAAAACCAGGAAGATGGAAGAAATTCCTGGGACAGCAATGAAAATCAGTCTTAAGGTGACAAGTGTTCAAAAGTTTAGTTAACAAGCAGTGCAGACCCAAGTAAGGGATGAAAACATTCCAGGGATCCACAAATAGAACTCAGCCGATGGGATTAGCAGGTAGAGTTGCTCTTGTAGAAAGCTATGTATTGGGCCAGCGCAGGTGGCTCAATAGGCTAATCCTCCGCCTGCAGCGCCGGCACACTGGGTTCTAGTCCCGGTTGCCCCTCTTCCAGTCCAGCTCTCTGCTGTGGCCCGGGAGTGCAGTGGAGGATGGCCCACGTTCTTGGGTCCTGCACCCATGGGAGACCAGGATAAGTACCTGGCTCCTGCCGGATCAGCGTGGCAGCCATTGGAGGGTGAACCAACGGCAAAGGAAGACCTTTCTCCCTGTCTCTCTCACTGTCCACTCTGCCTGTCAAAAAAAAAAAAGGGGGGGGTGGAAGCTATGTATTAAGACTGTATTGTTTGTGCATGGGACTAGGAATGCCAGTGTCAGACTGCTCAGGTTCTGGCCTGGGCCTTCCCACTTAGAGCCTTGTGTGAGCCAATTAACCTCTGTTTGCCTCTTGCTTCCCGCCTATACCATACGGATCATAAATACCTACCTCATACAGTTATCATTTCAATTAAACACATTACTGTTTAATGTGCAACTGTGCTTCGGCCATTACTGCCTATTTGAGGTCAGGGAAGACTTAACAACAAGTACAGTGAAAGCTAAATAATATTTTAATGAGCAAATTATCAGCACTAGGAAAAATAATAATTGCACCAAAAAGAATCATGATTGTATGGCCCTTGGCTTAGCAGTAAACATTTCCATTGTCACAATAAGGCAAATACTGACAACTGTAACAGACTGGAAAGTTAAAGGAAGGAGAAAAGGATGTAGTAGAGACATCTTTATCTGCCACGGTAGGAACTGCATAGAGGAAGAATTCTGCTTAAAAAATGGGATTAAATGGGAATGAATGGTTATATATGTTGGAAATAGTCCTGAATGAACAGGACTTGGTTAATTATGAATATGTAGTTATCAAATAAGGAAGGAAAGAAGGGAGGGAAACAAACGGCAGGAGAGCCACGTGCTGCTACAGTAATTCCACAGAGCAGCTTCCAAGAGAGGCCTGAAGGTTGGAGCTGGCTGAACTGCTCACCGTGGAGTGGGCATGGCTCAGTGAAATTCCCAGGAAGGGATCAACTGTTCTCCTTAAGCATTCTACTCCACAGACCCCAACTTCTGGAAGGTTCTCTTCCCACCTGGTAAAGAGGAGCAGCCTAATTATGAGGTAGGGGAAACTTTTTTTTTTTTTTTTAATCTTTACCAACTAGGTCTGAGGATATGAGTTAAGATCCACTTGATACTACAACCACCCTTAAAAAATTATATATTTACAGGGCTGGTGTTGTGGCGTAGCAGGCAAAGCCACCACCTGCCTTGCTGGCATCCCATATGGGCACTGGTTCAAGTCCCAGCTGCTCCACTTCTGATCCAGCTCTCTGCTATGGCCTGGCATAGCAGTAGAAGATGGCCCAAGTCCTTGGGCCCCTGCACCTACATGGGAGACCCAGAAGAAGCTCCTGGTTCCTGGCTTCAGATCTGCATAGTTCCAGCCATTGCAGCCAATTGGGGAATGAACCAGCAGATGGAAGATCTCTCTCTTTCTGCCTCTCCTTCTCTCCCCGTGTAACTCTGACTTCCAAATAAATAAATAAATCTTTAAAAAATTATGTATTTATTTGAACGGCAGAGTTACAGAGAGAAAAGGAGAGACAGAGATCTTCAATCTGCTGGTTCACTTCTCAAATGGCTGTAATGGTGAGGGCTGGGTCAGCCCAAAGCTAGGAGCCAGGAGCTTCATTTGGGTCTCCCACATGGGTGCAGTGCCCAAGGAGTTGTTTCATCTTCTACTGCTTTCCTAGGCTCATTAGCAGGGAGCTGGATTGGAAGTGGAGCAGCTGGGTCTTGAACCAGTGCCCATATGGGATGCTGGCATTGCTGGCTGTGGCTTAACCACCTATGCCACAACGCTGGCCTCTACAACCACCCTTTTAAAAGAACTGAGTAAGTTTTGATTTGGAATGATATTTTCTAAAATAGAAAGTACAATATGAAAACTGACATGTATAGGCAGGTGATTTACATGTAAATGATAAGTAAAAAAGGGATAAATATTCTTGTTGTGCTTTGAGATTAAATGGATAAGAAAGGATTCTGGCAAGGAACAACTGAAAGGATGACGAGAAGCCCACTTAGGAATAAGGTTTATGCCAGAACTCCAAGTGCTATGACTAAGCCAAGCCAAGCTGTGAACACCTGGGTGTCTGTGGTACTTTCGCACCCCACGCTGGGTATGTCTGCGCCCCAGGGAGGACCCTGGAGGTACTCAGCACTCGCACTATCTTGAAGGGCTGAGAAAGGGCAGCTGAGTGGCCAGCCTGGAGGAGATCATGTGCCTGGGGAGCATGTGTGTGTGTGGATTCCAGTGAAGGAGCTGCAACTTCAACAGCTGAGCTGCAGACAGCTGCTCCAGCTGCCCCAGGGGAGACCTTGCATTGCCTGTTTTGTTCTGTAACCTGGTAACTCTCCTTGTGGCCTGCCAGCACGGGCCCAGCTCCTTTGTGGCAGGCCTTGAGGTGATCCTGTTTCCAGCTGGGTCAAGAAGTCACGTGATACAGTTCCAGGACCTCACTGCTTGTGTCACAGAAACACCAAGACACCACCCATCAAACCCCGCACAAACTATGAGCAGGTGGATATTGTACAGCCGTGACAGGAAGTGAGGATTCTGTAAGGAGCAAGATCAATGCAGGTGAATCGCTTTTCTAACATCTGGAATTCCGAGTCAATGGTCAATGGTCTTGGATTTCTTTTCTTTTCTTTTCTTTCTTTTTCCTTTTTTTTTTTTTTTTTGACAGGCAGAGTGGACAGTGAGAGAGACAGAGAGAAAGGTCTTCCTTTGCCGTTGGTTCACCCTCCAATGGCGGCTGCAGTCGGCGCACCACGCTTGTCCGAAGCCAGGAGCCAGGTGCTTCTCCTGGTCTCCCATGGGGTGCAGGGCCCAAGCACTTGGGCCATCCTCCACTGCACTCCCTGGCCACAGCAGAGAGCTGGCCTGGAAGAGGGGCAACTGGGACAGAATCTGGAGCCCCAACCGGGACTAGAACCCGGGGTGCCTGCGCCGCAGGCAGAGGATTAGCCTATTGAGCCGCGGTGCCGGCCATTGGTCTTGGATTTCTAATTCCTGTGGATTTTGGTGCCTTGAACAATGATCAAGAATAACACTGATTTGGGGGGATTAATTCCTTTAGTCTTTTCTCTATAAAACTACTTCTCCAGCCAGTTTTCTAGAGTGTTTCAATTGACTTCCTCACATTTCCCCCTCAGGTTAGAGCTATAGACAAAATAAGGGAGACAGAACAAATATTCATGATGTGCCTATTCCAGGCTGGGATGCACACTATGACCAGATCATGCTATAATTTCTCATAATTCTAAGCAAAGAATTCCTATGATACTCATTTTAAGCATGAAGAAATTTAAACTAGTTTATGATATGTCTGAAATCACACAGCTAATGAGTAGCAGAGCTGAGATTAAACTGAGGTTCTTCTGAATGTTAAATCTATGGTCTTTCTGATTTTTGCACTCCTGCAAACATTGCAGCAGTATTTACAACAGCCAAAGCTTGGAATCAACCTAAGTATCTGTCAACATATGGATGGATAAAGAAAATGTGGCATGTATATGCAATGGGATACCATGCAGCCTTTTAAAAATAAGAGGAATTGTGCCATTTTTGACAACACAAATACATCTGGAGGTCATTTTTTTCAATAAAGTAAGCCAGGCACAGACAGATAAATACATGATCTCACTTATACGTAGGACTTGAAGAAGTCAAAATCACAGAAGAAGAGGATAAAATAGGCATTCCCAGCAGCTAGGGGGTAAGAAAGCATTTTAAGAGAGCCTGACCAAAGCGTACAAAATTATAGTTAGACAAGAAGAGCAAGTTCAAGGGATGCATTGTACAACATGGTGACTACAGTTCATGGCAATGTATTGTAGACTCAAAATTTTCTATGAGAGTAGACATTAAGTGTTCTCACCACAAAAAATAAGAATGGGAAGTAATGTATCTGTTAATAAGCTTGACTTGCATATTCTACAAGTTATGCATATTTCAAAATATCATATTGTACACCATGAATATGTATTTTTGTTTATGGATTAAAAATGAATTAATGCATAATTTAAAAGATGAAAATAAATGAAGAAGGAAAAAAATCTATGTTCTTTGCTTTGTGCCACACTCCTTTTTGTAAACTTCCAATGCGGAGCTTTGTTTTCTCTTACGTGGTAAGACAGTGCTGTCACTAACAAACCTAACATATTCCAATTTCTCATGTCAGTCATGTAGGAGAGTCCATAAACTCACACTCCAAGAGGGAATGTGCGTATCTCTAGTTTATCAATTAAGATGCCTGCTGCAACACATTGCTCTCTTTTGCCAAGTATTTAAAAGTCTTCTCTAGTCACTGCTTCTCACCTTGCCCAACTAAAGTTGGCAAGCACAGTTATCCTCATTTAATAACCCAAGTTACCCAGGGAAAAGCCTGGATTAGAAGCTATGATACCCAAAGCTCATGTATAAGCGCTCTAATTCTCCTGTCTAGACTCAATGAATAATTCAGAGGTCTAGTTGGTGGCAATCCAGTTAGCAGTCTGGCAGATTTTATTGCCTCTGAGCTGTGGCTTCTAGGACACCATCCTTGCCTGTTTTCCTCCCTTTTCTCTGACTTCTCTGACGGGAGAACTCTCTTATTCTTCTGTTTTTTAAGCACTGGCCTAGCACAGGGTGGTGGTTCCAGTCCTCTCTCTGATTACCATATTAATTTACTAAGCCAAAAACATTTGCATTCCTATTACAGGTACATGTCAACTACCTGTGGCCTTCATCTGTTTCTGGCACCTCGCCTGTTCTGCTCTGTCTTCCCCTAGGGCTTCACATTCTTACAACTCTATTGGTCAGCTCCTACTAGGGTTCTAAATCTTCATTGAACAATACGTTCCGACCCTTGTTTCACCTTCTGCCTTAGATGGACAGCGTCTTCCAGCTGTTACTAATCTCCTTGTCACTTTCTCAGCTTTTCCATTGCCCTTTTCAACAACTCTCTGTAGTGAATCTCTTCTGTCTAAAGGCCTAGAGGCCTGGATCCTGAAGCACACGAATGCATTCTTAGTTACAAGCCATAGACATCAACCTTGGTATTTGGGCAGGAAAAGGATTTATCACAAAAGATACTGAAGAGCTCAAAGAATCTCTCAGAAGGCCAAAGAAGGCTGAGCTGATAGGCACGGAGCCGTGCTCAAATCCAAAGGCAGGGGTGTACACGGGGGAACAGTGGCTAAGCTGCCTCTTGGGACGCCTGCATCCTATACACCTGCTCGATTTCAGGCTCCTCTGGTTTCTGATCCAGTTTCCTGCTGATGCATCCTGTGAGGCAGCAAATGATGGCACAAAAGTTTAGGTTTCTGCCACCCACATAGGGGACCCAGATGGAGTTCCAGACTCTTGGCTTTGGTCTGGCCCAGACCCACCTGTTGTGGTCATTCAGGGGATGAACCAGTGGATGGAAGATACCTCTCTACTGTTTATCTACTTTTCAAATAGATGAAAATAAATCATATGGGAGGAAATCTCAAATGAGAACTCTTTGGGTGAAGCCACAATCATTGTCATGTTCCATGTCTCGAGTTGTACCACAGACACTACTCACACTAGATTCTGGAAGCTGTCATTCAAATCATTGTCTTTGTCACCATCTGTCCACAGAACCAGTTCTGAGCATTTCCCATCTCTTCATGACATCAGCTTCCAATTTAGAGAGTAGGGTGGTGGGTCTGTCCAGCCAAGTGTAGATACTATGCCTAGCTCTGGCTGCAAGCACAGCTGGGAGTGCCGGTGTATCTGACATTTTCAGTTCCCGTCCTGGGAGACAGGTTCCTCACAGGTAGCAACATTCAGGACAGAGCCTTGATGCTAGGTGGCTGTTTTGGTGTGCACAGACCCAGGGCTGAAGATTAAATACTACTGGGGAGATTCTGGGAGCCACATATTATAAAAAAGCTATGATGCATTTAAAAAATATTTTTGCACCAAACAAAGCTGTTGTTTTAATTCCATTTTTCTACAAACTTTTTGAAGTGCCCTCCACAACTGTCCTATCTAAGGGGCCAGAGACCACCACCCGTTAACAAACACTGTTGGGGGTGGGGCTTAGTTACCCCACTCTCCCAGCCTTCTTCCTTCTTGTGTAAGCTGTATGGGTTGCGGCAGCCCCAGAAAACTGTCAGGCAAATATGATCACCATTGAAATTAGGCAGGTATTGCCCCAAATGGTAGAGTTAGAAACATACCAGGGGATTCCAATTTAATCCCATCAAGGTGGCATGTACCAATGCCATCTCACCAGTCCAAGTGATCAATTTCAGTTCACAATTGATCATAATGAAAGGACTAAGAGTCAAAGGGAGCACATAAACAAGTCTAGTACCTGCTAACACTAACCGATAGAATAAATAAAGGGGAGAGTGATCCAACATGGGAAGCAAGATACACAGCAGACTCATAGAATGGCAGATGTCCTAAACAGCACTCTGGCCTCAGAATCAGCCCTAAAGGCATTCGGATCTGGCTGAAAAGCCCATGAGAGTATTTCAGGCATGGAAAGCCAAGACACTCTGGAAAAAAAAAAAAAAAACACCTAAATGGAAGATCTCTGTGAGATCCCAGTGGAAAGAACAGGTCTTCAAAGGAGGTACCTTTCTCTGAAGGGAGGAGAGAACCTCCACTTTGACTATGACCTTGTCTAAACAAGATAAGAGTCGGAGAACTCAAGGGGCTTCCATAGCCTTGGAAACTCATGACTGGTGCATAGAGAGATTACTGATGCCATAAACAGGAGTGTCAATTGGTAAAGTCAACAACAGGAGTCACTGTGCACTTACTCCTCATGTAGGATCTCTGTCCTTAATGTGCTGTACATTGAGGCTTAATGCTATAATGAGTACTCAAACAGTATATTTCACTTTGTGTTTCTATGGGGGTGCAAACTGTTGAAATCTTTACTTAATGTATACTAAACTGATCTTCTGTTAAAAAAAAAAAAAGAAGAAATTATCAATTCCCAACTTGACTCTCGCTGGGATTAAAGATGACAATAGGTCTGATCTGATTTCATCATCATTTAAAAAATCATCTATTATTTTTCACTTTATGTTTCTGTGTGGGAGGAAACTGTTGAAATCTTTACTTAATGTATGCTAAACTGATCTTCTGTATAGAAAGAGAATTGAAAATGAATCCTCACGTGAATGGAAGGGGAGAGGGAATGGGAAAGGGGAGGGTTGCGGGTGGGAGGGACGTTATGGGGGGGAAGCCATTGTAATCCATAAGCCATACTTTGGAAATTTATATTCATTAAATAAAAGTTAAAAAAATTTAAAAAAAAAGAAATTAGGCAGGTATAAGTAGAAAAGGGGGAAAAAAAGTGAGATAGGATACAGTGGGACAGCCACTGCACCTGCCATGGGCGATACGATGAGGAATGAAGGTCCATGGCACACGGAACTGAGGAGAGCAAGAAGGAAGCACTCCTGTGTCCCTAGGTGCTGTCTTGAGAGCCTGAGCACACAATTACCATACAGTGGAACAGGAGCAAAGACACAGATGGCACCGCGAGCTACCGCAGCTACATGTCTGGCTCCAAGACTCAGGAGGATGGAGACATCGCCCTACTCATTTTTCAATGCATTGCCTAGTGTGGTGTCTCCTCAGTACATGTTTTCTAGTCCCACTCTGAACTGTCAGGCCTAGTCCTGGCGAGTGACATTTATTGCCTCTGTTAATATAACCCAACATGGTAGCTACAGCCCATTTTACAGAAGAGAAAGTAGAAGCACTCCTAATTGTCTTTACTGCCTGTCTGTTCCTAATCTTTCCTTATATCTCAGCTTTAGCATCATCTCTCCAAAAGGCTTAGCTATCCCCAAACCAAGGTTACCTGTAACACAGAATCCATCCTGTGTTTTCTAAATGGTGACTCATTCTCTGCACCTGTTTTGTTTAGACAAGTGTGCACAGCACCCGCGGTCAAGCTGGCACATTCTAGATGCTCAAGTCTAAACGTAGTTTATACCAATCATGTTTTGAGTGACTTGAGCAACTGAATAAGGCTCAGAGATGTTGAGTAACTTGACCATTCCATTCACAGAGCTAAGAGGCAGTTAAACTAAGGTAAGTACTGCAGTCCATCTGACCCCTAAATATCTTTTACACTTTGTTGAAGATTAAGCAGCTGACCTATCTGTGGCAACCAAACAACTTAAGTTGGCTGAAATACTGTTATTTCAAAGTTAAAAGTAGTGGGCAGGAAGCATCTAGGAGAATTACCACACAGAATGCTAGACCTAAAGTCAGAGGAAGGTTCATACAGAACAAAGTTCCTCATGCAAAGCTTTTGACTTGGCTGAACAGTCTTTAAAATTCTCCTGAAATTTAATACTCTAAGAGTCTAAGGTTTTTAACTTAATCACAAATCAAAGCTAATTGACCTTATCAGCTTATAAAATAACTTTCAAATATTGGAGATAGAGTGATTTTTAAGGCACCTGATAGGGCAGGGTTTCTCATGCTTCTCTAGATGTTCCTGAAAAATCATCTCTAACTCTCAGTAATCAGACATACACAGAACCACATTCAGAATAAAGTAGAAGGGGAGGAATTCTCTTTTCTGCCTTGTTTGTCCAGACAATATTCTCAATCCTTCATTTTTGCAATGTTAGTGGGAGCCATCCATCGTCAAGGCACACATCCTGGTTTCAGAATGCTAAAATGTAGCCCAAAAAAGCCTTAAATTTAAAAATATGCTAATATCTTCAAAATAGTATTCATGAAAAGCTTACATATTTTGTCCATGTGGTATTTCTAGATATAACTGGAACACAGTGGGAACAAGAGGAGGCATCACATAAGCTACATAAAAGGAGATAAAATGGGATTTTTTTTTAAAAAATTTCATTTAGTTAGTATTATTTATTTGAAAGACAGAATGACTGAGGAGTTAGGGAGGGAGGCAGGAAGGAAGGGAGGGAGGTAGGGGGAGAGAGAAAGAGAGAGAGAGGTTTTCTGTCTTGTGATTCACTCCCAAAATGCCAACAGCTGAGGCTGGACCAGGTAGAAGCCAAGAGCTGATACTTAACTGGGCCTCCTCCATGGGTGGCAAGCATGCGAGCACTTGAGCCATTACCTGCCGCCTTCTTGGGGGCCCATTAGCAGGAAGCTGGATGGGAAGCAGAGCTAGGACTTGAAACCAGGCTCTCTGATATGGGATGCAGGAGTCCCACAGGGTAGCTTAATTGCTGTGCCACAATGCTTGCTCTCAAAATGCATTTTCAAAATGGATTTAAAGTATTTAGATTTCTGAAACTATTAAATTGAAAAATCACTAGACCCAATTATATATAGTAAAGTGGGTGCTTTGATAATCAGTGTGAGCTTTGCAGATAAGAACTGAAGCATAGTCTCATTTCTGCTTTAGCCTTTTTCCCTGGTGAATAACACGTCTGTGCTCCATCAGCTTCTGGATGGAATCCATACATGCACCGAGTCCCGTTAATGGTTAATATGTCCTCCCTTTGACCTGATCAATGATTCGGAACTCAGATGCAAACAATGGGTTGTCTTTCACCTGCTTTTCACCACTTCAGTAATTTCCAGCACAGTCCCACCAGAGTACCCTAAAGTGACGGCCAAGGGCAAAAGGTCACAAAGGACCAACATTTCATGAATCATTCAAGAGTTTTAGGTTGTAACCCAAGATATCAGACACTGAACACGTCTACCCAGTGAAGAGAAGATGTGAAGGACAACAGAAATATCAAGAATAAATAAAAAAGAAGCATGTCATGTGAATTAGGGACAGCAAGTACATACACTGATACCCCCTCAGACTGATCTGTAGGCCCAAAACAACTCCAGAGCCAGATGTAGCCTCAGAATCCAGGCCAAGACATTTCTTCAAAAAGCCACTCCAGATACTGGCATAGAACTGAGAAAGAAGTCTTTGTCTTCACCAAGGACTGGATATTTCCAGGAATGAATTTCACCCAAATATACCATATCCTGGCTACATCGACCGGCTGACCCATTCTTAAAAGTGCCTTGCAAGTTCAAGTTCAAGCATTTGTGCCTTTGTTTGCTCAGTTACCTTGACAGAGAATTTACCTGTGGAAACCTTACTTATTTTTTAATATCTTCGTACAACAATCCCCACTTCCATGAGGTATGTCTCATTCTTTACTGTTAATCACAATGAATTGTTTGTAGTTGTTCATTTATTCTATGTGTTTCAGTATGAGGGGCCTAGGAGATCCAAAAGAAAGATTCTGACCAAATAATAACAATAATAGTAATAATTCCATTATTACATATTTACATGTAAGATATATTTCAATGAAAAGACAAAACTGAAGAAGGAAATCCTCATGAGATTTAAGAACTGGGATTTCTTTCCTATTTTCAAAAACAAAGCTGTGGTTTCTAGTATAAGGTAACTCAATAGATAAGACATTCAGTGTAGGCGAGCATCCCCACTGGTGAGTATAACAAGGATAGGAATCAAACACAACAGCACTCTGTCCTAAGCTGTAAAAACTTCTGTCAAGGCAGGCCATCTTGCACCAGAAAAATTCTTCTAAGGGTTAGCAACTGTTCTAGTTCAGTTGTTCCCACACTGGCTGATAGCCAGACTCAGAAGGAGAACTGGGGAAGAATATAGATTTCCTGGCCTCATGCTTGGCCAATGAGTCAGCATCGTTAGGTTGTGGATCTCAGAGAGCAACATTTTGTAAGGAGTTCCCGGAGCTCAGCTGAGGGACAGCAGGCTGCCTCTCTTGACTACCTAGCTCTGTAATGACCCAAACTGGGGACATTAGCGACTGTTCCTCCCAGGTGTATGTCAGTAAATACAGGGGTACCTCCAAATGTGGAAAGATGGAATTCAGAGGTCAGCTTGTTTTGGTGCAAAAACCTTTGGAACTTTGATATAGCTTTCTTATAGCCCACATTTCCATGAACTTTCTGATGAGTCCCAAGTGTTATGGGCTGGGTTGGGGCCTATATAATTGTCCAGACTCTTGCCTTTTAGTTAGAGAAGAATTCTAAATACAGGCCCAAACATGGTATGCAGTATTATAAGGCTTATTTACAAAGGGAGAAAAATACACAGCCCCATTAAGGCCTTACTAAGGGAGAATGGGGCCAAAGAAAGGAGTATCACATCCTGCTCTGCTCATCCTGAGTCCAGGACAAGGAGGAGAGGGAGCACTTCCGGTCCTCCTAGCTTTTTTTATGAGCTTAGTAAAACGGAAGTATTTGTGTGGTACCACCCCATGTCTGGGAGGGAGGAGCTACTTCCTGGGGAGGGGTCTCCTGATTGACAGGTAGATGAACATGGTAACACAGAGCAAAGAGGATGTGGCTTCCAGCTCATGAACTCCAATTATCTATGTAAGATTTCCCACATCACAAGCACACACACACTCAGGCACTTGCTGCTGGCTTCCCCTGAGGCTGTCGGCTGGAGGGCAGAGGCAGGCTATGGGTTACTTATCTTGCTGCCAGGGCCCTTACTTAGGGGAGATGTGCTGCTAAAATGTCAAATCTTTAACAAATTTCTGAAGAACAAAATATTGTCTTATCTTAAAATAACTGTCTTGTGTTTGTCTTCAGTGCCAAAAAAAAAAAAAAAATGGGTGCAATACTTGTTAAAATTCCATTGAGCTGCAAGCCAGGGTGTGTGTGGGCAGAGGTCTGCGGCCAATGTCAGGGGAGGGTGGCAGGCGAGTGCCCTTGGAGCCATCTGCCCCGGGGGGACATAGGTGTCTACGAAGTGAGGGCTGACGGGAGAACTTCACCCAGTATCAGGGAGTCCCTGATGCTGAGGTCCAGAAAAGCTGAGCACTAGCTCTGGAGGAAAGGCAAGGTCAACGGTGACCTGCAAAGCTGTGCTTCAGCAAGAACAAAGCTGGAAACTCCTTAGGAAGCTCGTGCACGCTTCTCTGAAAGCCAGAGTGGGCTGAAGGGATGCTTTGCCTTTGTGGAAAAGTAGTCGAGACAATGACGGAGTCTACAGACTGGGGACATGGTGCAGTTGGTGTGGAAATCAATGAAATTGGGATATGGAAATTTTGCTTGGAGCAGAATCTGTCTTACTCAAAAGAACCAATCACTGACATTCCAGGAGCCAAAGTATTTAAACAGTTCTTTGCATGAAAATCTCATTGTCCTGTTGCAGTATCTTTGATATTCCCAGAGCAAATGCTGGCAAATTTGGGACACAGGAGCATTAGCAGCTATGAATCCACGTGATGGATAACACTATCAGATACGATGCTGTCCCTATGAAACAGATCCCAGCATGCATAACTTACATAATGAAAAATTTTAAAAATGCAACGAATATAACTTAAACATAACAGACATAGAAAAGCTGACAAGTGTTATGCATTTGGAACCATTAACGAAATGTAACCTTTTTTAAAAATATTTATTTATTTATTTGAAAGTCAGAGTTAGACAGAGAAAGGAGAGGCAGAGAGAGAGAGAGAGAGAGAGAGAGAGAGGTCTTCTATCCGATGGTTCACTCCCCAGATGGCTGCAATGGCCAGAGCTGCATCAATCCGAAGCCAGGAGCAAGGAGCCTCCTTCCGGTCTCCCACACGGGTGCAGGGGCCCAAGGACTTGGGCCATCCTCTACTACTTTTCCAGGCCATAGCAGAGAGCTGGATTGGAAGTGGAGTGGCCGGGTCTTAAACTGGCGTCCATATGGGATGCGGGCGCTCCAGGCCAGGGCGTTAACCTGCTGCACCACAGTGCCGGCCCCGAAATGTAACATTTCAGCAGAATTCAACGTGGTCCAAAAAAATTCCATAAAAGATTAGCTCTTACCCTCAACCTTCCTCTAATACTCAAATAACCACATCCCTTTTGACATGCTTTCTCCATTTATACTTTTATATATCAAGAAACAACTAGGAAATTTTAATGTAATAAATTAACCTGTGTAGAACGAAGTCTTTTTCTAAAACTAACAGTATTTTTAAATGTCAAAAAAAATTCACCTACTGATTTATGTGATCATGAATAAAAGTTGGTTTTTCACAATTTAAAGGATGGTAAAAAAGTCCATTTAAAAAATTATTTGGCTTTTTTGTTTTGTTTTTACATGTCATTACCACAATAGTTTTATTTTCAAGGCCTCTTTTAAATAAAGAGCTTAAGTTCCTCAAGGAGGAAAAAGCTCAAGTATGCTCAGAGAAATGAAAATGTATAATAATAATGTTTCTTTAAAATTAGAAACAGACGTAATTTATACTTTGTTTTGTTCTAACAATTTATACCATATAATAAAAGGAGTTTTGAATCTAGTGCACTCCATTCATTGTAGGTTTTCTGGCAATCCTCTAAACACAACATTATGGGTGATCAATAGATATTAGTTGCCCATTAATAATGGTTTATGCACACATGCCCCAGTTAGAACCAAGGAGATCAGAAATACAAATGAATGAGCTGACTCAAACTCTGATAAATAAATAATATAAGAAACACAGTTGACTCTCAAACATCACATTAAGCTCAAACAGCCTTGTAGAAAGTGGGGCTGGCAGATAACGAAGACATTGGTGTGCATTTCAGAGGACTACTGGAAGCTTCCTTGCAAAACCTTCATTTTCATGAATTTCATTCCTGACCCTGCATTTCTTCTTGTATTTGAAGAGTAAGCTTAGCAACAAAAACAAAGTACAAACTCACCAGTTTCCTAGAACAGACCAAAGAAAAGTAGGCTTTCACTTTCCTTGGAATGTGTCATTTTGACCTTATTATACAAAACACAGGGAAATAAATTTTAAAACCATGGCTCTGCTAGTCATGAGAAAGCTTATGCTATACTACTACTATTATTTTGCTTCTCACCTAACAACAGACAGTTCTCACAATGCATGTGGTTTTGGAGTAGAGGAGAATTTGCAGTTCCCATATTCAGCTGTGGCAACCAAGAAGATCTGGCTCATTTCCCCTATTGCGCAGAAGAGAGGTGGCAGAGGTGACAACAGAATGGCAAGGACTGATTGTGGCAGGTTATACATTCCCCAGATGGCTGCACTGGCATTTCCAGTCCCAGGAGCTCTGGCAGAAC
The DNA here is from genome assembly GCF_964237555.1 of Oryctolagus cuniculus. NCBI lineage: Eukaryota > Metazoa > Chordata > Mammalia > Lagomorpha > Leporidae > Oryctolagus > Oryctolagus cuniculus. Next base: position 164,652,168 of record NC_091432.1, read on the forward strand.
CAGGCGCTTGCTCATCAAGAGTTTCTCCTTTCCTAGAAAGTGGGTGATATTGGCAACTGCTTTGATTAAGTTAATGCGGAGGAGGGGATGTTGGCTAGCTTCCAGGATGAGGTCATAAAAGTTTATACAGTTCCCACTTGGGTCTCAGGACATTAGCCTTTGGAGCCCAGCCACCACAGTAAGGCAGACGAGCAGCCACATGGAAGGGAAGTTCCAGTCATAGCCCCATGGTGGTCACAAGTCCACAGATTAATCATCAGCCTCCAGACCTGAGAACGAGTGCCCCTTGTTCAGCCTACCAGTGACCCCATGTAGTGCCAAACAGAGCAGAGAAAAATGTCTCCACCATGACCCAATCAAACTGCAAATCTACAAGCAAAATAAATGTTGTTTGAAGCTGCTATTCTGGGTGATTTGTTACATATCAACTGGAATACTGTCACGTGCAGTGATTCTGTTCTGTCAACACCTAAGTCATTTTTAAGCAGGAAAACAACTTAACAATCCTTTAGCAGTGATGCCATCCACAATAATCCCTATGACAACTGACTCTCTTGTAATAACTTTGTGTCCAGTACTCATTTGATCACTGTTTGACAAGCATCATGAAAGAGATATCCTTGTTCAACAGATGCAATGAATGTTGTTTTTAAAATACGTAAAAGTCATATTTACGAATGAAAATCCAAACTTTATAGATTCTTAGGTAAAGTTGCCCAACTGCCTCTCAATCCTCCACCTTTCTGAGGTGACCATATCAGATATATTGTGTATCTCTTCAGATTTTTTCTCTATATCTGTACATGTATACCTACACATATGCAAACACACACACACCTAAGTATGCACCTTAGACATTTTTCCTTATGGACTATACTTACCTTTTCAATACATTGTTAAAACAAGCCTATTGATGATGATAATTAGAGAATTATGATCAAGATATGATATGTGCCACCTTTAAGTTCTTATCTTGTGACAAACACTATGATCATCACTTATGAACATTAGCTGATGTAACACACTGTTTACGAAAACTCATATACCTCTTTATGGAAAAATAACTGAGAAAAGGAGTTCAATTACCGCGAATCTTGTTCAAGTTGGCAAGATGCGTTACTATCCCCTGACGTAAATAACAAGATACCCTTCCCAGAAAAGGACAGATTAATGCACTAGGTCAGTGCTGAAAAGAAAGAGCTCTGCCTCCAGAAAAGCAAGGTGAACATCCCAGGCCTCCTCAAACCATACCCACCACAAACCAATCCGAAATGCATACTCTAGGTTAGAGCTGTATCTTCAGATCTAGACCCATATATCCACTTACTTGTCTCAAAGATGCTTCAGACTCATCATGCTCAAGTGTTATGACCCCCAACACACAGACACACACAGACACACACACACACACACACACACACGGCTGTTCTCATACTTTTTCTCTGGCACCAATATTCAGTTAGTTTTGTAAGCCCCAGACAGACCTGGTAAAATATTGGACACTAACCCTTATTAACTCATCTCAATTTAAAGCCATAAATATCTCTAGAATCTCCCTATTTTTACTGCCAATACTCTAGCTCAATTTATAAGCATCTTTAACTGTAATAGACTACTGATTGCATCCCAGCATTCCATCAAGGTCAACTCCAATCTATTTTCTATGCTCTAGAGACGGTGATCTTTGCAAAATGCAATTTCATCTTTCACTCCCAAGCTTGACATTCGTTAATGGATCACTTCTGCTTTTAGGATAAAGATCCATATTCTTATCATAGCCTATAGCCACCACACATGGTTCATGAAATCCTTTCAAAATCATCCCAAAATTCAAAATCAACTTCCTCTTACTTTTCAGCCATAAGCTTTATTTTTCTCTTCAGATATATGAAGTTCTCTCCGCCACAGATCCCTTGCACTAGCTGTAACTTCAACCTGCAATGCTCTCCCCTCCATCCAATAATCTCCTTTTGTAGCGGGAGCTCTAAGCTTAAACATCTATTTCCCAGAAAATATTCGTAATGACTCCACATTTTAGTTTGTATTCCTTTAATTAGATTCTGTCATAATGCCACATTCCTCTTCTTCATATACCTACTCCAGCTTGAGTTATAGTTTCAGTAGAATAATTTTTTCAGCTAGATCTCTCTCCAACATGACTACACACTCTTAGACAGCAAGAACCAAGGGTGTGCTGAGCTAATTGTTGATAATTGTTCTCACATCTTTTTACCCTGCACAACACTAATAACTTGAAATTGGTTATGTTGGGAGTAAGTACCTACACCACAGAAATTGGCAAATACTAAAAATTCGAGTGTGTTTTTTCTGGCAAGCCAGTTGTTAAACACTTACCAGCAAGAACCATGTTTGTCTTTGCTTATTAACACACCTACACAACCCAGGAAGTGTCGAGGACACAGAAAGCTCTCAAGAAGTAATTGTTGAGTGAATAACAGACTGCAGAAGAAAAACCATATGATTATCTCGATAGACGCCGAAAAACCATTTGATAAAATACAACACCCTTTCATGATGAAAACTCTAAGCAAACTGGGTATGGAAGGAACATTCCTCAATACAATCAAAGCAATTTATGAAAAACCCACGGCCAGCATCCTATTGAAAGGGGAAAAGTTGGAAGCATTTCCACTGAGATCTGGTACCAGACAGGGATGACCACTCTCACCACTGCTATTCATTATAGTTCTGGAAGTTCTAGCCAGAGCTATTAGGCAAGAAAAAGAAATTAAAGGGATACAAATTGGGAAGGAAGAACTCAAACTATCCCTCTTTGCAGATGATATGATTCTTTACTTAGGGGACCCAAAGAACTCTACTAAGAGACTACTGGAACTCATAGAAGAGTTTGGCAAAGTAGCAGGGTATAATAATCAATGCACAAAAATCAAAAGCCTTTGTATACACAGGCAATGCCACGACTGAGGAAGAACTTCTAAGATCAATCCCATTCACAATAGCTACAAAAACAATCAAATACCTTGGAATAAACTTAACCAAGGACATTAAAGATCTCTACGATGAAAATAATAAAACCTTAAAGAAAGAAATAGAAGAGGATACCAAAAAATGGAAAAATCTGCCATGCTCATGGATTGGAAGAATCAACATCATCAAAATGTCCATTCTCCCAAAAGCAATTTATAGATTCAATGCAATACCAATCAAGATACCGAAAGCCTTCTTCTCAGATCTGGAAAAAATGATGCTGAAATGCATATGGAGACACAGGAGACCTCGAATAGCTAAAGCAATCTTGTACAACAAAAACAAAGCCGGAGGCATCACAACACCAGATTTCAGGACATACTACAGGGCAGTTGTTATCAAAACAGCATGGTACTGGTACAGAAACAGATGGATAGGCCAATGGAATAGAATAGAAACACCAGAAATCAATCCAAACATCTACAGCCAACTTATATTTGATCAAGGATCCAAAACCAATCCCTGGAGTAAGGACAGTCTATTCAATAAATGGTGCTGGGAAAATTGGATTTCCAATTTTCCAATTTTCCAATTGGATTTCCAATTTTCCAATTCCATGCAGAATCATGAAGCAAGACCCCTACCTTTCATCTTACACAAAAATTCACTCAACATGGATTAAAGACTTAAATCTACGACCCGATACCATCAAATTATTAGAGAGCATTGGAAAAACCCTGCAAGATATAGGTACCAGCAAAGACTTCTTGGAAAATACCCCAGAAGCACAGGCAGTAAAAGCCAAAATTAACATTTGGGATTGCATCAAATTGAGAAGTTTCTGTACTGCAAAAGAAACAGTCAGGAAAGTGAAGAGGCAACCGACAGAATGGGAAAAAATATTTGCAAACTATGCAACAGATAAAGGGTTGATAACCAGAATCTACAAAGAAATCAAGAAACTCCACAACATCAAAACAAACAACCCACTTAAGAGATGGGCCAAGGACCTCAACAGACATTTTTCAAAAGAGGAAATCCAAATGGCCAACAGACACATGAAAAATGTTCAAGATCACTAGCGATCAGGGAAATGCAAATCAAAACCACAATGAGGTGTCACCTCACCCCAGTTAGAATGAATAAATAAGTGTTTTAACCACCAGCTCAGATAGCTTTTTAGTTGATGTCTCTCTGGAATGAATGGGGTCCAGTAATTTTATGAATAAGCATGCTTCCAAAACGCAGCTGCTATGTGTTCTTTGTTTTCAGGCATTTCTGTAGGTGGATAATTGGTTTGTCCTCTCTCTGATTAATCAGAGACAATTATATCATGGAACTGTGGAATTCAATGAGAACAGTTCCCCCAATGGCCAGCTGGTCATGCTATCGTACATATAAACCCCAGTACCAAAAAGTGTCAGTTGTCCTCCTTCTCTACCCTTTTTTATATATTTGCATATTTTATATATTTATATTTTCTGGGATAATCAAGTTAAAAAAATAAAAAAAAAAGAACATGCACAGAGCACACACGGACTGTGGGCATGTGTGTATGCTTGTGCACATTAGTACACACAGCAGAGGTCAAGTTTTTGGAGGAACCTGCATATATATTACATAGTATCTTTAAACAGAGATGGTGGGAGCCATGGCGGAGATGGGGAAGCAAGTCTAGGGTAGATGAAGTACACAAAGGACAGCAATCCAGGTTTTGTAGTCTGTCAGAAGAAGAAAATCGGAACTGCAAGTTACCTCCAAAATCAACCAGTTATCCAGATAACTAGAAGCCATTTATGTACTTTAGGCCAGAAAGGTGCAGGGCAGTGAGGTCACAGTGGGTGGGATAAAGCCTGTCTTGAAGAGAAGATCTAGCCAGGATGACTGCTCCCCAGGTTTCAGGTCACTGACAAGTGTGACTGCATGGAATGACAGATGCCTCTGGAGCACTTGCCAAAATTTCATTTCTCCTTAAAACACACATGATTTCCCAAGCAGATCGATTATTTCACTTAACCTTCTTGGGGGATCCAGAAAATTCTGTTGGGTTCATCTGGATATGAAAGGGATAAAGAATAGCGATACCAGTATCCATTTATTCACCAATCATTCTCTTCTAAGAAGTGGTGCCACCCAAGGCTGGGATAACACACTGGTGTTTCATTGGATTCTCCACCGCATTTCCCCTTCCTTGATTCCTCCATTCCCTCTCTCTCTCTCTCTCTCACACACACACATACACACACACACACTTCCATGAAAGAATAGAAATCTCTGTTCTGTTATTATGAAAAAATCCATTAGGGTATGATAAATAATGGCATGGCTTTTTCAAAAATCATACATCACCAATGGAAAGTAAGTATTGTATGATTCCTCATTTCTGGGACATACTAAGATTTCCATCACTGAAAATGCAGTCATGATTCTGACAGCATTTCTAAAATCGAAGATACTGGGCTGATGCTGTGGTGCAGTGGGTAAATCATCTGCCTATGGTGCCAGCATCCCATATGGTCGCCAGTTCGAGTCCCGTGTGCTTCTCTTCCAATACAGCTCTCTGCTATGTCCTAGGAAGGCAGTAGGAGATGGTCCAAGTCCTTGGGCCCCTGCACCTGTGTGGGAGACCTAGAAGAAACTCCTGGATCCTGGCTTTGGATTGGTGCAGCTTTGGCCATTGTGGCCATCTGTGGAGTGAAGCAGTGGATGGAAGACCCTCCCCCGCCTCTCTGTAACTTTGCCTTTCAAATAAATAAATAAAATCTTAAAAAAAAGCAAAATCGAAGACACTAAATAAATGCAAAGAAGTCAAGAGAACGTCTTGCATTTTGCATTTCTCTGGCAGAAATCAAAGAGAATAAAATTAAAGGAATGTCTAAGAAAATTCATAACATTCTAAAGCTTTTTCAGGTCAGTAAAATAAATTAACTTATCAAGAAATATTAAGAATAAAGAAATGAAAGTATGCCTCACACAAAGGTCCAAGGATGAGCCCAATTTCACACAAATCCATTAGTATAATTTACTAAATTGTAAGCCAAGAGAACAAAACAGCTTCTTATTCTCCTCCTACCTTCTTTATCTTCTTGAAGAATTCAGTCCAAAAGCCATTAGCTAAGCTCAAGAAGGAGCTGGGATAAGTTGGAACTTGAATAGTGTGAGAGTGGAATACTGGTTTTTCACAACAGTTTGATCACATAAGCAACTATCTTAAGAATAATAGGGGCTGGTGCCATGGCTCACTTGGTTAATCCTCCACCTGTGGCGCCAGCATCCCATATGGGTGCCAGGTTCTAGTCTTGGCTGCTCCTCTTCCAGTCCAGCTCTCTGCTGTGGCCCAGGAGGGCAGTGGAGGATGGCCCAAGTGCTTGGGCCCTGCACCCTCATGGGAGACTGGGAGGAGGCACCTGGCTCCAGGCTTTGGATCGGCGTAGTTCTGGCCATGGCAGCCATTTGGGGGATGAACCAATGGAAGGAAGACCTTTCTCTCTGTCTCTCTGTCTATAACTCTACCTGTCAAATAAAAAAAAAAAGAATAATAGAAGTCAAGTTTCTTTCTCTCACATAAGGAAATTAAATAAATGGAAAGGGAGAAAACTAGAATAAACCTATGGAGTTAGAGTTGAAAAAAATATCAATACAAACTCATGGTTTTCCACATCTATAGATGGCTGGCTGGCTGGACAGATAGATAGGTATAGACAGAGAAACCATATAGAAAAATCACAGATATAAATGTGTATGTGTCTATATTTAAATACATATTCTCCAGCGGAGTCTTCTGGAAGGGACATAGAAGCAATGAATCCCAGAGAGCAGTGAGCATAGCTTCAAGATCAAATCATGGTTTGTAAATATCATTCTCCATGACCAGGAACAAGAACTTCTTGATAAAAAGGCAGATTCTAGGGTTGAGGGAGACAGAGCACAAGATGAAAGGGCAACATCTTCTTGTACTAGACAGTAAAGAAATGTCCAAAGGATGGCAAGGATAGAACACAAGGGTAGGGAAGCCAGTTTGAAGGGGCCTCCCCTGGCCAAATCTGGGATAATCTGATCATCAAGATACATAAGTTTAGTAACAGATCATCACATGGAAAATTAAATGTGAAAATACAAGTCTGTGCTTATGTAAATATATACATCAATATTTCAGAAGATCTGGCCTCTAGTTTTCAAAACTGCCAAGGTCAAGTCAAGAAAGATTGAAAACTGTTCCAAACTGAAGGAAACTAAAGAAACATGGAAGCTAAGTGTAACATATAGCTATGCTTTGAAATTACAGCTTTATTCAGGTATAATTTGTATCACATGAAATTTGCATATTTAAAATATGCAATTCTATATCATTATTATATTCATAGAAGTACAGCAGCAGCTAAGTTTAGAATATTTCCATCACCACATAAAGAAACCCCACAGCCAACAGTGGTCACTCCTCGTTCCCTCACTCAATTACCCACCCCCCGGCCTCCTATGCACCAATGTTTTAGTAACACCAGTCCATCAGGATCTATAGATTTGTGTAATCTGAGATTTTCATGAAATCTAAAATACATAATTTTTGTTTTTCAAGATTTATTTATTTGAAAGGTAGAGAGATAGGGAGCGAGGTCTTCCACTGGTTCACTCCCCAAATGCCTGCAACAGCTAGGGCTGGGCCAGGCTGAAATCACGAGGCAGGCCCTCCATCCATGAGGATGGCATGGATTCCAGTACGGGGCCAGCATCTGCTGCCTTCCAGGCGCGACCAGGGAGCAGAGCAGCCCGGACTTTCCCTCAGCACTCTGATGTGGGGCGTGGGAGCTCCAAGTGGCCTCAATGCCTGCCCTGCTGACTGGCTTCTTTTAATTAACATGACACTTTCAAGATGCATCTTTGCGTTAACATGTATGAACACTTTGTTTCTATTTATAGCTGAAAAATATTCCACTGTATACATGTATTGTGCATTGCTTATCTAGTCGCCAGTTGACGTTTGGGTTGTACATAGTTTCGATTACTATGAATAATTTTGCTTTGAACATTCATGTCTATATTTTTTCTGTGGTTAGCATGTGAGTCTGAACTGGACATTACAAGGACATAGCTGGGCAAATAGGCAGGACTTGCAGAATCTAAAGATTAGATGATAGTAATGTATCTACTGGTGGTTATTTTTTCGTTCTGAGGGTTGACTTGGGCAATGTAAGAGAAAATTTTGTACTTGTAGACAATATACACTAAGATATTCAGCACAAAAGGGGCATCTAGTCAGTAATATACTTTCAAATTCTTCAGACAAATAGTGTTTTTTGGTATTGTACTTACAATTTTTCTCTACATTTGAAATTGTTGAGAGAGCATGAGCAAGATCACATTCATATAAATACATGCTGCAATACTTTTAATAAAATTCAGAATTAACTGTATATATTTTAGGCTGTGAAAATATCTAAATAAATGAATAGTTTCTAAATGTATATATATTTTATATTTGGTTTGAAATATATTTCAAATTAAAGCGAGAAACAAAACAAAGACGCCTATTACCACCACTATTATTCAACATTATTCTGGAATTATCTAACACAGTAAGATAAGAATCAAATATTAACTAAAAACTATCCAAATGAGTTTTAATGTTTAGAAGGCTCACCAGTGATGTATACAAGAATACACAACTGACAAAATAGACAACGGTCCTAAATGTTGAGAGTAATCTGATGGAAGACACAATCCAGGACACATTCTAGTTATGATGAATTATGAAACTACAAAGCAAATAACAAACTGGGAAAATGATTTGAGGTATTATTTGCACTTACCTGTCACCGTGAAAAGAAGTAAAAATGCCCTAATAGAACAATGAGTGACATGAAAAGCTAATTCTCCTAGAGCAGAAATTAAAATGGCAACAGATCAATGAAAAAATATCCAATCTCACTAATTATTAAGATACAAAAGGAAATAATGTAATTCCATTTGTTTTTGTCTTCAGTAAGTCAAAGACTTTTACAAATGATTTGTGGGTGCAGAAATTGGTCTTCTTCAGTCTCTTTTGGTGGTAATGCATTTTTCAGTATAGCTCTCTTATGGGGCAACACAACAAAATACACTATTCAGCTTAGTAACTTTAAATATCCCATCTTTCAACCTAGTAATTTCACTTCTAGGAAAGTACCCTTTTGAAAGTGTATATACTATTTTGGTTCATGAACATTTATTAAAACACTGCTTATAATGATAAAAAATTAGAAACAACCTAAAAGTCCAACCTGGAACTGATTGAGATCACAGAAAACTTCAACATAATTAAATGTGTAGCTAATAAAAATGACACTGTATGAAATATGTTCACAAAAGATCATTCAGTGTCATTACAAAATGTAATCAATACTACATATGTATCTCCATACATAGAAAGTTGGCTTATACATCAGCAAATTAATAATGGTCGTTTTGATTATTCATATTTCCCAAATTTCCTTGTATTGATTTCATAATCAGAAAATAATATACCATAGCTCCCCTTTTAAAAAGCATTTCCACAATGGCTAGATTAGTCACAGATGATGCTGAGAAAAAAACAAAAAATGAAGAGGGCTTTTTCTTACCAAGCAAATTCATTCTGAGTCTAAAGTCTGATGTGGTGGCTGAATAGGAAAACTGAAGATTCTCAGGTGGACGTGTGGATTCAGAAGCCCCATAGGTAATAAGCCCCATTTTACTTTTTGTTGTTAGGATAACACTTAGAACACTGTGCTCAGCTACTAGGGGTACCCTTAAGGAACACTGATTCCTGGGAGAGTCCAGAGAGTTCTGTGATTAGCAGCTAAGGGAGATGCAATTTAATTCACTGAAGAGTTAAGGTGAATGTAAAAGTGCTCTTCCAATTTCCAAATAGCCGTCATGAGAAAGAGCGATGAGAGTCGTTCTCAGGCATCCCAAAAATAGAATGAACACTAATGCACAGAAATTGTCCAGATAGCATCTAGGGACAAGAAAAACCATTCCAACAATTAGGCTCTCTCCACAGAGGAGGAGGAGGTAAGCTGCACCAGAGGTCTGCCAGCAGGAGCTTTCAACAACTCACCAGGGCTGTTTGCAACATAGATTCCAGCCCTGGGAAAGGACTCTCTCACGTAGAATTCAAGGCTTTGGGACTCAAACTGCAGCCCGTGACTGGCAACACTGACATCCCCCAGGAGTAAATAACAATACAGATGGATGCCCCTTAGACCTGACGAATCAGAGCCTGCATGTCCATAACATCTCCACGTGAATCCAGTACACACTGAAAAGTGAGACCACAGATGTGAACAATGCCCTTTCCCTCTGTAGTCTCTCCACCTGCCAGGTCCTTGGAGTCTCCTTTGGCTACTCCTCAACTACCTCAGGGCGATTCTGGATAGAATGGGTATAATGAGTTTCATAATTAATATCACCTCATGAATGATTCCATTTCTTATTGGTGAAAAGCTGGATAAGGAGGGAAATTCACTGGAACCTATCAACAGGTGAATATGCATGAATGCAGCCAAGTACAATTTCCTTGGCCTCCATGAACCAGATCACACCCAAGGCTCTCATCTCCCTACATGATCTCATTCTTTCGTCCTGTCCTCCAAGCAATGATTTTTGGCTGCCCATCTATGTTTTAGGACTATCTGCAAAAGCAAAATGGCCTTCTGCCTCCCAAGCAACAGAGGTGCTCTCATTCCTCCTACAGGGGGATACTTTATTCCTGTATAGACATAAACGTCCAGCTTTCCACAGCTGATATCGCCAAGCAACAGACAAATAGGGGGTGGGAACATCATGAAGCCTCATGTGGAAGAAGACCAGAGCACTTACATGATGGATGGGAAGACCAGGCTCCATGTCGCTCGCAGCTTCCTCCTCTGTCAGTGCCTAAATCACAATACTTGATGCTGTAAACCAATGAAATGCTTCCAGCACCCCACCAGCACTGGCCTCCTGTGCCTCTGGAGAGTCTCTAAGCTTTCTCTCTGCCTGGATGAACTCCGCTTCCCCTTGTTACTCAGCACAGGTTCCCCCACTCCTCCCAACAGCCTTCCCTCAACACCTGGCTGCCTAACCTGCATGACCCTAGACCAGTGCTGTCCAAGAGAAACCTATCAAGAGCTCCGGAAAGTTCTTATTGCCAGATGTTTTCAAACTAAAGACAGTGAAAATAATTTTAAGTATGTCTTTCCTTTAACCTGACACACTTTGACAAGTATCAATACCATAATAAAGTTATTAATTAGATATTTTCCATATTTTAAATGCATGTCACCTCTTTAAAATCTGGTGTGTATTTTACACACACAGCACATCTTAACTCAGATGAGCCCTGTGCTGAGTGCTCCATAGCCATACGGGGCTGGTGGTGACTATAATGGACGGTACAGACTCATACTGAAAGAGTCAGTTCTCGCATCTGCCCTCCCGATTAGAAGGTGAGCATCCCAAGAGAAAGTCAAGGCTGTACTGACAGGCTCACCAGTATCCCCTCAGCGCCTGGCATGTACTGAATGCCCACTAATGCTTGCTGAACTGACCCGACCTGATGGCATTCTGCGAGACGGTGGAATTACAGCGGCTTGTAAATGAGGAGCAGCTTATGTGCACTTCTGATCGATGTGATGAGTCAAAGAACAGCTACTATGTTTGTGTTGAACCGTGTTCTCTTCCATTTAAATGTATGCTTCATTTATTCCTCACAACTACTCTATAGAATATGCCATTGTTCCCTGCATTGTGTGGATAAAGAAACTATCCCCAAATCATTCAGCTAGTAAGTGGAGAAACCAAGACTTCTTGAAATGAATACAAAGCAAATGACATTAGTTAACACATGCTTACAAACATCCAAGTACACAAAAAGTTGAAAATAAATGATATTCATGATCTTAAAAGGCTCCTCCCATATGTCAACCTTCTCCTGTGTCTTGTTTATCAATGCTTCCAATACCTTTTCCAGAACGTTCTCACCGGCTGAGTTCTCCTCTCAGAAGGGTGTTCCTCTTCATAAGTTCTGGAAGCAGCTATTGCTGGGATAATTTTTAGCATTTTTCACACTCGCCCGCCATGTTGTTTATATCCTGCCTGCCTTGTCACAAAGACAGAGCTTTTCGTAATCCCCTCCAGAAAGTCCTCTTCCCAGTGCCTACCCTTCTCCCAGAGCATTGCATACACTGCTTCTCTCCACGCTGCCCTCAGAGGAGCGCACCGTCTCGCTCCCTTGGCCTATGGGGTAGATAAGCAGTAATTGTTGATATGTGCCTTTGTTTAAGGGCAGTGGGCTGAACTGTGCCTAAGAGAAATGATGCAAATTTTAATACATTTTTTTGGTGTACAAAAATCCCATTATCTCTAAACCACAGGAACCAGAACCACATCTGGCAAGGGAAATAACGCTAGAAATCTAAGGAAAGAAGAGATTAGAGGAAGCCTTGGCAACAGGCGTCTGAGTTCAGATTTGATGTGCTAGGAATAAAGGTCCCTGGAGGGTTTCGGAACATGGGAGTGATGTGATGAAAACAGTGATTAAGGAAGATGAAATACAAGCAGGACAAATTGAAGGAAAGGACTGGAATCCGAGAGGAGGCTCTAATCTAGGCCCCAGGGAGGCAGAGAAGCAAGGCTATTAGAAAAGAGGGCCCCTATGCTCCACAAATTAATTCCATCATACGTCCACCCCTAATTCACTTTACTACTGAGTTACTACTCAGTTTTTCTTTTTTTTGTGTGTTCTTACTACATTTGGGAAGGCAAAAATAAGTATGCAAGGAGCTAAACATTTTCATTAAAATGATAATAAAATCTCATCTCTGTGAATGTAATGCCTTCACTGAGTTTCCTGCTGCGTAAATGAGCTTTATTGTGAGCGTGTGGAGCTGTTTCGTTGGGCAGAAATGGATTGTGGGGAAAACCTATACTAGGCCCTTATTCACAGAATAAACAAAGAAAGCAAAATACTTTTCAAAAAGCAGTGTTACGCAGACAAAGTCCCAGTGATGAAACAAACATCTGCCCTCCAACAGGCAGACACAGTCTGAGCGGGACCCCTGCTCATCACTGTAGAGGACTCCGAGGGCCTCCCAGACAGATGGCGCCCACGGGGACAGGCGGAACAGGCTGACAGCTTGCCTAGCTCCTGCTCAGGAACCCTTCATTCCAAGTCACCGTGTTTTACAATTCTGGCTGCCATCTGAAGTTGTCCTGAGATTTAGAAGCAGCTTTCATTCACGTTTAGACCTGGGAAAAGGTTTCGGAGACCATTTGCACCTGTTGTTGAGGAGTATTTTAAGTTAGATGGCCCCTTTCTCAAGGAAGTCTAATGGAAACACAGTGAGCCCATATTACCATGTGGCTCCTTGAGTAGGGATGGGGAAGAAAGGCCTTGACTCCACCTCCTCATTCTTTCTCCTTTCCAGTCCCCATGTGACATGTGGCAAACTCCAAGGCTCGCCCCAGGACCCATGGGCTGCAGAGAGAAGAGTGTGCAAAACACTGAATCATGTAGTATTTTCTATATGTGACTTCTTGGGACCAAAGAAAAATTGAAGCCCAAAAAGCTTCAAACAGGCTAAATAATTCCAGCCATACGGCATGCAAAACAACCCAGAAAGCGCCCCCTCTAGGAACACATACAGTGCCAGTTACTACAAATACCCATATGAATGCATAGAAATGAACTCATAAAGACAATCTCATCAGTTTGCAAATGGGCATGACTTACGATCCATCAAATCCATGTCTGGTTATGCCTCCCACAACAGGACTTTTCAGATTTTCAGTGGAGATGCACTGTCCTGTCATGGAATCACTTTAGCAAAATTGCAACCTGCATTTGGGGAGGTGGCAGGGGTGGGAGGATGGGAAACAGGGGAGGTGAAACAGAACAAATTAAACTTGAATAGAAAATGAGTGGGCATTTAGCCTAGTGGTTAAAATTCCCACATTCCACATCAGGGTATCTGGGTTCCATTCCTGGCTCCAGATCCTGACTCCATTTCCTGCTAAAGCAGACCAGGGAGGCAACAACTGACAGCATGAATGGCCTGCTCCCTGCACCCACGTGGGATACCTGGGTTGTGTTCCCAGCTCTCACTTCAGGCCTGGTCCAGCTCCACTCATTGTGGGCATGTGGGAGATGAATAAGCAGAAGGAGCTCACTCCCTCTCCCTCTCTCCCTCTCTCTCTTTCCCCCACTCCACATTTCTTCCATCTCAAATAAATGAGCAATATTTTAAATAATAAAATAAGAGTAAGCATTACTTTAAAACATTTTTGTTCCATATGTATTTGAGATCTTCAAAAAGTTCAGGGAAATAGACACTATAAAATTCTATATATACACAGATTTCAAAACTTTTGCACAAAAACAAACATATCTTTTAGTTCCATTTTTCTTTTTTTTTTTCTTTCTTTCTTTCTTTTTTTTTTTTTTTTTTTTTTTTTTTTTTTGACAAGCAGAGTTAGACAGTGAGAGAGAGAGAGAGAGAGAGAAAGGTCTTTCTTCCGTTGGTTCACCCCCAAAATGGCCACTACGGCCGGCATGCTGTGCAGATCCGAAGCCAGGAGCCAGGTGCAGGGCCCAAGCACTTGGGCCATCCTCCACTGCCTTCCTGGGCCACAGCAGAGAGCTAGACTGGAAGAGGAGCAACCAGGACAGAATCCGGCACCCCAACTGGGACTAGAACCCGGGGTACCGGTGCCACAGGCAGAGGATTAGCCTAGTGAGCTGCAGCACCGGCCTTAGTTCCATTTTTCCACAACCTTTGTGAAGTGCCCTCACATGTGCACAAACCTATACACATAAATGTAGCACATACATGTGCTGGATTTCCACATAAAGTATACACACATTTGAAAGAGTTAAAGAGAGAGAGTGAGAGAGACAGAGAGAAAGAGAGAGAGTGCTTCCATCCACTGGTTCACGCCTCAAATGGACACAATGGTACAGGATTCGGCTGGGCTGAAACCTGGAGTCAGTAGCTTCATCCGGGTCTCCCACATGGGTGCAGAGTCAAAAGTATTTGGGCCATCTTCTACTACTTTCCCAGGTGCACTAGCAGGGAGCTGGATTGGAAGTGGAGCAGCTGGGACTTGAACTGATGTCCATATGAGATACTTGTGCTGCAGGTGGTGGCTTAATCCACTGTGTCACAGCACTGGCTCCTAAAGTATATCTTTAACTGTAGCTATAGACAGAAATCTTGGAATAAGTGCTATCTTAGAGAAGCTTTTGTATACTATGACACAGAAACATTCAGAACACTCCTTTAAGCACTGCCCATGATGGGGCAAAAGTACAAGCAGTCTAAGAGTTCATCACCTGGAGGCTAGATAAATATATTCATTGTAAAATGTTTTGTGAACATTTTACAATGAAGCCGTTCAAATACAATGAAACAGAGCTACATGGAATCTAATGTTAAATTCAAAACGGTAAGTTGCAGAATGTTCTATCAGTGTGTTTCCATTTATTTAAAGTTTTAAATATGCACAGGGGAAGAACCTACTGCTGGAGAACACATGTGCATGCAGAAAAGGAATGAGAGTAGGCAAATGTGGATGGTGCTTATCTCGGAGTAGGGGAAAGGAAATGGGGCAAGGAGAAGTGCCTAAAGAACTTCAAGCAAGTCTGAGGCAAGCTAGTCAAAATGTTAGGACTGGGGCCGGCGTCGTGGCGTAGCAAGTAAAGCTGCTCCCTGCAGTGCTGGCATCCTATAAGGGCACCGGTTCTAGTCCTGGCTGCTCCTCTTCCAATCCAGCTCTCTGCTGTGGCCTGGGAAAGCAGTGGAAGATGGCTCAAGTCCTTGGCCCCTGCACCCTCACAAGAGACTCGGAAGAAACTCTTGGTTCTTGGCTTTGGATCTGCAGATCTGCACAGCTCCGACTGTTGTGGCCATCTAGGGAATGAACTAGAGAATGGAAGATCCTCTCCCCGACACCACCCCTCTGCTTCTCTGTAACCCTGCCTTTCAAATAAATAAGTAAATTTTTTAAAAAAATAAAAAAAGAAAGAAAGAAAGAAAGAAAGAAAGAAAGAAAGAAAGAAAGAAAGAAAGAAAGAAGAAAACGTTAGGGTCACCTCTAAGTGGAGGGAGGCAGATAGAACAATGTGATTATATTTTATTTTTTGGATTCAAAAAATATTTTTAATTAAGTCACTGGAGGCCACACTGTGATTGGGGGCATGTTCTGGACTAAAGCCCAGGACAGGAGCCCATCTGACTCCCAGTTCAGTTTTTTTTTCCCCCACATGGCCCCCAGTTTATGCTCTGTTTGTAGATTGAAGGATTTGTATCATTTGGGTCCTGATCTTTGCAATTTATTTTTACCTGAGTGATTTTGTTCTCCACAGTTCAGCAAGGCCACATCTGCTCTGGCCAGAAATAGCACAGGGCATATTCACTCCACGGAGGCTAAGCTGTTGCTTCACAGTGTGCCACTTGGCTTTGCTTTCCAACTCGACTCGGGCATTGCCACAAAATGCTCAGCCACTAAGGTCAGTGGGGAGATGATCTACACATGCAAAAAAATTAGCAAATACAAATGTAAAGAGAGAGGGCAAAAGCTAGAAAGGGAAGAGGAGAGGGAGAGCCAGTGTGGAGTGAGGAAACAGATAAACTCATAGGAAGTGAACAAATTAAAGCTAGAATACTGCTGAGACTCAGAGAGCAAGCATGGGGTACATTTTCCATGATGGGAGCAACTTGAAATAGTGGCATTTTTATGGCCTTTAATCACAAATACACAATCTAGCAGGAGGGGATTTGTTAACTTGTTTTCTTCTAGTCTGTGTTAAAACAAAAACAAGCCAAATGATACCTTGGCAACGCTGGAGAATCTTAACGCAGAGAGATTTATAGTGCTTTGGAAAAGTTCAAGGCAGTGGCTTTATCACTGACTCCCCCACACGCTCCAGGTTACATGAGAGGCCCTGACTTCTGTTTCTTCGTTCAGACTAAACGCTTAATCATAACCTCTGGGTCAGCCTTTGTTTTTCAGTTGGCTGAGCGGAGGTTTTCTACAACGGCAGGAAGTGATGCTGGCTGAAAAGGAGGACGAGGCCCGGAGCAAATCACTCCCTGGAGTTCAGAGGCCGACGGTACCTTTGGTCACTTCCCACTCTGGCATGCCCATCAGCTGTGGTGAACCATGAATACACTCTTTTTTTGCATGGCTTGGGAGAACTTAGGTCTGAGACAGACTTCCTTCAGTTGGGTCAAGAGCAAAGGCAACAGTGACCAATGTCTATGTTTATTTCGTTTAGTCTTCGTGACTTCATCAGGAGGATGCTGCTTGTCCCTAGCCCCATCTTACAGATGAAAACACTGAGACACTGCAAGGTCACGTAACGAGTGGTGGAACCAGGATTTAGAGTTAACCTGGATCCCAACAGCCAGGGCTCTGGAGTGCCACACCATGCCCAGGCATGATACTGAAAGGAAGTGGAGCTGGCGGCTGGAACGACCTGGTACTGAGTTATGCCAGGAGCCTGCTTCAGCGACAGAGGCAATGGTGAGTGTCCTTCCAGAGAGGTGAGGGGACTGTGCCTCAGGTACTGCCCACTCAGGACGCCTGTGGCAGGGCTGCTCTGTAGCCTACCCTACCTACATCATGTTTCTGCTTGTTTCTGCTCTGCTCCCAACGCTCAGGGACGACATTGGAAATGGACTTGGAAATGACCCTGGAGAAATCTGAAGACTTAAGCTTGGGCCCAGTAGTGCCCATCACTGACTAAATGGATTCACCTTTCTGGTCCTCATTTTCCTTGCATGTGACATGAGAAAAATAGTGCTTGCCACATAGGATGGTGAAAGTCAAACCAGACCAAGGAACAGGGAACTCTGATCACAAACACCAGGGGCACAAGAAGCCTCTCCCCTACTCTTTGCAAGCCAAAGAATGCATTACGGCCGGCGCTGCGGCTCACTAGGCTAATCCTCCGCCTTGCGGCACCGGCACACCGGGTTCTAGTCCGGGTCAGGGTGCCGGATTCTGTCCCAGTTGCCCCTCTTCCAGGCCAGCTCTCTGCTGTGGCCCGGGAGTGCAGTGGAGGATAGCCCAAGTGCTTGGGCCCTGCACCCCATGGGAGACCAGGATAAGTACCTGGCTCCTGCCATCAGATCAGCGTGGTGCGCAGGCTGCAGCGCACCGGCCACGGAGGCCATTGGAGGGTGAACCAACAGCAAAGGAAGACCTTTCTCTCTGTCTCTCTCTCTCACTGTCCACTCTGCCTGTCAAACAAACAAACAAACAAACAAAGAATGCATTACAACAAAATGCCATGAACATCTAGGAAAGTCCTATATGATCCCACAGGGCCTTCCTCTGCAATATTCCCATCCATCTTGGCCACGTCATTTTCCCTTGTTCAGAATGTTCATAAGAGGAGATGTATCAATCACCAAGATCCCTTCCCACGTTGGCATTCTGTGTCTGTGTGTGCCAGGTCTAGAGGCACTGGGCACTTCCAGGCAACCTTCCCCTTTGAGGGTGAACAACCACAGCCCTAATGTCCCACCAACCACACGGGACTCCCAAAGGACATCGAACAGCAGCCCACAAATATTACAGTAGTTCCAAGCGTCTCCAAGTTCATGTGTTAGATAAAAGAGCCCTGGGCTCTCTTTCAGGGCTGAATGGACATCTGGCTCCACAGGAAGACTGCTGGGGGTGGCAGGGGTGGCACGGCTTCCAACACTTGTTCTGGGTAATGCCAGACACAGCAAAAAGGGACCTTTGAGGGAGCTTCTAGACCTGTGACCTGCTGGGACTGCTTCACTGGGAAGTATCATGTGCAAATGACACCGCGAATGACCAGGCCCAGCAGGCTCGGACCCAAAGCCAGAGGACCCGCAGGCTTCCTGCCTCTCTGTTCTAGCCTCTACAAACACAAGACATGTCAGGTGTGAGAGCTAGAAGTGGAAGGCGTGACTGGAGAGGGCCGGCTGGATGTTCTGCCAGCCCTTTCAGAAGAGGGAGGACCCTGCTCCAGGGAAGGCCAGCGCTGACAGCTCAGGTGAAAGGCAGGCCCCTGGGGAGCCACGGGGCTACGGCTGGGCAGGACGGACTCACGGCTGTGGCCCGATGGTTCCCCGGCAGCTCCACCCTCTGGGCTCTAACAGCCAGAAGCAGATGACAGAATTCAAACCACGCGACATTTTGCCCGGTCAGCAGGCTCAAGACGTCAGTGATCGCAGGAGCTGAGCCTGCAGCACGGTTACAGTGAGAAGTGCACGGGCAGACACCCAGATCACTGGGCAGCAGGTGCCGGGGAGCGACACACTGTGACTCCAGCAGGCTCTAGGTGGGGCAGGCTACAGTAGCCTGCCTTCGGGTCTCTGCACTGACCATTCCCTTTGGACTGGCTTGGCCCTTAGTTCTTGCTCAGCTGCCCCTGCCTGCAATCCAGTTTCAGTTGAAACATGACCATCTTAGACTGTCCAGGTACCCAGCCTCCTCTCAATTCTCCGACACGACACTCTCAGTCTTTCTGTGGCATGGCTGCGCACTGTCTGGGATGCTCCTATTCATTACTTTTTCACGTAGATTTGAATGTTAGCTTAATGAGAGTCAACAGCTTCTCCGTCTTCACCAATCTAGCCCTAGCACTTAGAAAAATACCAAGCAGATAATGAGAGATCAATAAAAATTAGTGGAATGAATTAGTTAACTGATTCTACCTAGGATGGGTGTCTAGTGATACATACAGGGTTTCTCATTTTGTGCTCTGCGCCCCAACGTGAGACATCACAGCTCCCTAGTAGACCTGCTAGGTGTTTCTGAGAACCTCACCATTTCCTGATGCCACCCCCTCAAGTCCCCCTGCCCCATTAACATCTGGGAATCGCTCTGTGATCCACAGGAGTTGGCTCCTGGCACCTGTTTATACTACATATCGTCTTCACATAGGAATGCTTTTTGTTACAAGTAAAAACACAGCATCCTATTAAAGTACACTGTGATTTCAACAAGTAGGTTAGTTTTTTTCTGCCGTAAGAACAAATCAGAAGGCACACGCACCAGTGTCGGTGCGGTAGCTTAACCAATGGACCTTGGCTCTTTGTCCCCAGCGCTGCATTCCCAGCTCACAGCTTTCTCCTCCTACTTGTCACATCATTAACACAAGATGGCTGCCATGCCACCAGGCATCATGCCTGCACTCCAGAAAAGAAGGAGAAAAGCAAAATGAGAAAGAGCCATGCCAAGTAAGTCTGTTATTCCCTTTTTATTAGGAAAACAAAAGCTGAGCCGGCGCCACGGCTCACTAGGCTAATCCTCCGCCTTGCGGCACCAGCACACCGGGTTCTAGTCCCGGTCGGGGCGCCGGGTTCTGTCCCGGTTGCCCCTCTTCCAGGTCAGCTCTCTGCTGTGGCCCGGGAGTGCAGTGGAGGATGGCCCAAGTGCTTGGGCCCTGCACCCCATGGGAGACCAGGAGAAGTACCTGGCTCCTGCCATCGGATCAGCGTGGTACGCCGGCCGCAGCGCGCTGGCCATGGCGGCCATTGGAGGATGAACCAATGGAAAAAGGAAGGCCTTTCTCTCTGTCTCTCTCTCTCACTGTCCACTCTGCCTGTAAAAAAAAAAAGCAAGCTTTTCCTGAATCCTATCCAGCCAATTTTAAAAAAAGGATTTTTAGTTATTATTTATTTGAGAGGCAGAGAGAGAGAGAGAATCTTTCATCCGCTGATTCACTCCTCCAATGCCTACAATAGCTGAAACTGGGCCAGGCGGAAGCCAGGAACTAGAGATTCAATCCACACTTCCGGATTGAATAGGAGTCCCATTGTTAGGGATCCAAGTACTTGGGCCATCATTGCATACCTCCCAGGATGAGTATTAGTAGGAAGCTGGATGAGAACTAGAAGCCAGCCACTCCCATATGGGACATGGTGTCCTAAGCGGAGGCTTAACCTGCTGTGTCACCCTCTCTTAAAACCAACTTTTATTTACACACTTCCTACATTACAACTGTGTCACAGGGCAGCTTAGTGACAAAGGGAAATGGAATTACTATGACTGGTTTACACTGTTACGACTAATCCCCAGACTGGAGAATTGAGCCACTTTCTCTAAGATCAAGCTGTTGCCATAGTCTCCTGAGCAGATCCAGATTCTAACAGGAAAGCTGAGAGAGTGACAGCTGCCAGCTAAGCTACACGGACTAGAGTGGACCCGAACTGGGGTCCATAAAATCTTTTTTCAAGAATTACAGTGGAGTTATACAGACACTGAGAGGTAAAGGGACATCCCTTGAACTGTCCTACTTCTCAGCCTTCTTGAGACTTGGATGTTGGGCCTGGCACTGTGGCATAGTAGGTTGACTCTGCCTGTGGTGCTGGCATCCCATATGGGTGCTGGTTCAAGTCCTGGCTACTCCACTTCTGATCCAGAACCCTGCTAATGGCCTGAGAAAGCAGTGCAAGATGGCTCAAGTGCTTGGGCCCCTGTATCCATGTGGAAGACCCAAAAGAAACTCCTGGCTCCTGGCTTTGGATCAGCCGAGTTCCAGCCATTGTGGTCATTTAAGGAGTGAGACAGCAGACAGAAGACTTCTCTGTTTCTCCCTCTCTCAGTCTGTAACTCTGCCTATCAAATAAATAAATAAATCTTAAAAAAAAAAGACTTTGATGTTTAAATTCTCCCAGTTCTATCATATGCATAAATGTCTTTCCCAAAATGTTTTTTTTTTCTTCTTAAGCAAGCTCAAGGTCATTTGTGTTGTTCAAAACAACACAAGTTCTTTGCTGAAGAAGCATCCAACCACCAACCCTCTGCATGGCCCGAGAAGGCTGTGCAGCATGGTTACTAAAGGCTGGCAGACCGCAACTGCCACTGCCCTCAGCAATGACACAGCCCTTTGTACCAAATGCTCGAATCCTCCAAGGTGATGCAAACAGTGTAGACATGAGGTGGCCCATACAACACAGACATTGTGTCATAGCCTCACAGCATCCTCTTCCCCTTCACCTCCACACAGAGGAGCCGTGTGAGTACCAAAGATGTGCACTGTGACAAAGGGGTGGGGGCTGGGCACTAGCACCCCCAGGAGCTAGCAGAGCACTAGAAATGATGAATGTCCTATCACAAATCGATGCGACAAGCCAACAACAGGCCATACTTTCCGATTGTTAGTCCAGGGCAATTTCTCTTCGTTAAGCCACCAGATGACTCATACCAAACACACACATATACTTGCACAGTCACCCACAGATCCCGAATGGGGAAAGACCCTCCTCTGAGAAAAGTCTGACCGGCCTGGGCTAGAATTCCATCCCCACTCACAGTCACAGGCTATCCCATGGCAGATGGTAAGATCATCTCTCTGTGTTCTATGGGGATAGCTCAGCAGGCCTCTTTGGCACACCCTGTGAACTTGACCTAAATTCTTTTCCCATGTACATCTCTCTTCAACTCATGTAAATTTTAGACAAAATTTATCAAAAAAAAAAAAAAAAGAAAGAAAAAAGAGTTTTGCTTGAAGCTTACAGGTTTCATAGGAACAAACGGTTCCATGATGAGGTACCTTCAGAAAACACCTGCTTAAGAAAAGCCAAATGGCTTCTTCATGGTCTTCATTGTCAAATGGCAAAGCCTTCAGCATTCCAGTATACACAATGAATATCCAAGAAAGGGCTGTGCCACGTAGTATTTCCCAAATTTCCTGACTCACTCAAATCTTTTTCCCTTGGTCTACAATGGAAGGCTGATGACACGAGAAATAAGCTTTCGGGATGCTACTAGTGGAGAGGCACGCCATAGCACATCCTAAAACCTACGACTTCTTTTAGGTATCAAGAGTCATATTCTGAGGGCCGGTGCTGTGGTGCAGTGGGTTAAAGCCCTGGCTTGAAGCACCGGCATCCTGTATGGGCACCAGTTCTAGTCCTGGCTGTTCCTCTTCCAATCCAGCTCTCTGCTATGGCCTGGGAAAGAAGTAGAGGATGGCCCAAGTCCTTGGGTCCCTGCACCCATGTGGGAGACCCGGAAGAAGCTCCTAGCTCCTGGCTTCGGACTGGCACAGCTCCGGCTGTTGCGGCCATCTGGGGAGTGAACCAGTGGGTGGAAGACCCTTCTCTCTGTCTCTACATATAGTAAGGCACACATGTGAGATATGTTTGATATTTAAAAAAAAAGAGTAATATTCTGGGGCTGGCACTGTGGCATAGCAGGTAAAGCCACTGCCTGCAGTGCCAGCATCTTCTATAGCTGCCGGTTTTAGTCCCGGCTGCTCTACTTCTGATCCAGCTCTCTGCTATGGCTTGGGAAGGCAGCAGAAGATGGCCCAAGTCCTTGGCCCCTGCACCTGCGTGTGACACCGGGAGGAAGCTCCTGGCTTCTGGCTTTGGATTGATACAGCTCTGGCCATTGCAGCCATCTGGGGAGTGAACCAGAGGATGGAAGACCTCTCTCTTTCTCTCTCTCTGCCTCTGCCCCCTGTAACTCTGCCTTTCAAATAAATAAATAAATAAATCTTTAAAAAAGAGAGAGATTCTGTGATGAGGTAAGAAGGTTGTGCCCAAACTAATGTGTACCCTAATAATTGTCCCTGTTTAGCTGGGACCACCCCTGAGGCCACAGCTCCTGGGTTCTGCATGACAGCCGCTATGCTAGTGACAGACTGCAGACTGGTTGAGGGGGAAGTATACCATGGTTGTGGGTTAATCATGCCATTCCCTCTCATCATCAGATTCCTTTTCTTCAAAATAAACATGTTAGGCTACGTGAGAACAGGAAGAACACAGTCATTGCTTTAGACTTTAATACTTTCTTATTGTTCTTCTGTTGCAACCTTTAATCAAAGCAGTTTTGTTTGATGCAAAGTTGACCAAGCCACGGTGACCTCAGTGATTCTTGTACGTGAACTTAGTTGTCTTATTTAGATCCACCTTCTAAAGAGATCCCTTGGTATTATGTAACAAAAACAAAACATCCTGCCTACCAGTATGCAAACACGTCCCTGAGATATCTGACACCCATTCTGTTGCCTCCTATACTTTATATGCTTTAAGCATCTCTAAGCTGACAAAATGATTTCAGAAGAATTAAATGCCTGGGTTGGTGGTGGTTTTGCTAAAGCTGCAGCCCTAGGACATCTGGGAAGGAAAGTATGCCTCCCTGGAAGCATTTCTCCAGGGGTAGGGAGAATCAAGTCCAAGAGGAAAATAACTCATTTATCACTGCAACCGAGTAATAGAAACCACAATACATAAAATAAGTCAAGGAAAATTTCATGTCTAACTCCAGTGGTTCAACAGTATCAGCCATGTAATAATCGAATATTCTTTATCTTTATTCTCATGCTGACTATTTATAGGTCATATTAGTGAAGATAGTAATTCTCCTAAAATTTACTTGGGTCTTATATTCTTCTACATTGAATCATTTGAAGCGGTTGAGAAAATCTGAGCTGCTAATCACTCCCCTGCAGCCAACCTCTGTGACCCCTCATTAGCAACAAGAAGTGAGAACATCAGAAGGCACAGCGGTATAATAGGAAAACTCACAAGGGCGCCGGAAGGCCACGGGTCCAGCTGGTCTTCAGACAACTGAAGCTGTGGACGGAAATCCAGGTGCTCAAGTCCTAAACCCCCCGTATTTCAGAAGGTGGGACCTTCACAGAGGTGATCAAGGTAAACTGAGGCTGTCAGGCTGGGCCCTACTTCATTACAAGAGGAAACTGGGACACAGGCCATGCACAGGGACAATGATATGAAAGACACAGCGGAGGGAGGAGCTCCACGTGCCAGCCACTGGGAGAGGTCTGCCGCAGACCCTTCCCACACTCCTCTCACAGGGAACCTCCCCCGCCGGCACCTTCATCCCGGACTCCCAACCTCCAGAACCGAGGTCGAACCTTTCGTCTTTTTTGTAAGGCACAGTCTAGGATATTTTGTGATGGTGGCCCTAGCTATGCTCCTAGTTAAATCTCTTGAAAACCGAGGGCCTCTGTTTCCTCATCCGGGTAGCATTAGAGCAGTGGATGACATAGGAAGCCGCTAGAATCTCTAAAGGTTAACGATCAAGGATGAAAGGAGCCTCCTGGCAATTCTCCCGAGATGTAAACACGCACCACCTTCTGAGCAAATTCTCTCTTATCAACAGATCGATGGACCACAGGTGGGTAATAACCAGCTTTGGATATTCTGTTTGGCCAGCCTAGTTAATATTTCAGAAATAACTTCAGGAAGAAAAACAAGGAGAAAAGAGACTGAGAGATTCTCAAGAAAGGCTATGCACTTGCAAGTTCATATCTTTTTTACGAGAAAGTCATCACTTGGAAAGATTAGCTTATAAGCATTCCTAAGGGAGGTGCTAGGGCGGGGCTCAGGACAAGATCAGGAGCAAATGTGAATTTCATGAACCGCCTCACCGCGGCAGAACTTCTGTAAGGTAAACAATGAGTGCATACATATTGCACTCTGTCTAGAACTCATTTCCGGGTTTGCTCGCTCTCTCATGCGAAGATGTTGATCGTGAAAGGAAACAGGTTTCAGGGGCCTCTATTAAACATCTGCGTGTCCCTATCCTGTTCCATCTCACTAATAAAACAGTTAATAACCGTGACTTTTTGCAACATTTATCAACCTCTCATCAGCGTGTATCATCTTGGTATCAATCCCAGACCATTAATGCATCTTCAAAGCCTGGAGTATGGTAGTAATGCCAGAATCATAATGAGCCAGAAGAGCATTCTGGCAAGTGAAACTGCAATTCTCAATGCTATAAACCTGCACTGATGTTCTAGCTCCCCTCTTCTGTAGCTCATCGAACGTATATTCTCCTGCCAAAGGAAACAGGAAGGCAGGCACTCTGCTCTATGATGTGATTTTATCCTCGCAAACTGGGGTCACCTTCTCGTGCAGCTCAACAGCTGGCTCAGCACCAACTCTGCTGAAGTAAAAATCAACATACTTGGCACACGTCAATCCAGCTTCAAATGGACAGCGCTTGTATCAGCCAGGGTCCCAAGGAGATGGAATATTCACAATAGGCTAATTCAAAGGCTTATTTATTGACTTTTTTTAAAAAAAAAAAAAAAAGCAATGGTGTACAGAGGATGTTATAAGAGCACAAGAGTTCTCTGGCAATAACCCAGGGGTGCAAAGGGAAGCACTGTTATCACCCGTAGGCACAAGAAGACAAGGAAGAGGAGTTAGCAGCACGTGGAAGGAGAAAGCCATGTTCAGAAGTCTCCAATAAAAGGCGATGAAGATATAGGTGGTTTCCCAAGGAGAGAACAAAGGAATCAATGCCCTGACCTCCCTCGCTTCAACTTCCTGCCAGTGCACCCCAAGCAGAGACAGGAAGCCAGGTACCGTGAGGTCAGCCTCAAAGGACCAGGCTGAATGTATCTGGAGGGACACGTGGATGATGCCTGGCACTAAAGAACCTCAGCAAACTCATTGGGGGTATTTGTAACTTGTGAAAGCAGAAACATAGCTCCTTTTTCCCCATCATTTTATTCCCGGCTACATCACGCAAATGCTAACTGATTCTCTGATCCTCTGATACAAAGTGAGTGGCCAGGAATTCAATTCCATCCACATACTATTCAGAGTTAGCACAGAAGACCCCACAAGTTAAGCACCCAGTTCCAAAGGATGACCTCACTTAAGGCACCAGCTGCAAACAGGGGCCTCTGGCTACCTGCACTTCTACACAATCCACTGCAGAAGTTCAGGGTTCCTACAACTATCCCTGCAGGTTAGTAAAGTGCTGGAATGACTTAAAGAACTCCGGAACGCTCTCTCCCCTTAATTACAGTTTTATCATATTAGAAAGGATACAACCCAGGAACAGCTGAAGGGAAGAGCTACGTAGAGCAAGGTGTTGCGGCTTCCATGCACTCCCTGGGCATGTCGCCCTCGCACCTCCCTGGGCCTGCCAGCCAGGATGCGGCCTCCACCTCTCTACCTCTCTGTTTCAGAGATGTTACAGATGCTCCATTATGTAGCATGATTGACCAATTCAATGGTCACTGGCAACCGGACTCAATCCTCAATTTCCATCCCATTTCTCCTCTCAGGAGATGGTGGGAGTGGGAGAGTGAGGGGAGGCAATATGCACAGTTGACAATTTCAATCCCTATCCTGGGGCCGGCGCCATGGCTCATTTGGTTAATCCTCCGCCTGCAGTGCCGGCATCCCATATGGGTGCCAGTTCTAGTCCCAGCTGCTCCTCTTCCAATCCAGCTCTCTGCTATGGCCTGGGAAAGCAGTAGAAGATGGCCCAAGTCCTTGGGCCCTGCACCCACTTGGGAGACCTGGAAGAAGCTCCTAGCTCCTGGCTTCGGATCGGCGCAGCTCCGGCTGTTGTGGCCAATTGGGGAGTGAACCAAGGATGGAAGACCTCTGTCTCTCCTTTTTTTTTTTTCTGTCTGTAACTCTACCTCTCAAATAAGTAAATAAAATCTTTTAAAAAGATGACAAACAAGAGAGCATATACTATTTGATTTTTATTTATATATCTGAGAATCTGGAATGAACACACCTAATTTTAAAAAAAAGTCCCTATCCTGAAGCAACTCCCTCTTTGTGGTCACCTCATTAACATATAAAAGACATACCTACTAGGGCTCAGAAATTTCCTAGAGCTTTAGGAACTCTGCCAAAAACTGGGACCAAGAACAAATCAGTGTTGATCCTGCCTCCCAGCCCACTGCACCTATGTCTGGCACCTGCCAGCTGCAACATCTCCCTTTACTGATGCACGGTGCAGTCTGCAGCAGGTGACTACAGTTCTTCCCTCCTACTTTCTCCCCTTCCTTCACCATGTCATGAATTTCTGAAGTCTAAAGTCTACACGGTTTCTCCATCCTCCTTCCTTTCTAGCTGGCTAATCAAGAGAAGATGAGCCCTGCTTTCTGGAGTATTAGGGCATTGCAAACTCTGCCATCCCACGCACAGACTCAAATGAGAAACGCTCACCAGGACTTCGAGACGGACTGCCATCTCCACTCTCATCACCCTCTCAACCTTTCTTTCCCCATCAACCAGCAGGTTTTGACCAGCTTCAAAGGGAGAGGAGGCCGGGGCTGGCCATTTTCATGGAGTGGGTGGGGTAGTTTTTCCTAATGCCACACAAAAGATTTTATATTCTGGACAGTTCCCCAGAAATAGGAGTCCCACCATATCCCACTGAAACACCAAGTGCTCC
Organism: Oryctolagus cuniculus; assembly: GCF_964237555.1. Lineage (NCBI taxonomy): Eukaryota > Metazoa > Chordata > Mammalia > Lagomorpha > Leporidae > Oryctolagus > Oryctolagus cuniculus. The sequence continues at coordinate 164,680,281 of NC_091432.1, forward strand.
CTTATCCCATAAAACACCAACATTTTATGTATCAGAGGGAAAACCGAGATTCTACTGGGAAAAAATGTGAGATCAGGTTTGAGGATAACACAGAATGCAATGAGGTTGTTCTCAACCTGAAAAGAATGAAAATGAAAAGCAAACAGCAGCCCACTCAGGTGTAATCGGCTTTGAAGACATGGCATGAAAATTCTGGATTGAAACAGGGGTGGAGGGGAAAGCTATGAAAGCTGTCTGCCCATAAACAAAACTAGTTATCATCCTGACAGTCTTCCCCCTGGCTAATAGCAGCCTCCCAATATTAACCACAAAAGGGAAAAGCTCCCTGACCATACTCTGGGTTCTCAAGACTCCCACAGTCGTCCAGGGCTGGAACATGTCCTTTTGAGGAACATTTTTAGCCCTCCATGCACACTCATGGCCCACTTTTCTATGTTAGTGCAGTGCGCTTTAATTCTGAGCAAAAATAGAAAATGAACTGAATGTCCTAAGGTGAATTTGACCAGTGCATCCTCTGTGTATATGATACCTCCTTTGATCAGCACACACAATATTGTCACTTCAGGCACTGATCAGAAATTGCATCCAGGAACACAGCGTGAAATACATACTGCTTGTGAAGATTTGCTGGAGACACTTGACATTGGAAAAAATCTGCCTCAGGCCGTTGTTCTAAACCCAGCCCAGGCTCCACTTCTAATCCCAATTCTCTGCTAAAATGCACGCCCTGCATGGCAACAGGGGACGACTCAAGTCGCCAAGTCCCCACTCCCAGGTGGGAGACTCCGACTGAGTTCCAGTCTCCTGGCTTTGGTCCAGTCTGTCCCCCTGCTGTTGCAGGGATTTGGGGAAAAAAATCCAGTGGATGGAAGATTTCTCTGATTCTCTCTGCTTTCCAAATGAAATAAGCAAAAACTTTAGCAGTGTAAACAAAGGATAGCAAGAGAGAACAAGACGGAAGCCTAATCCCTATCCAAAGTGTATCAAGTCAAAATTTGTGAGGAGTGAGGTACTTTTTAAGTCTCACATGCCCTGTTCCACTCATACAACGACAAAAGGCACACTAATTTTCCTTTACACATCTCTGAACCAGACTTGGCTGGACATTAGAATAACATGGGGAACTTTTTCAAAATGTACACATGAGAGGCCTTCCCATACACTTGCCCACACCTCGGCAGCCTGATAAACCTCATGAGGCTATGACCTGCACACTTGGCCAGCACTCCCTTGAAACTTTGAATCCTTTCCTCCTCCTTCCACTCCAACCATCATTTGAGAGCCACTGAGCACTATTTCTCCACTATACTCAGTTACTAAAAAGAAATGGATTTGGGTCACATATCTTATTAATTCCCTGATGACGCACCTTAATGGAATTGTTATTTAACAAGATACACCTGACTTAGATGAGAACTGGCTTATGGAAGTTATCTCCTTAAATCCTGGAAAATCATCGTTTCAATTACATGCTATGTTACTGTGTCTAATATGTAAACCCTTCCTGAAATCCCACGTCCGAAAGGAGATGGTCCCTCTAGCAGTACAAGTCTGGGTCGTCCTATCAATGATAATGAGGTTCTGGAAAACCTTGCCCTGCACTTCAGCTGCTAGGAAACAAGCCTTTCCTAGCAATAAACATGTGCACTTCTAAGAATTTAGGCCTGGAGCGCTGTAAGACTGTGTTGCCCAACAGAGTCTGCTGGGATAACAAAGATATGCTACATGCACACGGTCCCTTTCGGTAGCCAGTAGCCGCATGCAGCTAGCGAGCACTTAAAATGGCCCTAGTGTGACTGAGGACTGAGTTGTACATTTGTATTTCCTTTTAATTCCTTTAAATTTTAAAATGCCACATGTGGTTAGCAGCTGTCTATGGTTCAGGATGGTCATAAGGCTACTTTCTCACTTAAACTTACAGCTAATACTTCCACATGAGTAAACCAATACAAAATTTTTATACTGGTTTCAGTTGAGGCACAACTGTCACATTGAAATTGTAAATAATGTCACTGACCATCAGTGAGAGTACTTGAAAGGACTTGTGTGTGTTTAGCTCTGTCTCTAGAAGCTTCTCTGCCTTCCATAAGGTGAAGGCTCAGCTCCTCCTCTCTCTGGAGCAGCATGATTTACCAGGACGTGCCTCTGGCCCGGGCTGGAGCTCAAGGTCAGAACGGCTGCCCTTCCTTTGAACAGTGCTGCCACCATATCTTACCCAAAAGCTGCCAGGTAACCTCTCCTCTCGTCTTTTCCTACCACAAATGGTAGAGGAAGGGCGAGAGGAGGCTTTACAACTTGCTTTAAAAAAAAATGTATGGCTGGCGTCGCAGCTCACTAGGCTAATCCTCCGCCTTGCGGCGCCGGCACACCGGGTTCTAGTCCTGGTCAGGGTGCCGGATTCTGTCCCGGTTGCCCCTCTTCCAGGCCAGCTCTCTGCTGTGGCCTGGGAGGGCAGTGGAGGATGGCCCAAGTGCTTGGGCCCTGCACCCCATGGGAGACAGGAGAAGCACCTGGCTCTTGCCATCGGATCAGCGCAGTGTGCTGGCCGCGGCGGCCATTGGAGGGTGAACCAATGGCAAAGGAAGACCTTTCTCTGTCACTGTCCATTCTGCCTGTCAAAAAACAAAAACAAAAACAACAACAAACAACAACAACAACAACAACAACTTGCTTTAATTCATGCGTGCAGAGCAAGCTCTCTGTTGAACAAAGAGCCGTAGGTGTGCAGGTTTGTCTGAGACATGGCCCTGTTGACATTTAGAGTGTGGGAGGGGTGGGGGCTGAACCATGCACTGTAGGACATTAGCAGTGTCCTTGGCCTCTACCCATTTGATGCCATTTCATCCCACACTCCTGACAACTGGCTGCTTCTGCAGATACAGGCAAATGTCCCGATGGGAGGCAGTCACCCCGGTAAACAACCACTGACCAAGGAGGTAAGGTCACAGAATGTGGGCAAGGAAAGGAGGCCAAATCTTACTTAATTTTGTCTTATTCTTTTTAAATCTCGAATGCCTAGCAGATGCCAGGTACACAATATGCACTCAGTTAACTATTGCATGTACAAATGCATTAAAGGCCACTAGTATTTTATAACTTTTAAAATGTTCCCCCTCAGAGGCCAGCACAATGTAAGACCCAATCAACAAACATTTTCTGGATGGAGAATATTCTTACAAATTCTCACAAAAAGCACGAATTCCTACCAATGACTATTTGAGGAAGAAAAGTGAGAGGGAAAATAAATCTTTGCATACCTTAAAGTGCATGAAGAAGCAATCTTCCCAGCCTAGGGGGAGGTGTTAAGCAAATAGTAGCAAGTCTAAAAGTAGAGCCTCCCCATTTCCAGACGAAGTGCTGTTGATTGTCTGCGAGCAAGGGAACAGGGCCCTTTGCCTCACCGCCTCTCCCCTTCACCACAGGCTGTGTGGGTGCTGGGGTCTGCAGGGCTCCTTCCTCCCTGACGATTGAAGCCAGTCATCTCCAGTACCAGATAAGAGTCCCAGAGACCCCTGCTGTCACTTCCCTGCGGAGAAAAAGAGACAGCTCGCTTCAGTTTCTGGTTCCTGAACCTTTAAGCTGCATTTGCCGGCAGGTAATGCTTTTATCTCATTTGTTACAACCAAACTCCGGAGGATAAATCTGCTATCCAATTAAAGCCGAACCCTTTGCACCTCAAACGTAGGGGATGTCTCGCCCCTGAGCACATACGGAAAAGCATGGTAGGGGGAAAAGAAAGGCATTGCTAACACGTCCGGACTTCAGCTGACGACACATTGAGCGTACTCTGTCCTTCACTGGCTATTTACCTGAACTCTTCAGCATATTTCAGGCTTCTTGGACAAGATTTTTTATTTAAGGGAAATATCACTGTCTAGGTTCCACAGCTCTGGCTGTGCATGGAAGAAACAACCCAAATCATATAGTCGCACTTGCTGATCCAGCAAGGACAAGGGCAGGGCATTTACTGTAAGTAAGCAAAAGGTGGAAGGAAGAAAGAGCATCTCGTGTGTAGAAGCCACCCCTTCCTTTAGAGTAGTGGCCTGCTGCATGCATAGCAGCGTCACCTGAGGAACTTTTAAAGTCCCCAAGGGTCAGGCCACACCCAAGACCCGCTACAGCAGAATCCCAGGAGTGGTTCCCAAACACTGTCACTATTTTTAAATAAATGTTTCATTTTAGGATAGTTTAGGGTTTACAGACACATTTCAGAGATCGCCCCAGAAAGTGCTCATATACCACACACCCCATTTCCATTATTAGCAGCATCTTAAAGTAGCATGCTCCATTTCTTAGGATTGATGAGCCAGCACTGGTATGTACCTATAGTCCATACCATTTTCATTTTCCTTCAGATTTGGCCAAATGCCCTTCATTCTCTTCCAGGATCTCAACTGTGGTACCCCATTACATGGAGTCAGCATGCCTCTTAAGACTCCTGTTAACTGGTACCAGTTATTTGATTTGGCTTGTTTACACTGACCTTGACTTCTTGATGAGTGCTGGTCAGATATTTTGTAGGATGTTCCCCAGTTAGGGTTTGTCTAATATCTTTCTCATGACTAGGCTGGGACTATGTGCTTCAGAGAAGAGGACTATAGCAGAATATGCCATTCTCATCACAACAGATTCAGAGTACATAATATCAATAGCACTCATTATGGGTTTGACTTGGTCAACTATATGAGGTAGTATGAATGTCACGTTTCTCCAGTATAGTTACTCATCTTCTCCCGTTCTGCACTGTCTCTTTGGAAGGAAATGATTTATTCAACATAAACTAAAGGAATGGAGAGTTATGTTCACTTCTTTGAGAACAGAGAATCAACACAAGGTGTCTGGAATTCTTTAACACAGAAAGCTTGCCTATGGAGCTTCCCTTATTGAGTATTTAATAACTTACTCACATCAGTATGGAGACAGGTATTTTATGCTTTGGGTTTTCATCCACACTAGTTTATTTATGTTTTTGCTCAAGGGCAAACTCACCTTTGGCCAGTGGGAGCTCTTTCAATGGGCTGTTGCCTATCTACACATCCTATTGTTGTATATGTCTATGTGTGTGTGTGTGTATGTGCATGTGTGTGTGTGTTCTGAGCACTTGCTTACTTATTGACACTATAGTATGCTACATGATCACCTTTTTAAAATTTTTTTTATTTAATAAATGTGAATTTACAAAGTACAACTTTTGTATTGTTGTGGCTTCCCCCCACAACCTCCCTCCCTCCCACAGCCCTCCTCTCTCCCATCCAGCCCTTCATCGAGTTTCATTTTCAATTACCTTCATATACAGAAGACATGATCACCTTTTACATTTTTGCATGCTAGTCATAAAATGCATCATTTATCTAAGCCATGGTTCCTTTTGTTGAAAAATGATATTAGAAACCATGGTCTTGTCACTAGGTATATTCATTGCTAGTGGGTGTCATTAATTCTAGGCTACCTCAGATTGGCTGAATGAACTAAAACAACAGACCTATCTATTTGCTGCCTAAAAGAAACATACCTCACCAACAAAAATATATGCAAACTGAGAGTGAAAGGATGGAAAAAGATATTCCATGCTAATGGAAAGCAAAAATGAGAAGGTGTAGCCATCCTAGTATGAGACAAAATAGATTTTAGAACAAAAACTGTTAAAAGAGACAAAAAAGGGCACAATATAATGATTAAGGTATCAATTCAACAGGAGGATGTGACTGTAATAAATGGATATGCACCCAATGCCAGGGCACCTGGCTATTTAAAAGAAATGTTAATGTATCTAAAGCGAGACTAGACTCTAATACAATAGTAATGGTGTACGTCAACACTCCACTTTCATCAATGGACAGATAAACTAGACCAAAGGGACCTAACATATATAAAGAACATTTCATCCAACAGTTGAATAATATACATTCTTTTCATAAGTGCATGGAACTTTCTCTAGGATACATCATATGCTAGGCCATAAAGCAAGTCTCACCAAATTCAAAACCATCAAAATCATATCATGTACCTTCTCTGACCACAATGGAATGAAACTGGAAATCAACAACTCAAGAATCTCTAGAACATATACAAACAACATGGGAACTGAAAAACTTGCTCCTGAATAAACAATGGGTCACAGAAGAAATCAAAAGAGAAATAAAAAAATTCCTGGAAGTGAATGAAGATGACAATACAATGTATCAAAACTTATGGGATACAGCAAAAGCAGTATTAACAAGGAATTTTATAGCAATTGGTGCCTACATCAAGAAATTGTAAAGGCACCAAATAAATGAGCATGCATCTCAAGAACCTCAAAAGAACTAAACCAAAAACTAGTAGGAGGAAAGAAATAACTAAAGTTAGAGAAAAATAAACAAAATTGAAACCAAAGAAATCAGTGAAATGAAGTTTTTTAAAAATAAATAACATTGATACACCATTGGACCAACTAACCAAAGAAAAGGGAGAAAGTTCAAACCAATAAAATCAGAGATGAAAAAGGAGAGGCAACAACAGATACAACAGAAATAAAAATAATCATCAGGAATTACACTCAATGTATCAAACTGAGGCACAAAGACATTGAAAACCTAAACATACCAATACCAAAAGACGGAGATTGAATCAGTAATAAAGACACTTTCAACACAGAAAAGCCCATGACCAGGTGGTGTCACTGCTGAATTCTACCAGACTTTTAAAGAAAAACTAATTCCAATCCTTCTCAAACTATTCAAAAACTATCAAAAGGGAGGGATCCTCCCAAATTCCTACTATTAGGTCAGCAACACCTTAATTCCAAAACCAGAAAAAAAGATATAGCAAATAAAGAGTACTATAGACAAATATCACTAATGAACATAGACGCAAAAATCTTCAACCAAATACTAGCCAATGGAATCCAACAACACATCAGGAAGATCATTCACTTTGACCAAGAGGGATTTATCCCTGGTATGCAGAGAGGGTTAAACATTTGCAAATCAATAAATGTGACATATCACATTAACAAATTGCAGAATAAGAACCATATGATTTTTTCAATACATACAGAAAAAGCATTTAACATTCTTTCAAGATAAAAATCTTCTGTAAATTGGGTATAGAAGGAACAACCCACCACACAAACAAGGCGATATATGACCAACTCACAGTTAGCATCTTATTGAATGGGGAAGAGTTGAAAGCATTTCCACTAGAATCTGGACCGAGGCAAGGATGCCTACATTCACCACTGCTATTCAATACAGCCCTGGAACTTTTAGCCAGAGCCATTAGGCAAGAAAAAGAAATCAAAGGGATACAAATTGGAAAGGAGGAAAGCAAATTATCTCTATCTGTAGATTACATGATGCTATATATAGCAGAACCAAAAGACTCCATTGAAAGACTATTGGAACTCATAAAAGTGTTTGGTAAAGTGGTAGGATATAAAATTAACAGACAAAAATCAATATCCTTGTATACACAGATGATGCCACGTCTGAGAAAGAATTTCTAAGATCAATCCCAAAGACAATAGCTACACAAAACTTTAAATACTTGGGAATAAATTTAACCAAGGAAGAGAAATATCTATACAATGAAAATCATAAAATATTAAAGAAAGAAATATAAGAAGACATAAAAAATGTAAAAATCTCCAAAGTTTGTGATTGGAAGAATTAATATTATCAAAATGTCCATACTACCAAAAGCAATTTCAGATTTGATGTGATCACAAACAAAATATCAATGACCTTGTTCTCAGATCTAGAAAAAATAATGCTAAAATTCATATGGAAACATGAGAGACCCCAAATAGATAAAGCAAATAAACAACAAATCAAAGCCAGAAGCATCACAATATCAAATTTCAAGATATACTACAGGGTGCTTATAATCAAAACAGCTTGATACTGGCACAAAAATAGACATACAGACCAATGGAACACAACCATTGTTTTTCAATTTCAATTTCAATCCATGCATCTACAACCAACTAATCTTTGAAAAGGAGCTAAAATCAATCCCTGAAGAAAGGATAGTCTCTTCAACAAATAGTGCTGGGAAAAATGGATCTCCAGGTACAAAAGTAAGAAACAAGACCTCTACCTTATACCTTATACAAAAATCCACTCAAAGTAGATCAAGAATCTAAATCTATGACTTGATACCATCCCATTACTTAAGCAGAACATTGGGGAAAATCTGTAAGACACTGGTACAGGCAAAGACTTCCTAGAAAAGACCCCAGAAGCACAGGCAATCAAAGCAAAAGAAGACTAATGGAATTACAACAAGCAAAGAAGCTTCTATGCTACAGGGAAAACACCCAACAAAGTCAGAAAAAAAAAAGTCCAAGATGGCAGAATAGGGAGGGAGATTATGGCTCTAATCTAAGGGAGGATAGCTTTAAAAAAGTGTGGAGAATGCAATCTCAGGGAAGAGTTAGGGACAAAACTGCAGAGGAAACTCCATGCAAACTAGAGGGACACTGTGGATCTATGTGGAGGGTGAGGATGCACACAACTGAGGACACCAGCAGCCAAGAACCTCAGCACCAGCTTTGTAGAGTGAGGTGAGGCCAGACTGCAGCAGCCCAAGCCAGTGGCAATAAAGCTGTGGGAAGAGTCAGGCATGGGTATGGCTTGGAGCCCTGTGGGGTTAGTGTAAATGCCAACCCAGAGGGAAAAAAACAAGGGGGGCAATCTCTCTCCCCAGTCACCTGGCACTGGCATCCTGTAACTAGCAGAGAGAGGACAGATGCCATTCGGACATACGTAACAGCTGCACCAGCTGTGTCCACATGCCTAGAACCAGTCCAGAGGAGACTCTTGAGTCTGGCTGAGATAACTGACAGGAGACTGGGTACTCATGATGTGGGAGCCTTGTGTGCTGGGACTGTGAGAACACTGTGGCTGCATGCGAGTGTGCAGGGTGTGGCCAGGACTTTGGGCAGTCACTGTGGGCAGCTCCATATGCTCAGGGGTCCCTGACTACCTGGTAAGGGTCATTGCTGCAGGATCCATGCTCACACTGAGGACTGTATGGATCCTTTGTGTGGTGATTGTGGCAGAGTTGATGAATACTGTACCCACTGGGGCTAGCACCCACGCATTGTTCTCCTTAGAGGAGTTGAGTGTGAGACTACACTACCAGAGATGATCAAATCTCTACTTTGATTTAAAAAAAAAAGAGAGAGAAGATTTGCCATGCCCAACATCGTCACTCCCCTAACACGGGAGCACTGAATAGAGCTACTTGGCCACACCCAGTATACACCTCTGGGTATTCACTAAAAGAGCAGGCACTCCACTAATCCACAAAGGCATACTACAAAGATAAAAGCCATCACAGCGGGAAAAAAAAACCAGCAAGTTTCTCTACAAATTCTTAAAAGTAAATGCAGCACATAAACAAGTCTAGTACCTGCTAACACTAACCGATAGAATAAATAAAGGGGAGAGTGATCCAACATGGGAAGCGAGATACTCAGCAGACTCATAGAATGGCAGATGTCCTAAATAGCACTCTGGCCTCAGAATCAGCCCTAAAGCCATTCAGATCTGGCTGAAAAGCCCATGAGAGTATTTCAGGCATGGAAAGCCAAGACACTCTGGCAAAAAGATCTCTGTGAGTGAGATCCCAGTGGAAAGAACAGGTCTTCAAAGAAGCAGGTACCTTTCTCTGAAGGGAGGAGAGAACCTCCACTTTGACTATGACCTTGTCTAAACAAGATAAGAGTCGGAGAACTCAGGGCTTCCATAGCCTTGGAAACGCATGACTGGAGCATAGGGAGATTACTGATGCCATAGACAGGAGTGTCAATTGGTAAAGTCAACAATAGGAGTCACTGTGCACTTACTCCTCATGTAGGATCTCTGTCCTTAATGTGCTGTACATTGAGATTTAATGCTATAACGAGTACTCAAACAGTATATTTCACTTTGTGTTTCTATGGGGGTGCAAACTGTTGAAATCTTTACTTAATGCACACTAAACTGATCTTCTGTAAAAAAAAAAAAAAAGAAATTATCAATTCCCAACTTGACTCTCACTGGGATTAAAGATGACAATAGGTCTGATCTGATTTCATCATCATTTAAAAAAATCATCTATTATTTTTCACTTTATGTTTCTGTGTGGGAGCAAACTGTTGAAATCCTTACTTAATGTATACTAAGCTGATCTTCCGTATATTAAGATAATCAAAAATGAATCTTGATGTGAATGGAAGGGGAGAGGGAGTGGGAAAGGGGAGGGTTGTGGGTGGGAGGGACGGTATGTGGGGGAAGCCATTGTAATCCATAAGTCATACTTTGGAAATTTATATTCATTAAATAAAAGTTAAAAAAAAAAAGTAAATGCAGCAATTCAAGAAACAAGAATAAGGAAGACAACATGATACCCCCAAATAACACAACAAAACTTCAATAATAAAAATGTGAAGATGAAGAGATTGAAGAGATGCAGAAATAGAATCCAAATGATTGATTGCAGTATTATTTAGAAATAATCAGAAGCAAATTCATGAATTAAATCCATACATGACATGAATTAAAATATTCCCCACAAAATAGAAATTTTAAACAGAAATCAAAATGAAATATTAGAAATGAAGAATTCAACAGACCAAATAAAATGCAGTGGAAAGCCTTAACAACAGGTTCAATGAGGAAAAAAAAAAGAATATCCAATTTAGAAGACAAATCTCTGGAAATTTTACAGTCAGACCAAAAAAAAAAGAAGAAATTAAATTATAAAACTAAAAAACAATGTTGGAGATTTATGGGATACTATCAAATGACCCAACATATGGGTCTTAGGAGTTCCTTAAGGCATGGAAAGAGAGAATGGATTAGAAGCCCTTTTTAGTGAAATAATTACAGAAAATTTCCCTAATTTGGAGAAAGAAAGGGATGTCTAAGTACAGGAAGCACATAGATCTCCTAATAGACATGACCAGAAAATATCTTCACCATGACACAATGTATTCAAACTCTCCATAGTAAAACATAAAGAAAAGATTATAAAATGAGCATGAAAGAAACACCAGATTACTTTCAGAGAATCTCCAAGTAGACTCACAGTGGACTTCTCATCAGAAACCCTATAGGCTAGGGAGAAAATGGCGAGATATATTCCAAGTCTTAAGAATAAAAAATGTCAGCCCAGAATACAACACTCTGCAAAGCTCTCATTTATGAATTAAAGTGAAATAAAGACCTTCCATAACCGAAATTGAAAGAATTTTTCACCACCAGTCCAGCCTTACAAAATATGTTTAAGGATGTGCTACACATAGAAGCAAAGAAACTTGGTCATCACTATGAAAGAAGGTGAAGACAGAAAATCTCCCAGCAAAAGTAGAAAGGTAATCCAAAGCAAACAACAGGAATAGTTTTGGAAAAATGGCAGGGCAGAATCATTATATATTAATAGTCTCCTTGCATGTAAATGAACTCAACTCTACATGTTACCAGATAAAGAATGAATGGATGGATTAAAAAAACAAATCCCATCTATTTGCTGCCTATAAGAAACAACATCTCACCAACAAAGGTACATGCAGACTGAAAGTGAAAGGATGGAAAAAGATATTCCATGCTTACAGAAACAAAAAATTAGCTGGTATAGTCATCCTAATATCAGACAAAATAGACTTTAACAGAAAAACTGTTAAAAGAGACAAGGGCATTATGCAATGATTAAGGAATCAATTCAACAGGAAGATGTGACTATTATAAATGTATATGCACCTAATTACAGGGCACCTGGCTATTTAAAATAAATGTTAATGGATCTAAAGGGAATCATAGACTCTAATACAGTAATAATGGGGGACTTCAATACCTCATTTTCAGCAATGGACAGATCAACGAGGCAGAAAATCAGCAAGGAAACAACAGAGCTAATCAATACTATATACCAAATGGACCTAACTGATAGCTACAGAAGTTTTCATCCTACAGATGAAGAATACACATTTTTCTCACCAGTACATTGAAATTTCTCTAGGATTGACCAACGTGATATGTCATAAAACAAGTCACAGCAAATTCAAAAAGTCAAAATCATACCATGCATCTTTTTGGACCACAATGTAATGAAGCTGGAAATCAACAACTTGAAAATCTCTAGAACATACTCAAACACATGGAGACTGACCAACATGCTCCTGAATGAACAGTGGGTCACTGAAGAAATCAAAAAATTTTGGGAAACTAATGAAGACAAAAATACAACAAATCAAAAGTTATGGGATACAACAAAAGCAGTGTTTAGAGGAAAGTTTATAGCAATTAGTGCCTATACCAAGAAATTGGAAAGGCACCAAATAAATGAGCTATCAATGCATCCCAAGGACTTAGAAAAACAACAGCAAACCTAATCCAAAATTAGTAGGAGGAAAGAAATAATTAAAATTAAAGAAGAAATAAGCAAATTAAAAACAAAAAATGCAAAAGATCAGTGAAATGAAGAGCCTGTTTTTTGAAAAAATAAAAATTGACAGACCACTAGCTGAAATAACCAAAAAAAGAGGGAGAAGACCGAAATCAATATTTTCAGAGATGAAAAGGGAAACATAAAAACAGATGCCACTGAAATAAAAAGAATCATTGCAAATTACTACAAATAGCTATATGCCAACAAATCAGGAAATGCAGAAGAAATGAATAGACTCCTAGACACATACAACCTACCTACATTGTGCCATGAAGACTCAGAAAACTGAAATAGACCCATAATGAAGATGGAAATAGAATCAGTAATAAAGACCCTCCCAACAAAGAAAAACCCAAGACCAGATTCTACCAAACATTTCAAAAAGAACTAATTCCAATTCTTTCAAGCTACTCAAAACAACTGAAAGGGAAGGAATCCTCCTAAACACCTTCTATGAAGACTGCATGACCTTAATTCTTAAACCTGAAAAAGATAAAACAGAGAAAGAGAACTATGGACCAATTTCCCTGATGAACAAAGATGCAAAATTCCTCAATAAAATACTAGCCAATCAAATCCAACAACACATCATAAATATCCTTTACCCAGACCAAGTGGGATTTATCCTTTGTATGCAGGGATGGATCAACATTCGCAAGTTAATCTATGTGAAACATCACATTATCAAACTGAAGAACAAAAAACATACGATTATCTCAATAGATGCAGAGAAAACACTTGATAAAACAGAACACCCTTTCATGATGAAAATATAAAGCAAATTGGGTATAGAAGAACATTCTTCAATACAATCAAGGCAATTTATGGCAAACCCACGGCCAGCATCTATTGAATGGGGAATAGTTGGATGCATTCCCACTGAAATCCAGAACCAGACAAGGATGCTCACTCTCACAACTTCTATGCAGTAGAGTCCTGGAAGTTTTAGCCAGAGCCATTAGGCAAGAATAAGACATCAAAGCAATATGATTAGGGAAGGAGGAAGTCAAACTATCCCTATTTGCAGATGACGTGATTCTATATATAGGGGATCCAAAAGACTCACTAAGAGACTACTGGAAATCAAAGGAGAGTTTGGTAAAGTGGCAAGATATAAAGTCAATGCACAAAAAACAATAGCCTTTGTATACACACACAATGCCATGGCTGAGAAAGAACTTCTATGATTAATCCCATCCACAATATTATTAAAAAAAATCAAATACCTTGGAATAAATTAAATCAAGGATGACAAAGATCTGTATTATGAGAATTGAAAAGCATTAAACAAAAAAATGGAAAAAATCTTCAAAGTTCATGATTGGAAGAATCAATATCATCAAAATGTTCATACTACCAAAAGCAATTTACAAATTCTATGCAATACCAATCAAAATATCAAGGACATTCTTCTCAAATACAGAAAAAATGATGCTGAAATTCAATGGAAATAGAAGAGATCCCAAATAGCTAAAGCAATCCTATAGAACAAAAACAAAGTCAGAGGCATCACAATACCAGATTTCAAGACACTACAGAAACACTATACTTAAAGCAGCCTGGTATTGGTAAAAAAACAGATGGATAGCCCAATGGAACAGAATAGAAACACCAGAAATCAACTCATGCATCTACAACCATCTGATCTTTGACAAAAGAGCTAAAGTCAATCCCTGGAGTAAGGACAGTCTCTTCAACAAATGGTGCTGGGAAAACTGGATCTACACATGCAGAAACATGAAGCAAGACAACAACCTCACATCTTACACAAAAATCCACTCAAATGTATTAAAAACCTAAATCTACAACCTGATATCATCAAATTACTAGAAAATATTGGGAGAAACCCTGCAAGACATTGGTATAGGTCAAGAGTTCTTGGGAAAGACTCTAAATGCACAGGCACAGACAATCAAAGCCAAAATTGACAAATAGAATTACATCAAATTAAGAAGCTTCCACACTGCAAAACAAACACTCAGCAAAGTGAAGAGGCAACTGACAGAATGGGAGAAATTATTTTCAAACTATGCAACTGATCAAGAATTAGTAACCAAACTCTATAAAGAGATCAAGAAATTCAACAACAACAAAACAACCAACCTAGTAAAGAAATGGACAAAGAACTTAAGCAGGCATTTCTCAAGAGGAAATCTAAATGGCCAACAGACACATGAAAAAACGCTAAGGGTCACTAGCTTTCAGGAAAATGTAAATCAAAACCATAGTGAGGTTTCACTTCAACCCAGTTAGAGTAGATCTCATACAGAAATCAACTAAAAATAAATGCTGGCAAGGATGTGGGGGAAAAGGTTCCCTAATTCACTGTTGGTGGGAATAAAAACTAGAATGGGCCAGCGCTGCGGCTCAATAGACTAATCTCCACCTGTGGTGCCGGCACACCGGGTTCTAGTCCCGGTTGGGGCGCCGGATTCTGTCCCAGTTGCTCCTCTTCCAGTCCAGCTATCTGCTGTGGCCTGGGAGTGCAGTGGAGGATGGCCCAAGTGCTTGGGCCCTGCACTCGCATGGGAGACCAGGAGAAGCACCTAGCTCCTGGCTTTGGATCAGCACGGTGCGCCAGCCGCAGCAGCTTTTGAGGGGTGAACCAACAGAAAAGGGAGACGTTTCTCTCTGTCTCTCTCTCTCACTGTCCACTCTGCCTGTCAAAAAAAAAAAAAAAAAAAAAACTAGTATGGGCACTGTAGAAGACAGTATGGAGTTATTTCAGAAATCTGAAAATAGATCTACCATATGACCCAGCAATCCTATTCCTGGGAACTTACCCAAATGAAAATAAACACCATATGAGAGAGTTATCTGTAGCCCCATCTTTACTGCAGCTTAACTCACAATAGCTAAGATATGGAACCAACCCAGATAATCATCAACTGATGACTGGCTAAAGAAAATATGGTATATATACACTATGGAATGTTACTCAGCCATCAAAAAAGAATGAAATACTGTCTTTTGCAAAAAAATAGATGCAACTATAAACCATTATATTTAATGAAATAATCCAGTTCCAAAAGATAAATATGTTTTCCCTGATTTGTGGTAACTAAGAGTACAAAAAACATGTAATGTATAATTATTTGTATTGCAAATAATATTTTGCATAAAATTACTCTTGGGCATAAACTGTTCAGAGGAAATGAATTAAAGTTTAAATGAAATTATTTATTAGTTATCCTGTATTATAATACAGGAAATATATAGATGTTACATTGGTATTGGTTCTATTTCATTGAATAAAATTATGAATGACTAATTGATCAAAAAAACTGTATATGGATGAAACGGTCATTTTTCCATTCAACTATTGTTTATAGCCATTGTCTATATTCTCACTAAACTAGTGTCTATTGCTTTTTCTTGTTAAGCTTCTTATTTGGTGAAGTATTAAGCCTTTTTACTTTATTAAATTTAATGTACCCTCCCTACTCCACCTGTTGGGCTTCCCTACCAGACAATAAACTTTTCTTCTAAAATAAATAAATAAATAAATAAATTTAATGTAAATTAAAAATATGTTATCTCAAAAACTAAAAAAAAAAAAAATGAAAGAGAAGAAGAAGGAGGAAGGGTGGAGAGAGGGATGGAGGAAGGTGATATCACTATATTGTTAGCCTTTTACCTACAAACCATATTGAATCTGTTAAAAATTAATTTAAATAAAATTAAAAATTAAATTGAAAAATCTAGGCTATCACAGCTGACAAAGAAATACATGCATATGGGGCTCATGCCATGGTGTCGTAGATAAAGACATCACCTGCAGTGCCAGCATCCCATATGGGTGCTGGCTGAGTCCCAGCTGCTCCTCTTCTGATCCAGCTCTCTCCTATGTTCTTCTTTTCCAAATACCATTCTGTCCCCACACTCTTGGATTATATCTTTTGCAAATGATCTGAATGATCTAGGCCTGATCTGAAGCCAGGAGCTGGGAGCTTCTTTTGGGTTTCCCAGGGAGCTGCAGGGGCCCAAGCACTTGGGCCATCTTCCACTGCCTTCCCAGGCCATAGCACAGAGCTGGATTGGAAGAGAAGCAGCTGAGACTAGAACCGGTGCCCATATGGGATGCCAGTGCTGCAAGTGGAGGATTAACCTAGTGCGCCACAGCGCCGGTCCCCCATTTTAGTAACATTAATAGATGAGTAATGTTATGTCATGGTCATAATTTGCAATTCTCTCATAAGAAATAATATTTGCTGTCTTTTCACATGATAATTTCCATCAGCATACCATCTTTAGTAAGGTGTTCAGATCTTTCATCTATTTTAGAATTTGATTATTTACTTTTCATAGATTTTCAGTAATTCTTTGTCTATTTTGGACATAAATTCCTCATCAGACATGTATTTTGTAGATATTTCCTCCCAGTCTATGGCTTAAGAGACTCTCTTAACTCTTAATTCTTTTTTTTTTTTTTTTTTTTTTTGATAGGCAGAGTGGACAGTGAGAGAGAGAGACAGAGAGAAAGGTCTTCCTTTGCCGTTGGTTCACCCTCCAATGGCCGCCACAGCCGGCAGCCAGCGCACCGCGCTGATCTGATGGCAGGAGCCAGGAGCCAGGTGCTTCTCCTGGTCTCCCATGGGGTGCAGGGCCCAAGCACTTGGGCCATCCTCCACTGCACTCCCTGGCCACAGCAGAGAGCTGGCCTGGAAGAGGGGCAACCGGGACAGAATCTGGCGCCCTGACCGGGACTAGAACCCGGTGTGCCGGCGCCGCAAGGCGGAGGATTAGCCTAGTGAACCGCGGTGCCGGCCTTCTTAATTCTCTTAATAGTATATTTGACAGAAAATAGGATTTTAATTCTGAGTCCAATCTAATTTTTTTCATAACTCATGATTTTGTTCACATAACTAAAGATTCATTTTCAAATTGAGGTCATATATTTTTCTTATGTTCTTCTAAAAGTGTTATAGTTTCATTTATTACATTTAGGTCTATAAAACATTTTTAGTTAATTTTTATGAAAGTTTAAGGTCTGTGCCTAGGTTAATTTTTTTTCAACATATACTTTTCCACTTGTCCCAGCGCTATTTGTTGCAAAGTTATTCTTTCTTGATTAAATCAGCTTTGCACTTTTGTCAAAGATCAAGTGATCATGTTTGTGTAGGTCTATTTCTGGGCTCTCTATTCTGTTCTATTGACCAATATTTCTATTCTTTTATCAATGCAATATCATATTGACTACAGAAACCTTACAGTAAGTCTTGGAATCAAGTACTGTGACTCCTCCAACTTTTTCTCCTTCTGTAGTATTGTGTTGTACATTTCCTTTTTTTTTCTTTTTGCTTCCTTACATGATTCCAATATGTAGCTAAGGGAAGCACCAAGGCTTCTGGGAATAGAAGCATGAACATGGATTTGATTTTTTTAATTAATTAATTTATTTGACAGGCAGGGAGATCAGAGAGAGAACATGCATGCATACACAAGACAGACAGATGGACAGATAGAGTCCCCATCTGCTGGTTTACTCCCCAGTTACCCTCAATGGCCAAGCTGGGACAGAGCCAAAGTCAGCAGTTGAGACTGCAATCCAGAGCCCAGTGCCTGAGCCATGCCTGCTTCCCCTCAACATCTGCATTTGCAGGAGGCCAGCCAGGGGCAGGATCTGCCGCTGGGGACTGAATGCAGGTACTCTGATAAGGGATGGGGGAACGGGCATCTTAGCCACCAGGCTAAAAGTCTGCCTCAGGAAGGTGGGTTTTGAAGTCAAGCATCCTTTTGTTCAAATTCTTAGGTCTGTAGGCAAGCCTTTTGAAATCTTGGAACTTCATTTTCCAATTCGGGAAATGGAAGATTAAACGGCTTACTCATTGTGCCAATTTGATGCGCAACTGACCATTAAGACGTGCTCTGTTTCCTCTACTTAAAATGGTGTCTTGACTGTCTTCTTAGTGTACTCTGTTTTAACTGTTTTGCTTCAAATATTATGAAGGATTGGCATAGTTATTACCAGAAATATGTCCCAAAAGATACATATACATATACATGCACAACAGGTTACAATCCAGAGTTTTGCTTCTCCTGGAAACTGGCTGCCTAAAGAAATCAGCCTATTTGAGATTCTTTTTAGAAGGGAGAGATTCATGTTGAGCCCATGGGGAACGTGCATGGTCTACTTTTTAATAATTTGGGAAAGGGCTAAGAATTTACTGACTATATGGAAGCATTAATCAGAGAGTAAGTAGCAAATAGCACAAGTAATTTTTTTAAAGGGTAAAAACTGCTGTTTAAAAAATAAGGTGAATGGGAAAATAATCAGGAAAGACATTTTTAACGACACAATAGCTCTGGTTATGACTATAGCTTTGTACTTTTTAAGAATGCGGATGACTGTTTAGTGCATATTTACTTAAGTGAGATTAGGAGGTAAAAAGTATAGTTTAAAAATTTCTGTATAAATGTCATCTTGCTTTCTAAAAACCCGCCCTTTCTTTTACAGGATAATTATATACACATAAGTAAGGAACCAAAGAATGGACAATAAAGTTAAAAGATAGAAATGATGAAAAGCGAGGGAAAAAAGAAATAAACTAACATTTATCAAGTGTCTATATGCTCCAAGTTCCAAGCCGAGAATCATGCACATTTAACTTACTTAATCCTCATGACAAATTTAATACCAATCTCACTTTACAGAGTCTCAGGGAAGCTAAATAACTTGCTACAAGGCACACGGTTAGCATGGTGCAGCCAGGATGTTTCCCAAGCGTGCCTTCAATCCAAGGCCTTTGTTCGCATTCCAGGAATCATTCTGCCACAATGCTCTAACTTTCAAATTCTTAAAGGAACCAAGAGAATGGAAACATGTTAATTTCCCTAAACTATCCCCAAAGTCCCTAGATGTTTTCTAGGTTGAATATCAAATTCTGCCTGGTTTCCTAGAAGGCTGGCCTAAGAATCTGGCCCTGCTCCTTCAGCATTTACAAAGAAAGAAAAATTCCGTGTAGATCACCAGCGGCCACGTTGTCAATGTGACCTCCCCAAGACAGGGGCACTGCTGCTGCACTCCCCCCTCCCCCACGCATCATCAGTGGATCCCAGAGGCCTCCCTGCTTCTGAACGATGTTCAGCCCAGACGCTGGTGACTCACCTATACTTCTCCACCTGCCACCAACCATACGCCCAACAAAATGATAATGTCCTGAGGTCAGAACTGGTTGCAGAAAGCACCATAGAAACCGGTTAAAAGTTGGCGTTTCCCAGTTTTCCTTATGACGGGCACTTCTGGGCACCATTCCTGTCACTTCCTTGAGGAGAGATGATGATTAACAGAGTGGAAACCACAGTAGCAGGTGTGAAGCAATGCGGGTGTAATTAAAGAGACTTCAAGAGAAAGCAACTAGTGTTGCAGAAAGCAGGAGGAGCTGGGAGCTCAGTGACTTAAATCTGAAGAGATTTTATTTAAAAATTATTTTTAATTGACACATGAAAATAACATATTTATGGGGTCCAGTGTGATAATTCTATATGTGTAATGATTAAATCAAGGTGATTAGCATTTTTATCTCCTTAAACATTTTTCACTTCTTTGTATCAGAAGTCTTTTTCTTTAAAAATTTTTTTTTATAAAATTTGACTTTTATTTGAAAGTCAGAGACAAACACATACACACACACAGAGACAGAGAGACAGAGCTTCCATGAGCTGCTTCACTCCCCAAATGCTGGCAATAGCCAGGGATGGGCCAGGCTGAAGTCAGTAGTCCAGAGTCAATCTGGGTTTCCTATGTGGGTGACGGGGACCCAAATATTTGCGTCATCGCCTGCTGCCTCCCAGGGGCACACTAGCAGGAAGCTGGGTCAGAAGCAGCACCAGAACTCAAACCCAGCACTCCAAGGTGGGACGAAGGCATCCCCAGCTGCACCTGAACTGCTGTACCAAACACCTGCCCCTCCTCTTTTTTAAATGCAGGATATTTCTCACTTGGTGGACTCTCGGCTCCGGCCTGGATCAGCTCTGGCCCATGTGGCCACTTGGAGAGTGAACCAGTGAATTTAAGATATCCTTGTCTGTTTGTCGGTCTCTCCTTGAAATAAATAAATACATCTTTTAAAGAATTACAGTGAACTATAATAGGCCCACACATTTGAGAGCATGGATTTTGAACTCCTCTCTCTTGGTTCTTTGAGAGCCCTATGGTGCTCCTCTCAGATGCATGCTGGAAATCTGAGGTGAGAATATTTGGAAAATCATCCTTTACGTTCTGATCCTCCATCTTGCAAGTCCAGAAATTCAGCTTCATACATGTATTCAGAGCTATTCAAGTTCTCACAAACTTCCATGTTAACTGACTCATAAGTCATACAGTTTATATTTTTTATTTATAATAGTGAACGTAATTTTCTACTAAGCATAACACATCAGGGTCCCTTCCGTGCCCATCAGCTATTACTAAGTGACGACAATGCTCCAAGTCAGATGTAGAACAAGTAGCGTTTCTTTGTGCTCACTTAGCAGAGGCCAGCAGACAAAGTCCTGTGACCTGGCCCAAGGTTCCTCTGGTCCCTCCTGGGCTCAGCAGGCCCCTGGCAGGCTGGCTGATCTGAGAAGGCCTCACACATGAGGCTGGTGTTGTGTGGCCATCAGCCAGAGCAGCAGGAGTAAATGACCGTGTTTCCCACCACTGGGCAACTTGGCCTGGGTGTTCCCATGGTGGTTGCGCAGGGTTCAGACAGCCGGAAGATTCCAGGCCTCTTGAGACGTACACTTAGAACTACCACTGGCTCACCATCAGTTCCACCACATTCCTCTAGCCAGCACAAAGCATACGGTCAGCCTAGATTCACAGGCTGAGAAAAAAGCTCTGCCCTTTGAGAGGATGAGTGCAAAGTCCCAGTGCCTGGGGCTTGCATTCGGGGAGGGAAAAAATGATGACTATTTTGCATCAGTCCACTACACCTCCCTTTCTGAGGCTCCTGGAAACTGAATTAATAAGCCAAGGTAGATAGAAAATGAAACATAATTGGATCATGCTTAGGGGTTATTTCAGCAGACTTCAAAAAACTTGATGAACTACCCTTGCTTCAAACCAGAATATACCTGAATACCAAATTCTCTCTCTCTTTCTCTCCCTCTCTCCCTCTCACTAAATGCCCATGTGGAGAACAGTTCTCAGCCTGGCTTCCTTCTGTCCTTCTGCAGGTGCCCAGGGTGAACTCTTCTATGACTCACTGCTTCTTGCTGGTTTCACTTTTAGGGTGACACCCATTTCATTTCAAAATAGAGCCTTACCTTCCGTGATCTCTACAACAATTACTGTGTTTCATTTGGAGTCAATAAAAGCACCACTGCTGTTGAAATGGTTTCAGGAAGAGACATAGGAAGTCATTCCCTCCTTATCTCCCACTCGCACCTGAGAGGCATGAAGACATCGCGCTCCAGGAATCTGGACGGAGAATCCTTTCTGGCTGTTCTCTCATTAGCTATTGCTGTAATGGCCAGGACCTGCTGGTTCATAATCTACTGGAAGAAGCCAAACATCTGTGGGCCCCAGGTACACTGCACACCTAGGAACGTCTCCTGAACAAAGCTGCAACTGAAATCTGGTTATTTTGTGCAAATTTAAGGAGCTGAAACTCTGTTAGAGTAAATTAACATTTTAGTTTTTAATATGACTTTGGAATGAATCTTTCTGCAGAAATTAGTTTTCTAGGTCACTATTCCATCACACGGTGCCCTCCTTACAAGAGCCCAAGGGAAAAATTTCTTTCTGATCTCAGATGGCAAATATGCGCTGCTTTTTCGCACTTGGAGTGGTTCTGGGGGTGGCTCTTGTTGCAGATAATGAGGACCGGGCACATGAGAACACCCTCCTTGCATCATCTGCTGGACAATTAACTGACACGCCAGAGACCCATGCCTAGCAAATCTACAGGTCGTTTTGGTGTGAATTTTAGATGTTAACCTTGCACTGGCTTTGCCTTATCCTTCTAAATACATTTTGTTCTACTTCCTCATTCAAATATTTTTAACAGATTTATTTATTTATTTGAAAGACAGAGTCACAGTGTTAGACCCTCTGAGTGAGGATGCTAACACGTCGAGAGGCACACCCCAAAGACTCAGAGTCCAGACCAGCTGATGCAAAAGCAAGAGGATTTATTCGGTGTCTGCGCAGACAGGCCTCCTGAACTCAGGAGTCCAGAGAGCACCCCTAGCACAAAGCCACATGGTTTATATACCCGCAGCGACCAATCAAAAGCTCTATAGTGTCCATGCACACAGTCCAATCCGTGAGCTGATCATGTGAAAGGCATGCGTCTTCTATCCAATCAGCTATGGGATCACATGGGAGGGATGCACACAGCAGTCCAATCCGTGAGCTGATTATGTGAAAGGCATGCGTCTTCTATCCAATCAGCTATGGGATCACATGGAGGCATGCACACAGCAGTCCAATCCGTGAGCTGATCATGTGAAAGGCATGCGTCTTCTATCCAGTCAGCTACGGGATCACATGGGAGGCATGCACCTCGTCGCCATTTTGTTGTTTACTTCTTTAGCAGTTCCTTTCCCTGCCAGCATCATCTTGTTCACCCTGAGGGGGACGACATCTCCCTTCATTCCCCTGGAGGGAGAGCAGCGTCCCACTTCCCACACCGTTATCTGAGTATTAGGAGGCATACAAACTGGGTTAGGTCTTAGCACAGCCAGGCACAAGTGTCGCAGCTAGCTAAGCATAGGGTCCCTTATTTTTATAGCTGCACCTAATGTTAGCTTTGGGGGAAAAAGTTTAGGGCTATAATTTTTAAACTTTAATTTTATTTGGGGCAAAGGTGACTTGTTTTTAATAGTGTTAGCTTAAGTCACTGCATCTTGGTTTGATTTTTAAGGTTCTTCAACAGAAAGAGAGAGGCAGAGAGAAGATCTTCCAATCACTGGTTCACTTCTCAAATGGCTGCAATGGCCTGAGATGGGCCAATCCAAAATCAGGAGCCAGGGGCTTCTTCTGGGTCTATCATGTGGGTGCATAGGTCCAAGCACTTGGGTTACCTTCTGTGGCTTTCCCAGGCACATTAGTAGGGAGCTGGATCAGAAATGGAGCAGCCAGGACTCCAATCAGCACCCATATGGGATGTAGGCATGGCAGGTGGCAGCTTTACCTGCTAAGCCACAGAGCCAGCCCCTCAAATATTTTTATATTTATTTGATTCTAATTAAGATTGTTTTTTTTAAAGATTGTATTTATTTATTTGAGAGGCAGAGTTACAGAGCCAAGAGCCTCTTCTGGTCTCCCACAGGTGCAGGAGCCCAGGCACTTAGGCCATCCTCCACTTCCTTCCCAAGCCATTAGCAGGGAGCTGTATCCAAAGTGGGAGTAGCCAAACAGTATTTTTCACTTTGTGTTTCTATGTGGGTGCAAACTGCTGAAATCTTTACTTAACATATGCTAAACTGATCTTCTGTATATAAAGAGGATTGAAAATGAATCTTGATGTGAATGGAAAGGGGGAGGGAGAGGGAAAGGGGAGGGTTGTGGGTGGGAGGGACGGTATGGGGGGGGAAGCCATTGTAATCCATAAGCTGTACTTTGGAAATTTATATTCATTAAATAAAAGTTAAAAAAAAAACAAAGTGGGAGTAGCCAGGACACCAACCAGTGCTCATATGGGAAACCAGCATCATAGGTGGAGGCTTAGCCTCCTACACTATAGCACCAGCCCCCACTTAAGAATCTTACGTAAGTTGCCTAAATGCTTAATGGAATCTCAAAGGGAGTAAATAAATAAGTACCAATTTCCCTAGAAAGTTTCAATGTAGTTTTCTGAATACTTTATGAAGAAAATCCTCACTTTGGGGGTGGGTGTTTGGTGCAGTAGTTAGCACAATGCTTGAGACACTGCATCCCAAATCAGAGTGCCTGAATTTAGGTCCCAGCTCTGTTTCTGACCTGGTTTCTTGCTAATTCTCACTCTGGGAGGCCCAAGATGAGGGCTCAAGTATTTTGTTCCCTGCCACCCACATAGGAGATGTTGGTGAGTTTTCTGGCTGGGCCTATCTGTTGAAGAATTTGGGAAAGTGAACCAGTGTATAGAAGATAGACTGAACATGTCTGTCTCTCTCTCTCTCTGTTTCTCTCCTTCTTTGCCTTTCAAATAAATAAATATAAAAATTTTTGATGATTCAATTTCATTATTTTGGAACTCTATTTCTGAGGCTGAATAAATCATACTTTTCAATGGTTCATTATTATCTTTGGCCCAGGAAGAACCTTCACAGCTTCTTTTTTTCTCTTTGATCCCACTTCTATTTCTCTATTGCCTCAAGGCAGCCATTCCAACCATGTCCTTCTATTATTAAGTGTTCTTGGGAACCATATAGTTTTATATGCATGGGTTTTAACTATATCACACTATATTGCTATATACCTCAATCTTTCTTTTTTTTTTTATTCAGTACTACTTTTAAGATCTATGTATTTTGCTCTAAGTACATCTAGCCTATTACTACTCTCTGCTGAACAAGTAAATCCAACACATTTTGCTTCTGTATGCCCCAGATTATCTCCTAGACCCCACCAACATGCCTGTGCTGTGATGAGGCGCCTCGTATACAGGGAGAAAACTTTGGATCGTGAAAGGGTACTTACTATTCATTATTACACCAGGATGGCAGCAAAACTCTGTGACTGTCCCCGGGAAGCTGGGGTCCTTTGTCACCCTGCTCACACAGAAAGGACCCTCAGGAGCTCTGAGAATTCCCTCCTGGTAGATACACTGGGAACTGCTTTGGTGTGCTGGGTCAGAAAGTAGACACAGACCCAGTCCACTTTTACCATTTGAGTCTTCTGCAGAATTTCTACACCAGTCTACAGTCCCATGATCAGTGCATGAAGGTTCCCATGGTCCCACATTGCCACCAACACTTGACATTATCCAGCTTCCTTGCATTTATCAGTCTATTCAGGGAAAGTGACATCTCATGAAACTTATGTTTTTCTGTCAAATGATTAGTTTGTGCATCTTTTAATATTCTTGCTAACTTTTTGAATTTTCTCTTCTCTGAAACATAGTCCTTCTTATAGTTGCCCATAGAAGATGAAATTTTTCCAAAATGAATAAATATTTCCTTGTCTTCTTAAATAGTGTATTAATGAGCATAACTACCATTTCTTAAAGAACTAGCATCCCAAGATGATGAGTATAAGTAACAATTGTGAGATTACAAGATGCTATAGAACCTACAGCTAAATGGCATAAACCAATCATATTTAGGAGCCACCTTCGCATTTAGTCATTTGCACCATTACCCTAAGATAACATTGTAAACTGTCATCTGTCCAGAAAATTATGCACTGAGTTAACAGCTAAGGAAGTCACATCCCAAAAGATTTCTTCAGACTCTAGAGAATCTCTTCTTTTTAATTACATCTATTAACATCATCATCTCAGCAGCATCTTCCAAAGAAATCTAAACAATAGATCAGAAGTACTTCCAGTTAACTTTTCCTTTCTCTTTTTCTATATAACTCATTCTACTTACTCAAGGATGTGAGGGGGGATTATCTTTTACCCTTGATCAGTTTGATCGAAATTTTACTAGAAGGTATATACTTAAAATGTAGACATTTTGATCCAACATGGGAAGGAGGCCACACAGCAGACTCATAGAATGACAAATGCCCTAAACAGCACTCTGGCCTCAGAATCAGCTCTTAAGGCATTCGGATCTGGCTAAAAAGCCCATGAGAGTATTTCAGGCATGGAAAGCCAAGACTGTGGCAAAAAAGGACCTACATGAAAGATCTTTGTAAGTGAGATCCCGGTGGAACAAAGGGGCCATCAAAGAAAGGTACCTTTCTCTGAAGGGAGGAGAGAACTTCCACTTTGACTATGGCCTTGTCTAAGTATTGTTGGAGTTTGTGGACTCAAGAGGCTTCCATAGGCTTTGCAGCTCTTGACAAGGGCCTCAGGTGATCATCAATGTCATAAATAAGAGTGTCAATTATTAAATCAACAACAGGAGTCACTATGCACTTGCTCCTCATGTAGGACCTCTATCCTTAATGTGTTGTACTATGAGAATTAATGGTAAAACTAGTCTTCAAACAATACTTTATACTTTGTGTATCTGTGTGGGTATAAACTGTAGAAATCTTACTTAATATATACCAAGTTGATCTTCTGTATATAAAGATAATTGAAAATGAACCTTGATGAAGAATGGAATGGGAGAGGGAGTAGGAGGTGGGATGATTTGGGAGTGGGAGGGTGGGTATTGGGGGAAGAACTGCAGTAATCCAAAAGTTGTACTTATGAAATTTATTAAAGTTTTCTATAAAAGAAGTAGACATTTTTCATTCTCCAGGGAAAATCAGACTTCTGAAGACAAGGATGGGAAATGTTTCATTTCACAGGATACCAATCAGATGGACAATGGTTTCCTGGAGTATCACACTGGAAAAATCTGGAGGCTGAATATGAAGTTAATAAACATTCCAAGATAGATTAGTAATGTCTGCCACTATCCTAGTGTGTTGTAGGGAGTAAGTAGTCTCTATCTGTCGTCTCTATCTGGACAGACCCTCACTGTCTTTAATGTTTGACTACAAAAAATACTTCCTGAAATACACAACCTTCACAGTTTCATCTTAGATATGAGACTGGAAGTTCAGTTTAGTAGTCACAAGAGGAAGAAGCCTGCATTATGGTATCACCTCTTACCTCTATCTGTTCCAAAAAGTATAGTTTCTAGGGAAAGCCAATGACTATGAAGCACTGAGCACTTTTTACGACCTTGGCACTGACATAAGCACTTTATTTCTGTTAAGTCATTTAACTGCATCCTCATTTTACAGATAAAACCACTGAGGCCCAAGGAAGAAGGGCTGGAGTGTGGGTAGGGTGGGAAGAATCACTGTGTTCTTAAATTGTGTTTATGAAATGCCTGAAGTTTGTATACCTTAAATAAAAGGTTCAGAGCATAAAAAGACATTTTTAAAGTGTCAGAGACAGTGAGGTAGTCACCATTCTTAAACATGTCATTTGGATGCTGGCAAATGATATGGTAAAAACCTTATCAGGAATTAATGCTGTCAGGGTGCACTACCAATGAAAATGCTTTCCAATATATAGGCAAGTTCATGATACAGACGTAGAAATTAAAGTGAAAATATGTAGAGCTGTCAGCATGCAAAGTGTTCTTTATCCATCCATGTGCTTCTGCACCATTCAGAATACCAACTGTCATTCCCGGTGGTGAGATTCCCTGAGATTACTTCATTTTTAACCCCCAAAACCATCCTAGAAGCTTGTTATCCCTATTACATGGGTGAAGAAGTGGAGGCAGGAAAGTAGAGTCACATGTCCCCAAATCATGCAACTTATGAATCCCAACCTTGGGACCCAAGCCCTCAAAACCACAATGGTAAAGACTCAAGATTTACAATTTCACTTAATGGTGACTACAGGTCAGAAACAGGCAAAAAGCATAGGCTTACTTTAATTGCTTGCCTCTTTGAGGACTTGGAATGCTTTATGAGAATGAGTCACTTATGTCACTTCTATAAAGCAGCTGAGACTGTAGACTGTGTGCAGAAATCAGTGTCTCATCCATAGGAAAGTCACTGGAGTCTTCTTCAGCTTCATCATTTTCACTGTTTTTCTTTTTTTTTTTTTTTAAAGCTATGCACGGCAGGTTAGGGAGCTAAGAAAATCTTAGAAGTTATGTTTATATGTTTGTGTCATCTTTTTAACATGTGTGTATTTGTGTGTGTATGTTTTATAACATGCAAAAAGTGTATCCGGAGGTAGAGTCCAGAGCTGGGATGCTGGCTCCAATGACTGCAGCTCTTTCCAATTCTTTGTGCCCCCACCCTCAGCTGCAAAGCTGCCGACCCCACTCTCACCCCACTCCTTCCCCCAGGCTTATACTGTCACATTCCAAGATGGCTGCCACATTGTGTACATCTTCCATTCAGATTCCAGGTGGGATTAATGGAGAAATGAAGGGAAAATGATTTTTTTTCTCTTGAGGTTTTGCTTTTTATTCAAGAAGCATCACCTTCTTTCTTGTTGGTCAAAACCACAGAGGTTGTGGAATTGAGACACTTAGTTTTTCAGCTTCTATGGTATACACAGTCAAGGGTGTAGGCAACTGTGAACTGTTTGGAGCAGGCCATCTACAGGGTTTGCCAGTCATCTTCCCAGGAAAGCACACATACTTTTTTAAAAAAAATATTTATTTGAGAGGCAGTGTTACATACAAAGAGGGAGAGACAAAGAGGAAGGTCTTCCATCCACTGATTCACTCCCCAAATGACCACAATGGCCAGAGCTAGGCCCATCGGAGCCAGCAGCTTCCTCAGGATTCCTCACATGGGTGCAGGGGCCCAAGGACTTGGGCCATCTTCTGCTGCTTTCCCAGACTATTAGCAGAGAGCTGAGTGAGAAGTGGAGCAGCCAGGATTTGAACCAGTACCCATATGGGATGCTGGCGTGGCAGGTAGAGGCTTAGCCTACTATGCCACCATGCCAACCCCAAGCACACACACTTGTACACATGTCTATATACATGTATTCAACTTGCTAGGCAATTTCAGGAGGATTCTCTCCTAAATGTGGGTGGGAAAGAAAACTTCTTTGGGCCAAACTAAGAACATGACTTGAGTGGGTTACAGGCAAACAGGCAGGAGACAGAAGAGAGAAGAGAAGGTGACAAGATATGAATGGGAGTGGTGATACAGAAAGCAGAGTAGCCACAATAGCTACAGGGGAGATTCTGTAAAAACAGCAGAAGAGAAATTCGTGGTGAGGAGGGAAGAAGGACAGAGTAGTACTCCTACGGGGAAAGGAGGGGTGATCACGGAGGTGTCTGAAGGCTGTAGGGATGCGCCACCCTCAGGGTCAGAAGTGAGCTACCTAGTAGGGAGGCTGGCATGGTGAGATGGGGCACCATTTACTGAAAAGTTGAACCACATGCTTTTCACATCTGTGCAGTCACAGAACATTCATCAGGAATTCACGGGGATTTTCCAGAGGATTTGAACTTGGAGATTTGAAGTTTGACAGAGAACAGTCAAGCAAGGTAAACTCAGGACTGTAGAATGCAGAAACGTGGTAGTAAGCTAGATTTCACAAGGAATTTCTCCTGGAGTTTGTCTTGGCTGCTTGCAGCTATTTCCCTATACATTTGTAGAAACTGATCATACTGCTTGGGATTAGACAAGTTGCTGATAACAAACACCCAAGCATCAAAATAATCAGCATTCCTGCAGCCATCCTACAGGAGCCAGAGTTAGAAAAATCATGGTCGCCCTGGTATCTTTGGGTCATTGTTAATTCCAGAAGCAAAAGGTTTTTAAGAGAAGCCTAAGTGGTTGACCCATGTCTTTTTTCCTCTAGCAGACTTGAGAGTAATAGAGAAGATCGCTATTCTGGAAAATAAGGTTTTGAAAAACAGTGAAAATTGGCCGGTGTCACAGCTCAATAGGCTAATCCTCCGCCTGCGGTGCCCGCACCCCGGGTTCTAGTCCTAGTCGGGGTGCCGGATTCTCTCAGTTGTCCCTCTTCCAGGCCAGCTCTCTGCTGTGGCCCGGGAGTGCAGTGGAGGATGGCTCAAGTGCTTGGGACCTGAACCCTGTGGGAGACCAGGAGGAAGCACCTGGCTTCTGGCTTCGGATCAGTGCGGTGCGCTGGCCGCAGCGCGCTGGCTGCAGCGGCCATTGGAGGGTGAACCAATGGCAAAGGAAGACCTTTCTCTCTGTCTCTCTATCTCTCACTGTACACTCTGGCTGTCAAAAAATAAAAATAAATTAAAAAAAAGAAAAGAAACAGGAGACTTTTGCCAAATAACCGAGACATTACTACTAGTGGAAATCTGCAAAACTGGTATAATGCTGATGAGGAAGGGGAAAAGTACCCAGAAAACTGTTATACAGTAGGCTGCCAGCGTGAGGTCATTGTTGTTTTATATAGAAGTCACTGAAATACATATAGCGAATACTGATGTGGTAGCCTTCTTCAAGGTATCGTGTATTCATAGCTCTCTGCA
Source organism: Oryctolagus cuniculus (assembly GCF_964237555.1). NCBI lineage: Eukaryota > Metazoa > Chordata > Mammalia > Lagomorpha > Leporidae > Oryctolagus > Oryctolagus cuniculus. Next base: position 164,710,704 of record NC_091432.1, read on the forward strand.
TCACCCATGTATTTATTTGCAGCAAGGAAAAAGAAACACAAGTTCAAATATCCTAATAGTTCAAGACAGGTCCTCCCCACCTCCCAAAACCCACTTTATCTTCTTGGTGCCCTTGTCTTAGTGCCAAATTGCTCCCTGCCCTTTACAAACGTGTTCCACCTTGAGCTGCCGCCTGTGTTAACTGCCAGATAGGTGCAGTGGTGAGAGTGGGGGATGATGGCTCACTTCACAGGGCCTGCAGTGGGGGGAGAAGGGACTGGAGTGGGGAGAATGAACTCCCGGGGCATCACCCTTGGTGACTACAGTGTGCTTCCACATACACTGGGCTTTTCCAAGTCTCAATACCTTTAGGGAAAAATTGCCCCAATCTTCGTCCCTGTCATGGAATCACTGATAGTGAGCCCTGGAGCACCACATCTACTCTTTTCAGAGCAAGCACTGAAAGGTTAAGGGTAGGCTCAAGGTCAAAGAGGACAAATCAGCAGCAAAGGAGGACAAGAACACAGGCACCCAATCAACTGTTGCCCACCACTACCACCTCCATCATCCCAGCAGTCACATACAACCCTTCCCAAAGGCTGAGCCTGGTCCTGGGTACTGCCATGCACCAGGTCCCTCTTCCTCACAAGTCCCTGCAAGCCAGGTGCTGGCACCCCGATTTTAACACTGAAGAAACAAAAGCTCCCACAGACCATGTGATTTTCCCAAGGTTAGAAGGAGTACAATTGGGAGGTGAACCTAGCTTTGCCTGGGTTCCACATCTAGGCTTTTTCCCCATATGTCAGCTGAATCAAAACACTCATCTGTTAGGGATGTGCCCATTTAACAGTTTCCTGCAATTCCTATCTAGGTGGCTTTAGCCATGGGTGCCTCGGAAAACCAGTTTCTCTCTCCACCCTTCTCCCCTTCTGTGTGGGGAACGCCGCCTGAGTGAGCCTGTTTGCTCAGCAGCTGGTGATATTTGATTTGATTAACACCCTGGGACCTATCACCAGCCTTAAAGATGATGCCTAATTAATTGCTTACATTAAAGAGCTGGCACTTTCTGCATTCAGTTCACACTTCCAGGCTCAATCATGTTTTCGTTACAGCAATAATATTTACATGATTAGCAAATAGTCAATTTATACTCTAGCATGGACCTGAGCTGTGTGGGGGACTTCCCAAAGCAGATGTCCTTGCCAGGTGTAAAGAAATAGGCCATTTTTTTTCCCTCAGTGAAAGCCAGGAGCAAGATCTTCAGCTTGTTTTTCAAGGAAAAATCATGCTTAGATATTCCTTGGCCACTAGCTACTCTTTGTGGCAGCCGTTACATTTCCAAAGCCTTGTGGGAAATGGAAAAAAAAAAAAAAAAGGTGCACTCACTACAAAGTCACATCAGATGTGACTTTGTTTTGGAACTTCCTTTTTTTGTTCCTTTTCTTTCACTTATTTGTTTTCACCTTTATTTACTGGCCCAGAATCTATATGCATAGGTTAGGAAAAGCCGTCCTATACGAGATGTATGACATTTCAGAAAACATTTGTGAAGTCCTCTCAATATATTTTCATGCAAAAGCCAGCAAGATGCCGTCTGGATGATGCCCTAATTAAATGAACTTGCGATGTTAAATGAGCCCACCGGATGTGAATGGGGGTCAAACTGGAAAGAGGCCACTAGGACTGTCCTAGGCACCACTGGAAATCAATAATTTAGATAATGACGCAGTCTTTCAGATCTCCAAAGCTGGCTTTTCTGAAAGTTGGACACACACAGGACTGTGACGGACTGTCCCCTGCATAGTTTTGCACGTTTTCCTCAGTGGCCTATTTGGAGTTGAGGATGTTCCTCAACGGTCTCCTTTGTAAAGACCAACACAGGTGCCATCTCGCACTGGATCTAAGACACCACTGGTGGGAAGATGGATCATGGCATTGTACCACCAAGCGACAGAGCGAACACCATTAAACTCTACCCCACACTTTTTCATATTTGCAGCTCACTTCTCTCACTTTTCAACTCAGGACTGGCATATCGGTTGCCATTTTTCATGTGATATTGGTATCTGTGTCATCAGGAACACTGAAAATGCAGTGTAAAAGTTCATTTCGTTATTATCTCTGCAAATTTTCTTGCAAGCAACTAGCACTCAGTCTGAAAGCTTTGATGTTACTATTTTAGGTCTAACCAGCAGATGACAACAGTAGGTTCTCAGACAACAATCAGAACTTAATTCTTCTTCAATCTTTAGTTTGTTGACTGAAATATTGAGGGATTGAACTTGATCAATAACATCACCAGGAACAGCAACAACATTCATACTGAATGAGCAATGATTATTATGTCCCAATGGCACCAGGCCAAGGGATGCCTGGGGTGCTAAAGTGTAAGATACAGATGTTTTAGAATTGAGGAAAGGGGCCGGCATTGTGGCCTAGTGCCTAAAGCCTCCACCTACCTCGCTGGCATCCCACATAGGCACCGGTTCTTATCCCAGCTAGTTCACTTTCGATCCAGCTCCCCACTAGTGGCCTGGGAAAAGCAGTGGAAGATGGCACAAGTGGTTGGACCCCTGCACCTGTGTGGGAGACCCAGAAGAAGCTCCTACCCTGCCCTGGCCTTGCAGCCACTAGGGGAGTGAACCAATGGATGGAAGATCTCTCTTTGTGTATTTCCCTCTCTCTCTGTATCTCTGACTTACAAATAAATAAATAAATCTTACAAATTAAAAAAATAATTGAAGAAACAGTCACTCCTTTTGCATGTCTTCCTTTTCATCCTAGATTATGCTCTTTACTTTATAATGTCCCACACTGTTTTCCCAGCTGGCAGAGCAAACCCTCATTAGCTTTTGCTTACTGTAGCTGAGCTTCCATAAGTGCTCTATTGGTTTATCCTTACTTCTTTTAAAAATTATTCATTTATTCATTTATTCATTTATTTCAAAGGCAGAGTGGGAGAAGGAGAGAGACAGGAAGAGGGAGTGAGTTGGGGGAAAGGGGAGATCTTCTATTCACTGGTTCATTCCCCAATAGCTGAGACTGAGCCAGACTGAAACCAAGAGCCAGGAATTCCACCCAGGTTTCCTGTGTGGGTGGCAGGGACTCAAGTACTTGAACCATCATTTGCTGCTTCCCAGGCACATTAGCAGGGAGCTGGATCAGAAGCAGAGTAGTCAGTATTCGAACAGCCACTCCAGTGAGGGATGGGACAGTGAGGGATGGGACACCCTCATTTCTGTTTCATGCCCAATCTTCTCTACTTTGGGAATAGCCTTAATCTTTTCACTCCAGCTTGTTTTCCACTTTATGGCCATCAAGAATTAGGAGCAAAAATGAAAAGGTCAACCAAGATTTTGCATCTCAAAAGAAGACACGCTCCATCTCTCACTGTTTTCATTAAGAAGAGCTATGTAGCTTTATTGGGAAGAGGCTATTCTTAGTGCCGGCTATAAAATAAAATTATTTGTAGAGACTTTTACAATATAGATTCCAGTGGGCTGTGCCAAGACTCACTGCCTCTGACTCTGAGGATGAAGGGAGGGGCTGGAGGAAGCAGGAACTTGTATTTTTCAGTGTTCCACATATTAACGTGATAGGTCATTTAAGTTGCAAAGCATCAGGGAAAAGGACATCAGGCATTTTCCAATCCATTTAGGGACAACTAGTGCACACATGAACACAAATTAGAAATTAAAGAGGCCCCAGTTGTGAGTGCACCAACAGAAAGCCATCTATGTGGACAGACCGCAATTCTAGTTCAACCATGAGATTCACAATCCTGGATTCAGCATGACTAAACCAAGGGGGATGAAGGACATTCCAAAGACTGGGCCTGGGGATAGCACAGCCAGGCAATGAAAGATGAGATTTCCTTTTCCCAGCCTTCCAATGGCCTAATGCCTGCCTGTTCTGAGAAGAGAAGGTGATCTCTCCTTCTGGTCATCAGCCCAAAGTCTGCTGGGCCATTTCAGGGATGAGACAATCTGAAGCCCAACAAAGAGAGTTTCCATGAGTCTTACAGCGGGGCTTACACTAATGAGGACTCAGGAAATATATAAATCCCTGCACCAAAGGGCTCAGCAGAGGGCTTTCGTGCTCCGAGTAGATGTCCGACATTCTCTGCTAATCAACTACATTTTTTAGCAAAGGTTCTTCTGAGTTTTAGATAAGCATTAACATCCTTCATCTCATCTGGGTGAAAGTAGATGACTGGTAATTCAACCATTAGCTCTACAGCCTTTTAACTGTGCCATGGAATATAGATTGCAATCTCTACACCAAACTCCAAATCTCTTCGTGCAAAGCTCATGGATCCAGGTACTCTTGCTCATAACCCAGGAGGAGTTAAGGCTGATGCCCTCCTGTGACTTTCTTTTCTTTCTGAGCTTATAGCAGAGACTGAACACCAGAAGTACAATTCATTGCAAATTAGGGCTAATGACTGAAATTAATATTTATACTTTCCCCTTTCTCTGTCCACCATGTATAGAACATACACTAGAGTGTATATTAACATTATCATATTTAATTCTCACCAAAACATCCAAAATCCCCATGTACAAAACGGGAAACAAAGTCAGGTTAAGAGATCTGTCCAGGGCACACAAAGAGTAAGATGGAATCCAGGAATTAACCCCAGATATGATTTTGAATCAAAGGACTCTCAAACATGGTATGCATTGAAAGACTGAGGAAACATAGATAGGTATTAATGGATGGGAATGGACAGCTGGGCAAATACAGTAACATATATGTAATGGAGACATAGAATCTCAGTGCTCACTATATAGGTATTCATTGAACATATCTTTCAACTGTTCTATATATTTGAAGCAAAATTGGAAAACTCTGAGGAAAAAGAAGAAAAGCAGTGAGGAAATCAAACACACAATCAATTAAACATTCCTTCAAGCATGTATCTCAAGTCTCACTAACTAGGTGTTCATAAACTCAACTTAGTTTGAAAAATTAAGGTTTTTTAAGTTTTTTTAAAAGATTTGCTATTTTTTAAAGATTGCATTAAGGATTTTTTAAAAGATTTATTTATTTATTGGAAAGGCAGTTACAGAGAGGCAGAGGCAGAAAGAGAGAAAGAGAGATTAAATCTTCCATCTGCTGGTTCACTCCCCAGATGGACCCAATGGCTGGAGCTGTGCTGATCCAAAGCCAGGAGCCAGGAGCTTCTTCCAGGTCTCCCACACAGGTGCAGGGGCCCAAGGACTTGGGCCATCTTCTATTGCTTTCCCAGATTATAGCACAGCTGGATGGGAAGAGGAGCAGCCAGGACTCAAACTGGTGCCCATATGGGATGCCAGCACTGTAGGCGGCATCATTACCTGCTATGCACCACAGCACCAGCCCCATGCATTAAGGTTTTATGGCTGGTTTTATCCCAGCCAGTAGAGGATGCTAAATTCATGGTAGCTGCCATGGATGCATAAGATAGAATGTTTCCTGGGTTCACAGCCCAACAACTGACACTCAACAAGAAACTGCAGTACAGAGCTAACTTTGGTAAAGGACTATCAAGTACACGTGTCGTGCTAAAGGAACATGAGTATGGATAACATAACAACCAAGAGATCTGGAAATGCATCTAAACAGGTGGAATCTGAATTGTGCCTTGGAAAGCAGAGCTTTCAAAGGGATAGGGAAGAAGAGCAGTAAATGAAGTGGGAACAGTGGGGAAAAGGGCCCAGAGGTGGGACAGAGTGAAAGATACACAAGAAAAAGGAGAAGCCTGCTGGGAGAGGAAGGCAGAAGGAGCATGGCCCTGTCATGGCGTGGAACCGCCTGTCTGAAGGAGGTGCTTGACAAGTATGGGGAGGCTTTCAGATGTTACTTTCTTGAGCCTTGGTTCAGTGAAATGGGAATAATTTCTACTCTCCCAGATATTAAGGATTAAGTGAGTGAAATGGTGACATTTCATCCAGCACTTAATAAGCAAGGCTGAGCAGCTGCATATCACCTGGCTATATAGCAATTGTCAAGATTTCCCTTAGGATATACAAAATTCTCCTAAATCATAAAATGGAGAGGTGAAATAGTTTTTCATGTACATCTGATTTATAACATTAATTTACTAATTCAACAATTTTTTTTTTTTGATAGGCAGAGTGGACAGTGAGAGAGAGAGACAGAGAGAAAGGTCTTCCTTTGCCGTTGGTTCACCCTCCAATGGCCGCCGCAGCCGGCGCACTGCGGCCGGCGCACCGCGCTGATCCGATGGCAGGAGCCAGGAGCCAGGTGCTTTTCCTGGTCTCCCATGGGGTGCAGGGCCCAAGCACCTGGGCCATTCTCCACTGCACTCCCTGGCCACAGCAGAGGGCTGGCCTGGAAGAGGGGCAACCGGGACAGAATCCGGTGCCCCGACCGGGACTAGAACCCAGTGTGCCGGCGCCGCTAGGCAGAGGATTAGCCTAGTGAGCCGCGGCGCCGGCCAACAATTTTATTTTTTATTTCAGATTGCAACTTATGAAGTCAATTGGACAAGATATGTAATTTAATTTTTCTATAAGGGCTTCCCTATTTTATTTTGAGCCCACTTTAAGTGTTAGAACATAATTTCTATGACTTTTACTCAGTTTGGCCACCTCATCCTTTTTCCCTGGGCTCCCAGGGGCTTAAATTGTTCCAGGACATGGGTGTAATCTTACTGACTATCTGATGCTATCCCTGCACCAGCTGGGCCTGTACCCATATGAGCGCTGGTTAGATTCCTGGCTGCTCCACTTCCTATCCAGCTCCCTGTCAGTGCACCAGGGAGGGCAGTGGAGGATGGCCCAGGTGCTTGGGCCCTTGAACTCATGTGGGAGACCCAGAGGAGGCTCCTGGCTTCAGTCTGGCCCAGCTCCGGCTATTGCAGTCATTTGAGGAGTAAACCAGCAGATGGAAGATCTCTCTGTCTCTCTATCCCTCTCTGTGACTCCACCTTTCAAATAAAATAAATGGGTCTTAAAAAAAAAAAACTCACTTTAACAATTCATGTACTGTAACAATGGGTACTCCACTCCTTGGAGCTGGTTCAGTCCACCTGTTCCCTAGGCACATCCAAGATTTCTTCCTAAGGATGCAATAAATGATGCTTACATGCAATAAATGAGGCCTGCTGAGGGGAGAGACAGGGAACAGGAGCTGCCAGAGCATGGGAACCAATTTATATATGGAAAATATCACTCTGCCGCCATGTTCTTTCCTACCCTCTTTGCATTTATCATAGCCCTTGAGCAAAAAGGAAAGGGTTTACTCTGAATCCCCCTACAAAGCAGTAACTCCTCACTGCTCTTGCCTCTTAGAATTTCAGTTCTAGATGAGCCGCTCTGGAAAGAACTGGAGGGTAGATCTTGAGACAACCCTAACACCTGCAGGGATCTCCCCCCTTGAACACCATCTTGGGCTTACACGACAGCCGATTCTCTGGAGGTGTCTTCAAGACATTCAGCCGTTGATCACCATAGTGCCTAACACTTCGGACACAGGACAACTCATTTTTGTTAGTTATATGACTAGAGTGGCTGCGGCACACACGGACAAATTATAGCACAAGACCTATATGCTGGGGCCAGTGCTTTCCAAGCTTCACAAGCTCCCAGGCAAACTTGGAACTAGATGTTTTTCATATTGCTATCAATTCCTGCAAAGCACGAGCCCCTGTTCCCCAAGACTTGTGCTTCTGTTGTCCCTTGGCAAGATGCTTGAATAATTTCTTTGGTTTCATCACACTCTTGGGTCATATTGATAGCCTTCTATATCAGCCACAGGGCCTAAGAGAGAAATAATTCATCCATTTAAGGAACAAAGTTGGGGGCAGGCATTTAGCCTAGCAGTTATGATGAATGTGTCCCATTTCAAAGGGACTCAATTCCATACCCGGCTCCGGTTCATAACTCCAGCTTCCTGTTAATGCAGACCCTGGGAGGCAGTGGTAATGGCTCAAGTAATTGGGTTCCTGCCACCTATGTGGGAGACCTAGCTCATGTGGGAATTCCTGGCTCAATGCCAGCACCTGGCTTTCAGCATGGCTGAGCATGAGCTATAGTAGGTATTTGGAAAGTGAACCTGCAGATGGGAACCCTCTCTTCCTCTCTCTCTCTCAAATAAATAATTTTAAAAAATCAAAAGCAAACAAGATGTTTGAGAAAAATATCTCAATCAAAAATGATTCTTTCACTAATTACTCATCTCAAATGAGACCTTAGTTTCATTTCTGAAATATGACTCCACAGATTAGAAAGACCCCCTCAGTTCAAGTCAATCAAAAACTCTCAAGTTTTCTTTCTGCACAGGTAAGGGTGGGAGATGTCTCTCCAGAATAAACTAGAAACTTGCCTCGTTACAAATTAAAGTGCCCCCCTGTGGCCACGGGTCTATCAGCAAACTTCATCATTATAATGATTATCTTGGGAATGGTGACTGGGAACAATCGATCCTGTCCTCCTCCTACTGTTCAGATTGGTTGAAAATGGCAGACTTCCTCCAGGGATAAACATTCCCTGGACCCATAATACCATTTCTAGGGGAAAAGTGGAGAGGTAGGGAGTTAGAGCGGGTTCAGGCCCTCATTTCTAAGACCTGCAGGGAAACATTCAACAAATACCTGCATCACCTCACATTTATTCTTTAAAACCCCAGAAGAGATGTTGCCCTCAAAAGTACTGAGTTTGTATGCATTTTCACTGACTCAAAGAGATGCATATCTGGGGCTGCTGTTGTGGCACAGTGAGTTAAGCCACTGCTTGAGATGCTGGCATCCCATATGAGCACTGGTTGGAGTTCCAGCTGAGCCACTTCCGATCCAGCTCCCTGCTAATGCACCTAGGAAGGCAGAAGAAGAAGGCCCGAGTGCCTAGCTCCTGCCTGCCATCTAAGTAGGAAACCTTGTCTCAGTCCCAATGACTGCAGCCATCTGGGAATTGAACCAGCAGATGGAAGATCAATTCCTTTCTCTTTCTCTTTACCTGTCTCTGTAACTGTGCCCTTCAAATAAAATAAATACATCCTCAAAAAAAGAGTTGAATACTGATGATGCAGTTGAAATTTTGTCAACAAGTACAAAGCAGTATAAACGCAGAGGATCATTCAGGGAAGATGTATGTGATTCTGATCTCTCTCTTCCTTCCCATCTGTGCTGCAGAAGGCTTTCTTTTATTTCAAGAATTCAAATTTAGATCATAATATCATAATATAATACAAAGAATGCAGTGATTAGATTTTGCAACTCTAAAATAGCTTAGTGATCATTTTAAGCAAGATCCAAAAATAAATGTGTTTAATTTGGTGTTTTCTCAATCACGACCATTGTCTTATTGGTACCACAAAAAATGTATAAAAACTTCTCTCCCAACATCCTCCCTCAAAAATAGATTATACACTTACAAAAACTGACCCATGGGGTTGACACTGTGGTGTAATGGGTAAAGCCACCACCTGTGGTGCTGGCATCCCATATGTCGCCGGTTCTAGTCCCAGCTGTTCCATTTCTGATCCCACTCCCTGCTAATGTGTCTGGGAAAGCAGTGGAAGATGAGCCAAGGGCTTGGGCCCCTGCACCCACGTGAGAGACCCCAAAGAAGCTCCTGGCTCCTCTCCTGGCTTTGGCCTGGCCCAGACCTGGATGTTACGGCCATTTGGGGAGTGAATCAGCAGATGGAAGATCTCTCTCTCTCTCTCTTTCTCTCTCTCTCAGTAACCCTGCCTTTCAAATAAATAAATAAATCTTTAAAAACTATGTCCCTAACTTACCAGACATTTTCAGAGAAGCACCAAGGCCATATTTAGAACATAAACATATTTATATTTTTCAACTCCTCTGCAAACTTGAACAAAGCAAGGAGCCTTACCGAGTCTGCTGAACTTAAAGTAGCGTGAGCCAACAATCACCCACATGTAGAGTTAAACAATAAAATTTTCCAAGTATGCACATGCTGTGAGAATCAATAACCTCTTCTCAAACCAGAAAACTGATTGCAAGCTTTCGGTTCACTGGTTATATCCACCAGCTGCAGAGAGGAGGCCACCTCCGAAGTGAAAGGGAAGGAGGAGATACATTTCTCCAACAATGTTTTCCCATCAGAGTTCCTGCCTGCACGCTGCACGGGTGGGATTTGCAAAACACTTTGGAAAGAACACTGGGTTTAATTTCAGGCAATTCTCTTGGTAGGGATTTTAACACAGGTTTTCCAGGGCACTGTGTACTATTTCATTTCACAAAAACAACACATCACAGTGTAACTGTATATATAATCTGGTGTTTTCTGGACTTTACATTTTTCTTAACTCTGTGGCTAGATAATTTGTGGCTACAGTATTCTCTAGAAAGGTTTACCTGAAGCAACTGGTCCTTCTGAGCTTCTGGGTTGTAGAAAGCAGAACTGCTCATGTGCCTCACTCACAGGTAGGGAGCCTGTGTTTTCTCATTTCTCTCTTCCTCCATTTCCCTTCCCAGAAGCCATCTGCCTTTCTGTGCAGCCCCCGTGTCTATCATCACCTCCACAAACTGCCTTTACTCCCCTGCTCTGAGAGTGCATTTTTTTTTTTTGACAGGCTGAGTTAGACAATGAGAGAGAGAGACAGAGAGAAAGGTCTTCCTTCCCTTGGTTCACCACCCAAGTGGCCGCTGTGGCCAGCGCAGTGTGCCAATCCGATGGCAAGAGCCAGGTGCTTCTCCTGGTCTCCCATGTGGGTGCAGGGCCCAAGGACTTGGGCCATCCTCCACGGCACTCCCAGCCACAGCAGAGAGCTGGCCTGGAAGAGGAGCAACCGGGACAGAATTTGGCACCCCGACCGGGACTAGAACCCAGTGTGCCGGCGCCGCAAGGCAGAGGATTAGCCTAGTAAGCCGCGACGCCAGCCATACATTTTTTTTTTTTAAGATTTATCTATTTATTTGAAAGGCAGAGCTACAGAGAGAGAGAGGGAGAGAAGGACAAACAGAGAGAGAATCTTCCATATATTGGTTCAGTTCCCAGATGGCTGCAATAACTGGAGGTGGGCCAGGCTGAAGCCAGGAGCCAGGCGCTTCATCCAGGTCACCCATGTGGGAGGCACGGGCCTAAGCACTTGGGCCATCTCCACTGTTTCCAGGTGCATTGTCGCTCCCCCTCTTCGTGGAGGAACGACACAGGACCCTGCGCTGTTCTTTCGTCTGCTCGGCCTTCCCCGGGTTTGCTGCTGGTTCTTCCCGGGTTGGCTACTATCCCTTCCACCTCCGTGGAAGGGCAGTTCCCCCTGGCCACATTCCCCACTTCCGCAGGGGAGCGGCACACCGCCAGCCGGCTTTTCTTGGGGGCTGCACGGGTTCCCTTAGATGTTCCCCATAGATGTTCCTGGTGCATGCCGTCTCTCTCCTCCTTTATAGTCCTCCTCCGCCAATCCCAACTCGGCTGCCCACACGCCGAGTACGCTGCTCTCCAATCAGGAGCAAGTCCTACAGTTAATTGGTTGAACTGGAGGCAGCTGTGCGGAAGCTGTTTACTTCTCTCCCAGCGCCATATTGTGGGAGAGCAGATGCATAGAATAAGTCTTAATTCCAGTAACTTAGTCTAGTCCGGTTGCTCCCCACAGATCCCCCTTTCTTTTTATTTTTTGGCGTTGATACGTGCCTGTCTTCGGTGTCCCGCGGCACACACTCTGCTCTACTTGCTAGAGTTGCCACAGGCTCTTACAAGTCCTATCCATCAGGCAAACCGAATCCGGGTCCTCTCTTCGCCATGTTGTGAGGAGGTTTTTAGGCGCTGATGCGTGCCTGTGTTCGGTGCCCTGCAGCGCATGCTTTGCTCTGCCTGCAGGGGCTTACAAGCTCTATCAGGCAAACCGAATCCAAGCCTTCTCATTGCCTTATTGTGGGGGAGACTTATTAGTGTTGGTTCGTGCCTATCTTCGGTGACCTGCAGCTCATACTCTGGTCGAGCTGCTTGCTGGCGCTTACCGCCTTAAATCAGGCAGACCGAATCCAAGCTTAATATTGTTGTATTGTGGGGAAGCCTTACTGATGTTAATTCGTGCCTGTCTTCGGTGACCTGCGGCGCATAAGCTGCTAGCCGCCCAGGTGCTCATCGTGCTCATCGCCTCACTTAATCAGGCAGACCGAATCCAAGCTCTCACAGTGTAGTGTTGTAGGGAGGCCTTTCTATTTCTCTATTTCTCTATCTCCGGGCATTCCTATTTCTCCCATTTTACTTCTATCTGCCAACATTCCTACTTCTCTCACTTTACTTCTAAAACTTCTGTTTCTCTTATCCCCGCAGCTTTCCGGCACCTCGCCCCGCCGGCGGGTTCCCGGCTCTGCGCCGCTTCAGCCCGCACGCCTCTCTCATCTGCGCAACTTCCCGGCTTTGCACGGCTCGGCTTCGCGCGCTCCGCGGTCTCCACGCTTAACCCTTTCGCGTCTGAACCACGGCCTACGCCAGCGTTCCCTATCTATTCACGCCCCGTGCTCTCTCTGCACGCGGCGGCTTCCGCGAGTAACACAGCGTAGCTTGCGTCTCCGCCACTAGGATTCAATCCAAGTTCCCCGGGCTAGCCTGGCGAATTCAACCCAGCGTACGTCTCCGCCCCACGATTTGGCTTCCCGTCCTTTGCTCCCCGGGCTAATCAGACGGATCCCAATCTGGCTTACGTCTCAGCTTCTGGTTTCAACTTTTCGCCCCCTATTCCCGGGCTAACTTGAGAACCCCAAAGTGGCTTTCGTTTCCGCCTTGGCCTGCCCCCCGCGGCTTCCATTTCCCTAACATTTTTCTCTACCCGGTATGTTTCCCCAAGCTTTCCTCCAACGATATTCCTCCCTCATTTCTCCTGGCCTCTCCCCACAGTCTGCGTCCGAGTCTGTTTGTTCTAGCTTTCACTTTCGCTTTCGACCTTAGAGATTTCTCCCAGCTTCCCCCCGTAGTCTGTATCCGAGTCTATGCCTAGGCTTTCAATAGCTTCTTCCGGCTCCTTTTTCGTCCGGCTTTTCCCTAGGCTGTTTGCTAGTCTCTCTCTCCGATATTTTCCCAGTTCTTCCCGTTTCTTCCCTCCTAGGTTTCCTATCCGTCCTAAGTTTCCTATCCGTCCTAGGTTTTCTATCCGAGTCAGGTTTCCTATCCGAGTCACGGCACCATTATGTCGCTCCCCCTCTTCGTGGAGGAACGACACAGGACCCTGCGCTGTTCTTTCGTCTGCTCGGCCTTCCCCGGGTTTGCTGCTGGTTCTTCCCGGGTTGGCTACTATCCCTTCCACCTCCGTGGAAGGGCAGTTCCCCCTGGCCACATTCCCCACTTCCGCAGGGGAGCGGCACACCGCCAGCCAGCTTTTCTCGGGGGCTGCACGGGTTCCCTTAGATGTTCCCCATAGATGTTCCTGGTGCATGCCGTCTCTCTCCTCCTTTATAGTCCTCCTCCGCCAATCCCAACTCGGCTGCCCACATGCCGAGTACGCTGCTCTCCAATCAGGAGCAAGTCCTACAGTTAATTGGTTGAACTGGAGGCAGCTGTGCGGAAGCTGTTTACTTCTCTCCCAGCGCCATATTGTGGGAGAGCAGATGCATAGAATAAGTCTTAATTCCAGTAACTTAGTCTAGTCCGGTTGCTCTCCACAGTGCATCAGCAGGGAGCTGGGTCAGACGTGGAGCAGCTGGGACTCAAGTTGGTGCCCATTTGGGATGCCGGTGCTGAAAGCGGCACTTTAACCTGTTAGGCCACAGCGCCAGCTCCTGGAGTGCTTCTGAGCTTATCCATCTGCCTTTGAAAACTCTTTCCCCCTTCTTGGCATGGATGTTTATACAAGAAATTCTTCTTTTAAATAAACTTATACTTTGTTTCTTCTAAAATTTCATTCACTTATTTTTCATTTTATTTGAAAGGCACAAAGAGAAGTTAGAGAAAAAGACAGAGATGGAGAAAGAGACAGACACAGATAGAGAGAGATGGAGATGGAGACGATCTTTCGTCCACTGGTTCACTTTCCAGTGCCTGCAACAGCCAGTGCCAGGCTAGGCCAAAGCCAGGAGTCCGGAATGCAATCCAGGTCTCCCATGAGGGCAGCAGGATCCAAACTTGAGCCATTGCCTGCTGCCTGTCCGGCTGCACATTAGCAGAAGCTGGTATTGTGGCTCAGTGGGTATTGGAGGGTTGATTAGGATCTTGGCTGCTCTAATTCCAAACCAGCTCCATGCTAATGTGCCTGGGAAAGAAGTGGATGATGACTCAAATGGCTGGACCCACAACCCCCAAATGGGAGACTCTGATGGACTTCTTAACTTCTGGTCTCAATTCAACCCAGCCCTGCCCAAAACAGCCATCTGAGGAGGGGACCAGTAGTGGAAGATCTCTTATCTCTCTCTTTGTCTTTCTCCATCACTCTGCCTTTCAAATCTAAGTAAATAAATCTTTTAAAGATAGTTTAGTTGAAATAAAGGTCTACCTCCAGCAGGGTAAGTTGTATCTTCTATTTGGCTCTCACTTTCCATGGGGACATCCACAAAGAGACAAGAAGAGGAACCCATCCCATCCAGCTCTGACACCCAGCTTATGGGTGACTTGCTCCTTTCAGGGGTCCTTGAGGCCCTCCTCCACTCCCAACCCTCTGCCCCTTCCCATGCTGACTAGCGGAGCTGCAGCCCTCAGAGACAACTCAGATGGCATCTCTCCTCCTCTCTGAACCCCCTTTTATTTCCTCCATATCCCCAGTGTCCCTCTTGAATCCCATGGGAGTTTAGTAGATTTCAGGAATTAAAACTAGGATTTTAAAGGCACTAAGCATTCAGTAGGCCTTTGTAGAAGTAGGATTTCTGGAGTGGCAGAAAAGTACTACTAACTTTAATGAGATTTTATTTACGGATAATCTTATATCCCTACTGGTAAAAGGGATTTGATCATAATTAATAGTATTCACAAATAGCCTAGTAACAGAAAGTATGATTTACAAACAGCTGAATTATATACTCAATCTTTGAGAGAGATTATGTAAATTTGAGGCTATTTATTTTGTTCTCTTTGCTTTTTGTTCCTTTTACTTTTCCACAGTAACCCATTCATTGATCATTCAGTAACTATTCATTGATCTGCTCCCAGGCACCTGCTAGGTGCTATGACTAAGACCATAAATAAACTAGAGATTCCCTCCCTTGTGGAATTTCCATTCTAGTGGATCTGATGGATATCCAAAGAATGGGGGATGGGGAGATGTAAAAGTAAAACTGCAATGATAAGTGGTAAAAAGGAAGGCAACACAGGACTGTAGTCAGAGATCTCCTTCCATCTAGTCAGAGAGGCCACAGAAAGCTAGGTCAAGGCAGCAGAAAAGAATGTTCCAGGAGAGGGAACAGGTGCAAAATCCACCTAGCAGAGGCAGCCTGACAAGGCCAGGACAGGAAAAGAAGCCCATGCCAGGGACTCAGACAGGAAAACAAGAGGTACAAGACAAGGCTGGACAGGTGGACAGGAGCTACACCGCACTTTAAGCCACAAAATGCTTTACCTGGAAACGGGGACAGGATCAGTTGGGAATGTTAGGAGATCACTCTAGTCCCAGTGGAGAGACCTGGTGATGGTGTGAAATCTACTTACAGAAGGCCAGAGCTCAAGCTAACACCAGAAGTGCTGACCACAGAGGTTAGGGCAGATGCAGACAGACTCTAGATATTGTTCAGCAGGAAAATACACAGCACGGGGCAGTGGCTTGGCATTCACGTTCGGGAAGCAGAGAAATGACTTAGCTCTCCTCTGTATTCTATTTGAATGAGTTAGCCCTTTGCTTCCTCATTTGTTGCTTGTCTCTGGTTTTAGGCACTCACTATTTTTCTCTCTTCATGCTCCTGCTTCACCTTACAAGAAAAAATCCCTAGTGCTTCAACACGAATAATGTGCAGCACAATATTATTCTATTGGTATAATAATAGTATTATTCTACCAAATCTATTTTTCATATTATAGATTCCCAAATGATTTTTGTTTATAATTTTTAAAGTAAGTGTGGTCCCTACCCCTTGTGTATTTTTCTGCCTGGTATAATTTCTTTTATTGAAATGGGAAATGTGATAGCTTGATATAACAGTGGAGGGTATTGAGTTACAAATAATCAAACCAACTTGAATCAATTTTAATACTAATGGGAGTTTATTATAAGGGTGTCTCATGGAATCAAATACAGAAACGCAACCAAGACTTAGGAATTGGTTAAAATCCCTCAGGATTCTTTCTGCTCTTCTCTGGGTGGTGGCTTTACTCTTTTATCCTATAAGGCTGGCTTTCTCCAATCTTCAACCCACAGAATAGCTCTGTAATAGCTACTGGGTTTATATGCTTCAGGCTTAACCACAAAGACAGACGCTCAATCTCTCAGTGTCTCAAGGGTGGGAATTTAGCCCAGTGATGATCAGGTGTTCAGCCCTGGTCAGTTAACTACAACTGGAAGAGGGCAGGTGTGAGAGTTCAAGGAAGAACCAGCCACTGCCAATTCTGAGTTTCCAGAGAAGGGAGAATTGTTATAAACTTGGCAGACACCCCAAACGAAGCAGGAGGGAAACAATGGCTCCTTTGCTTCAATGAGCATGTGTTCAGCACCAATCACGCTCCATGACTAGGCTGGGCTCATGGATATAAAAATAGGTGGAAAACATTCTACCTTCAAAGAATCTAACATCCAGTGCTGTGAACACCTTGACCTCTATGTACAGCCATGCACCTGTTCTAGACACCTAAAGACCCATGGTCTGTGCCACAGAAACAACATGTATGATCTTCCTATTGTAGAATCAACATTTAGCTCTCATCTTGGATGATAACAAAACATTTCAAAAGGAAAGGTAAAGATTCCAAGGTTTTATTTCCAATTGCATTCAGATGCCAATAAATGAGCAATAAATACCAAAGTTATAATGCAGATTACTTTGGTATTCATATTTGCGATCATTCATCCATCTGCAAGGTGAAAGGTATCTATCTGTCCATTCATTAGAACAAAATGTACCTTGAAGACTTAGGTCAGTGAAGTTGCTAGGGAGGCCCAGATCAGAGGGGTAGAGAGTACCTCAGATTTTGAGTCACACCCAGATTCTGGTCCTCCTGACTCTGTAACCTCAGGACATAGGGGGTCACATGAGTCTGATCCTTATGCTCCAACTGTTCATGTGGGCAAGGTAAAAACGAAAGGAATAGAGGCCAGCACTTTAGTGCAGCAGATTGAGCCCTCTGTGATGCCAGCATCCCATATGAGCACAGGTTGGAGTCCCAGCCTCTCCATTTTTGATCCAGCTCCTGGCTAATGCACCTGGGAACCCAACAGAAGATGGTCCAAGTACTTGGGCCTCATGTAGAAGATCTGGATGGAGTTGCTGGCTCCTGGCTTTGCCCCGGCCCAGTCCAAACCACTGTGGCTATTAGGGGAGTGAGCCAGCAGGTGGAAGATTCTCTCTCTCTCTCAGCCTTTCCAATAAATACAAAATAAAATAAATCTTTTCAAAAATGAAATAAAAGGAATAGGGAGTAGAAGAGGAAGCACTGAGGAGGCAGTCAGGTAGAAGGAGCAAAAATCAGGAAGTGGGAACTCGAAAGAACTGTCGGGAGTCTTCGAGGCTGAGCTAACAGAAAGGTGTCTATGGAGAGGGAAAGAGGAAGGGCTGCAACCTCTGGCAGGAGCCTCTACTGAGGACTCACAGTGGGAGGTGAAGGGCGGGGGGGGGGGGGAACGAAAGCAATAGATGCAAACAGATCAGGCAACAGAAGGAGCCCCTCCAGACCTGAGACTTGACTGCCAGATGTTAACTCCTAGGCTGTACACTTCCAATCTTCCCTAATGTGTGACAAGCCTCGCACTTTGCAGACTTGGTCACGTTTAATCTTTCCTTGTTAAACACAGCAGAAAAAGGGTACTTTGTTACTGTAGTAACTTCGACCCACAAGAGAGAAAGGTTCACATTATTTCCTTCAGCTTCCTTATCCAGCAGCCTCCCTCCAGCCCCCGCCCCAGGAGCGCTCCTTTCCTGTCTCCGTTTGATGAGGAGCTTACATTCAGATTAGCTGTCCCTCTCGGAAGCTTTCAGCTCCTTTTCAATTTCCTGTAGTTTCACCCTCTATCAGATTTTTTTCCACATTTTCAGATTTCACTAAATCCCCATTCATTTGTATGAGCATTGCTGTTCTTTTAAAATACTTATAGCATTTCATATCAATGGTATTATTTTTTGAGTTTTCAACTGTCATCTCCATATGATCCTAAGGGAATAATAAAATATATGAAGATAATTTTAATTAATTAAAACATCATAACAAAAACACATTTTGCTTTCTGACTTCACTCCTCTTTTACTTAGACCATGCATTCCCAGTGGTGAACATTTTGTTTATGGAGGTAAAAATAATCTTGTTAATCACAATGGTTTGTGGTCCTCCAAGTCCCACTCTTATTAAACTATATAACCAGACATACAGAACAGCTATGGAAGCAAAATTTCATGGAGAGAGAAGGAATTAAGAAAAAAATATCTAAGGCCGGCGCCGCGGCTCACTAGGCTAATCCTCCGCCTTGCGGCGCCGGCACACCGGGTTCTAGTCCCGGTCGGGGCGCCGGATTCTGTCCCGGTTGCCCCTCTTCCAGGCCAGCCCTCTGCTGTGGCCAGGGAGTGCAGTGGAGGATGGCCCAGGTGCTTGGGCCCTGCACCCCATGGGAGACCAGGAAAAGCACCTGGCTCCTGGCTCCTGCCATCGGATCAGCGCGGTGCGCCGGCCGCAGCGCGCCGGCCGCGGCGGCCATTGGAGGGTGAACCAACGGCAAAGGAAGACCTTTCTCTCTGTCTCTCTCTCTCACTGTCCACTCTGCCTGTCAAAAAAAAAAAAAAAAAAAAAAAATATCTAAGAAATGTCCTTGGGGACAGGCATTCGGCACAGCAGCTAAGCCACCCGTTGGGATGCCCACATCCCATTCTGGTGAGCTTGGCTTTGAGTCACAGCTCCAGTCCAATTCCACCTTCCTGCTAATGCAACACTGTGGGAGCAGCGGTTGACGGCGCAGTAGCTGGGTCCCTGCCATGCCTGTGGGAGACCTGGCCCGAGTTCCCAGCTCCTGGCTTCAGCCTGGCCCAGACCTGACTGTGGCAGGTATTTGGAGAGTGAGCCAGAGAATAGATCGATCTCTCTATCAAACACATGCAATAAATAAATACAAAATAAAACCCTTCTTAATGTAGCAATAATGAAAACTACAAAAATTGAAGAAAGGTTTAGAACATATAGTTGCACAATGCATCAGTTTACAAAACAGTTAAATACAGTATTTCATATGATCGCCACAAAAAAAAAACAAAAACAAAAACAGGTGAACTGGCTACTACTGGCCCCTTTTCTGGATATCCAGCTAGATGCTACTTTCCTGCTGTGTAACTTTGATGGTGGCAAATCCCTCCTCCACACACAACAGCATTGCACATCCACCCCTTTAGAGCTATGTGGGCATGACTGGCATTTGAAGTTATATGTCTCTGGGTGGGAAGGCTGTCTTGTGTATTTTAAGATGCTTAGTGGCGTTCCTGGCCTCAACTAGTGATGACTCCCTATTACCATCTAATGGGACAACCAAAACTGCCTCCAGACACTGCATGTCCTCGGGGGAGTAGGGTAGAAGAGAGGACTCCTGGGTGAGAACTACAGACTAAAAACCTGCTTATAGGGAAACAGTACTCCCTACCGTTTGAGAAGTCAGACACGTTTGATGACAGCAGGCTGTGAGTGTGCAGACTGGTACCTCTCACGCCCATAAGGAAACCTAAGCCATAAGAATTGCTAGTAGTATGTTACAAAGCTGGATGTATGGATGCTGATGCTGCATTCATATCACAAAACGATGCTTCAACTCTTCATCCAAATATAACTATTTTGTTTATACAAAATAATCTACATCATGATTATGGCTATTATGCTGACTTTCAGTTTAAACTCAGGTCTGAGCATTGAATTCCATACCATACCATACCATACCATACCCTGCAAAACCAAAACGACCTCACCTCCTCGTCTCACCTCAACACTGTGTCCCCTCTGTTGCCCATTTTACACGCAAATTTCTTGACAATATTATTTTTCATCTATTAATCTTTTTTATCTATTGATTTACTTACTCTTTTTTTAACTTATGTTTAATAAATATAAATTTCCAAAGTACAACTTTTGGATTATAGTGGATTTTTCCCCCCATAACCATCCTCCCACTCGCAACCATCCCATCTCCCACTCTCTCTCCCATCCCATTCTTCATCAATATTCATTTTTAATTATCTTTATATACAGAAGACCAATTTAGTACATACTAAGTAATGATTTCAACAGTTTGCACCCACCCAGAAACACAAAGTATAAAGTACTGTTTGAGTACTAGTTATACCGTTAATTCACATAGTTCAACACATTAAGGACAGAGATCCTACATGGGGAGTAAGAGCACAGTGACTCCTGTTGTTGATTTAACAATTGACACTCTTATTTATGACGTCATGATTTACTTACTCATAATGTACTCATAATGAAATTCTAGTAAAAAGACATCTCACATAAAGTGGATGTTAATAAATACATTTGTAAAACTTCTAACTATATGCTTAGCTTGGTCCCACTGAATAAAAGGTTACACACACTGTAGTGTCCTCTCTCTCTTACATATAGGCACACACACTGCAGAAAAAGGCCTGGAACTGCACAGTATCATCTTAGCAGGAGCAGGAGAATGAGCATTTCTAATTGTCCTTTTGCTTACCTATAGTTTTTTCTATAATAATTCCATTTTTAAAAGCTTTATTTATTTACTTGAAAGCCAGAGTCACACACATACATACAAACACACACACACAAAAAGAACGAGAGAGACAGAGACAGACAGAGAGCGAGATCTATCTGCCATCTGCTGGTTCACTCCCCCAAATGGTCATAACAGCTAGGGCTGGGCCAGGCCAAAGCCAGGAGCCTGGAACTCTATCTGGGTCTCATACTCAGCTGGCAGAAACCCAATGAGCTGGGTCATTACCCGCTGCCTCCCTGTAAGCAGGAAGCGGAGTCAGAAGCCCAGAGTCTGCAGGATGTGAAACAGCACTCTGATGCAGTACGTGGGGGTCCCAAGCAGTGGCACAATAATTCCATTTTAAAACTACGCACATTGGGGCCGGCACCGTGGCTCACTTGGTTAATCCTCCACCTGCGGAGCCGGCATCCCATATGGGCGCCGGGTTCTAGTCCCGGTTGCTCCTCTTCCAGTCCAGCTCTCTGCTGTGGCCTGGGAGGGCAGTGGAAGATGGCCCAGGTGCTTGGGCCCTTGCACCCGCATGGGAGACCAGGAAGGAGAACCTGGCTCCTGGCCTCGGATCAGTGTAGCCCTGGCCATAGCAGCCATTTGGGGAGTGAACCAACGGAAGGAAGACCTTTCTCTCTGTCTCTCTCTCTCACTGTCTGTAACTCTGTCAAATAAAAAAAAACTACACACATTATGATTTTTTTAAAGATGCACAGGTAATCAGAGACTAGTCTAGTGGTGTTCAATTCTCTAATAAGACTGAATAACATCCTGCTCCAAATTTTCAAGAATAATTAAATTTAGCGGGAGAATTAAAATTTCCCCTATATACATTCCTTAAATCTCGGATATTTGCCTCTGCTTGTTTCTAGTGAGATTACAAAAAGGCAAAATAAGCATCAAATAAATATTTGGGGTGAAACTGGGATACCTAAGTAGTTTCAAGTATTTATTTGTGGGATAGGTATTCATGCAAACATATTATTTCCTTTTTGCTGATACAAGTTAACGATGAGTATTTCATGACTTCTAAGTACTGGGGCAGCTAAATAGGGTTGAACTAGACTGAGTACCATGGAACAGCTGCACCTGAGTTTTTTTTTACAACTCACATGAACGAGCATGTTGAGGGAGCCTATTACATTATTAATGAGTTCTAATGAATGAATACAATGAAGAAAAGCATTAACTGTCCTAACAGGAATAAGAGAAACAAATGACATGAGAATTCAGAGGACAGATGCTAGGCTGCGCTGGGACAAAGACTGGGCACAAAGTTGGACAACAGCTCCCAGCATGCCTTGCACTGAAGTGTGGAAATATGAGCCACTGATATTCAAGGGGTGTGACAGAAAGCAGGAAACCACTTCTGGATCTGGCTCAAGCAATTCACCAGCTGAGAGGAGAGGGCACCAGGACCTGGGGGAAGTCGGAAGTCTTGGGCTGCTGATTAGCAGACACCTGAGTTGCTGAAACACTGCCAGGAGTGAACAGCCTGCCCAGCATCCCCTGCACTGCACTGTTCATGAGCAAGATATTAGGCATTACGCTAAGCCTTTGGCATCTGAGAGCTGTTTGTTACATCAGTTAGCTGCGCTGGCGAATATGCTTGGTGCAACCTGAAATCACAAATGCCCAGAACCAACACCGGCCCTGGAAGCTTCTGCACACAAGCTGCTTCGTCAATCTCCAAGTGAAGCTGCCTCCATCTCTTGTCTCCCTGCCTCAGTACTCCCGCTATTAGTATAAAGGCAGGGATGCAGAGAGAGCACTTAGGGCCACATCCGCACTAAGGCATGTGGAAGACGAAGATTCTCTTGAACTTAATGCACTTCCGAAGTCCTGTGTTCATTTCCACGTGCCCTCAAACACTACAAAGGCCATGCGTGTTTCCACTACCAGCAGGAGGTAAATATTAGCATCTAGAGATGTGGCAAGGGCAAAACTTGTCTGTGAAAAAAAAAATGTGGACAGGGTTGTCTAACAAACCCAGGGTATTTATCTCAGACGTTCTCTCCCCAGACATCCCGTTTCTAAATAACATTTATTGAGCACCTACTATGTGGGAGTGAATGTGCTTGACACTGGAGACTTAAACATGAAAGTGGCAGTCCCTGAACCAGGAAATATCTGTTCAGGGGACAAGAACATCCCCAGTCAACTTTGTACTGCAAAGTAGATGTTTACAGTCATCTTCTCTATTTAAATAGACATAGACTCCTGAAGAACAAGTGTTTACGACCTCTACCTGCAAGGATTTCCAGAGACAGTGCTCCTTAACAGGCCCAAGTCTACCCTTGATTAAGTGGCAACTTCTTCAGCTTGGCTCCCATTATACATAAATTAACAGCTTTGACTGAACATTAGCTAGTTATCCAGATGAGAAAATGCAATGAAAAAGAATAGATGCTCCATTATCACCAAGAATTTGAGCACATACTATCTATTTACCCCTATCTGCTCGTCAACATCTGTCAATACTGATGTGGGAAAGCTTAGATAGATAATTTTAAGATCATGAGCTGAAAGCTACACCTCCTTCATTCTGTGTTGTCATGCTCATCCACCTGTCAATCACGGGAGCCCTCCCCAGGAAATACCTGCTCTTACCTAGGATGTCGGGGTGGTACCACGTAAACACTTCCATTTTTCTAAGCTCATAAAAACCTAGTAAGAATGGCATGCTCTCTTCTCCACGTGGACTCAGAACCAGCAGAGCAGGGTATGATATCCCCTTTCTTTGGCTCCATTCTCTCTTAATAAAGTCCTAATGGGCCTGTGTATTTTTCTCACTTTGTTCTTTTAATTTTTTTTATTTGACAGAGTTAGACAGTGAGAGAGAGACAGAGAGAAAGGTCTTCCTTCCATTGGTTCAACCCCCAAACGGCTGCTATGGCCAGAGCTACGCAGATCCGAAGCCAGGAGCCAGGTGCTTCTTCCTGGTCTCCCATGCGGGTGCAGGGCCCAAGCACTTGGGTCATCCTCCACTGCCCTCCCGGGCCACAGCAGAGAGCTGGACTGGAAGAGGAGCAACTGGGACCAGAACTTGGTGCCCATATGGGATGCCGGCTCCGCAGGCGGAGGATTAACCAAGTGAGCCACGGAGCTGGCCTCATTTTTCTCACTTTGTAAATAGTTTATAACACTGCATGATGTGTTTTGACCTGTATTTAGAATTCTTCTCTAAGTAAAAGGCAAGAACCTGGAAAATTAAGTTAGGCCCCAACCCACCCCATAACAATACTACAAAAATACTCAGGGAAAAATTATGCAGTATTAAATTTAGAATGAATATAAATTTACTGTATTTTTCCTTATAGTTAATATATGCCCTGGAGGAGAGACTTTGTGACTACCCAAATCCTTTTGTTCCTCAAAACTTTGCCCACTGTGTCTAGTATCCACCAGTGGACCCACTTGCAACAATTATCACCGTGGATACAGCAAATTGGCAATTTTCCATGTCCCTCATTTTTTGACATCTACTAATTGGCATGTTTTTAAAAAGAGCAGTCAGCTTCCCATACACAATTTATCTTCACTATGAATAGGTTCCACTTTCAAGAATTTTCCTACCTGCTAACATTTATTAGTTACCCTCAAACCAGCACTCAAGGCATCTTCTTGGTCACTCACAGACATGCGGAAAGCAGCAAAAAATGTTTTGATGCCCACATCCCTCGCTGAGGGTGAACAAAACGATAATGCCTTTTTATCTCAGTTCTCGAACTGTCAACAAGTGTCCTTTCTGCAGTCTATTTAGTGCCACACTTTTCATATTTTTGTGCTTTTCTTGGTGATTTTGTTGCTCAAGACAGCTGCAAGCATGGTGCTGAAGTGTGCGCAGCGCTGCTCCCCACGAGAAAGCTGTGACGTGCCTTACAGAGAAAACGAGAGTGTCAGGTGCGCCTCAGTGAGCCCCGACTGTAGTGCTGCTGGCTTTGAGCTCAATGTCAACAAACCACAAAAAATATTCAAGGAGGCATTTAAAAGTAGAAATGCGTGTACCACAAGATTATGTAATGACTATTCACCACAGGCTCATAGGAATAAAATTTGTATTTTTCCTTTAAATGCTGTTCAGTATTTGCTACGACAGTATTCACAGTGACTTAATAGAAATATTGTGAATAACAAAATTGACTGTATCTATTTAACCAATTATGTCTTTGCATCACTCCAAACATACGGTTATTTACATTATTTTACAGTTTATAATCCAATACTATCATTGTGCACTGTGTTGCTCAAAATGTGTGTTCTTTGGCCATTAGGATAGTCACTTTATAGTGGAAAAGCTTAGAGGTGAGGTTCCTCACCAAGTCACCAACACCAACATCACCAATAATGCTAACATTATGTAGCATTATCATAATGCTACTCCAATTCAATGCACTGAGAAGGATGAGGCAACATTTTTTGGATGGATAACCTCAATCCAGTCATGAGAAGATCCCAGACAGGCCTACATTAAGAGGCAGGAAGCAAAATAATAGATCCATGCTCTTCAGGGGAGTCAAAGTCTCTCTCTCTCTCTCTCTCACACACACACACACACACACAAAACAAAACAACAAAAACAAGAAATGACTAAGAAGCTGTTTAAAACAGCAAAAGACCACAAAGAAATAATAGCCAAATGCAATGTATATTCCTGAATGAAACCTTGAGAACAATAACAACAGAGAAAAAAGTGGAAGCTTCAGAGTGAAGTTCAAATGGAGGCTTGATAATACCAGACAAAATAGACTTTAATACAAAAACTGTTAAAAGAGACAAAGAAGGGTATTATGTAATTATTAAGGGATCTATGCAAAAGCAAGATGTGACTCTAATAAATATATATGCATGCAATGCAAGGGCACCTAGCTATTTAAAACAAATGTTAATGTATCTAAAGGGAGACACAGACTCCAGCACAACAGAATTGGGGGACTTCAACACCCCACTTTCATCGATGGACAGATCAACTAGACAGAAAATCAACAAACAACAGAGCTAATCTACACCATAGACCTAATGGATCTAACTGGTATCTATGAAACCTTTCATCCCACAGTTAAAGAACACACATTGTTTCATCAGTGCATGGAACTTTCTCTAGGTCAGACCGCATGATAGGCCATAAAACAAGTCTCAGCAAATTCAAAAAAATCGAAATCATACCATGTATCTTTTCTGACTGCAATGGAATGAAGGTGGAAATTAACAACTCCAGAATCTCCAGAACATACACAAACACATGGAGACTGAACAACATGCTTCTGAAAAGTGGGTAATAGAAGAAATCAAAAATAGAAATAAAAATATTTCTAGAAATATTTCTAGAAATGATAAAGATGACAATACAACATATCAAAACTTACTGGATACAGCAAAACCAGTGTTAAGAGGAAAGTTTATAATAACTGGAGTCAACATGAAGAAATTGGCAAGTCACCAAATACACGAGCTATCAATAATCTCAAGGACCTAGAAAAACAACAACAGATCAAACCTAAAAATTAGAAGGAGGAAATAAGTAATTAAAATTAGAGAAGAAATAAACAAAATTGAAACCAAAAAAATACAAAAGATTACTAAAATGATAGATTTTTAAAAAATAAACAAAATTTATACACCATTAGCCTAACTAACCAAAAAAATAAAAAATAGGGAGAAGAACCAAATAAATAAAATCAGAGATGAAAAATTAAATATAACAACAGATACCAGAGTTCTGTCCCAGCTGCTCTTCTTCTGATCCAGTTCTCTGCTGATGGCCTGGAAAAGCAGTGGAAGATGGCTCAAGTGCTTGGGCCCCTGCACCCACATGGGTCACCCAGATGAATTTCCTGGATCCTGGCTTTGCATCTGCCCAGCTCTGGCCATTATGGCCATTTGGGAAGTGAACCAGCAGGTGGACGACCTTTCTCTGTTTCTCTGTCTCACTGTCTATGATTCCACCTCTCAAATAAATAAATAAAATCTTTTTTATTAAATAAAGTGTTATCTTACCTCTGTATTCACTGCAGCTGAATTCATAATAGCTAAAATATGGAATCAACTAAGATGTCCATCAACTGTGACTGGATAAAGAAACAATGGCATGTTTACACTATGAAATACTACTCTGAGGTAAAAAAACGATATCCTATCTTTTGCAACGAAATTTATTACAACTTGAAACTATTATACTTAGTGAAGCAAGCCAATCTCAGGAAGAGAAATACCATATATTTTCTCTGATCTGTGATAACTAATAGAATACATAAAATGTAATATATAGCAGTGAAATGGACATTTTGAGATTCGATGACTGTTTACATCCCTTATCTCTACTGTTGACAAACAGTATTTTTTTCCTTATACTATTTGTTGAACTCTTTATTTAATGTAGGGTTAATCTTATGAGTATAACGTAAACTGAAAATAGATATTTGTAAATATTAAGGGTGTGAATAGGAAAGAGAGGAGGAAGAAAGTTGGGTGCATGGGTGGGAGAGAGGGATGGGTGGTATGAATTACCATGTTCTTAAATCTGTATAGATAGAATGTATGAAATTTGTATAACTTAAATAAAACAAAGTGAAACAAATGGAGGATTGAGTTCATTGTACTAAACCAGTGTTAATTTCTCAGTGGTGATAATTATACTGTGATATATAAAATGTTAACAGTAGCGATAGTAAGGAATTAAGATATTTACAAAGATAATGTAGAAAGTCTATTTTGTATTTTCCTCTAAGTCAAAAAGTAATTCCAAATTTTGACCATTAGGTGGTCTTGCATAGCCTTGGTTGCAGAAGTTGCTGTAGAGGGTAGGGTAGGGTGGGAAATTGCATTTCAGAGATCAGGGAGATTAGAGTTCTCAATCTTCCAGAAATTCTCTCTAAATTAAAAAAACTGAGGAATAAGGGAATAAATAGATGCCTTCTATTTTAAGATATTGCAGAAGACTCGCTTGCTCCTAGGCAAGATGCTTTCCCTCTAGCTGGTGACCTTGGGCAAACTATCATCTCCATTTAGTCATCCACAGAAT
This sequence comes from Oryctolagus cuniculus, assembly GCF_964237555.1. Lineage (NCBI taxonomy): Eukaryota > Metazoa > Chordata > Mammalia > Lagomorpha > Leporidae > Oryctolagus > Oryctolagus cuniculus. Next base: position 164,738,455 of record NC_091432.1, read on the forward strand.
GAAGGAGTTGAAATGATACCTGATATTCCTTAGAGCAGAAAATCTTGTGAGTCTAAATTAACCTTGTTATTCAGCATTGGAAATCAGGTACTGTAAGAATACCCTTTGGATGCTAATGTGTTCTCCTTTCTCTGTAAAAAGCAGCAATGTTGACATTTCATGGGAAATGAATCCCAAGAGTTGGAAGAAATTCTGCAGCAGTGCCCCCTGAAGCTCATCTATATAAAATCGATACAATTTGTATGCTCAGAAACAGCACAGACATTCCTAAAATGTCAAGAATTATATATCGCTTAAAAATGTGGAAGTCACTGAAACATTATTTGGAAAATTAGATCATAAAAATGCATGTGTATAATGATAAATATTTTCTGACAAATATTTTAAATGGAGATTTGGTAGCATTTCTGATTATATCATAGAAGAGTATTATTTTATTAGACTTAAGTCACTGAAATAAGAAAAATATATCCAGGGCCAGCACTGTGGTGCAGCAGATTAAGCTGCCATCTGAAGTGCCAGCATCCCATATGGGCACTGGTTAGAGTCCCAGCTGCTCCACTTCCAATCCAGCTCTCTGCCATGGACTGGGAAAGCAGTAGAAGACGGCCCAAGTCTTTGGGCCCCTGCAACAGCGTGGGAGACCTGGAAGAAGCTCTTGGCTCCTGGTTTCGGATTGGCAGAGCTCTGGCCATTACGGCCGACTGGGGAGTGAAGCAGCAGATGGAAGCCCTCTCTCTCTCTGCCTCTGCCTTTCAAATAAATAAATAAATCTTTAAAAAAAGAAGGAATGAAAACAGGATAATGAAAAGAGTGAAGCTCTGTTTGTGTCATTTCACACAGGTAGTAATTTTCTGACCTATTTTATGGGATGCAATATACTCTGCTAAGAAATTTAAATTTACATATTTTGAACTACAATTAATTCTCAGCAAATTATTTCTTCCAAAGTTAATAATGTAAGAAGTTTTTAAAAATCTAATGCATTAATCACTAATAAATCCAATTTAAATAGCAAAGTCTAATATTAAAAGAGCAGTATGGTCACCAAACTAGCAAAAAATTAATACTGTAGATTCTTGTCCATTTGTATTTTTATCCCTATTTATCCTGGTCAAATAACTTCATTCTCAAGGTCTTATTTTATTAGCTGCAGTACAAAATAATATAGGCTATACATATAGGGTTATAATGAAGATTAAATGCAATAATGCACATAAAATTCTTGGCAGAGCATCTAGTAAATGTACTATATAGAAGGAAAATTAGCATTATATAAGTTTTAAACAGATAAATTATGTACACTTGTATGTGTGATGTGAGTGTATAAAAAAGGAAGAAAATAAAACAAAATATAAGCAAATGTTGCCTTTGTATAGAGGATAATAGTAATTATACCTTCTTTCATTGGATTTCTTTCTTTTGCCAAATTTCCTACAACACATATTTCTTCTATAATGAGAAAACATAGGTAATTTTATAAACCAAGCAAGGTAGATAAGGACTAAACCCACAAATGCGTTATTTTATAACTTCCTTTCCTTTTAATGATATTTATCTAGTCACTTCTGACCCAGGGAAAAAGACATATGGAGCTGGAAGGTTCATTTCCACTCGATCTTGGTTAAAGTTAGGTTGAGTGTGCAATGTGGCTTCATGGGCAGCACTGAAAAATACTCACAATTCCTGGGGGAGGTTGAAGAGTAAAAGTAGGAGACCTCCAAGTAGTGGCAGAATGAGACAGAACAGCCAGGAAAGGAAGCCCTAAGCGAGGGCCACTACCAAAACTCTCGGTGACCCGCAAGAGGCTGCCAGCGAGCATGAGAAGAAAGAACAGGTTGAGTTTTTGACTATGGGTTAGTCTGTATACAAAGCATCCACAGAAACTTTAAAAACACCTAGGGCCTATAAAGTGTGCTTGAAAGTCACAACTCCATCCCAGCCATGTGGAAAAATCTCAACCAACTGAAAAAGCAAAAAGTCATTTTGAATCTCCAAGAGAAGTGAGATCAAGGGGCAAGGGGCAGACTCCCACACTGCAGAGGAAGACAGGTGGATACAGAACCTGTCAACTCACCAGAGCAGGAAGTCGCCAGCAGAAGCCTTCACAGAAATCAGGGCCTGAACAAATCACTGGTGGCTCTGTGTGAACAGCTCAGGGTGAAACACTCCAGGGGAAACCGTGTCCCTGTGGGACCTCTGCTACTAAGTTCTCCCAGTGACTACCGGAGAAAAGGAACCAAGTACACTAGAGCATTTTGTTCTGCTTTAACAGTGTCTGCCTTCAGAAGAGCATATTTAACCAAGGCCTCACCTATTCCAGGGTTACCACAGCCTAAATGACCTGGGGGATGTGGCATACCCAGCTCCAGGCCCCTGCTGCCATCCTGTCCCACCTGAAGGAGTTGGAAACGCTAAGAAACAAGCGTGACATTCACGGAGCCGAGGCACAGGCTTAGTCAAGGACTGAGAACTAATGACAGCATGCTTTCTTTTCCTTCGCACCTCACCTCCACCACATTACTCAATGCCTGTGTACAGCAGTTTACTTTAGCCAGGACATCGTGTCCAGCTATCAGGAAAAATTACAAGGCACACTACTAGGCAAAAACACACACGTGGAAAAGACACAGCAGGCGTCAGAATCAATTCAGTTATGGAAGGGGTGTTGGAATTATCAGCCTAGGCATTTAAAACAGCTATGCTTGATATGCTGAGGACTGTAATTGATAAAGTTGATAGTAAATAAGAACAGATGACCAGGGGGCAGTGTTGTGGCACGTTGGTTTGAGCCTCCATTTGCAATGTTCACACCCCATATGGAAGTGCGTAGTTTGAGTACTGGCTCCTGGGCTTCCAATCCACCTTCTTGCTAACACATTCTGGCAGGCAGCAGATAATGGCTAAGGTGCTTGTGTCTCTGCTACCTATGTGAGAGAACCTGATTGGGTTCTGGGCTCCTGGCCTTGGATTGACTCAGCCTGTTTGTTGCAGGAATTTGATATATAAATCAGCACATGGAAGAGATTCTCTCTCTTTCACACATGCACACACACACACACACACACACATTCTCTCTGTCATTCTATCTTTCAAGTAGATGAAAATAAATAAAAATATACATTAAAAAAAAACAGAAGACCAATATGAAAAGAGAGATGTAATTCTAAGAACAGAAATGAAGAATGCCTTTGATGGGCTCATTATTAGACAACACAGTTGAGAAAAGAAGTTACATGTGAGCTTGAAGATGTCTCAACAGAACCCTTAAAAATTCATAAAACAGAGAAAAAAAGATGGCAATAACAAAACAGAATATTTAAGAACTGTGTGTGGGACAACTACAAAAGTTGAAACACATAAAGGGAATATCAAACAGAGAAGAAAGAAAGAAACAAAATAAATGTTTGAAACAATACTGACTGTGAATGTGCCCAAATCAATGTCTGATACCAAACCACAAACCTAGGAAGTGTACACAATATTAAATAAGAAAAATTCAAAATGAAAACAAAACATCAGGTAGGTCCATCATTTTCAAACTACAGAAAATTGATGATTTTTTAAAATGTTATAGGAAGTCAAAGCAGGAAAGAAAGCCTTTATACAGAGAAGAACAAAAGTAAAACCTACATATGACTTCTTTTCAGAAACCATGCAAGCAACAAAAAAGTAGAGTGAAATATTTCAGAGGCTGAGAGTAGAGAATCACCAATCCAGAATTTTGAACTCTGCAAAAGTGAAGAAAATACAGAAACTTTCCCAAACAAAATTTGAGAGAATCTGTTACCAGTAGAACAGACTTGCAAGAAGTACTTAAGGAATATATATATATATATATATATTTTTATTTTTGACAGGCAGAGTGGACAGAGAGAGAGAGATACACAGAGAGGTCTTCTTTTTCTGTTGGTTCACCCTCCAATGGCCGCTGCGGCCAGCACGCTGCATCTGGCGCATTGCACTGATCCAAAGCCAGGAGCCAGGTGCTTCTCCTGGTCTCCCATGCAGGTGCAGAGCCCAAGCACTTGGGCCATCCTCCACTGCACTCCCGGGCCATAGCAGAGAGCTGGACTGGAAGAGGAGCGACTGGGACAGAATCCGGCGCCCCAACTGGGACTAGAACCCAGTGTGCCGGCACTGCAAGGTGGAGGATTAGCCTATTGAGCCGTGGTGCCAGCCTATTTTTATTTTTCCTACTTTAAATTTTGTTTTGAACTACAAATAACAATTGTTTATATGTACAGGATAAAATCTGATGCTCTGATCCATGTAGACATTGAAGAAAAATTCCATCAAGCTAATGAACATATCTATCACCTCACCAACTTAGCTTTTTTTGTGGTAAGAGCATTAATAACCTAGTCTTTTGGCAGTGTTGAAATACATAATACATTATTGCTTTCAGAGGTCACCACCCAGTGGGAAATTTATTTCCACAGCTGAACTAAGACTTTGTATCATTTTATCAACATCTTCCACTTACCCCACCACTCCTCTTCCCCTACTTCTGGTAATCACCTTTCCAGTCTGTTTCTATAACACCAACCTTTTTAGATTCCACATATGGGAGAAATTACACAATGTTTGTCTTTGTGTGCTTGGTGTATCTGAATTAGCAAAATTTCCTCCAGTTCTATCCACATTATCACAAATCACACAATTTGCTTCTTTTAAAATGTTGTATGGTATTTCATCGTGTGTATGTATATTATACCTCATTTTCTTTATATATTTATACACTGATGAACATTTAGGTTGCTTCCATATCTTGGATATTGTAAGTGATATGAAACAAACACAGGAGTGCAGGTATCTCTTTGACAAACTGATTTTAATTTCTTCAGATATATACCAAGAAGTGAGATTGCTGAACCATATAGTAATTCTATTTTAAAGGGAACCATTATACATTGTTAATAGGAAAATAAGTTAGTATATCCATTTTGGAAAATAGTATGAAGGTTCTTCAGAAGGAAAAAAACCACACAAACAAGTTCCTTATGGAGAAAGAAGTTGATATAATTCAGAAACTTAGATTTACAAAAGAAACCAAGGATATCAAAAATGAAGAACATAATTGTTAAATCATACATATGACCAGTCGTGAACATTTTAATGCAAATATATATTTTGAAAAAAATATACATGGATTTCAAAAATTTTTTCAACAAAATATACTTTTTAAAAAAAGATTTTATCTTATCTATTTAAAAGTCAGAGTTACAGAGAGAGAGAAGGAGAGGCAGAGAGAGAGAGAGGGAGGGAGAGAGAGAGGGAGAGAGAGAGAGGGAGGGAGAGAGAGAGGGAGAGAGAGAGAGAGAGGTCTTCCATCCGCTGGTTCACTCCCTAATTGGCCACAATGGCCAGAACTGTGCCATTCTGAAGCTAGGAGCCAGGAGCTTCCTCCAGGTCTCCCACATGGGTGGAGGGGCCCAAGGACTTGGGCCATCCTCTACTGCTTTCCCAGGTCATAGCAGAGCTGGATTGGAAGTGGAGCAGCCAGGACTCGAACTGGCACCCAGATGGGATGCCAGCACTGCAGGTGGCAGCCTTACCCACTACACCACAGTGCCGGCCCCCAAAATACACTTTTTAAATTCTATTGTTATGTACTTTTTAAAGTCTCCTTATATTAATTCAACTGTATCAAGAATCACTTTGATCTTTCTCCCTTTCTCTTTCTCTGTCTCCTTCTCTCTGCCTCTCAATAACCATAAAACAAAGCAGAACAGAACAAAACAAAACAACCTGTAAATCTCAGGCCAGTCATGATGGTGCAGAGGGTTGTTGGCAACCCATAACGGAGCAGATGTTGTGATGCTGGCATCCCATAACGAAGCAGAGTTCAAGTTGCTCCACTTCTGATCTAGCTCCCTATTAATGTGCCTGAGAAAGCAGCAAAGATGATCCAAGTACTTGGGCCCCTGCCACTCTTGTAGGAGACCAGGATAGAGTTTCAGGCTCCTGAATTCAGTCTGACACAGCCACAGCTATCGTGGCTATTTGGGGAGTGAATAAGAAGATGGAAAAACTCTCTCCCCATCCCTTTCCTGTCCCCTCTCACTCTCACTCCCTCTCTCTCTCTCTGTCTGTCTCTGTCTCTCTGTCATTCTTTCAAATAATAAATTTTTAAAATTCAGATAATGTGATACTGGTAAAAGAATAGAGGAATAGATCAGTGAACAAAAGAGACTGCAGACATACACACACATACACACATGATTCTATACACACACAAGCACAATTCCAGAAACAGATACATCCACATGTGTAGATACTCCTGGAAACAAACATACACACAGACACCTGCTCCCACAAACAGACAGACATATACACCCTATTCACATAATATACAATTGATTTTGAGCAAAGGCAATACAATGAAGGAAAGATGGACTTTTCAACAAATGATGCTGAACCTAAAGAATAAAATGAATCTAGATACAAACTTTACTCCCATCAAAAAATGAACTGTAAAACACAAAACTATAAAATTCCTAGACTATAATAAAGGAGAAAACATAGATGACCACCTTGGGAGTGGAAATCCGTTAGACACAACACCAAAGTCACGAACTATAAAAGAAATAATAAATCAAATTTGATTAACACTAAAAATTTCTGTTCTGTGAGAGACTCTGTTAAAAGACTAAAATGACAAACTGAAGACTGGATGAACATAATTATGACATATGTAATAAAAGACTCACCCGAATTACTCAAATAACTTTTAGAACTCGACAATAAGAAAACATACAGACCAGCTCCGCGGCTCAACAGGCTAATCCTCTGCCTGTGGCTCTGGCACCCAGGTTTTAGTCCGGTTGGGGCGCCGGATTCTGTCCCGGTTGTTCCTCTTCCAGTCAAGCTCTCTGCTGTGGCCCGGGAAGGCAGTGGAGGATGGCCCAGGTCCTTGGGCCCTGCACTCCCATGGGAGATCAGGAAGAAGCACCTGGCTTCTGGGTTCAGATCGGCGCAGCGCACCAGGCATAGTGGCCATTTGTGGGGTAAACCAACGGAAGGAAGACCTTTCTCTCTGCTCTGTCTCACTAACTCTGCCTGTCGAAAGAAAAGAAAAGAAAAGAAAAGAAAAGAAAAGAAAAGAAAAGAAAAGAAAAGAAAAGAAAAGAGAAAAGAAAAGGAAAAGGAAAAGACAAGACATACAAACCAATTTAAAAATGGCCCAAAGATCTTAACAAATGCTTAACCAAAGAAGATATTCAGATAAAAAATACACATATAAAAAGATGCTCCACATCCTATGTCACTAGAGAAACACAATCAAAAACACAAGACATCATTACACAACTATTGGAATGACCCAAATCCAGAACACTGACAACACCAAATACTGGCAAGTATATGGAGCAACAGGAATTCTCATTCATTGACGGTGTGAATGTAAAATGGCATAGCTACTTTGGAACACAATTTAGGAATTCTTATAAAATTAAATGTACAGGGCCGGGGCCGTGGCTCACTAGGCTAATCCTCTGCCTAGCGGCGCCAGCACACCAGGTTCTAGTCCTGGTCAGGGTGCCAGATTCTGTCCCAGTTGCCCCTCTTCCAGGCCAGCTCTCTGCTGTGGCCAGGGAGTGCAGTGGAGGATGGCCCAAGTACTTGGGCCCTGCACCCCATGGGAGACCAGGAGGAAGCAACTGGCTCCTGCCATCGGATCAGCGTGGTGCGCAGGCCGCAGCACACCGGCCGCGGCGGCCATTGGAGGGTGAACCAATGGCAAAGGAAGACCTTTCTCTCTGTCTCTCTCTCTCACTGTCCATTCTGCCTGTCAAAAAAAAAATTAAATGTACTTTTTTCCTGCCAGAAATCTTTAAGATATACAAACTTCATGCATTTCATAAAAGCAAATTTAGGAACACAGTGATTCTTCCCACTCTACCCACCCTCCCACCTGCACTCCCATCCTTCTTCCTCTTCCCTCTCCTATTCCCATTCTTATTCTTTTCAAAGATCTATTTTTTTTTTTTTTGACAGGCAAAGTGGACAGTGAGAGAGAGAGAGACAGAGAGAAAGGTCTCCCTTTTCCGTTGGTTCACCCTCCAATGGCCGCTGCAGCCAGCGTGCTGCGGCTGGCACACTGCGCTGATCCAAAGCCAGGAGCCAGGTGCTTCTTCATAGTCTCCCACGTGGGTGCAGGGGCCCAACCACTTGGGCCATCCTCCACTGCACTCCCGGGCCACAGCAGAGAGCTGGACAGGAAGAGGGGCAACTGGGACAGAATCCAGCACCCCGACCGGGACTAGAACCCGGTGTGGCGGTGCCACAAGGCGGAGGATTAGCCTAGTGAGCCATGGCGCTGGCCTCAAAGATCTATTTTCAACTAACTTTATACACAGAAGATTAATCTTACACTAAGTAAAGAGTTCAATAACTAGTGTAAAAAAAAATCCGTTCCTCAACAGTCAAGACAAGGGCTGTTGAAAGTCATTGCATCTCCAAGTGTTAATTTCACTTCTATAGATTACCTTTTAATGTTCCATTAGTTACCACAGATCAGGGAGAACACATGATATTAGTCTTTATGAGACTGGCTTATTTCACTTAAGTAGAGTGTTTTCCAGTTGCATCTATTTTGTTACAAACAATAGGGTTTCATTTTTTTTTTTTACCATTGTGTTGCATTTCATGGTGTACATAACCCATAATTTCTTTATCCAGTCTTCAGCTTCCAGACATCTGTGTTGACTCCATATCTTAGCTATTGTGAATTGAGTGGCAGTAAACATGGAGGTACAGATAACTCTTTCATATGCTGTTTTCAACTTCTTTGGGTAAATTCCCAGGAGTGGCATGGTTGGGTCATATGGTAGATGTCAATTCAGATTGTTCCGGTATCTGCAGACTGTCTCTCACAGTGGCTGCACCAGTTTACATTCCCACCATTAGTAGATTAGGGTACCTTTCCCCGCCCCGCATCCTTGTCAACATTTGTTGTTTGTTGATTTCTTGTATGAGAGCCATTCTAACTGGCATGAGGTGAAACCTCATTGTGGCTTTGATTTGCATTTCCCTGATGGCTAGTGATCCTTAGCATTTTTTCATGTGTCTTTTGGCCACTTGGATTTTCTCTTTTGAAAATGCCTTTTCAATTGCCCAATTAAATGTACTCTTACACATAAGATCTAGCAATTGTACTTCTTGGTATTTACTCAAAGGAATGGAAAACGTATGTCCACATACAAACATGCACATGATGTTTACAGCAGCTTCATTCACAACTGCCAAAATGTGAAAGCAACCAAGATGCCCTTCAGCCGGCAAATGGATAAACCATCAGCTATCCACAACACTACTCAGCACAAACAAAAGAATGAGCTATCAGCCATGAAATGACAAAGAAACTTACACGTTCAATACTAAGTGAAAGAAGCCAGCGTGTATAAACTACAGACTACATGCTTCTCACTATGTGATACTCTGAAAAGGGTAAAACTACAGACACAGTCAGAATAGTGGAAGTTTCCAGGGTTAGGGAAGATGGCACGATGAACAAACACAGCCCAGAATCTACAGCAGTGAAAACACTTGGTACGGCACTATAATGGTATATGCATTTCACCATACATCTGCCCAATCCCACAGAGTATATTACACTAAGAATGAACCCTATGGTAAACTCTATAATTACATGTGATTGTAGGTTAGTCAACTGTAACAAATATACCATGCTGGTGGAGGGTGCTAACAATGAGGGAGGTCATGCATTTTGGGGAACAGGGGCATTTGGAAATCTCTGTACCTTCTAATCATTTTTGTTTTGAACATAAAACTTCTAAAAAATAAGTCTATATAAAAATCTACTGGGTACCTTAAAGAGAAAATATAATTAGAGTTTCCTGTGACAAACGAATATTGCCATGCCACTGATTATTCTTGAGGTCTTTTTCCCAGTCATGCTCACAGTTTAATAATTATTTTTGTTTCTTTCCAGCATTTTGTGAAGAGACTCCGGACACTGATAAGAATACAAACATTCAAAAGATTAGATGAGGAACTTCCTATTTACACTTTCTACATGTAACAAAAACCTCGATTACCCTTTATGAGTTATTCATGTTGTTAGACAAACAATTATAAAACTAACCCCTTGCAAAGAGCACTGGCCATAACCCCACATAACTGCTAGGTAGACTGGGAGCAACCTCCACTGCCCTTAGCTCTGGGATCATGTGCTTCCCTGAACAGAGCTGGATGCTACTGAGCTACCACTCATCACTGGCACATATTTTTCCAGGGCAGTTAAAATACTCATGCTTACCCAACCGCTTGTACTACTACTTCATCTTCCCCAGGGGCCAATTTGCCTCAGCTGACCATGGTGAAAAGCACAGCCAGTGGCCACAAGAGAGAATCAAGCTGACGCAGTAACTAAGGATGAAATCTATGACTTGGTTTCATTGAATTCAGGAACCAGAATCCTTGAACCAGACGGCTGTCCACCAGCCAAGTCACAAAAGCAGTAGGGCTACCGAGCTGCACAGTATGAACTGGTAGTCTGTGAACAGAATTAAAAATACAATTTAATTCCACTCACTTGTATTTTTAGGAATATGGAGGGGCTATTTACTGGTAAATATTAAGTGAATTATTAAGGGCTACTAACTGTGTTGTTACTAAATTAACTTAGTACATTGCCAGAGTTTACCAAGGATTCATGCTATATTTTTCTCAAATGAGTTAGTGCCAGCAATGCTTGGCAACATTTGAAAGTTCCCATTGGGCATGCCCCACATATAAATAGAATTCCTGCACATTTGGTAGCAGAGACTTAGGAGGGAGCCTCACCACTGTCAATGTGAGTTGGTCAGGTTTTTAATTACTTCTAATTTTCCTTTTTAATTATAAATTATAAATTCTTCTTGGTTTAGCATCTTCATTATGGATTTAGAATGTTGTGGGTTGTTCAGTTAATACGGGCGACTACTGTGTGAGGGATTAGGCTAGGCCCAAGGCTGACATCTTTATATGCTCATTTGCTGCTCTAACACCCTTTTGAGAAAGATAAGGCTACCATTCTCATTTTATGTAGGAGGAAACAAAGGCACAGAGAACCTAAATAACCTGCCTAAAACCATAGGGCCGAGAACTGCAGAGTCAGGAATTACAGATCTTCACTGTGTCGGGGCAGGAAGGCATCAGCAAACTTTCTCTGAAAATGGTCAGACACGAAGTATTTTCGTCTCTGCTGTGATAGCCCTAAAGCTGGCATAAGCACTATCGAAACAAATGGGCATGGCTATGTTTAAATAAAGCTTTATTTACAAAAACAGGCAGCAAGCAGACCTTGGCCTGTGAACTGTAATTTGCTGGCTCCTTCTCCAGAGCCCTCACTCTTAACTGCCATGCCATTAACATTTGCTTCCCAACTTCCACTGAGGCACATACACAGATTAGGAGATGAGAATTCTCTGTTATACCGAGATGCAAAATCTTTCTGATTCAAGTGTCAATCATCTATACCCTCATTGGTAAAAATGATAATAAAATAGGTGCCTGTACAGAATTAAATTCACTGGCAATGTGAAGAAAGGTAGTTTGTCATTTTTTTTTTAGCTGTAACAGATTATCAAAGTGAGCACAGAAAGATGAGTTAAATTTATATTACAATGTTCTAAGATATGAAGATTATACATAAGTTTATTATTTTAAAGTAAGAACGCAATCTCTATGTATTTGGCCTCAATGTTTTATATGTGGTTGGAACACAAGAGGCAGGGAGGGCAAGGGGTCTTTTTAGCCACTTAGAATTTCTGCAGAATCCCCAACATGAAGGGACAAGCCAGGGAAGCTTCATACAGCTCTCAAACGGCAGCAGCAAGGACAGAGGACATTTTCTATGCAGCCACAACCTAACACAATGGCTGCCATGAAGGACAGTTGCAAACTATGCGTTGAAATCCTAGGTCCTTCCTAAACTATGAGTTTTTAAGTCCTTCCAAAACTAAGAGTTGAAATCCTAAGTCCTGCATGACTACATTTGAAGATAGGACCTTTAAAGAGACAAGGTTAAATGAGGTCAGTTGGGGTGAACCCAGCCCAATAACACTGGTATCCTTATAAGAGGAGGAAAAGACATCAAGTTGCACATTCTTATGCACTCTCTTTCCTCCTAGCCCCTTGCACACAGAGAAAAAGCCAAGGGAAGACCCAGAGAGAAGGTAGCCATCTGCAAGCCAGGAAAATGGGCCTCACCAGAAACCAATCCTCTCGGCCCCTGGATACTGGACTTCCAACCTCCAGAACTGTGAGAAAATTAATGGTGTTGTTTAAGCCACCTGGTCTATGATATTCTGTTATGGCTGTTGTCTCACATAATGAATACAGTCCCGACTTTTGAAATTTCACAAGCTATTAGTCAGTTACACACTTACAATCTGTTGACTAAGTATACATAAATAAATATATAAAATATTTTCACAGGGGGCTACAAAAATTCATGGAAAATGTTCATTATCTTTTAATTCCATTTTCCAAGAATTTTTGAAGCTCCTCATACAAAAGCATGAAACTAATTAGGCATAATAAATTCAGTAACACCTGTATGTTACTAGTCACACAATATATAAATATCTTTGGGGGGAATTGTAAAAATATTTGAGAGATATTATTTCATTGTAAAAATATTTGAGAGGTATTATTTTATTCACCGTCAACTCCCTTACAAGTTATTCCAATGACCCCTTGGTATGCTCAATCGCAGAGATGGGAATCATCTATTCAAGGCTCTTCAATGTCTCACTAAACTAGCACTATTCTGGACTAGGTCCCACCCCCACAGCTGCCTCGCTTCACTGAGGGCACGGCACAAACAGAAGAAAGTGTGTCGATCACACTTTGAGAAAATGCCATCATTACAACGATCTCATGAGCCAGCACAGATTTTGAAGAGATGTGATGGCAATGGAATTAAAAACTGACCTGTTGCTATATAATTGACCACATTTGAGGCTTATGTGCCTGACTGAAGGCGCATTGGGGAGAAGCACCAACATCTACAACTTAAACTTCTGTGTAAACCCCTTGTGGCATTTATAATTGTAAGAGCTCAGTTAGCATCGTTTATCAGAAAAAAGGTCCAAACTGTGAGTTTCCAAAGTGGGCTCACCATCAATACCATCTGAGGAGTTTTGAACAGAACACGGAACCAACCCTACCCTGAGCGTGTCTGAGGACTGGCTATCCAAGGACCTGCACTTCCACGATGATTCTTCTACAGTTCTGATCTGGTCATTTCAGTGCCATGTCTCAGATCCGCATTTGACAGTCATGCTAGATGAATATGACCAACGGTCTCAACGAATGGCCACTGCATATCCCCTCTCTTTGCAGCCCCCCCTCCCCACTCTTGCTGTGAATTCATGAGAGTGATTTGCTTTGGCCAACAGAATTTTTTAGCAAACTCGATGGAAGTGAAACGTAGAAAATTGTGTGTCTACATGTTTCTATTTCCACCCCTCAACCCTGAGGCTGCAATGAGAATATCTTGGGTTAACCTGCTGGGAGGATAGAAGAGGTACATGGAATAGAAATGAGTCATTCCCCCCAAGTCCAAACTAGACCAGCCAGCCACCACCCTATGCATCAACTGACTGCAGATGCATAAGGAAGCACAGTTAATATCCATCAGGACCAAGCCAGATCAGCAGACTAACCCAGTCATATGTAGACTGGGAAGAAATAATAGATGGCAATTATCTTAAGCCACTAAAAACTGAGGTGGTTTTGTCCACACCAGAGCTAAGTGACAGAACAACTAAGGTGCTGAGTGACTGTGGGGAGAGCATCTGCATTCATAATGTCAGACTCCTGTTGAAATCTTTCATTTCCACTCTGCTTTGTCAAAGGCAGAGAGAGATTTGCCATCCACGGGTTTGCTCTCCAAATGCCTGCAAAGCCAGGAACTCGGTCCAGATCTATCTCCCGCATGGCTGGCAAGCACCCAAGTACTTGAGCCATCCTCTCCTGCCTCCGAGACATGCTTTATCAGGGAGCTGGAGTCAGGAGAAGAGCCGCGACTCAAACTCAGGACACTGATATGGGATGTGGGCCTAACGCCCAGCCCTTCATTTCTAATGTGTAGGATGATATTGAGATAAGAAAAGGAGACTTGTCAAGGTCAAGTGTCTGAGAAATGATAAATTAAAGCTTAGTTGAGATTTTTTTTTTTTTTTTTTTGCTATAGGATTCCAAAGCCTTTGATATGAATCAAGATAAATCTTCCAAAGGAAGCATTTGTATGCAGTGTTTCCCAGAGTCATTTAACCACAAAACCTCCTCTATCTCACCCCCCATGCTAACAATCATACAGAACGAATATCCCAGAGAGTACACTTTGGAGCACTGTTTAAGATAAATTGATCTTTTTCCTGTTTTGGTGCTTTTCCACAGGAAATAAATGTACTTAAGACGTGAAAATTATAGGAGGAGGAAATGGGGTTAAATAAATTCAAGCAAGGATTTGCCAACCATGAGAGTTCTCCAAAGACAGATTATCTGGCCTATGGAGCAGTGGCTTCTAGCCTCAGGAGTAAAAGCATTCAGAGGGACATGAATCTGAGACTTAGAGGGTTTTTGTGCTGACTCATTACCTTGCCTGACCTCCTTATCCTCAAATGAAGAAAACTGAGATTCAGTTACAGGAAGTGTGAGAGTTAATTTTGTATGTCAGCTTGGCTAGGCTACAGTGCTCTGCTGGGTGGTGTGTGATCAAACACTAACCTCAAGGCTGCTGTGAAGGAATGTTGAAGTGTGATTTAACTTTAAAATCAGTAATATTCTGAGTAGAGTCGAGTAGTCTCCATAATGCAGGTGGATCTTATCCACTCAGGTGAGGGCCTGAAGATCAAAGACTGAGGTTTCCTAGAGGAGGAGGAATTTTGCTTGGAGACAGCAACAGACACCTTGCCTGAGTTTCCAGCCTGTGGACCTGCCCTACAGATTTTAAACTTGCCAGGTCCCATGACCATGGAAGCAAATTTCTAAAAATTAACATTCTCTCTCCTTCTCCCCTTGAAGACAGAGAGCTAGCATGATGTTTAAAAAGTTCCCAATACTGGAGGATGTGTGGGATTAGGGATGCTCAAGTCAAATATTCTTAAATCAAAAAAAAAAATAATAAAAAAAAATAAAAATCTGACCCACTTGTGGTCACAAACATTTTGGATAAGGGGCACCCAACCCTTGTCCACACGCATAGCCCTCCCATTGGTTCTCCTTCTTTGGAGAGCCTTGACTAACACAAGCAGATGTCATGTCAAATGTCATCTATATTTCATGCCAGTACTAGAGTATAAAAACCCAGCACTTCCGCCCTGACTGCTTCCTGACTTCCTGAAACTTGCCTTGGGTCAATCACGGTGTCAGGTTTCCCAGATTTCCCGTTTGGGTCCTCCAAGGACTCTTCAGGCAGTCAGCTGAGGCCCAGGCTCATAACTGCATTACAGTGACAGCCAGGCAGTGACATTACTAGTATTACCTTGTTAAGAGGGGCAGATGTTGAGTCACCTTAGGTGGCACAGTAGTTCTGTAGCTGTGTACTGCTGGTAAAGAACTCACAGTCCCTTATGAGCCACACTGACCCAACTTGGCAGGGCCCCAGCACCTATTTATGGCCTGAAATACAGGGGGAGAGGTCACAGGAGGTAGCTGTCTCTTCTGGAATTGAGTCAGACGATAACAATCCAGGTCAGAGTTAACACAACATCTGATTTACTGCACCAGGATCCGCCGATGACTACGCAGCAGCCGAGTGTTCTGCAATTCCTATGCTGATATCCAATATCTAGTCATTTAGTAAAAAGGGAAGAAATGGAGAGACCTCTGAGAAGGTAGACTATACAACAGGAGAGACAAGACAAAAGCCCCAGGGGAGTGCAGTGGTGGTGGGAACACAGACCTGGACCATCTGCCCCACTAGTGAGGTGCTCTGTCCACAGGTTGTCAGAGACTTCTCACACCATAGCAATGACCAGCGTAACTATCCCTTCAGGACAAATGCTTATCACACTTGCATTTCCTGCTCCTAGTGCAATGCCTGGAACATAGCAGACACTTAATAAAACGTTCACTGAGTGAAGGAGCCAATTTCACGTCCATTGAGCTGAGCGAACCCAGCATGATCCAGCACCTGAGAATATCTGCTCTAAACTAGCCAGGAAGTACAGACAGAACTGTTGAGTTCTAAAAAAACTTAGTGCCAGAGTTCAATTGTGTGTGTGTGCATGTGTGTGTGCATGTGTATGTGTGCATGTGCGTGTGTATGTGTGCAGCAGTCCGCTGGGGCTTTCCTCATGACGTACACAGATTGAACGGCTGAGACAACAGGAATCTCTTTCCCAGCGGTCAAGGAGGCTGCAAGTCCGGGGCCACGGTGTTCTAAGTCTCTCTCTGTGGCTTGTAGATGCCATCTTTTCTCTGCGCCTGCATGTGGTTTCCATCTGTACCTGGTTGTGTTCTCAGTCTCTTACTTTTAGATGGACACCAATTATACTGGATTAGCTCCCACTCTAATGGCTTCATGAAACTCAGTTACCTCTTTAAAGACTCCATTTCCAAATACAGTCACATGCTGAAGCGCTGGGGCTTAGAACTTTAGCGTAAAAAATTGGGGGGGGGGATATAAATACACACACAAGATATACGTAGTATATATGTAAATCCTTTTACAACTTGAAGATCAGGAAGGGACTTTGCTGACATCTGTTCTCTTAACATTTTTTTGTCTGGCTACTTAGATCCCTTTGTTTTTTACTTCTTTTTAAAAACTTATTTTCCATTTTATTTGAAAGGCAAAGAGACAGAAAGACATACAGAAGGAGATCTACCATCTAGCGCTTTATGCCTCCTATGTTTGCAGCAGCCAAGGTTAGGCCAGGCTGACGTCAGGAGTCTAGAAATCCATTCCATGGCCATGACCAAGTCATAATCTTCTTAACTGGAAGTGAAGCAGCCAGAACTCAAATCAGACTCTCTGATATAAAATGTGCACATTCAAAGTGGTGATTTAATCACTGTGTCACATGCTCACCCCTAAGTCCCATCTTCGTGAAAGGAAATGATCTACAAGGCACACTCTGTGTATTTTTCCCCTAATTAATAATTAATAACCTTCAGGCCAGTGAATTAATTTCTTTTATTTCAAATTTGTTATTTCTCCTTTTAAGATTCCTAAGAGCTGAAAGAAACAGGAATGTAAGAATCTAGAAGTAGCCCACAGAGAAGTTACTGAGTCTGAGCTCCTTGGTTGGGCTTCCCTCTGGGTAGTGTAGGTTACCTGCATTCGTCAGTTTTTCAGCACTGTAACTAAGATACCTGACAGAAGCTACCTATGAAGGAAGAAGGTATATTTCTGGCTCACAGTTTCGGAGATTCACAGTACAAGATCAAGCAGCCCCATTTGTCTGGCATCTGATGACAGCAGTGGTTGCAAAATGAGTTCAGAGGGAAGATCACTTGGTGAGCCAGGAACAGAGAGACAGCACACTTGTCGTATGTCTTTCAGGTGGCCTCCCTAAAAAACCTCTGATTTAATTATGCAAGTCCCACCTTACCAATCTAATCCAATCTAATCAATGTCTAAGGCAACACTTTCAGACATCATAACTGGATCACATTCAATTCTTAATCCATTAACTCAGGACTCTGGGGATTGAGGGCACCCAAACCATAAACCATAATGATAACCTATATGACCTGGCATATGATAGCCATTCTGAAGATATGTTGCTAAAATAAGGAAAAGTACCTCATGCTAGGCTCCTATTTTCATGGTTCAGAAACATATTTGACCCCTAACGATATACATGAAATTTGTTCCCTTTATATAAATTAAATAACAATAGTAATAAATAAAGCATAGGACAACTCATGCCAGGCTCATTGTACCTTTTTTTTTAATCCTTTTCAAACAACTTATTTTTTGAGAGTCAAAGAGATAAAAAGGTATATAAATAGAGAAAAGCTCCTATTCGCTGGTTCTCTTCCCAAATGCCTGCTGCAGCTGTGATTGGGCCAACTTGAACTGAAGCTAGGAGCTGGAAATTCAGCGTAGGTCTCCCACTCGAGTGGCAGGGACCCAGCTGCCTGAGCCACCACCTGCCGTCTCTCAGGGTGTGCATTAGAAGGAAGCTGAAATCAGGAGCAGAGCCAGGACTTGAACTCAGGTCCTCTACCATGGAAACAGGCATTCCAGTTGGCATCTCAATTGTTAAACACCTTCCCTGTGCCTTTAACTTTTCAGAACACACGTATGTCTAATTACTTATTTCCTGGTGTTTCAACAAATTTGTGCTGGTAGCCATTCAAGTTAAAATGGCAGATGAAAGTTTGTAGAACAGTATCTACACATAAACAAAAATCAAGTGGCATCAATCTATGAGACATTTAGAGATGAACTCCAAGGACAAATACACCAGCAACCAATCACAGAGCTCCCTTATCCTCCACCCCCTTGCAAGAACAGTATATTCCAGTGTCATGCACCTGTCAGGGTTATCCTGGCTCCTGACACAGTCTTTGCCCTGGCCCCAGAGGCACCAACAGGAGCCAAGTGAGGGCACTTGGTTACTCTTCGGTGCCCTTCTTGTCTAACACCACCCAGACATTCCTGTGATGGGCCAGCAGTCTACTGACAAGATCCTGCTGCTGAAACTCTTGACAATTTCATGTCTGACACTCCATATCTGACCTATGACTGGTTATTTGACTCTGATCCTTGAGTGAATGATTCTGACCTGGCCGACCTCTTGGATTGCGTCTCTGAACACAGACCACATATACAGTTAGTTTTTGGGATTCACATTTCCAAACTTCTCAATCAGTTGGGGAACAAAAATTTTCAGAAAAGGAAATCCCATCTATATCAACCATGTACAGATTGTTTTTGGTGGCTGTCATTGTTCCTTGAACAATAGAGTTGTAAACAACCTATTGATGATTTCAAGTGTATAGAATTGTATAGGTTAGATGCAAATGCCATGCATTTTATATAATGGTTCCTGGAACAAATCCCCTGTGGATACAGAGGGATGACTGCTTTAGTCCTGTTGTGACCTGGTTGTCCTGTTGTGATCTGTCTGTGAGGCAGGGCGGAAATAAGCAATTACCACAACGTGGTGACTAATCTATCCGCTCATTCAGAACAGAATGGAAAGAAAACTAGACTCCACATTCTCCCTAGTGGGATGATGGGATCTTGATCAATTCTCTGTAGATGGTTCAGTAACTGCTTGAAAACTTTCATTCTGTCCTGCCAAGGCCCAGAATACCACCTGCCTGCACTCCCTACCATCATCACACAGTTTCACATCACAAGAGGTGGTGAAACATGTGACATGATGAACGCTGAACTTAGGGTCTTAGAGACCAAGGTTCGAAACTCAGTTCCATTATAGCTACATTCTCTAAGCCGGTAACTAAGCCGTCTTTTTCAGACATGCAGATCAGAATACCAGCACTGAATGCTGAAAGAAATTCTGTGAGGATGAAAGAAGGAATCATTCCGTCCAAAGAAAGCAACGTGTATTCACTGGGGGCATGGAGGGAGCCAGGAACAGTTCTAAACTCGGGGATAGATATTACTGTCAACATTTCTGGGGAACTTTTTCTAACAGTGTTGGGGGGTGATGAGTAGACAATAATTAAGGAGAAAATAATGGACAGAAGGAAAGATGATGAGGAACTGAGCGTGTGAGTCTACAAGGTCATTATTTTAATTTGACACATTTGGGTCTTATTCTCTCATGGCAAACGGTTGCAGATGATTTGAGTAACAGCATGGTAGGGGGATACTTGTGTATTAAGGGATCACTTAGGTTGGTGTGTTGTAAAAGAGCGGTAGATGAGAGAGGAAATTAGAAGACGGTTAGGAGTCTACGGCAGGGCCCAGGGGAGTAAGACGGACGGTCTGAGCCAGAGTGACAGCTGGAAGCTGGAGACAAGTAGATGGAACAAGGGAACAATGATTTTAGGCAAAGCCACTAGGATTCACTAATAGATTAGCTGTGGCCAGCGCTACAGTACACTACCCACACTGTTCCTAAACATGTGTTGATTTGGGGGTACTGCACAGAGGCAACCTCAAAAACAGAGATCCAACGGAATGAGTTTCTATCCAGGCACAGATTCTAAAATCAGGACAGAGTGGCTCTAACCCAGATGTGCAGCATCACCTTACCACAGAGCTCAGTACCACAGCCAACAAGATGAGACCAGAACTCAAAAGTCATAATATGGCTAAAGAAGGGACAGATCAACCAAATGGGACTGCCCAGATATACATAAAAAGAAACACATAAAAAAGAGAATTATAGAAGCAAAAGCTGACTGTGCCCTTCCAAATACCATCCAGAATATGGGGAACGTTTGCCAAATGATTGCCCTTATTACGGTCCCACTGGCAGGGCCATCACTTTTGTAGGGACTGATAACAGAAAACTGCAGCCAACTGATTCCGAGAACCCTGGAGCTTTGGCAAGATAAGCCTTCTTGTGGAGGTGGATGCAACTGCCTGGTAAGTATGGCAGGCAGTAACAAGGGAAACCTGGCCCTTGCAGTTACAAAGAAATAGCCATTAACAGGAGAGAAGGCATCCAAACAAAAGGGCAGAAACAGCTCTCTGCTGTGGCCAGGGAGTGCAGTGGAGGATGGCCCAACTCCTTGGGCCCTGCACCCCATGGGAGACCAGAAGAAGTACCTGGCTCCTGCCTTCGGATCAGCGTGGTGCACCGGCCGTGGCGGCCATTGGAGGGTGAACCAACGGCAAAGGAAGACCTTTCTCTCTCTCTCTCTCTCTCTCTCTCTCTCACTGTCCACTCTGTCAAAAAAATTTTAAAAAATAATAAAAAAGGGCAGAAAAATAAGGAAAACCACCGTTCCTTGGCCCAAGTGAAAGAAATGTGGCACACATAGGTCTTCTCTTCTATGGAGGCCCAATCGATATTATCACTTGTCCATTAGAGACTTGTCAGAGGTAGATATGCTTAGGTGAGAGCACTATAATACATTTTTTTCAACCTCAGGGCCAGGTAGTGAAAAATCTGATGAACTGTTTCCAGTGAGGGAAATCTCAAAAATACATTTTGTTAGCTCTTGCATAATGTAGTCAAAGAAAATTATTCTTTTTGAAAATGGTATCCTATTGACTGACCCTAGAAAATCTTTCTGAAGGGGTTTGTTGACGCATGAGGTTGTCAGGTTTCAGGAAACAAACCAGTCCAAATGCTATTTCAAAGGATTGAGTGCTACCCCCAGTTCCAGCAATATTTTAAGTACCTTGACAAAAATAATTCTAAAACAGATTACCCTCGTGCTTGTCCTGTTCAACAAAGGGCACTGGAGATCGTTCTTAAACACTCAGACCTGCTACTGTGAACATTAGTCATCACGAGGCCCTTAGCAACCACTGACCTCTCAGAAGTCCCTGCACTGCATGGCCACTCCTAAAGATGAAATATTATAACAGGCTTTCATTGGTCCCTCCCTAGCAAGTAGCTACTTTCTCTTTAGCTTGCCACTGGTGCATATGATTTAGTAGGACACTATGGGCTGAGTTGTGTCCCATCCTCAAAATTCATGCGGAACCCCTAATCCAGTATGATAATGTATGCAGATGAGGCCGCTGGGAGTGTAGACGAGGTTACGAGGGAGGGGGCCTCATGCTAGGATTGGTGCCCCTGTAAGAAGAGACTCGTGCTCTCTCCTCGCACACTCACCAGAAAATGGCCACACAAGACGACGGCCATCTGCAAGTCAGGAAGCGAGCCCCCACAAGGCCGGGAATAGCTGGCACCATGGCCTTGGACGCTCAGCCTCCAGAACTGTGAGAAATACATTGCTGCTGCTGCAGCCACTTGTTCTGCATATTTTGCTACTGTGGCCTGAGCTGACTGGACACATGGCATTCATATTCCCATTTCTGATTCATTGCCTCTAATCTCCTGTGAGATGCTTAATCAAATGTTGCTTAAAATAAACAGTGTGATGAGAAGCAGAGATGTTATTTCACTTATTTTGACTTCTCAAGGGTCCCTGTCAGCCACTTTGAGGCTCTAAGAGAAAGTCTGCCGATAGCTGAAAACTGTTTAACATAATCAACAATATGGGCCATAATTATTTTCTGGGTTTAATTGCAGGAAAAGTTAAAAATAAAAAAAAGCACTCAGTTGTCTTTCACATCTGAGTTTAGAGAAGAACCTTAAATTCAAACAGAAAAAAGTTCCCTTTCAGAAATGATGATGATACTCTGACTTTTCACATGTTTGGTATGAACGGCTGAAAGATTTGAGAAGGAAGAAACAAACAGAAGATGCACACGCATTTACCGCGTCTCCAGGGATCCCGTTAGGAGGGTGTTTTTAGATGTTAGCCCTTCCACAGAGTTGGAGAGTGTTTAGGAACAGGGAAGGGCTATTGCTAATGAAACCTCTGGAATAATTAAAGTAATTAGGAAGAAGTTCATGTCAAACATAGCATTTCTGTGGCTGGTTGACAAAACAAGCATAAAGTGCAAAAGGGTATTATTCCCGGAGCAAATAATGTGACTTCTTATCCATTTTACATTTGTTCCAGGTGGGGAAGGCAGAGGCTTGCAGGTGGCCCCCTGAGATCTTTCTCCATGATTTTTAGCAGATGACTTAACAATGAGGAGTCAAGATTGCAAAGGACACCCAATGAGGACCCATTTTAGGAAATGAAATTTTAGGATTATCAGTTGCTAATAAGGCCATGTGAGTAGTGATGTGTCACTTCACATATGTGTCATGCCATATATATCTTAGGAAGATTCCAGGACATAAGAGAGGAGAGGAAATGGAGCTTAGTTAAAAAGCAAATAAAGAACCATTTATTGATTTCAACTTCCACCTTTGAAGGAGAGCCAAGCGTGTCATGTGGATAGTACACTTAATGAATACAAATATTCTATGGGCTAGATGCCAAGACTTTAGGAGTGGCAAGTGAAAAATGAAAAATAAGCAAAGCAAGAAAGGATATGACATGACTCTCCCTTGTCTGTGCCACACGCACAAGGTT